>NC_140581.1:694066977-695266977 GCF_964204655.1 Triturus cristatus
GTCCACCGGGGCCCGGGGAGGCTCTCCCCGGCCTGGCTGCTTTCAGAAGCAGGGACCGGGCCGGTGAGCAGGGGTGGCTGGCTTTATCTGCTACGCTGGCGGAGCGGAGTTTTCTGACCACCCCTAGTGACAAGCCGTCGTGAAAACAGACCAGTGACACAATGTGGCAGCTGGTATGGTGATGCGGAATTCCTATAGACGACTCAGACTCCTTCAATTTCTGTACCTTGACCACTCTCATTGAAAGATACATGTGAAATGTAACATTGCGTTCGCAGTGAACTCTCAGTTTGTATACTGTATGATGAGATTGTTTAATAAAGAGTAATACATTTTTTTTTTAAAGTATGGTAATGTTATGCTCTAAACTCTCAAGATAAGGGCTACAGTGGGTCACGTAATGTGGCAGCCATTTTCAAAGTATAATCAATATATTTTGAAGATGGTCAGTCAATGACGTGGCTTTATTAATGGTGGCACATTTTAAAAGCATCCCGCATTCGCAAAATCAACAGCGTTGACGAACTAGCATTGGCAAAGCAAGACCAATTGGGTTTCCCTGCTTGTTAATACACGCTAGTCAAGTTTTACTTGATGGGTTTGGTTAAAGAGGTATGAATCTAACTTCTTAGAGAACATCCCATTGCAACCAAAACAGAACTTTCAGTCGTGTCAGGAGAATGCTGTTGTCCACAGTGTTGGAGGCAATAGCCGTGTCCGGGAGAATTAAAATGCAGCTTAAAAGGAGCTCTTCCTTACTGTTCATTGAGCCAATTATTGTGTCTCTCCTAGGCTTGAAGCATGACTTTTGTCGAGGTGTTGTGGATTGTGTTTTTTGTTCGTATTGAACGCTTGAGTATGTTGATTAAGGGTTAGTGAGTTGGGGGCTGACAAGCAATGTTGACATGCAGGTTGTGGTGCATGCAGGGCAATTAGCTGTGTTTTTACATATACAGCTCAGACAAATATAACCTTGTGTAAAAGGCCAGTGACCCTATTATAAATTGTAAATACAATGATAATAGCAACACGTTCCCAATGTATTGGCATTTGGCACTGTGACTGCTGTGTTCAGCAAAGGTGAGTGTGTTTTTGATTGGGTTGAACAAGCGGCGCATGAGATACGAACGATGAATTCAATGCACGAAAGGAACAGGTTACCTACTTTGTAAGCATCTGTTCGTGGCATGTAGTGCTGTAGATTCATATGCTCTGCATACTCCTGCCATCTAGTTTTGGGCCCGTAGTTGTGCTAGTTGTTTTTCTTCAAAGAAGTCTTTTGATTCACAAGGTCAAGTGACTCCTCCTCTGGGAGGTAATGCGCATGGGCATTGACTCCATTGTTAGATTGTTTTCCCGCAGGCGGGTGAGAAGGTAGTGTAATGTATGTGTAAGTAATACGCTGACCATGCTAGTTGTATAAATAGTGAAACCCTTTAATGTAAGGAACTGCAACAGCCACTGTTGTCCGGGGAGGTGGGTGGGCGCACGTAAATCTACAGCACTACATGCCACGAACAGATGCATAGGGTAAGTAGCATATTCCGTTCAATGGCATGTGTGGCTGTAGATACTCATGCTCTGCATAGACTGTAAAGCAGTCCCTACTGATACGCGGTGGCTAACCTGTGGGTGTTGTAGTGGTTGGAAAAAGAGTATATAGCACTGCCTGTCCTACATTGCTTGTTGGCGTGCTAAAACATCCACACAATAATGTTTGGTGAAAGTATGTGGTGTGGACCATGAAGCTACTTGACAAATGTCAGCTTTGGGAATATTTCCTAAAAAGGCCATGGTTGCTCCCTTTTTCCGAGTAGAGTGTGCTCTGAGAGGAACAGGTAAATGTCTTTTGGCTAAGCAGGCCATGGTTATAGGGTTGCCCTTGTGTGGTGGTAAAAAGTCAACAATAGGTTGCTTAGACTTTCTGAAAGTTTTAGTTTCATCAATGGGGAGACGAGTTGGCCTAACATCTAGGGCGCTCGACCTCGGACCTGGGGAACTGGGTTCGAGTCTCGGTAATGACGCTGAACATCCTGTGATTCTGGGCAAATCACTTAATCTCCCCGTGCCTAACAAAAAAAAATTAATGTGTGTCCTCATGTAACGTAACTGGTGCTATGTAAAGCGCTCGGATACCTGATTGGATTCAGGTCAAGTTTGCGCTATATAAAACTCTCCAAAAAAAAAATGTAGAACATAAGCGCTCTTTGGACATCTAATGAATGAAGAGCTGTTTCAGCAAAAGAATCAGGTTGAAGAAAACAGGCGATTTAATGGACTGATTGATGAGGGATTGTGAGACTACCTTAGGTAAGAATTTAGGGTTGGTTCTAAGAACCACCTTGTCTCTGTGTATTTGTAAGAATGGTGCTTCTAAGGTTAATGCCTGGAGCTCACTAACACATCTGATTGAAGTTATGGCAACTAAAAAAGCCGCTTTCCATGATAGGAATTGAAGAGAGAATGAGTTTAGAGGCTCAAAAGGAGGTCCTAAGAGTCCTGTAAGTACTATATCAAGGTTCAATATAGGTGCAGAAAGAATCCTGGGTGGGATAACGAGTTTAAGTCCTTCCATGAAGGCTTTAATAACTGGAATTTTGAAAAGGGAAAAGTGCTGTCTATTTTGAAGATAGGCAGCCATACAGCAAGATGTAAGCGAAGTAGATAACAGATCATGTTTTGTACTGTAGCTGTGAAAGGATCAATTTGTTTGGAGTGGCAGTAGCAAACGAAACATTTCCATTTTGGGGCATAGCAGGCCCTAGTGGTACGTTTTCGGGCTACTGTAAGAAATCCCACACCTCCTGCTGGTAAATTAAGATAACCATATTCTATGACCTCAGGAGACAGGCTGTGAGTTTTGGGATCTGGGTGTCTGATTTGTCTGTGATTTCGCATGAGAAGGTCCGGACGGTTGGGGAGCTTCTCATGAGGAACTACTGAAAGGTCTAGTAATGTTGTAAACCAGGGCTGACGAGCCCAAGTGGGAGCTACTGGGATCATTGTTAAAGATGTCTGTCCGAGCTTCCGAACCAGAAATGGAAGGAGAGAGAGAGGTGGAAAAGCATAGGAAAATATCTTTGATCAACCCATCCATAGTGCATTGCCCATGGACAGTGGCAAAGTTTGGGCATTATATATTTTATACTGTGGAAAAAATATCTACTTGAGGGAAGCCCCACTTTAGGAAGTAGGAGAGGAAAACTTGTGAATGGACTCCCCATTCACGGACCTGCTGCTGCATTCTGCAGAGCAGGTCTGCAAAGTCACTGTCTGTTACCAGAAGGTATTCCGCTAACAGGTGAATGAGGTGCTGTAGAGCCCAGTTCCAGATGATCCGAGACAGTTGTGAGAGTTGTGTAGACCATGTCTCCCCCTGTTTCTGAAGACAATATATTGCTGTCATATTGTCCATCTAGACTAGGACAACCTTGTAAGTTAGGTGAAGTAGGAAAGCTTTCAAAGCTAGGTGAACGGCTTGAAGTTCTAAGTAGCTGATGTAGAGAGATTGGTGCTTGAAATCACATAGGCCCTATACTGCAAGGTGTTGGAGGTGAGCAACCCATCTCGTCTTTGATGCATCTGTCGTGAAAGTGAGGTAGGGAATAGGCTCTAGAAAAGGCCACCTCTTCGAAAGGTTGGTGGTGTTCCGCCATTGTAGAGAATGGTGAGTTGGCGGTCTATTAACACTAGATATGTTAACTGACCCTGTGAATGTGACCACAGCCGAGCTAGACATTGTTGTAATGGATGCATATGTAATCTTGGGTGGGGAACTATGGTAATGCATGAAGCCATCATCCCTGGCAGACGCATGCCCACCCTCCCTGCGAGTTGTTGGTTGGTCTGAAACTGGGGCAGTATTGTCTGAAAGTTTTGAATTCTTACAGGACTGAGGTTAGCTAATCCTGATTGTGTGTTCAGGGTTGCTCCTAAGCATGGTTGAATCTGTAGTGGTTGCGAGTGAGATCTGGGGATGTTGATCCCCAAATAGTGGAGGAGATCTACTGTCATCTGAGTGCCCTGTTTGCACTGATGAAGAGTGCTGGCTTTGATGAGCCAGTCATCCAGGTATGGGAAAATATGGACAGCTTATCTTCTGAGATATGCGGTGGCCACTGCTAGACATTTGGTGAACACTCAAGGTGCAATGGTTACCCCGAATGGCAAAACCGTGAACTGGTAATGTTTGCCCGCTATGACAAATCTTAAATATTTGTGATGAGCGTGGTGTATTGTTATGTGGAAGTAGGCGTCCCTTTAAGTCTATAGTTGACATAAAGTCGTCTTGTTAAAGAAGTGGAATGACATCTTGTAAGGTAACCATGTGGAAGTGTTCTGATAGGATGCATTTGTTTAAGAGCCTGGGATCTAAGATTGGACTTAAAGACCCGTCCTTCTTGGGGATTAGGAAGTACAGAGAGTATACCCCCCGAACCCTGATGTTGAAGAGGGACGGGCTCTATAGAACCTTTGAGGAGAAGAACTTGAACTTCCTGTTTGAGTAATGTTCAGTGCTTGTGTGACATCCTGTGAACACAAGGTGGAATTATGAGTGGTGTGGTAATGAGGACCATGTTGGATAATGGCCAATACCCACTTGTCTGATGTGTTGGATTGCCATGTGGGTAGGTAATTGTGAATTCTGCCCCAGACAGGTGTTATGTGATCGGCGGGGGCCCAATAGGTGTTATGTGATCAGGCGGTCCCCGACAAGTGTTATGTGATTGGGGGGAAGCATAGGGTAGTCACTGTTTGGTAGAGGATGTTGCTCGATGGAGAGAGGCACCCTTAGCTCTACCTCTGGTGTTATTTCATCTATATTATAGCCACGGTAGCAGCCCTTAGTGTATGAGCCCTGACCTTGATGCGTTTGTAGGGAGGTGGAAGCCTCAGATGAGATAGACTTTGAGGCTCCACTATATCCTGAGTGATGAAAAATCTCACGGGTTGCAGGTTTTTGAAGTGCTTCCATAGCTTTTGGCATCTCAGTATCTTTTTTTATTTTTTTCCAAAGTGGAATACAACTGAGGGCCAAACAGATGTTCCTTCTCAAAGGGCATGTTTTTTGAATCTCAGGTTTAAACCCAGAGATTGGAAGCCAAGCGTGTCGCCGAAGTGTATTTACTCCCCTAGCTATGGTGTCTGCAGAATCAAATGCACACCGTATGGAAGTGTTAGTGATAATTTTACTTTCAGACACTAACTGATGACCTCATTTTTTGTGTTCCTCTGGGAGATAGTGAAGTAGATCTTCCATTTCATTGCAGTGGGTGCGGTCATAGCGTGCTAGGAGAGCTTGCGAGTTGGCAATACGCCAATGGTTTTTTTTTTTTTTTTGTTTTTCAAAAACCTTTATTGTTCCATCGAAGAGTACACCGCTATTCAGCCAACAACCCGGAGGCAGGCAGCTAGTATTCGAGGCGGAACTCCGCCCAAGCATTTGAGATCGTACTTTCAAACGGCAATACAGCATTTTACAATGGAACAAACAGAACAGAACTAATAAAGAGCCCGAGTCGAAGGAAAGCAAACAGTAAATGATCGAAATGACATAATCATCTTCACGCTGCGCCCACAGCCCGCCCAGACAGAGCAAGCGACAGACAACCCCTCTCAGCGAACGAACCCCATATCCCAGATCGCTTATGCCAGGCGGATCACCACTTACAGCACCCCACAGTCGAACTCCAACCTCTCCACGTCATTTAAGCCACGATCAGCCCGCTTGGTCATCTTCCAACGCTGTCGTACTAGCCAACCAGTCTACCAGTGGCTGCCAGATATCTACAGGCCGCGAGCGCTGCGGCAGCTGGTCCCAGTATGAGGTCAGCTGCTCCCTACAGTACACCGCCGATCTTATCCAGGCCTTCACGTTTGGCGGCATTGTCTTCTTCCAGTGTAGCGCTACCTGACGCTTAGCAAGTAATAATAACATGGCCACAAGCCTACGTGAGGTCTTGGGCACATTTCTAACGAATCCCAATAGGGCCACAAGTGGGTCCGGCCCCAGTACCATCCCCACGATCTGCCCCACGGCATTGAAGACTGCAATCCAGAAGTCGCGTATGGGGCCACACACCCAGACAAGGTGATAGAACGCGGCATCCTGCGCACCGCATCTCCAACAGCACGCATCAGACCGCAGACCCATCCTACACAATTGAATGGGCGTCCGGTAGGTCCGGTGCAGATAGTTGAAGTGTACCAACCGCAGTCTGTAACTAGGGGATAGGTTTTCAAGTTGGGAGCAACAGTACTCCCACTGCTTCTCGGTAATAGATATACCCGCTTCAAGTTCCCACGCGGATCTGGAGTCAGTGTGCGCAACCGGAGCCGTGCTTTGAGTAGCCCTATAGATCCGTGTGATCAGTTTGCGCGCGGAGGAGTTCGAGAGTACGTCCTCCAAGGCCGCAATCGTCGGCGGAGCCTCTGGAAACATAGGGTACCTGCCCTTGCAGGCGGACCGCAGTTGATAGTAGAGAAGAAGCTCCGAGGCCGTCGGTTCCGGCGCTGCCGCCATGTCCCGCACTGTGAGGAAGGTATCGTCCGGGTACAAGTCTCCCGCCACCTTCAGTCCGCAGGCCTGCGCCCGCCGCGCCACTGCCGCGTCCGTCAATGGCCCCAATAGTGGATTATCCGCGAGGGGCATACTCGGCGCATATAAGTCATCTACGCCTGCACGTTTGGCAATGCTTGACCAGGCCCAGCGTACCATCTCAACAGTGTCAATGTCGTCCCTGGAGCGTCTGTATCTCTGATATGCCGCTGCACGAAGGGGGCAGGGGGCCGCAACATCCATCTCGATGGCCACGTGCGGCTGGTAAGGGATCGGGTGCTGCCAGTAGTGCAGATATTGGGCCTGAGCACTGTACGCATATAGCTCCATGTCCGGGGCCGCGAGTCCCCCCTGACGGAAGGGAAGTGTGAGGAGGTTCCAGGCCACTCTGGGCTGCTTACCCGCCCAGACCAGTTCAATCAAGGCGGAGCGGAGCCGGCGAAAGAACGACTTAGTGAGTGGCACGGGGATGTTTACGAATAAGTAAAGAAACTTAGGAACGACCACCATTTTAGCAATTGCTATGCGGCCCATCAGAGATAGTGGCAGCGCTTTCCAGCGCTTCACTTTGCACTCCAGCCATTCCACGGCCACCCCAAAATTGGCCAGCCATATGTCCTGTATCGATCGGCTAAACCGTATGCCCAGGTATTTAATCTCATCAGTGACCCAGTCAATCGGGAATTCCGTGTGGCATTGACTCGTACCGCCCGTCAGCGGGAACATCGCCGACTTTGACCAGTTGATATCGATACCCGTGAGGCCGCTGTACCTTGTCACCTCACGCATCAGTGGGTCGAAGTTTTCCGATGGATTCATCATATATATGGTTATGTCGTCGGCGTACATAGAGACCAGCAGGCCACGCGACGTGAAGCCGATACTGCGATGAGTGTGGTGTTGGCGCAAACGAGCCGCCAGCGGCTCCGTCGCAATAGCGAACAGCAGTGGCGACAAGGGGCAGCCCTGCCGAGTGCCTCTTGTTATGGGGATCGGGGAAGACGTCTGACCATTAACCCGTACCCTAGCCGTCGGGTGATTATAGATTATTCCAATACGCCTGGCAAAGGAGGGGCTGAAACCCATGCGAGTGAATAACGCCCGTAGGAATTTCCACTCTAGTGAGTCGAACGCCTTAGTGGCGTCAAGCAATGCGGCCGCGGCTTGTACCTTGGGATCCAAATAATGCAGGAGCCCAAACAGCACTCTAAGATTGTGGGAAGTGGACCGCCCCATCACAAAGCCCGACTGATCGGACAACGCTATCTGAGGCAGCATAAGTTTCAGGCGGTCAGCGAGTAGTTTCGCGTAGATTTTGGCGTCAAGATTAATTAGCGAGAGTGGGCGATATGAGTCCGGGGTAACAGGATTCTTGCCAGGTTTAAGCAGCGTAATGATGAGGGCCTCTCGCATCGAGGCAGGGAGGATGCCAACCTCCATCGCTTCCTCGAAAACATTATGCAAGCGAGGGACCAGTAGGTCTGCGTATTCCTTGTAGAAGGCTGCCGTCAGCCCGTCTGGGCCTGGTGCCTTGCTGAGCGGCATAGCGGCTATAACCGCTCGAATGTCCTCCTGCGTGAAGGGGAGGTCCATATATTGTCGGGCACTATTACTGAACCACGCAAGAGCTATGGTGTCCAGGTAATCACTAATAATAGTGTCGTCAGGGGACACCTTAGAGGTGTACAAGTCCTTATAGTAGTCTGTCATCACCGCCAGTATAGCCGGAGGATCTCGAATTACTGCACCCCCCGACTCCTGTATCTCAAGAATATGCTCCGACCCGCGTGGCGGGCGCAGCAGATTTGCTAGTGTTCGGCCAGCTCTATCACCCTCTCCGTAACGCCTGGCCTGAGAATCTTTGGACAAGAACCTGACCTCCCTCTCAGCCTCCTCTTGATACTCGGTCAGTTTCGTCCTGAAGTCTGCACTCGCACCACCAGACGGGGTTGCCACCATCGCAGCTTCAAGCCGAGCCAGTTCAGATTCCAACCTGCCGAGAGTAGCTCTAATGGAGCGTAAAACCCCAGTTTTTAGCGCCATGCAGTGGCCTCTTGTCACAGCTTTACAGGCCTCCCAGAGCACGCCAGGTGAATCTACTGAGCCCTCGTTTAGTGCGAAGTATTCCTCCAGTTTTTCCCGCAAAGAGTGCTGGAAGACCTGGTCGCGCAGAGCCCGGGACGGGAATCTCCAACTAAACGGCTTAATGTACTGCGGCGGGGTGGATATCGTTAAGCAAACCGGGGCATGATCAGAAAGTGACCGCGGCAAGTGAGTCACCTCTAACACCGATGAGTGCAGATCTCTGGACAACAGCCAGAAATCCAATCTGGACCAGGCCGCACGATGAGCTGTGATACACGTACCGGCGCGGGTCTCAGGGTGCAGTGTCCTCCAGGAGTCCACCAGCCCTGCCTCTTGCATAATATGGCTAAGCGCCTCCGACGCCCTAGGGTGATGTTCCAGAGTGGTGCCCTGCCTATCTGCAGTATCTGACAGTACCACATTATAGTCTCCTCCCCACAGTATCGCAGCAGGTCCACAGTTCCGCACCTTATGCCACAATCCCTCGTAGAAATCTGGATTATCGTCATTCGGGCCATAAACATTCACCAGAATCACTCTCGCGCCGCACAGCGAACCTACCAACAGAACAAACCTGCCCCCCACGTCCCTGATTTCCTCATGCGTCCTCCAGTGAAGCCCTTTTCTGATAAGTATCGCCACCCCTCTAGAGTAGTTAGAGTAGTGAGCGTGAACTACCTCACCCCATCGGTTGTGTCTGAGCAGCTGCGCAGCATTGTCCGTCAGGTGCGTCTCCTGCAGAAGGCAAATGTCCGCACCCTTCCTAATCAGAAAGGCCTGTATCAGTCTCACTTTCCGCCTATCATTCATACCCCGTACATTCCAGGTAATACACTTTATGCTATTCACCGCACCATACGTGTTAACAGAGTTCGGGCAAGCCTCAAGCATACACCTACCCCCCAGTCACCCGGCCAAGTCACACCAACTCTCGAAGCACGCATTTCCAATCCAGCGGGTCCCAATATATGAGGGCGGCAATGCCACAGCAATCCGTACGCCCGCCAACAGGGCAGGGAACCTCCACCAGGCACCAAGCAGGGAAATAGAACTCGAGCAGGCCACGGACCCGTTCCTCGTTGCATCGATTCCTGCAGCCCGTCCCTGTCAGACAACACACATCCCACCCGGCCAGCTGGGCAGCCTGCCCGGTAAATGCCAGTACACCTCTTGCTAGGTGACTGTCGACATGACAGCGCGCTGCGCACAACGTGCGATTCAATAGCAGTTTTCGCCACCTCCGACCCGGCTCTGAAACTTAAATAAAACACAACAAAAACCCCCAGCCCCAGCCAAACCCCTAACCCTCCCGCTCCAACCCCCCAATCAGGTTGTGCAATGAACTCCCTGGACCCCCTCCCAACTACAACAACTGTAACTACAGTCTCTAAATGTGAACAGTGAATGGGAATCATCCCTTGAGGTACGCAGGTTGGCCACCTACAAGCCCTGTACTTGTGACAGGGCGATCGAGCGCGAGACTAGTGTACCAGCTCAAGGACCATCCCCCCCCAATCCCGCAGCCCTGCTCAGCTCCCTCATAGCATCTGAAATTGGAACTCCAGGGAAGTAAACATTCTCAATATGGCCCAGCACAGCGTAGACAGGCGACACCCAGCGATTTAACAAGAAGCAGACAGGAGTAGTCATTCAACGTCACTTAGCCTGTCCCGCTGGTCCGGGTCAACTGCCGGTGTCTGAGCCTTTTGGTCCTTTAACAGTTGTTTGGCATATTTCATAGCCGCCTTAGCGTCAACAAAAAAGGATGGCTTACCGGGACCTTGGACCCGGAGTTTAGCAGGGTAGATGAGGGAGTATTTGGTGCCCGCCTGTTGAAAAAGTTTCTTCGCCGGCAAAAATTACCTTTGAGCGGCTTGAACCTGCATCGTATAGTCCGGGTATAGTGCAATGTGGTTGCCCCTGTATTGCAAGTCCGATATGTCCCTTGCCATTCGTAAGATCACGTCCCGGTCCCTATAATTCAAGATTCGTGCAATAATAGGCCGGGGCGGTGCACCGGGTTTAGGCCTGGGCCCCAGTGATCTGTGAGCCCTCTCGACCAGGAACATCGGAGACAATCCCGACCCAAACAGATCCTTACACATTTGTTCGACAAAGAGCTCCATGCTGGTTATGTCCGTCGTTTCCGCCACACCCGTGATGCGGACGTTGTTGCGCCGCGAGCGCGCCTCCAAATCCTCATTTTTCTGCTGGATGAGTGTTAGAATCTTCTCCATGCCCCGAAGTTGGCCGGCAAGGCCGGTCTGATTTTCCTCCGTGTCGGCCACACGTGTTTCGAGCGATCCCACTCTCCCCTCTTGTTTGTCCATGCGGGACGTGATACCGTCCATGCGGGCAGCCAGCGCATCCATTTTGCCATCGATGCCATGTAAGCTTGTTTTCAGTTCCTGAAACATGGCCTTAATGTCCGCCTCCTGAGCACCACTCTGGTCCGCTCGAGAAGATTCGGCCTCACGGAGGTCTGGGTCTGGGTCCGGCGGCTTCTGCTTGGACTTGTCGAAAGTGATTTTCGGCTGCCGCGTGTCCGGTTTGCCCATGGCCACTCACCAGCCGCCACCCGGCGCCGCGAGTATGCCTTGGCGGCCGCGACCAGTCGCCGCCAGTCGCCGACCCTCAGCGTCTCACCGAGGGCAGCAGGTCGGTTAGTCCCAGTAGGTAGGCTGAATGGCTGGGCCTCCAATAGCGGGGCGCGCACCCTAAGCAGAGCAGGCGGGGAGAGTCACAGCGCAGGCCGCCGGAGCAGGACAACCCTAGTACAGCCGTGCACTTTCCACATCACAGGTCAACGCTCCAACCTCACCACAGTATTGTCGGGGCATGTACGGCAGCCGGCCTCGTCTCTCCGATCGTCTCCCTGGAACCTTCGACCATGGGACATCTGCTTCAGGCAAAATGGCCTCCACTGCGATCAGCCGCCCGGGCCCGTCGCCGTGCGCCGTCGTGCAATCCAGGGGCGGACGTTCGGCGGTCTTCCACACCAGCCGCCGCTTCCACAGCTTCACTCCGACAGCCGTAGGGGGTGAGACCTTCGCCGGGGTGCGCTTTTCTTTGGGCGAGCGAACAGCCTCTGCCTCACCCCTCGGATAGGTTTCGGGCACTCCACACGCAAGGCCCCGGCTCTAGCGAATGGTGTAGGCCGCCACGACTCCGCGCCGCCCGCGGGCCGCTCTCTGTCCACAAGCCGCCGACGGGGTCAGAAAAGCCAGAGCACAGGGCGGACACCCAGGCCTACCGTCTCGGGCGGGGAGGACCGAGCTCGCACCCCAGTTCAGCTAATAATTGAAGGATTTCTGTGCTCGATCGGCGGAGCTGCGGTTTCAGGCAGCCATTCCGCTCGGCAGCCAAGCCACGCCCCCATGGCAATACGCCAATGGTTGGCAGCCTGAGGTGCAACTCTTTTACCCGCAGCATCTAACCTTTTACTCTCTTTTTCAAGAGTGTCTCCAGTGATATGAGAGTTGGCACACTTGCATGCTGTGGTGGTCACTAGGAAGTCTGGTGGCAACTGGCGGGATATGAATTTTCTTCTGGCGCATGTCCAGTTTCTCCTGTTACTTGTGCAAGATTGGTTCCACCTATTTGCCGGAACAGAGCTTGGAGGTCGGATTGGATTGCTTGGCCCAGAAACTTTCAGCTTGGAAGTAGACTACGCACTTGGTGCTGAGGTGGAAGATCGCAGTGGTCGGCTCGGTACCGAAGATTGTCTCGGTACCGGTTGATGCCCTCGGTCCGAGGACGCCAAAGTAGATAGCTTCAACTTCTCATGCGTTTTTTCGGTGCCGACCATAGATAGATAGAAGTAGTGGCCCAGGGGCCTGAGATTTTTAGACCTGCAGTGCTGAATGTTTTTTTGTATGATTATGCTGGTGGACAGGAGCATGGGAGGTGTACCCACAGGTTGCTGAGCTGGAGTACTGTCCTCTACCTCAAAGTCCTCTTCAAGCTCGGAACCAGAACTTTCATCGACACAGAAGGCCCCCTACTTGTCGATCGGTGGCTGCTCCTGGGCATGCTCCTCACCAAAGATGTCAGGAGTGTTGTTGGTGGCTCTGTAGGACATCTCGAGGCCACAAGCTCTAACAGCAATATAAAGTTAATGGAGATAATATTCCAAGAATGTTGGTGTATGGGTAGTAGTTGAATAATTCCCACATCTGGTCTGTGTGATGCTCTGGCTTTTGCACAAATAGAATCCCTGTGTGCAAAGTCATCGACAGAGGTCCTCATACCAGAGGTCTCTTGAAACTAGACCTATCATTTGTTTCTGACCTGGATGGTCACGGGAGAGTTTGCTAATTTCCCTGGCTCCATCACTAGGGTGGGCACATGAGCTCTGCACAAGGGAGGAATGGTCATGCCATGTTGGATTTAGGTAGAGAAATGTTACTGTGGTTTGCAGTAGAGCAACCAGAAACTGCTGCAAAAGTGAACTCCATTAAGAACCTTTGCCTATTAGTAAGGGAGGGGCTAGGAGTCACCCCCGCCCATAGGCTAGGGCCAGGCATAAATGTGGCACCCCTGCACACCATCTTCAGAACACTACTGGATCTGTGACAGAACAAGGACTGTACCTACTGTTGTGAGCTGTGAGGAAAACATTAAGGGTTGTACCTCCTCCCACTTGTACCCAGTACAAAGAAATGGTCTCCCAGGGTCAATTAGGTGACTGCCTGAACAGCTACAGGGACACAAAAGATGCAATAAGCCCACTTTCCTCAAGGAGCCCAGCTGATAAGGCTTCACTGGGCCTACCATGGACCCTGCTGGTGGCTACTGCTGCAGTGAGCCCTAACCTCCAAGTGTTGTTCCTGTGGACCCTGAACCCTTAGCTTGTGTTAAGAATGTACTTCTAGTGCCCAAGTGCAAAAAAGGGCTCCAAAACCTTTTGCCAACTTTCTGGTCGCTGTTGAAGCTACAGACATCGAATCGCAGGTCAGCCTTAGCTTGCAGGCTTGCCCTGCTGAAGGCAATTTAACTTTCAAAAAAGTGTTTTAGTCCAAGTATAGAGGCTTTGCTGGGAAGGAAGCAGAGCAGGATCCGATTGATGTTGAGGCATTCCTGCCTTTGGCGATGGCTGCAACCGGACCCCGCAATTTAGCAACCCACCGTCGTTGAACACTGTCTCAGATCCAGCTTGCAGTCTGTGTCGGCGATAACTCATCAACGACCACCTTTTCACCAGAAAAATGTCTAAAGTATCTCTTTGACTGGAACCCACCTGAGCCTCGACTCCATACTGAGCTTGGTTGCATTCAGCCTAAAACCTTACACTTGACACAGTCTAGAGCAACCAGTTGCCCGCGGTTGGAGCTTTGTACTATTTTGGTGCTATTTTTATTCAATACATAAAAAATCATATTGCCGGTTCCCCTTAATGGATTTGTGTCGTTTTGGTGCCAATTTGTTAATTAATTGATTAAAATCTTCTATATTTTTATACATTGGAGTGAGATTATTATTGTGCTGTGTTTTCGACTTTTTAACTGTTTTGTTACTTCTAAATGTTTTACAAATGTTCCTAAGTTTAGCTTGTTTTCTCTGTACCATAGCTACCAGAGATTGAGCTGAAGTTCAAATTACTGAACCCTCTACTGGAGCTAACAAGAATAGTGACATTATTACTTGCGGTGGACTATCATCTACTTCCAACTAATAATCCACTTTGTCACACATATATTTCTATCAAGATAGTGCATCAGCATTACCATGATGATCGCCAGGTCTGTAAGTTATGACATAGTCGAAGCAAGAAAACAACAGCCCATTCTGCATCACGAGAATTAGCACATTTCATAATTTTGAGGTACAATAAGTTTGTGGGTCTGTCAACTCAACTAAAGCCTGACTAACAAGAGCCACAGGTCTTACAACAAATGTGGAAAATCTGTGGAGGAGAAGTTGTCCTTCTAGCCCAAGAGCCAATGAACTGAGATTCACCAAGATCCTGTAGGGTAGGCCAATAAGCAAAGAAGAGAGCCTTCCAAATGTCCACCAGGCATTCACAGAGGCTTCTAATTACCCTTCAAGGCAGTTACTAGGAAGGGCATATTAACTACTTTCACCTGCTGCCCACAATACGTGGGGATGAAGCTATGGTAGTGCCAAGAAGGACACCAGGAATCTTACAGCTCATAAGTGGGCTTCAAAGACATGAAAGAGGCCCAAGACTGGAAAGGGTGACATGGCCTTTCCGGGGAGTCGTATGGGAACTACCATTTAGGTCACAAACTTTCTTAAGTTACCTGTCTGTGTCCTCACTTCCATAATTTGTTCTTCACGTATACGGTTGCCTTCGTAAATTGATTTACTTTGGTCCCTCACCCAAACCCCTACCACCACGATCTTCACGTGTGCAGCACTTTAGCTTTAGGATGGATCTCTCACAAGTGGTGAGAACTAGAGGGTGTGCTCACACGTCATTATACGCATTGAATACATTACTGTCTAACAGTACTTTCATTTTGTGACACCTGTCGTTTTTGTGCTTTTGTTCCTTTCCTTTTTCTTTCTTATCCCTCTTTATCCACAGCCTTGAAAAAGTACTAGGCCAGCACCATCATAGGGTAAAACACATGTTGGCTGAACAACTGGAATTGATAAACAAAATATTTATGATCATTACGATTAAATGTTTTATATATAACATTCAGCTTCTACTGTCCATTGTAACGTATAGTAATATAACTTCATCGTCCAACAGATTCAGCTTTATGCAACGCAAATAATTCTGTGTATGTGCATAATCTTGTCATAAATATAATACTTTGTGGTCAAGTCTAAAGGGTAGCAGGCACAAATTGTGGATCAACAGGGTTTTCTCCCTCAATGTATCAGTTTATTGGTGAAAGTTCTTGTATTAAATATGAAATGATTGCTATAACTTTGAATTTTGTCGCCTAAATCTGTAATCTAAAGCAGCCATCAAAAACTCCAAACCGGGTTACTGACAGCTGCTAGTATGTGTAAAATGTTATTGACATCTTAAAATAAGACTTCAGTGAAAAAGCACACCTAATTTGCTCACACTGTATGTATTTCTCACAGTAAGAAATGCCTGGTTTAGGGGTTAGGCCTGGCAGTGGTGATGAAGAGGAGAATAAGCTCATATTTAGAAAAAGCATGACAGGCTAATGATTGCTCAAGTTAAGTAGTAGCTCAACTAATCTAAGAGACAAGCCACCAAGCTCCCTAGCCTTTTTTGTATGCTTGGCAAAGCCTGGCTCCCAGTGTAAAGAAGTGAGAATTTAAAATCTGCCTCTACTTCATGATACACGCAGCAGAATGACAAGCATACTCCTAATCGTCTGCATTTTCCTTACAGAACGATAGTGGAACTTTAGCACACTCATTTGAACAACAGATGAAAAATTGGTTAACCATATATGATGCATGTCTGACTGCTTCGCAAAGTGAGAGTCAAAGCGAAGATTTTTGCTCAATAGTACACAAGAATAAGAAGTAAACTGTAAACATTTGAATATGCATTACCTTCCTTTCCTTTGAATGGCACTTGCTTTTGAAATCCAAACCATTTTTAGCATGGTCACATCATTTAATGCATCAAATGATTTCTATGAAAAGAAAAAACATGGTTAAAGGAGTTACCTAAATTTTGGCACATAATGACATACTTCACCACCATATTACAAAGTTAACACACTGCAATCTGAATTAACATCCTACAAGTAGGTGTTTCCTATAAACAACCTGTTTCATTCTTCTCAGAGGAGTAGGGCTGAATTTTTTTTCCACGGGGTGCATTTATGATTGAATGGTTCTGGAAGGACCAGCTGCTTTTTTGCAAGAAAAGGATGTGTCCCTTGCATTAACTGTATCTGCCATAGTCCCCAGTCTAAATTCAGAAAGAGTTTAGGAAACTAAGGTGCATACTGTTGTTGCGTTTGGTATGGCTCAAAGTGGAGAACGCGGTTTTGCCACTGCTAGGTTACCGCCATCAAGGATTGATTGAATGACCACATTGAATGTAACAAAGTCAGTAGATGGTAGGGCTCTACGACTGACTTGTTTATTGAGCAGGGAAACCACGGACTGGATAGGAACACTACTATTAATACATGCAAGATTAATGTTCTGGGTGCACTAAAAGAAAGGGAATGCAACCCTCGAGATGCCGACGGCTATGGGGGTTGAGATATGTATGAGCAGTACAGAACACCAGTGTAGGCAGGCTGACGTGAGTTTTAAGAACTTTGGAACAGTAGCAGCCTTGCATTTATGCAAATAATAAAAGTATGACATATGAGGGTGGACTGCAAAGCATAGTGGGTTCTGGAGTGCTCGGAGTCATTAAAAATGGGAACATTACCAGAGCACTGGTATGTGGAATAAGAACTTTACGCAGTACACGATATCTAAATATATAAGGAATCCAGTTTTTTAAATACAATCCTTGATGGCGGTAACCCAGAACACTACAGAGAAGATAGGTGAAAGCAATAGAGGGAGGTAGGAATGAGCTCCGTTGGGATATACCAGCTTGACAAATTTCATCAGACATATATAGCGAATATAAATGGTGACACCAGATATAGCTGAGTTGGGTTTAATGAGTAGACTACAGCATATGACACATGTAAATTGTGAAAAGACTTAAAAACTGAGACGTTTCAATATGGCCGTCGTAGTGGCGTGGAAAGCGAGCTGAGCTGCACTGGAACGTGTGCTCACATGGTCCCCACGCCATCAGCGTGCAGCACAGCCACGGATAAAGTTTGCTCTGATTTCCGGCGTGCTGTGAAGCTGGGACGAGACGCCGCTTTACACGATTGTTGGTGCGGTAAGAGTGTGCATGGGGATACTGGGGTTGGAATGTAGAGAACATTGAACGGCCGGTATTAGTTCCCTTACGGTGAATGGATTAGAACAGAATGTGAGAAATGTCCAGTGTAAGTGGGAAGTTCACGGGGCAATTAAAGGAGATGGTCAATTTCAAACCAGCACTTCGGGGGCATACCACAATGGACTGACGTGTACTCGATGTGTATATGTCGGAGAATGATAGGCACACCTTGACAGGATAAGGGTCTTACTGATTGTTAGTGTGTATGAAAACGACATTTGGAAAAGCCATGGTACTGAGATATGGCCAGTACATTTTTGACGAAGAGAAAAGGTATACAGCAATTGCAGTGCTGATGTATGATATTGTTTCCACAGGTGTAACTGATAAGCAACGGTAGTGGTTTGCAAACAAAGGGGTAAAAGTGATGTATACACCCCTTTTGGTCTGGTGCAGGCTGGTATGAAAGCCCCCTGCCGACACCGGGTAATTATATATGTTTGAAATCCAAAATATATATATCGCCTTGGAGTGTGATTTTATCTGGTTGACCAGGTTTTTACTGAGATAGAATCACTGTCTTTTTGTCTTGATAGCCAACCCGCATTTAATAAACATTGTCCAGAGAGGCGAGTGACTGAAACCCACGCCCTGACGAATTTGCCACAACGTATGTATTTGGCAATGAAACATGTTGGCCTTCTTGGTAAAGGTTAGAAACATGCAGTGCTTTTAACCAGAGTAAGCTCACATCTTCAAATAAAGTGGGCAACGTAATAGTGAGTCTTAACTCGATTTTAAAGTGCATTGAACACACTGTTCTCTGCATATCACAGGGTTTATGGTTTTGGGACAGTTTTATTTTTCTCTGCCTTGTCTGTCTCTTTCTTGGACACTATTTTCTTTGTTTCAGTGAGTGGGCAACCGATAATGATATACGTGGGCATACTGGCGAGAACCTGCTGGTAGCCTCCCTGGTGTTGCATACGTGAGGTGTCCTCTCACTCTTTTCACTTATTTTTCAGCAAGTGTTCTTCACTCACATGTTGTGAAGGAGGGGATGCATGGTTGGGTGGCTCAATTGACAGTGATTCTTCTCTTTCCTCTTTTTTAAAAAAAGTATTAACTTGAGAGTTTGGGACTGCGGGAAATTGGACCGGGCTCCAAACAGTGGGAAGAATTAGTCAGACCCACGTTGGAAGCAGTGCATGAAGGTGATATTAAATAAACTCTCCCATAGCCAGGTCTTTATTGTATGGATGAATTCTGAGAGGAGGGTGGCCTGGTGATTTCCCTCTTTTGCTCCCTGTTGTTAATATTAACTATATTGCAAACAAATGATACGGTCTGGAAAGTATTATTTGTGCATCATTAAGTTAAACGTCTTAACTTGTTCTGATCCTAATAAAATCTTTGTTTCCATCACATTTCAGAAGTACAAAACAAAATGTGCTTCATTTTTGCTCTCCTGACTGCTTAATGCGTATAGTTAATTTACAAGTATTTACATTATGTATTATGTTACGAAAAATAACATCCTAAAGCCTATCCTTTCCTTTCCTTTCCGACTTATGTACCCCAGCAAGATTGTCACATAGTTTCTTTACTTCTCTTTCTCTGACTGCAAAGTGAGATGAGTTTGAAAACACCGGTCCCAATGTTAAAACAAGCATTTGCAATGCAATAGGTCTCGCGTTTACGAAATTCTTGTAAATGTGACACCTATTGCATTGCTAATGCTTGTTTGTAAAAGCTCCCATGCGGCACTTTCACTTAAATGTCAGCCGCGCCCTTTTCCTTAGACAAGCCGTGTCTAAAGAAAGGGGTGCGCCCACCATTAATGTGAAAGTCGGTATGGGGCGCTTTTACAAAAAGAAGCATTTATTTGTCAATTTGGTTGGTCGACTGAGGGTGACGGCCTCGGGAAGGGCGACCACCTTCTTCCATGTCTATGCAGACATTCTTTCCAATTTTTTACTTTTGTGTGATCACATAATGCATTCTGTTGTAGTCTTTACTTTGCTTTCTGAACTAATTAGACTAACACAGCTGAAAGCAATGATTTGTAAGTGAAAAGTTCAGAACTAAGCACAATTTCCATAATGACTTCCAGGGACGTGGTCACCCTAGTCTATTTTGACTCTTCAGGAAGACACTGTGTTAAGTATGACTTGTAGGCCATTGAGGGATCATCCCGAACTAGGCAGTGCTTTTTTAGACTATGTTATGATCTGTGTGATAGATTACTTGCAGAGTGATACTTAGTTTCTGTGCTGCAGTTGGGGCAGATGCTCAGCTGGTAGACTTGAGGAAGGTTATGCTGGTCAAATTCACTATGAAGCTGAAAAGCTACTGTTTTTTCATAGTACTTGAAGGAAATATGTGTGATGGGATGGTTGTGTGCAAGGTCTTCACAGGGCAAGTCAGCTTTCTTTAATAAGTGGAATCCAACAGAGTTTCATTGTAGATGGAAAGATGCAGCACAGAGGGAGATATTAACAATGTTGAGGTAGGGAAAGTAACCCTGTATTGATGTGGAGAGTATGTTAACTTCGACTGAACAGAGCTGGATTGAAGGATGTTCATCTGGCCATGGAGAGATAGACTTGAAAAAGTAAGTCACTTTGTGGGGTGAAGAGTTGACTACATTTTCCCAACTGCTGAGGTCAATGGTTTCAATTTATTTTAATAAGGAAATGATAGAGGTTAGGCACATTTTAAAGTCTGGATTTTCACAACATAGTTGTCAAACTGACCTATTGATAACACAGAATGGGCTTTAGGTATACCCCTTTCAATAATTGTCCTTCTTTGCCCAGGCTGTTTCAGCCATTAGCTTGAGGCTTTGTCAATCATGCCTTGGCTCAGCCCAGTGGAGTATTCATTCATCTTTTACCTAATGTTGTTGGCTGTCTGGGTGTATCCATTCATCTTACACTCTAGTGCTTGTATTGAGCTGCACAAGAGACTTTTCTACAACTATAGCCCTCTCTTCTCCTCTTCTGCTGGCTGCCTCCCGTCAGTCTTGCTCTAAGGTGCTAATGCTACATCTGTTAGCACATTAAACTCAGGCCTATTGACTTTACCAATTCAGTTTAATTGAGCAAGGGATGACGGGAGTTTGGAGTGGGTTAACAAAGCTGCTTAGAACAGTACCTTGCTTCATTCTTTGCTTCAGTGGTGGCTTTGGAGAGCAGACCAAGTCTGGGTTAGAGGATAGCTATTTTGTGGGACGAACATGTAGTTGTGAAGAGTGCATGGTTTTCGAGTGTATTAGGATGCTACATTCTTTTCAGTTTTCCTGATGTAGCTTTGTAGGAGTTCAGGTCTTGTGAATATCAAGGGCATTTGGCTGTGGGTTAATTGTCTTGGGGCAGAGGGGAGTCTGTTTGTAATGAGGTGTTTGACTGTGGACCTAGGGGGACTGAGGAGAGTGTCCATATTATCAGATGTGTGTAAGGCGTATCGCGGCCAAGACATCTTAGAGGGTTTCATTGGGGGAAGGACATGAATATGGTTGCAATTTATCAGCAAGTGAGTGGAACAAGATAACGAATAGGTCTAAGTAGCTGAACCAAAGCAGGAGTCTTCCTGATTCTGGCTTTAGCTCAGCCTAAGGTACCAATAAAGGACGAGCCACAACAAAAGAGCCCAGTGCCTTCTTTTCCCTCGTTATGCTGTTTTATAGCAGAAAAATAGACAGGGAGCATCCTCAAAATGCAGGGGAGCTTCAGGGCTGGAGTGGAGATCAAAATCAGTCCTGGCAAAAACGATTCATCCAGCCCTGCATTGGAGGAGGCAGCAGGGGCCATGGGGGAGTTATTGGTTGATTTCAGTCTATATATCTCTAAAGGTAGCCCTACTGGGGAAATGCCAGAGTGGCATGGTGGCCAGTCTAGCCCTAGTCATTCTGCCAGGAAGATAAAATCTTAGTATCTGGCCTCCTGAACTTGAATTTACATGGCAGGACTTTCATGTCTAGGCTCATTCTCTGACTCTCAGGTCTAAACTGTACCTCTGGCTCGGGTCTGGCTCACCTCTATGGAATGATGCAGTAAAGTCATCTGAGTAATTGCTCCCGCCATCCACATCCACATACATACCAATGGACCCGATTCAGGCAGGAGACTCGATTTGTTTAGTCGAAAATGGTTTAATTTTGGCTGTATCCCACTTGAGATTAACTCTCCTTCAATAGAAGTCAAAGGGGGAAATACATTCTCTTGATTATGGTTTTTAGAATCGCCCACTTCCGTCTTCTAAAATGATGGCATGTATGCATCCATGATCCCCCACCAGCCCGCTCACTGACACTTTTCTTCCTGCTCTGAACAGATGCAAAATGTCTGCTGTTTTCTCCCTGGAATCAGGAAGAAATGCATGGGGACAGACCTGGTATTACCAGGTTTGTACAGTTCTGCCCGAATATAAGGCAAAAGTTATTCCTGCTGGAATATGGAGATTTTGGTCAACCAGTAACCCTGCACCAAATCCTGACACACTCTTAGCTAGTGCTTAAGTGTGTGTCAGACCTCGGTGGGCCATGAATACATTTGTACATGGGTTGAAAGGAGGAGGAGGGAGGCAGATCGAAAAGCATTCTAAGCAGTTCGAAGCAGGGCAGGGAAGGCGGGAGAGAGGGAGGGTGGTGGTGTGGTTGTTAATAGAACTGCCACCGACCTTGTGGGGACACGTTGGGTGGAGAATCTAAACCTCTGAAGACAAACTTGACCGTGATCTTTGGGCTGATTCCATTATCATTTTTTTACCTCTTTTCTATTTCAAGATTTTGTATTTTTTCTTTCATTTTTTTATTTCATTACGTCACCCTACTGCCCAGCGTCTCTATTAGTTGAATGGTAAAAATATTTTCCATAACTACACCAGAGGCGTGTATATATACTCCTCTGGGACAGGAGCACGATGTGACTAACCATCTTATGTTATTTATCACAATTTTGGCACCTTCCTTTGTTGGCATCTTTGTAGCGTCGTCAAACTAATTGTTTTTCTTTTATCATTTCACCATGGCGTTTTTCTTATTTCGTGTGCATGATGATCAAACCCGGAAATTCTCAAGACATGGCACCATGCGTGGGACGATTTCTCTATTCATAAATTTATAATCTTGTTCTACCATCTGGCGTATGAACAAGCTGCACGATAATAATTTCAGGCAGTGGCGTGCATGTTTAAGCGTTTGGGATCTTGTGTGCGTTGCTCCAATTCCATTATTTTTTCTGTTACAGACATGCTTGGTTTTGTTGTTTTTTATTGTATATTTCCTATTGTTATTCATATTCGTACTACCGTTCCATCATGGCGCCTTCTTTTCCCCTTTCTTTTCCGATTATAGTATCGCGAGGTATGGGACTTCCTGTCGACGGTCAGATGACCGATATTTCCTGTCTTTATATATTTCAAACCAAATGGAGCGTGACACGGATAATATCGTCGCTAATTACCTTTTCCCTGGACATTTGGGGTTACGGGACTTCCAAGGTACGAGTATTCCTTTATATGAAAGAACTGCTTGGAATGCTATGTGCTCGTAGTATTTACGGATATTATTCTTGGACTCGCGGTGTATTGAAGGACGCGTTGTATTGCGTCCTTTTAAAACATAGGTGGTATTATTTAGTTTACTTGCCTTGTGTATTACTTTCTAGTTACTCAATGGAATGTCTGTTAAATTGATAATAGCGTTCTTTCCCTTTGAGATATGATTTTTTGTATACTTGATTTTTTGTACACGTGCTTTTTAGTATATTTGTTTTTTTTCTTTGGTATATTGGTTTCTTTTGCCAAAATCGCTTACTTGAGTTCCCTGTTATTTTGCCGCTTGTATTTGCTTTTTCTATGCATCTTTTACAATAAGATGGGGGGTTTGTACCGGTGCCTTTTTGTATTGTTATCTAAGTTTTGACGGTCACAGGGTGGTTTACCTTAAAATACATGTTGTATCAATTTAGCGCATTTTGTCTTTCTCTGTACCTCTGAGGTGACATAAGTACATTATTAGTTTTTGTTACATTTACTTTTAGATCATTGGAACCCTTTTGATTGTGCTCTTATTATGGAGTCAGAACACGAAATACACAAAATATAAATTCATAGACGTTGGTGTCTGATGTATATTCTGTTTAAGATGATTGTCATTTAAACAGTGGGTAAGTTTTTTTGATTAGTAAGTTTTTTTGATTATTATTTTTTGATTACTTTCGATTGGTAATATTCATTTTGGTATAAATAACCGTGTAGCACAGTTGACGCCTGTGGGCAGGCAGGACGGGAATGTAGAAAAATGCGTCCTGCAAGTCGAACGCTACCATCCATTCTTGTGGGTCTAGGGCAGACAGGACTTGAGCGAGTGTGAGCATTTTGAACTTCTCCTTCTTGACGAAGAAATTGAGAGGGCGCAGGTCTAGGATAAAACAAATGCCTCCTTCTTTCTTTGGCATGAGAAAGTAGTAGGTATTGCAACCACGACCTACTTCTAGCTTCGTCACTCTCCCGATGTCTCCCTTGGCCAAAAGAGAACCGTCACTTCCTGGCGGAGCAAGGAGATATCTTCAACCTTCAGCCTGTCACAACTAGTGGCATGGGTGGAGAGGTAGTCATGAAGGGAAGGGAGCGTCTCCTCCGGACAATTAGGCGAACCATTGGTCTCATGTTATAGACCTTCAGTGAGGTAGGTGATGGAGTATCCTGCCTCCCACTGGGTGGCCATGATGGTACGAGGGCAGACTATAAGGGTTTGGAAGCTGCGGCTGCCATTGGGAGTGGTGGACTGGCCCAACCACTGGCTGCCTGACCCACGCAGAGGATGGGAAGCTTCAGTTTCATGGTGAAAGTGCAGGTACAGACACAGATGGAAGTCCCTTCCGCGGCCACAAAAGGAGGAAAAGCCAGATTGGAAAAGGTCCAAGAACCTGGCCGTAGTTCTGCTGCCCTTATAGCACTCAATCGCTGAATCCGCCTCGTCTCTGAATAGGTGGGAGCCATCAAATAGCATGTCCATAAGCGAGGCTTGGGCATCCCCTGAAAAGCCAGTTGTTCTCAGCCAGGCGTGGTGCCGTAAAGCCACTGTCGTGGAAACCGCTCTGCCCAGCGAAACAGTGGTATCCAGTCTACATTTCATTGTGGTTTTATCTGCATCCCTCCCATTGGCAACAGCTGGAGAAAGTATGGCTTGGGCCTCCTCCAGGACCATTAGCACACCTGCATGACTGAATCTCATAGAGCACGAGGCACAGGGTACTCATGGACCGCAGTGCCAGGGTGGTGTAAGAAAACAACTTCTTCCCTAAGGTGTCCAGCCTCTTGGATTCCCAATCCAGTGGGGCGGTAGGGAATGCACCGGGATTTACATGGGAGGTAGAGGCTTGGACCACCAAGCTCTCCAGGGTAGGGTGCTGTGTGAGGAAGATGGGGTCCCCCACGGCATAGCGGTGGCAGTGGGAAATCCTCCTGCTGACAAGATTCCCTGTGCTGGGCTTGGGCCAAGTCCCAAGCAGGATGTCTGTAAGGACATCAATAAATGAAAGGAGGGGTTCTGAGAGGGGTCACTCCCAGCTGAAGCACCTGTCAAGAATTTCGTCTAGACTGCCACTGAGGGCAGGCTTAGGTCCGGGACCTCAGCCACCTTTCTAGCCACCTTTGCAAAGGACGTTCCCTCCTACATAGCCATAGTAGAGGTAGAAAGCATGCTAGTATCTGGAGAAGTGTCCAGTCCATACTTCTCCAAACAAGCAGCTAAGGATGATTTAAGTCGCACAGCCCAGATAGTCACTTCAGTGTATGTAAAGAAGAATGATTCACATGAAACACTATTGCCCACCTCTAAGGTCTGCTGCTTCTAGACCATGTAATAAAGTTACACAAAACATACAAAATAGATAGGCGACAGAAATAGGCAGTCAAATGACCAAAGAAATGTTCCTGAGTCTTCAGATGATATATAAAGTTCTCCTTTATTGGCTTCAACCAAGTACACGTGGAGCCAACGAGTTTCTCCCTAAACAAGGCTTCATCAGGGCACTGGTAACAACACCAGACGGTTCTTGGGGAAGGTCAAGGAGGTAAGACTAGCACCAGCCCAGATCCATCCATGTATCCAAGGGGCACAACTTGCACCGGAGTCTCTTGGGTGGAATAAGTAGGGACCCCTCCCGAACCTGCGGTGCTTGAAGGTGCGCCAGCAGAAACAGGCCGCTCAAATATGAGGCGCATGGCCTCACAAAACTCTTACAGTTAAGCAGATGTTGCTCTGGCACCCAGAAAATATGGGACGCGCGTAGCCCACCCAGGTGTTGGCTCAACCACAGTGGCAGGCCTCGAATGGCGACGCTCCCTCGTCTTGTCAGCCGATGGACGAAGCGAAGTCAAAGACCTATTCAATATCTTACTCTTCTTCTAGCAGTAGGTCTTACCTGAGTGGCCCAACTACTTTGAGTGCGGCGAAGATTTCGGGTTCCGCTACCAATCCCGGGAACTTCCTCTCAACTGGGATCGAGACCGTCATGGTATCGCTCATCGAGCATCAAGAAGCTTGTGGGACCACTCCTTAACAGCCCTGGGGTTCATGATGCAACAATCGGAGCAGGTCTTTGGGTCGCAGTCGCATTGCAGGCAGCAGAAGCATACAAGATGTGGGTCCGTCACTGACATCTGCTGATGATAGGAGCCACTTTAAAAAAACTTCAACAAAACGTCAAAAAAGCACAGTCAAAAAGTGACTGGCACAGTAGCTCTCTCCGAATCTATGCCGACTGGCGCGGAAAGAAAAGAACTGACATGAGTGCGCCGCTGGGGTGGTGGTCCTATAGGCACCGCGCAAGTCACTTCCAGCACAGTTCACGGCACCACCTACCAGCACGCTCATGAAAAATTAACGGATCCAGTCTGATGCCTGGAGATCATTCGAAGGTAAGGAATTTGCAGCTAGACGTCCCTATCAGATGTATTTATTTGTAATCCCATTTCTCCTTTAGAGAAATTGTCATTCAAGCAATAAGAACAGATACTCCTGTCCAAACCCAGGATCCCAAAGTATGTAATTTTAAAATATATTTTAAATGCTTTTCATTTTAAAAGCCCCATTTAAAAAATAAAATGTATTTTCAGAAGCCTATCATAAGGCTACATTTTCCACTTTTGTTGTTCTTAGGAAAAGAAGCAAGTTTTTTAAATTGAAAATTGTCACTGCAGCTAGCAGGAAAAAAATATTTTTCAAACCATTTTAAAGTACAACTGAAAAGAAGCAAAGGCCATGTAATAAGAAAGGCTCCTTTGAGTTCAATTTTTTTTGTATTGAACATTAACAACAGCAGAGGTACTGCTGACAACAAATGCCATACCCATATTTTACAGAAAAACAACCACGTTACTAAAACCTTTTGCAAGAACGATCCCTGGAAAATTTGGTGGAAAGACCGCAAACAATTATGCTCCATCCAAAGATGTTACTTAAAAACGGCTGATCTAGCTGGTCATCTCGAAATCAAAAAACACACAAAAGTAAAACGTTTTGGGAAACTGAAGACAAGCCAGGTGGCTGCTTTGTAGATCTCCTTAATGTGAACGTTCCTAAACAAAGCAGCACTTGAACTTCATCTTTATTAGAATGAGCTTTTGATCCACTAGTAAAGCTCCTGCAAGCCTTATGGCAACATATGGTGATGCAGGAGACTTGTTTGTTTTGATGTGGCTGATGATACTTTTAGAAGAATTCCATTTCCTGATGTATTTTGCTTTATCCAGAAAAGGTTTGAACAATCTTCTCACATTTAGTGTATGAAGTGATATTTCTGCTGAAGAGGAGAAGTACTTATAAAACCACTCAAGCACTGGCCAGTGCTGTTGGCACTGGTATGTTGAACGTCAACACTCTTCTGCTCAACACCTCTTGGAAAGTACTTATGTCATAATAGGAGGCAAGTTCATAAGAGTCAGTCTACATCCCGGTAGAAGATCAAGCAGTAGATGATGTGGAAGTCAATGTCCTAGGAGAGCGAGCCCCTTGGTTGAGTACCTGTCCCAAGGTGTCGTGATCCTCTGAAGTGGTTCAAGAGAAGTGGTCTCAGTGAGGAGTGTGGTCTTTATTTTCCATTGATGTCCTTTTATGTGAATGCCTTAAAAGGACAAGAGGTCGAGCAAAAATAAGGGTGTGTGTGGTTCCTGTCAGAGGTTCATGTCAGAGAAAGCGGTACAATGACAACTCGTACCACTAGAGAAGTAATATCAGGCCCTGGTTTATAATATGTGGTAGAAACTATCTTCTTAGAACTGTCTGTGGACACCTCTGATGAGACAAATGCCAAAAACAGCATCAATTAGAAGGACACACGGAGGAGAATTTTGAGAAATAAAAGGAGCATTCCACTACAAGTGTACTTCTCTGAGTATCGTAGAAGAGCATGAGTGTGCCAGGGTGGCTACAGTTTTGAACAGCTCTTTAGTCGAGTTTTTGGCAAAGTTAATTTTTTTGGCAAAAAAACGTGTTTCGTTTTTAAAAGAAGCTGTTTATACTGCACTAAACTTTGCTTATACTCATTCTTTTCCCTATCGTTATACTCCTTCCTCCAGTTTCTTTCTAGGTGCTTCCAGAACAAGTTTTGATCTCTAAGTTCTTGGGAATACCAAGGGGAGGAAGGTAGTGCCCTATTCGGACGGAGGATTTTCTTTGGAGCTAGCTTATTGCCGGCTGCCTACAGCCAATTGGCATAGGACATGGTAACCTCATCAAGGTCTGTAGGTAGTCTGCATGATGTAGAGGTTAACAGCTCCTGTAGTTCCTCAGATTCCAACTTGTTCCACGCTCTACTCACCAGCTGTTTTTTAACTGGTTTCCTGGCCTGTCGATCAGTCATGGTAAGTTCAAATAGCACTGCCTTGTGATCCACCCAGACTAAAGGAAGAAGGCCCGTAACCAGCAGCTGTGAGTTGTTAAGAGAAAATGCCATTCAATGTATGTCCTGCCCGGTGAGTAGCACCAATAACATGTTGCTTTAGATCAGAATTACTCATCAGATCTATCAGATTTAATCTATCTGGATCAGAATGTGCTTCCAAATGGAAGTTAAAATCTCCAAATATCGTATGTGAGCTAGCGCAAAGCCCATTTTCCAGCATGCTGCCTGCTGAAGTTAGAAACAGACTTCGTTGTGTCCGGTGGCCTGTAAATGAGGGTACCTCTAAAGGTGTGATGATGTGAAAAATAAAGAACAAAATCAAGAGCTTCGCATTCCGCATTAGACGATGTATTAAAGGATACCGTTATTGAGTTGTGGTAAATAACCGCTAAGCCCCCATCTTTCCTGTCTAACCTATTTAGAGTGAAGCCCAAGTAATCGGGGGTGTGGCTTTAATCAAATATGGACCTGATGCATCATCAGTCCATGATTCAGTAATGAATGCAACACTTATTTTTTCGTCTTCAATTAGGGAAGCACATTCCGTACTGTGCTTCACTTATGACCTTGCGTTAAGCAGAACACACTTCAATTCTTTATTGAATGGGGGCCCTTTACGGTGCTTGCCGGGACTTTGTAAAAATTCTACCGACCGGAGCATTAGTTCAGGTAGCTTAGTGTCACAACCAGGGCAAGTCACTTGGGCATGTGGAGGCCTAGTGCATGGTAGGATAAACATAGACATCTAGTGTCGGGATTAGTAGTGTTTAAACTATGCAGAGTACTGCCAGAATATTGTATTAAAATGGGCTTACCTGCTCCAAAACGAGCAGGGGTGTTGGCTTGCCTTTGGTGCGCCCGCGGCACGCCCGCTGCGCGCATCCACTGTGCACTCGCGCCAGCCTAACCTTAAATGGAGTCGGGGCGAAAAGACTAGCCCGCTGACAAGACTCTCCTGAAATGGCGGTCCCGCGATTCCAAATGCAGATCCCGGGAGACAAAGGAGCTGTCTACAACTATGTACAAAGTAAGCAAATTAGTTTTTTTTTTATAAAAGCAGTGCTTAAGCAATCTAAAAATATGTGCAATACAATTAAGGTACAGTTTTAATCGCCGTTCCGTCGGTAATTCGGTTTAGTCTTCTAATTCACTGTGGAGTTATACAAGTCAACGAAGAATCAGCAAAACACTTTGCTCTGCTCTCGAGGATTTGAAGTGGTAGCTCTAATTCAGTTTTAAAGCTGCTTGCCTGTGCCTGATTTGCATAGCGAGAAGGCCAGGTACCCTATTTTCTTATTTGTAGTACTTCTAACAATTATAGTACAGGTCCCTCTCAACATGTTTAGACTCCAGTCTCCCTGTTGAAAAATAATGCTCTCCTGCTGTTTCCTGCAGGGTTCTATTTGTGTTCGGTCTCCAGATACCCCGTCCCCTCTCAGTTCAGTGATTTGCCATTCCTGTTCATTCTTTTTAGACAATACTTCCATAATAAGAACGGCCTTTGCGTCTGCAGCGCCACCTGTTTTGGGATGGGAGGCCGCGTATCGCCCTCGCGAAGCTGACGCTCCCGTGGTATGACGGGGGGGTCGCCCTCCCAGACATCAAACGGTATTACTGGGCCTCCCAGCTGGCTGCGATAAACCACGGCCTTTATGGGCCCGCCCTTAACCCGGCTTTTGAAATGGACAAACTGTTACTGCCGGGTGGTGACTATAATCGTGCGCTTTACTCTACATCGCTCGACGCACGTTTGACGGGCCCTATGCGGGTCGCGGTACGGGTGTGGCACGCGGCAAACTTGGCTATGGGGTGGAAGGATCGGTTGACCCGGGCGACGCCACTGTATGCATCTGAGCGACTGGGCTGCTTGTGGACCTCGAAAGGCTTTGAGAAGTGGGACATGATAGGCATCAGCAGGGTGGGCGATCTCTGGACGAGGGGGGGATTCAAAACGTTCGATGTGCTGCAGAAGGAATTCCAGTTGCAGGACAGGGAGTACTTCTGATATGTACAGGTTCGTCACGCGCTGTGTTCTGTATTCCCGGATGTTGCCTCCATACCGGAGTGCTCCCCTCTGGAAGATAGAGTGCTAGATGGGCATGTACCGGATGGCACTATCTCATTGATTTATAAAAAGCTCATCAACGATCGCTCCGGACTGCTGACTGGCCTTCGTGAGGCATGGGTCGCCGATGGATTGGAGCTGGATGACGAGGACTGGGTGTCTGCGGTGGCCTCCCCGAAAGAGGTGGCCATACCGGCCCGCCTTCGCTTCGTCCAGCTCAAAATACTCCACAGGGTCTATGTTTCGGGGCCGGGTCTGATGCGTATGGGATATGCCGTGGATCGACTGTGTAAGCGTGGGTGTGGTTTGTTAGGGACCTTTATCCATATTTTGTGGGAATGTCCGGAGGTGGCGCGATTCTGGCGTGGTGTACATGCGGTGTTGCAAGCGGTCACGCATGTGGCGCTGTTTCCCGAGGCTAGGAGATGTCTGCTAAATGTGTGGGAGCCGACTGATTATACGGTGCCGCAGACGTGGTGGGTGACTCTGGGATATATGGTGGCCAAGCGTGACATAGCACAATTGTGGGGCTCCCAGAGGTCACCAACGGTTTCGGTGTGGAAGGACAACATGGATTGGTGTATGTTTCGGGAGAAGGTAGTGTATGTGGCGAGAGGTAAGCCTGGGAAATGGGTGAAGGTGTGGGGCCCCTGGAACTCCTATCGTGGCGGGATTTGTACCCCGCCGCTGACGCCTGACTTGGCAGTGGCCCAGTCTCCCTAGTCTGCTTGTCACCTTGGTTCTGGGCATTGTGTCTACTTTGTTTCTGTCCCGGCCTGTCCCCCCCCCTATTCCTGTGGTTCGGTAGGGTCCTCCCCAGGGGAGCTCATAATGCTGCTTTGACTTTTTGCTGCCTTGTGGATTTGTTTGTGGTTTCTTATAAAAAATGGAACCGCCATTTGGGGGGTCCGGCCGGTGTGGCCGCCAACGCTTCCCTCGACTTCTGGGACCTTTATCACTTGCCGCTTGTGTTTAATGACTGTATTTTATGCTCTCACTGTTTGCTAGCGGCCGGCCTGAAGGTTGTAGGCCCATCTTTGTATATCTTTTGCACTCTGTAATAAAGGTTTCAAAAAAAAAAAAAAAAACGGCCTTTGCCTTATCACCTGGATTTTTCTGTCTTTCCATTTCAGGAAATCTGTTTTGGAATCCTGTAATTAATTTTTAAGAAGCGGGTCATTGGTTAGGTTACTGTTAAATGTCCACAGGCTATCCCTGTGTGGTGGCGACCATACCAGTGTTAAAAGACAGGCGCATGGTTCAACAGATCGACTAGGTCAATGGAAATTGACAGGCAATGTGCCAAGTAGAGACATGGAGACCAAGGACAGAACAATACAGATATAGCACCAATAAGGCACAGAGTAATGTGTATGATTACTAGTGTTCTGAAGAAAGGAACACCATGCATCCAGCAAGGCCTAACTGCATGGCCAAATCTACCAATGAAGGGAAGGCCACTAAAGGGGCACAGGGGGACGTTGTTGAGTCAGTGTAAAGCTTTATATTCATGACCGCACTGAAGTCTCCTCCCTAGTTGAAGTTAGCTTCTGGGACACCCACTACCAGAATCGGCACCCTCCTAAAGAATATCTGTAGCCAGTGTGTGTGGAGCATGTTTAACAGAAGGTGTATTCAAATAAGCAAATAACAATCTTCTGAGTCCTTAAATTGTGTCACTATTGTACAGGGCAGTTTCCTATGAATAAGTATTGACACACCTTTCAGGTAGTTTTTCCCCTCTGCTGCATATACCTGCCAGACCCACTGTCTTCTTAACTTTACATGCTGCACCTGAATATCTTATAGGAAAGCTATGTTACAATTTCTTCTTCTGAGCCTAGCGAAGACCTTAGCTCTCTTAATCAGAGTTTTGTAGACCCTGTACATTTAAAGTAACTATCGACAACTCACCCCTAGTTCAAACACCAGGTCTTGTTACTAGATCTCCTATCAATCATAGCCTAGACCATGCAGGTATATACATACAGAAAAATTAAAAAGAGATCTAACCCTGTCTATAACTGAACCGATTAAACAGAAAATAGACTTCTCAATACTATTCAAATAATAGAAAGTGTGCTCCAGGAAAAGCTTGATCCTAGAGGGAAAACATGTTTTGTGCCCTACTAGGCAGAGCCCATAGAAGGCAGCCCAGCTAAAAGAGGACAAAGGACAAGGGAAGGGGCGGGAGAAGAAAAAAACAGGCAGATTCCGTGGGTAAAAGGACACTATATCTGGATCATATTCATTATCTCTGGATGCTCAAAAATAAAAACAATACCAATATTCAGATTAGTTCAGAAATTATATCCGAGAAAACAAGTGATACTGTCATGGGGGGAGGAAATGCCAATAGAGAACCATCCGACTTGCCCATGTATCTACTTGGTCACACCATTCTTTCTTGAAATCAACTTTAACGAAACCTCCCTGTGCTTTATGGTACTGTGCTGTATGGGCTCCTGCATTGGTGAGGCAGTCTTGTGTACTTTTGCTCAGGCCAAAACAAGGCTCTGCTGACCTTCAGGAATTTTGTAATTTGCCTTTTCATTGCCTGTCATTTTGCAGAGTCGATGACACTGTGAAAGCTGCAGGTAAGCAGCTTGAGGGCAATGTGAACCACTTTAAAAGTGAGTAATCCAGGCCTCAATATTCTTTCAATATCATGACAGTGTGTGTGGGTTCACTCTATAATGAGCGATGAGCCACTATCATTATCACTATCAGATCTTAGAAGCAGTTCTAGCACAGTGAGCGGACGTTCCTATTGGGCTGTGTGAACCCTGCGCTTTTCTCTACTTTTAGATCATGATTTTAACAATTTTAAATATTTTAAAGATTTAGGTTTTTAGCAGTGTTGGCTCACCTGTGTAATCTGTGTTGCACTCTGCACTTTTTCCCCTGCTACGCCCTCGGTCCGCCACGGCATTTAGTGCCGATTTAGCGGAAGGACATAGCATAGCTCTTCCCACCCCCTTCCGGGACAGCCTGCTCTTCCGGCGGGGTGACGGGCTAGTCTTCGGGATCCTGCAACTATAAGTGGAGCATGCAGGGTCGGACACGAGCAGCGGCCGCGCCGCGCGCCAAAGGCAAGCCTGTCTGCGCCTGTCCGCGGCCAGGGGCCACCCACTATGCCCGTTTAAAACCCGACCAGCCCCTGCGGTATTCAGGGAATGCCTTAAAGGAGCTAGAAAGGCCTTATCCGGTCTGTGCTATCATTCACTGCGGGCAAATGCAGAGACTGATTTGACCCAGATAAGTCATTACTCCAGCAAGATAACATGAAGCTTGCTCTTGTAAATTGTAGGTCTCTTACTAAACACAAAATAGAAATCTGCGATTTCATAACTGACAACCAGCCGGATGCCATGTTTCTTACCGAAACCTGGCTGAGTGCGGACTCTGCCCCTTACATATTAGAAGCACTCCCAGAGGGCTATGTCATTCTCAGACAAGACCGCCCTACCAGGCAGGGTGGTGGGATAGCCATCATTTTTCACCTGTCAATAAAATGTACCTTGGATAAAGTTCAAGTAGAAAAGGCTGAAGCAGCGCAATTTACCCTAAAAAGGGCTAGTGATTTTTGTCTGAGCGGTCTTCTAATCTACTGTCCACCAGGGCTGGCTACTGACTTCATGCCTAACCGTGCTGAAATAGTGACACGATTAGCACTTCACTACAACAACTTCAAGGTACTGGGGGACTTAAATTTACATATGGAGGATAACTTAAAGATTGAGGCTCAAGCCCTACGCAAAGAGCTGGCTACTTTACAGCTAGAACTCAATTCCATGTTGCCAACACATCGGGCGGGCCATCTGCTTGACCCAATCTTCTCGAATCACCCTGGGTTGGTGGTTGAGTTTTCTATATTCCTCTAATTAAACCCCATCCGAAAAATTCGAGCTATGCTCAACCACAGATAAAATGGACCAGGTTTAATCATAAGAGATTTTCCTGTGCATTACAGAATAATCAACCTCTACCGAGTAACGAAATTAACACGGCTATTTCATCAGTGGAGAAGTGGATTTCGGAAGCACTTGATGTGGTGGCACCATGGACGACAAAAATTCCACAGAGAGGGTCTACATCTGCTTCCTGGTATAATGAAGAACTGTGAATCGCTAAAAAAGGCTGTAAACGCCTTGAGCATAAATAGAGGACAGATTTCTCTAAAGAAACTAAGGAGCCGTATTAGACAGCACAAAAAAAGTACCACTCTCCTTAGAGAGAATACTGATTACACCTACTAGCTCTGTGGAGCGATGTAATCAGATTGCCGACTTCTTCCTACTGAAAATATCCAATATATCCAATACCTTCCCCGAGGAAGCCCGTAATGGCCGTGTCTCAGCCTGAGAAATCTACTGAACTGGGGTTCAATACTCTCTGGGAATTTCTATCCCACCCCAGTGACAGATCTCAAGGGGGTGGGTCTAAGTATTAAATCTGGCTTATGAGCAGCAACTAATGAACCTATCTTTTAAATGTGGGGAAGTCCCTAGGACGCAACTGTTCTACCTTTGCAGAAAAAGGCCTCAGCTGACCCCTAGTTGCAGGAAAATCTTCGCCCCATTTCTCTGCTTCCCTACATCTCAAAAATTGCAGAGAAGGTGGTGAACAAACCATTAGTGGCTCATATCAATCAACACAATCTTCTCCACCCAACACAATCTGGCTTCAGACCCTCACACTCAACTGAGTCAGCACTTCTTATTGCTCAGAGTATCTACGGAAACGTGTGGACGCCGGTCAGACAGCTGCCCTGGTCCTGTTGGACCTAAGTGCAGCCTTCAACAGGTTAGCCCACAAACTTCTCTTACAACGACTCCAGGTGTGCGGGTTGGATGGAGAAGCGTTCAAGTGGATATGGTCCTTTTTACAGGACCGTAGCTTCCAGGTTGTACAGCACCCACACCGCTCAAAAACTCTGCCACTCCTACAAGGGGTCCCTTAGGGCTCTATTCTGAGCCCCACTCTTTTTAATCTTTATATCAGCCGTTTGGCAGATATTGTGGATAAATACAAGATCACCATGGTGTCTTATGCGGATGACACCCAACTTGTAGTGACCCTAGCACAGAACTCCAATGAGTCAGCAATGCAGTTCTACTATTATCTTAATGATCTAGCCTCATGCATGTCAAATAACTGCCTAAAGCTGAATGGTAGTAAGACGGAGGTTATGATAATTGGGAAATGCCCCTCTATTTGGTGCTCAGCCTGGTGGTCCTAGAGGTTGGGGCAGTCCCCACACCTAAAACAGAAGTAAAAAATCTTGGAGTGTGGCTTGATCCAAAACTGTCTTTTGAGTCTCACAAATGGAAGGTCGCAGGGAGATTCTTTAGCACCCTTAAAATGCTAAGGAAAACCTTGGACATCCTTCCCACCTCGGTAAGGAAAACTCTAGTCCACACTCTGGTGAACTCGCAGCTGGACTATGGGAATGTCCTATATCTGGGAGCATCCAAAGGAAGCCTGAAACAGCTGCAAAGCATTCAGAATGTGGCAGCACGTCTAGTTCTCAATCTAGCTAGGCGAGCTTCAGCGACTAAAGTCCTGGACTCCCTTCACTGGCTGTCAATCAGTAAAATAATTCTCTTTAAAGCCTTATATTTCTGTCACCGGAGTCTACGGGGAAAAGGTCCCAGCTACCTGTTTGATCTCCAAACCCCTGTAGCGATCATGGGCTGCGTGAGAGGGCAGGGTATGCGAAACACGCATTTCCCTTATAGGGCTGCCAAGCAAGAGCCTAGGGGTAACAGTGTAGACGGTGCGCAACCACTACGGGGCACACGACGCGCAGGGAACTACAGCTCCCAGCGGCCCTATTTCTGGCGCACCGGAAACAGACTCCGGCCTCACGGCCCTTGCCGACGCTACAAAGCCCCGCCTCTGCCACGGCTCGGGGCTTTGCAATCTCGTAGCTTCCAGCGTTCCGAGTGAGCGGAACGTTCCTGCCGCCGGTTCTTTCCCAGTTGCCGAGAAGTCCGCCACCGAGAATCTACTGGTCTTTGCCCGGAGCCCCAGGATAGGAACTTTTCTTTACACGAAGCCGTGGGCCGTCGGATACCTCTTCCATCATCGGCTATCTGTTGTGCAGACTGGGAGGGTTAGAGGCCTTCTACCTTCTCTCGGTAATTCAGCCTTCACGAAGCGAAGGGGAGAACAGCGCAGGGGCGCTTCTCCCGCTATCCTTGCTGATACCGTTGGATCCTCTTCCGCATTTCACGGAGCTAGGCAGAGCGGAAGGTATTCCCCGCCGGACTGCCGAGGCCCCGTGAGCCGCTCCCCTGTGGCCTTAATCTGATGCTCCAGCTCTCAACATTACCACTGCGCTTTGGACAACAGGTATTTAGGTGGGACCAAAAGATACAATTGCGCAGGTGCGCTTTCCTTGACATTTCCTTTTGGTCTGTTTATGCTTTTGTTTGCTTTACACTGCTGCTGCTGATTTTGGTGTTGTGCCCTGACTCTGCTGCTGTGAGGTAACCGCAGAAACTCTTTAAAGTCTTGAGGGCTCGCTGTGACATAACAGAGAGCCTACGAGGGTACCAGTTGTAAGTAGAGAGCGTGTTTACTTTTAGAACTATCAGATAGGAAGTGATTACTGTTCTGTCTCTTCCTAATCCCTTGATTCTTCTCTCATTTTTGTGCATTCAGTCATCCTCGAGAGACCCCTTCACGTCCTACGACACGCTAGAGGGCGAACACATGAAGTAGGACTAGAAGGACCCAGCTTGGCAGCTGTGTTTATTATTTTTTCCACTTCCCCTTTCCCCAGGGTGCATTTGCGCATAGCAGTGTTCTATTCACTCTATTCGGACCTGCGCTCAGGGGAATAGATAGGCCTGTTTGCACGTCATTCTTCCCGCTGACGATCATCCGAGGTTAGTGGCCTTCGTTTTATGCCGAGCTGCTGAACCCCGACAACCCCCTACAACCCTACTCAGCAGCTGAGATCAACAGGAGCACATCTGCTCAAAGTACCGAAATTCAAAAGGGCAAGGATGGGTGCACACTCATTTGGCTATCTGGCAGCCAAAAATCGGAACACTCTGCCACCTTCGGTGCAGCGCAGAAAAATCTGAGAACATCTTCCGCAGAGGCCTAAAAACCTGGCTTTACCATTTATAAACCGTGTCTCCCGGTTTGACTCCCGCATAGAACTGTTTCCATAGCGCGGGGACACACCAGTCGGTGTAGTCAGGCACTTTACAAATGACTTTATTATTATTCTTCCACAGTATAGTAGACTTGCTGCTCCAGCAGGGTAGTCTGTTTCTTTCCTTTTAGTTTTTTTTTTGCCAGCGTATAAATTGGCATATCTACACCTTCATTGCCCCCCCATCCCTTTTCTGGGAGGGCAAATTATTTTTGTTTTGTAAACTATATGAGTCCATGATCATCAATAAGGTAGAATTTGACGCATAGCAAAGCCTCTTGGGTTCCCTCTGGTACCTGATTAATTCAGAGAAGGGCACAGCAATCGGAACATTAGCGGATGCATTTATGTGATTATTTCTCTCCCTTGGGGGATCATTGCTGAAGCCTACAATTGAAAGCAGCTGGGAACAGGCCACACGTCGCCTACCTCAGTCTGACCCCGTTTGCAAGTGCCCTACAGAGAGCACCTCCTCGCTGCTACAGGGGCCCTGCACTACGTCACCTAAGGTCGATCAATGGGAGGCAGTAGGAAGAGTCGTCCTTGCCTCAGCACTATGCTCTCTCTGCTCTTCTCGAAGCTTGCAGCACAAACCACGTCTGGGTGAACCTCACCTTCTGTCTATCATTTGGGCCCGAGAGGGTCTGCCATCACCCTGACAGCTCCTGGTGCATGACAAGTGCCTCTGGCATTCGATCTGCTGCATACTTCTAACTGCTCGAGTTGAGCCCACATTGGAGATTAGTCCTTGGTGCAGAGCCAACTCTATGATGAAGCATCCTATCATGTAGGAGTCAGGTGTTCTTATTTACTGTAACCTGCACAGTTAACCTTATGGGCATACCAATTAACGCAGACAGACAGTATTCAAATTATGTTAAGGTACTACAGAACCATATTGTGCTATCACATGTATTTTTGGGAAGATGTATCTGAGCGCTCTTGATTTGTCAGAAAACTTGCTATTTCCTCAACGCATTTAAAATTCTATTCCTACTCTTAGATTACTCCTTTGTGTTGTCTTGGACTGATTAGTCACAGATACGGAATTAAGATGTGTGAAATAAAGTAAGATGTATTAAAGGTCATAAATGAGGATGCTTCTCCAATCATTAAATAGGTTTACATCCACAATTATATTTTTCTACCAAATGTAAAAGTAACTTACCTTCGGTATGAATGAATGAATGAATGTGATTTATAAAGTGCAAACTCTTGCCAGAGGGCATCTTGGCGCTGTAGAAAAGGGTTAAGCTAAGGAGCTGAAGAGAGTTCTTGCAGATACTCCAGAATCTCAAAGTCCTGTGAGAAGAGCCAGGTCTTCAAGGCCTTTCTAAAAGCGAGTAAAGAGCAGCTTTTAGTGTCAGTGGTAGCGTATTCCAGAGCACAGCTGTGGTCCTGAAGAAGCTCTTCCCACCCCAGGTAGTCCTCCTAAAAAAGGGGGACTGTCAGGTTCATAGCAGAGCCTGAATGAAGCGTCCTTACTGAGATATCCCATTTGAGGTCCTCCTTGAATCGGGCTGGCCCCAGTCAGTGCAGTGATTTGGAGGCCAGGCAAAGAGCCTTAAACTTGACACGTTGTCTGACTGGTAGCCAGTGGAGTTTCCTGATGGCTCCCCTAGCTGATTCATATTCAGGAATTTTAAAATGAAAAACGTGCAGATGTGTTCTGCAGGGTCTAAAGCCAGTTCAGGTGACCTAATGCAAGGTTAAGATAGAGGCTATTACAGTAATCGATCCTAGAAACTACCAGTGCGATGATTACAGTCTTCAAAAGCTCAGGTGGCAAGAATATTTTTCAATCTTTTTTACAAGCTTCAGAGAACGAAATGAGGTGGATGTAATTTTGTTCACTTGGTCTTTAAGCTTCAGCTCTTTGTCTAACAAGAAACCAAGATTTTTTACTTTGTTTGTTGGTTCAGGAAGAAGGTCCAGCTCAGACGGCCATCACTCCGGCGTCCAGAAAGAAGGGTTATTGCCAAAAATGATGACCTCCGTTTTAGCGGCATTCAGTTTAAGACAATTGTTGTCCATCCAATTGCTAACATTGCTCATGCAGGTCCAAAATGCAGAGCCTGAATTGTTATCAGGTTTTGTTAGTGACATCACGATTTGAGTGTCATCTGCGTAAGATGTTAAGGAGAAGTCAGATTTTTTGATAAGTGTCACCAATGGTGTGACATAAAGACTGAACAGTGTTGGACTCAATGTCGAGCCCAGAGGGACTTCACAGGGCAGGGAGAAAGGCCTGGATGTAAATTTGCCCAGAGCCACACATTGTTGTCTATTGGCTAGAAAGGATTGGAGGAGATCTAGTGGTGTATTCTCTATCACCAGGCTCCACATACGGTCAACTGGAATCTCATGCCACAGAGAGATCCAGCAAAATCAAAGGCCCCCTCCCTTATCAAGCGATTCACGGATATCTTTGCTGGCTATCACCAAAGCAGATTCTGTACAGTGGTTTTTCCTGAACACGTGTGGTGTGTCATCCAGCAGACAATTTTCTTCTTTATATTCTGATAGTTGTTCATTCATTGTTTTCTTCACCAGCTTTGCGGCAAAGGAAAGTCTTAAGAGGGGGAGACAGTTATTCAAATCCAGAGCTTTCAGATTGGTCTTTTTCAGCAGAGGTAGAGCGGAAGCAGATTTCCAATGTGTGGGGAAGACTCCCCCGCAAACATAGTATTGAAGATTTGCCCCAGATGTTGTGCCACTTGTGCTGGAATCATCTACATAATCTTTTTTTGGGGGGGAAAGGGGGGCAGGGGTCTTGCGGAGCACCAGATTTAATTAGTGGAATTACCTTTGTAAGTTGTTCTTCGGAGGGAACCTTAAAGGTAGAAAAACTGGCTTGACCTGACGTAGCATTTAGAGATTGCCCTTCCGAAAGTATGGCTGTCCTGCCTGCGTTAAGTTTGTTGAAGAAGTTGCCAAATTTTTCTTGAAAAAAGTCAGCCAAAGCATCAAAAGAAATGTGGTTTATTACTGCAATGTTGGGATTGGCTGGTACTACCATTTTTTTTATGACTCGAAAAAGAGTTTTGTTTGCATCACATGCTAATTTTATCTGCTCAGAGTAGTAGGAACTTTTTGCAGCTAACAAACATTTTTTAAGTACGGTTAATTTATTTTTATAGGTAATTTTTTCTTCAACCTCACAATTTTTTCTCCACTTCTGTTCTTGCCTACGGCAGTCCCGCCTTGATGTCCTAAGAGTTTCGTTATACCATGGCTGGGAGATTTTCTTAGCCGTGGTATTTTGTTTGACCCAGGCTAAAATGTCTAGAGCAGAGTTTAGCCAGAGCAAAACATTTTCAATGCTCTGTTCCAGGTTGTCAGTTGGTTGTTAGAGTAAAGTAATGTGGATGTCTCTCAGTTCAGCCGGCTGTAGTTTATGCCAGGCTCTACTTGGTGTTTGTAAATTACATGTCTTTGCACAGATGTTTTCTGAATCTTTATCTGCCAGTTGACTGCCCAATGGTCGGACCAGGTAAGAGAGAGAGATGGTAGTATATTGGTAAATGGGTGGTTGGAGACGCTACCATCTAGCATATGTCCAGCCCTATGCGTTGGACCTCTGGAGATTAAGGATAGTCCGAGCGCAATCTTTGCATCGATCAGCTTTATGGAACCTGAGTCAGTCTCATTTTCCAAGTGGAAATTAAAATCACGTAACACAGAGAAATTAGAATTGAGAATAGATGATTCAAGAGTCATGCTAAGTTTATCAACAAAGCCACATTAAATTAGCAAACCCTTAAAAGACTGTATGCCAGGCGGCTGCACCAAGAATGCTAGGGCCTCAAAACTAGGAGACGTTAACGGCTCAAAAGAAGTTTTAAAGTGATTACGATAAAACATAGCCAGACCTCCTCCCTTTTTTATTAGCCAAACAACACCGAAAAAAAAAACACCCGGCTCCTTGTTGAATCACACCATTATTTGACATATTGACAGTACCAATTCAAGTAATAAAAATACCAACAAGATTTTCATAAAATGAACAAATAATCAATACTGCCCACTGGTGTGTAATCTAGTGTGAAAGAGAAAACACACACCCACTCTACCGACCACACATATTTGAAGATGGATGGTATTGCAACATTTAAACAAAAACTATGTGGTTAGGCTAAGCGGTTTGTTTAGTCCTAACAAAGATACAGCTATTTATTGGAGTACTGATTTAAATTAGAGGGTTAGCCTATATCATCTAAGTATGCATTTGTTTTTACATAATGCTACAATGTAGAAGTGCTTCTTTGTAAATGGTTTTTAAGGTATATATCTGTGTCTTAACAAAATGTTTTCTGCTATTTAGAATGTTTTTGAAAACTTCGTACTGAAGAAGGTGAAGGAATCAAGTTTCACCGAAATGCTGCGTCGACTGTTTTAGTTTTCTTGTTATTTATGTTAAAGTGTAACCATATAAATTTAATGTAACCTCTTCAATGAGGAGATGTTTTTAATCATGTATGTAATGTAATAATAAAAAAAATATTATGATAAAATAAATCCTACATTTATATATTAATCACTTCCTCAATGTAACTTATTGATATTGACTGCATACTTATATGTTTAAAGAAACTTATTGTATAACCTTGTTGCACTCTGTAGGCTTTTTCAGCATATGATCCATATTGAGTCTTGATCATTTTTATGGAGCATTGTTGCCCAAAAATGTTTTAAACTTTTTATTTTTGACTAGGGACTTTTTGTTGTTTCTACAGTGCTGCCCCGTCCCTTTTTCTTACAATCAGGGGGATCTCCCTCTTTTTTTTTTTACATTATCTGAACATATACATATTATACATAAAGTTGTGTCACAATAGACACCAAGTGGCCTGACAACTCATGGAATTTCGTTGGCCAACATTTACTGTCAGACCGCAAGTATCTACAACACTTTACCCCACATGACTGTCAGTGTTATGGTCCGACAGTCTGAACATGAGCCCAGGTCGTGGCCACGCTAAAAGTACCAAGGCAAGCGAGAAAAGAGAAGCAACCACAACTCACATTGAAACCTCTTTCAGTTCTTTTTTATTTTTTAAACGAAGACCAAATATGTATTGGGTAACACAAAGGGGAGGGTTACTTAGGTGTGGCAGGAATGGCGCCAGTCAGGTGTACGTATTAATGAATATGATGACAAATACAACGGTGCAAACAGGTGGGGAGAATCCTTGATCCCTCCTAAAGAATGACCCTGGGGTCAACAAGTGAATATTACAGTCCTGTGCACACGTTACAATTATAATGCTAATTGCAGTCTGATAAGTGACTTTCGCATAGTCTAGAAAGAACACATTATGCAGAATATTCAAAACAATGAAATCGTAAGTTTGTTGTTGTTCTTTAATATGAACAGTTGCCCAGCCAACTGTTCGGATTAAAGAAGAACACACTTACGATTTCAATGTTTTGAAATCTGGATCCGTGTTGCAGAGCGAAAAAGAAGAAACCGACGTCCACACGCCAGAGGTGACATATATGGCTCTACTGACATCACAATAGGAGTCATCAAGTTGTCGTAAGGCGCCACCCTCCGACGCGCAGATGTACTGCTGAAAAATTTCCGGATCCAGACTGGCGCCTTGAGAGAATTCAAAGTTAAGGAATCTGTGGCTAAATGGCCATATAAGATTGTACTATTTTCATCACAGTCACTGTTATAGTCACAGTCTCTGTGCTAGGTTCTGTTCTATTGTCCTGGTATCTATGCCTCCTTTATATCAGGCTTTCCCAATATAATGGGCAGGTTCCAATTTACCTCTTTCTACAGGCAATGACCTCCTCTCGTCTCAATCCCAGTATTATTTCTGCTTCAGTCAAAATCTAGATCCTAGAAAGAAGAATGAATGGTACTGCTTCCCAGCTGGTCTCCCTTTCTACCCTTCCACTGTTTTTGCCTGGAGAGAAAAGGGACCTATAGTCAGGAACGGGACAAGCCTTTGATCAGGCAAGCTCCCTTTGACAGATAACTGATAAACAGAGGTGGAGCAAGAGTTCAGGAAACTTTTTATACAGAGAAACCTCAGCTCAATGGCAGTTTCACAACTATTCCAGGGGTGGGAGAGTAGTGAAGCTAATTACTGGTTCTGCAAGGAGACTGGCCATGGCAGAATACAGAAACCAGTCTTAAAGGCCAGAATATTACAACTTTTTGTGGTTAACATGAAATTATACTCACCACTAGTGTAGTAGGCTACCAGATCCCACCCACAACTGCAAAGAGGCGCAATAGGATCTCTTTGAGATCTTTGCATAAGTCTATAGGAGAGGGGGATTAGGGGAAGATGGAGTATATCTTGAAGGACTGGGAGAGGGTCCATCAATTTCCATGTTGAGGATATTATTTCCTTTTCTCTAGTTATAATATCACAATAACATGTGATTCATTCATTATTTGGCAACAGATACTTTCCTACCTTTAAATAGGACACTGAACAATAATATTCACTTCCAGTAATTGCGGGCTCTATCGCTTTACTTTCCTGTAAATGAAAGTGGACAACTGAAAATAAAACTACCAAGCTTAGTTGCTTTCAACCATTCAACATTCAATTCTCATGTTGTTGTGACGCCTAGGTCCTTAAAAAGGAGAAACAACATGTGACCCAGTCTCTAGTCCAGGAAACCTGTTGCCACCAGCCACAAATTAATGTCTCGATCTTGTCAAAGCAACCACGCCAGGCAGCCGTCCTCTGACCCTTGCCATTCTCAAATCTTCAAAAGCATTCTACTATCAACTTCAGCACCCATTCCAGATAGTACACTCATTAACAACTTCTTAACAGGAGTTTTCCGATAAAACTTAAAAATGGTATAATTATGCCCATTAGTAAAAACAAAAAAAGCCTAACTTGGACAATCAAGACCCTATCAACTATGGATCAGTAGCAAATAGATCATTCCCGGGAAGACTTACAGAATGAGCAGCATTCGCCTAGATCTCACAATTCATTAAAGACAATTTCATACTTTCAAACCGGAGTCTGTCCAGTAAGAGGCACTGAATAGGATGAAATTAAAAACACAGTAGAACAAACGGGTTGCTGCCCTTCTTCTCTTGGACCTTTCAGCTGCCTTTGACACAGTGAATCCTGGCTAACTAATACTTAAATTTGAGGAAGCCGAAATAGAGGATACAGCTCTCACTTGGATCACATCATACCTACACAATAGAAGGAATATTAGACATATTCCTCCTTTTTCTTTTAAAACATACAGCATTAAAGCAGGTGTCCCTCAAAGCTCAATCATCTCGCCCAGGCTTTTCAACATCTGCATGGAATTTTTACCAGATCTGATCAATGGTTTTCACTTTGCATGCTAAAATTACGCAGTTGACACAAAGATACTTATGAAATCGGAAAGCCGAAAGGACATTGGAACATAAAAGATCTTCATTTGCCTCTGGGCCTTGACCAATGGAAGACATGGAGCCACCTCAAATTAAGTGTCTCCAAAACTGAAATATTCACCTGTGGCGGCTGGAAAAACCTATGACCCTCTTTGCACCTGACCTGATGAACTAGGACCACCGCCCAAAATATTTAAGGAGGCAGGTTACCTCAGAATTGCCATGGGCGCTAAGCTGTCAATGAATGTACAAGTAGATAAGGTAGACAAAACACGTTTTCTCACAATGAAAACACAGCAACACCTTCCTGTGCCTAGGATTCCCGCAAAAGGTACAAGCTACCATCTCCCTTGTCCTATAAACGTTGGATTACCCTAATGCTCTATATCAAGGCTCACCTTTGTGACTACGAGAAGATAACAGAGAATTCACAAAGCTGCCATTACACTCCTCCTACATATAAAGCCGCAAGAACACATCTGCCCTGCCAAGAGGGCCCTACACTGGTTAGCAGTTGGCAGATGAAGACCCACCTTCAAGATGCTTTGATTCACTCACACACAAATAAATACATGGCAAAGTATCACTGTTCATCAGGAAGAAAATCAACAAATAAATAAAATAAGAGAATCTGTGTTCGAGAAAAGCTCCCTGCATCAAGAATCCTACAAGCAAGTAAAAAAAAGATGAGTGAAACATCTTTCGCTGTTCTAGCAGCCAATCTATGGAATTCGCTACCCACAAACAACCATCTTAGCTTCAGAAGATTAGTCAAGAGTTTGCTCTTCTTTACATGAATATACTGACAACACTACAGTGTACCACAACAGAACACTCTGACATGACAAACAGTATGAAAAGAAGGTTGTCATCATATGTGTCACTGTACATTGAACTATGATTACAGTTATCAGCAGATACATTTATATAGAGGAGAAATGTTTACTATATCACAAGATACATGTGTATAGCAGACTGTGTAAATGTTACTTCTTCTATTTAGATACAGGTCCAAATACAGAGAGGAGGGTTGTATGCCTGCTACTAAAATATAAGTATGAAGTGTAAATATGTATGTATAAGTTAGTTTGTTATTTGAAAAAATGTATACTTCACCACAAAATAAATGTGCAGAAGGGTTTACTCCAGTAACTAACACGTTACCAAGTGTCTTCTGTATATACGTATTTATAAGTTAATTTCAGTTTTGTTATAAACAAAAATACTCCCTTCAGCCTTTGTCCAATCCCTCCTCTCACTGACTCATCGCAAACCTTTCTAACTACTCTGAACTCCCAAACATCTTTCTCAGACTTTCCCTTCCTTTTAGGTACTTCACCAAACTAACAGGCAAACACAACCACCACTTACATAAACAACTTACTACTTCCCCTTTTTGAATCCATTTCCCTCATTCTGTCCCTACTCTAAAATCTACTAAATATACAAGAATTCAAGAGCACAGGCCTAACACAACTTATGCACAAGGGAACAACCCCCCAAAAAACACTTACTAGTCTACTAATAATTAAACTCTAATCTTGGGTTCTGGAGTGAAGAGATCCATGTTGCAAAGCACTTCAAAGCCTTGTACGGGGAAGTAAGCGCTTTACAATTACAATTTGGGAAAAACCAAAGAAGGTATAACAGGCTCGGTCAAACAAAAGTCTAAAGGCATCTTTGAAATTAACCTGGGTTGGTGAAGATGGCGATTGTGGGCCAGATTTAAAGTTCCGCAGTGGTACTTCTTCCTTAAGGGTGGCAGAAGACATTTCATCCAGCACATTTTCAGATCACCAATGGTGAATTCTGTACCTTCAAAGGAACTACCACCACAGCAGTTCCCTTCAAGATACAAAATGTTTATTGGACAGAGCCCACCAATCCTTTACAAAGCTTTTGGTTTTCATAAAACAATTCCCACAGTTATTGAAAAACAAAAAACTAACGACAGTCACACCCTGGGAGTTTTTCCCTGGGTGTGGAAGTCATTATTTGTTTTTTTCTGTCCCTCACGTTAGGTTTTAACTGGTGGTGATAGAAAAAAGGACATCACACTGTCCACCCTAAATAGGAGAGGTGTTGTAATGCCGTTCCTTCAAAGGCCCATAGTCTATTGGGCCATCGGAGGAAGCTTTGCTTTAATGGAGCCAACAGGAGAACAGGCTCAGTCAAACAAAAGTCAACAGGGGAAATTGCAACAGTTACCCCTTTTGCCAAACTCTAAATCTGGTCCTTTGTCCTTAATAAGGTGAAGATGAAGCTCCTGTGTCATGAAGCCTGGAACATTCCCACTATCCTTGCCATTGTTCGAGCCAAAAGAAGCACCATCTTCCACAAGATATACTCAAAAGGTAACATAAGCTGGCAGAGTACTGTGTTCAAATCCCATGGCAAAGGTGAGCACCTAACTGGATAGATGAATGGCTAGGAAGAGAGCGTTCATGAACGGTTTGATGAGTCTTTGGGAGAAGCACGTTCCGCCAAAACATTTTCTGAACCTTGATATCGCTGCCAAATGGACCCTGACCAGGGCGTGCCTTAGCCCTCCCCACACCAGGTGGAGCAAGTATGGCAGAATCTGATGTGGATACAGGCTTCAACATTTGTTGAGGCTTATCTTTCTGAAGTCCCATTCGTGCCATTTTAACAAAGAGGCTGAAGGCATTTGCCTGCTCATTCTGGACCTCTGGCAGATGTTCTACTGAGAAGTCTACACCCTGTCATATGACAAAGTCCCATTATTAACCTTCCTAAGAATGAAAGAATGAATGAATATTAGCCTTATAAAGCGTGAACTTAGCCCAGAGGCGTCAAGGCGCTGCGGTAAGTGGCCTACAGATGATAATGTGAGGGCTCACAATGATGAGTGGGTGAAGAGCCAGGTCTTCAGAGCCTTACGGAAATAGAATGAGATTCCAGTCCAGAGATAGAGGAGAGAAGAAAATTCCAGAGCTTGGCCGCCGCAGCAGAAAAGCCCCCCCCATCTTGCTCTTTTAAACCTCAAAAATACCACAAGATTTTTACTGGCAGATCTTAAATGCTTGGTAGGAACATATTTTCTCAAAGAGCCATTTACTGCCTTCCGAAATTACGACCCTGTGTTATAGAAGGCCTTGTGAGCAAGGCAAAGAGCCTTGAACAGGATTCTCCGGTCAAGAGGGAGCCAATGCAGCTTACGGATAGTAGCTGAAACCGACTGGTATTTGGGAAGGCCGATGAACGAGTCCTTTGTTAATACCCAGGTAGAGAGCATTACAATAGTCCAATCTGGACAACACAAGGGCGACAACTGCCTGCTTTCAGGTGGAGAGGGAAAGAAATTGAGAGATCTTCCAGAGGGTCCTAATAGTCCCAAAGCAGGTGGACACTGTTCTATTAATCTGAGGGCCAAAGGACAGAGAGATGTCAACTAGGACACCAAGATTTTTTGCACTGGACCCAGGGCAAGGGCAGGGACCAAGCAAATCCGGCCACCAGACCTCTGACCAGATGTTATGTTGGTTTCCAAAGATCAAAACCTCTGTTTTGTCCCTGTTAAGTCTAAGATAGTTCTCAACCATCCAGGAAACCACTGCCTGCATGCAGTTTTTAAAATTAGTTGCCGATCTTACGACCCTTGAAAGAAGGGAAAAGTACAAGTTACTTGCCTCTGGTAAAGATGTATCTGGTAGAGACGATTCTAGTCGCAGATTCCATGACGTAGAATTATCCCCAGGCGTGAGACTGGACCCGGAAAATGTTCTTGTCCCAGCAGCTCTGCGCACCGGGGGGCGGGACCACGCGACTCCGCCCCGCCGTCTTCCGCGGGCGTGACGTCAGCGAGGTCACATAAGCCCCGGCGTACTGACGTCAGTTTGCTTCGGAGAACTTTTCCGCGCCACTTCGCGGAGTCATCACAACAAAACTGAGGAGAGCATGGGAACAGTGTGCGAAAAAATAACAGAAACAAAGGGTGAGGAACAGCACCAACTGGCACCAAGGTACCAGAAGGCTATAGCAGCAAAGCCATTGCAGGGAAAGAGCAGAGCACCACTTTGAGGAACAACTGCAAGCCAAGGCGATAGCACCAGTTGGCACTAAAGTACCAGAAGGCCATAGCAGCGAAGCCATAGCAGGGAAAGAGCAGAGCACCACTCCAAGGAAAAACCGAGCAAGCCAAGGTGATAGCAATCCTGCAGGCACAAGTATGTGAAAGCGCTGGAAGAGAAAGAGAGAGAGAGAGAGAGAGAGAGAGAGAGAGAAAGAGACTGCCACCACAAACCACACAGTGAAGGGCCACAAGCCCGGAACAGAGGAGCAACAGCAATCCACCCCCAGACTACACAGTCAAGGAGGGCCACATCCCCTGAAAGGGGCAGGAGGCCAAAGGACAGGCAAAGAATCCCCAACGCAGAAAACCGCAAGGGGATCAAAAACTCAAAACAAACAGAAGGAAAAAAGATCAAAAGGAGGCCCCTACACTGGAGAGAAACCAGCTGGAGGGAAGCAAAGGCACGCAGAAACTAACCATCCCTGCATCAAAAGAAAAAGGAGGGATGGAACAATCAAGCAGAACCAGACAGCCTGATCGGAGGAAAGCGAAGAGGACCCCAACAGAAAACAAGCCACCCAGAGGGAGGCGGTGTAGAAAACCAGGCTGAGGGTCCTCGCAGAACGGGGAGGAAGGGCGGGTCGTGAAGGAATCTGCGGCTCGAATCGTCTCTACCAGATACATCTTTACCGGAGGTAAGTAACTCATACATCTGATAGAGACTACTAGCCGCAGATTCCTTAACATAGAATAGATACCCTAGCCATACCCAGAAGGGAGGAGGGCATGCGAGAGAGCCTCCCCAGCAGGAGAGACACAGGGCCCCAGCAGGGGACATGTCACAGGAACAAGAAGAGAAGGCCAGGAGATCCCAAGCCCAACTAAGGGAGAACCGCCCAACACCCCGCAGGGGCAGACAGAGCCCGAAGGGCCTCAAGGAACAAAAGAACCACCTCGAACCCCAGGGAGAGGAGGTAGAACCGGAGGCAGGGCCCACCGCAAGAAGCACATACAGTGATAAGAAAAAGCCGAACACACCTTGGCCGAAAGCAGCGGACAAGGCAGGAACGGCCCCACCGCCAATAGCACAGGCGTAAAACCACAGATTCACAAAGCCCCAGCAGAAACAGAGGCAGGGGCACAAGGGAGCACATCAAAGGCCATGCCGGTGGATCAGAACAAGCAGGCATGCGCAGTCACGCGCAGCCAGGCAACACCATAGAGCAGTGCACCAGAACAAGCCAGGCGCAAGCCGAAGGCAGAGGCCAGGGAGGGCCAGGACACACCATAAAGGAGGGGCCGGTCCCGAAACACACACTTACCCACAAAAGAAGAAGGACCAGGCAGAAGAGAGAGAGAGAGACACAGTGGACAGGCCCAGGCCCAGGCCCAGGCCGTCAACCAGAACACAGAAAGCCAAGGAAAGCCAGTCCCTCTGGAACACCAGACAGAGGACCAGCCCGAAACGTCGGACAGAAGGGCGGAATCGCCACAACACCACGCTGCAGACAGCAGGCCAGACTGGTCTAGCGACGAAGCGAAACTGGAGAAGGACAGACCTGGGTGCAACGCAAGCTGCGCCAAGACAAATGTAAAAGAGACCGCACCTGCGATATATCGTGATGCCAAGGAGAGCAAGGAACCCGAAAAGGGTGACCACACCTCCCCAGCACATAACAGAGCTATGCAATAGCTGCAAGTACCCCACATAGGGTATACTATGTCCCAAGAAAACATGGGAACATCTCTTAGGAAAAAATTCTGCAGCAGAAGACAAACAGAAAGGCCTGCGGTTAAAACCGCCGACGGCTAGCCAAGCAGCCAATAAAGAAGACACAAAAGGCCTAATCCTAGGACCTATGTGGGCTTACCAACAGCCAAAACCACAAGTCAAAAAAGGAGGCTGAACCAGCAGCCAACAGCACCGAAGGTCCAACCGAAGGACCCTGAAGGCACACCAACCACACAGAACACACATTCGGGGCAACCGAACACTAGACCCCAGAAAACAATGGGAGAACACCTCCCAGAAGACAGCAGAGGACCGACATCCAGGTTTACTGAGGGGGAGGAGGAGGAGGACGACGAAGCCCCACAAGGAACCGCTGAATGGCAGAATCCGCAGGGGCGTGAAACAAAAGCGTGCCATCGAAAGGGAGGTGAACCAGACGCTCCCTAACATTCTCAGGGAAAACACTATCCCTCAGCCAAGCATGGCGACGGAGGACTACCGAAGATGCCATAGTGCGACCAACAGCCTCAGAGACATATAGAGCTGAGCGAAGAATAAACACTGCCAGCTCCCGGCCATCCAACACATGGTACCGCAGATCAGCGCAGGCACCCTCCTGAGAAGCGCAAGACAGAAGGGAATCCCACAAGCTGGAGGTGGCTCTGGCCAACACACAACGCATGTTGAGCGCCCGCAAGGCAGCACTGGAGGAAATGAAGATGTTACGCCCCCATGAATCTAACCACAGGGCCTCCCGTGACTGAGAAGACAACACCGATGGCAAGGAGGGAAAGGCAGTCTGCAGAAGAGGGCCCCTGGTAGAAGGGCAGAAGGAAAGGCAGACAGGATCATGCGGAGCAGGACGGTGGCAGTGCAGGGGCAGCTGCGGCACCGGGTCCCCCGTGGCAGGACGTCTCCAGGCCCCCCAAGAGAGAATTATGGAGCAAAGCTTCGAAGGGAAGAAGCAGCTCCCGTCCACCAGAGCCCTGATGGAGAACCTCAAGAAGATGATCTGCAGAGAAATGGGCAGCCGGGTCGCCCATGTGCAAAATACCTGCGACCGTGGCGACAGCCTGGGCGAAGGCAGCCCTCGCCTCCGTAGGGCAACGCGGTGGGGAGAGCAATTCCTCCGTGGGCGACGGCTGTCAGCTAAGTCGGCCATCCCCCAGCCCAAACGGAGGAAGAAAAGGCCAAGCTCGGAATGGGGGGAAGGTTGACCGACGAGTGGGGAACCTGATGCTCCTCTGGAGAAGACTGCGGGCGCGGGGACGGCGAAGAGCCCTCCTTGGAAGATGCCGGGGAAAAAGCCACGACGCGGCTACCGTCTCTGGAGAAGAAGAGACAAAAAGTTGCCAAACCTCTGGAGAAGAGGGGGCCTCTGAAGACGAATTTACGACCCGACACCGGCACGGCGCCGTGGAGGCCGCCACTGGCGCCAGCACGACGTCGACCGGCGCCGAATGGGACGCCGAGGCGACCTGCGCAGCAGTAGAACGGGGCGGGGTGGGAGCCGGGGTGGCTAAAGAACAGCGCTGAAAAGGCGCCGACTCGACCTCCGATGAGGCAGCCGCCTGCTTGGAAAGACGAGGGGGACCCGGGGACATGGGGTGCCGCCAGGGCCGGCAGCCGCCGGCGCCTGAGCGACGTCAGCTCGGCGCCTGCCCAGAGGACTGAGAGGAACTCGAGGACGAGCCACGAGTCCCAGCAACCTCCCGTGACACCACAGGGACCCGCACAGGGGTTTGCGGTGAGGCAGAGGCGCCGTCGTCCGGAGGTGGGAACCCTGTAGGGGTGCAACCCAATGACACCGCATCTCCAAGACCTAAAGCCGAACCTGTCGGCGCCGGAGCTGCCGGCAACTCCGCAGAAGGCCCCGCACATGGCAAGGGATCCGCAGACGTCCCAGGAGGAGGAGGAGCCAAGGAGGCCTGCAGGGCCGCAGCATAGTCCTCCATTTGGGCTCTGGTTGCCCCCATGCCGGGAAATGGCGGCTAGGGGGGAGGAAATGTGCTAGGCCACACGACCCGCAGAGAACCCGCACCCCCCACAGGGCAGGGACCGGGCCTCGGGGACAAGCTGCGACACTAACCAATGGGCGAGCGACGCCCCTGCGGCCTCGGAGAGGGACGATGTCGGAGACGGAAGCGGCGGTTCTTGAACCCGTCCGCGGGGGACAGACGCGGTGACGCCGCCGACCTGGACATGCGGGCCGAGAGGAGTTTCATCCGGCGCTCTCGCCGGGACTTCGGCTTCATCTGATGACAAGCCTCGCAGTCCGTGGAGTCATGGTGCTCACCCAAACACCATGTGAGCCGGAATGCGAGTCAGACCGGAAGTGGAGCAGGACTGTGCCGCGGCATGTAGCACCGGAAACGGGAGACGGTCTAGTCTCGAGACCGCCCTTAGAGGAGGGGCCAGACACGGAAGAGGAAGCGGGACGCTTAAAAACGGCAAGGAAGGACGAGAAGGTGTGGGAGATGCGAGGAGTATCGAGAGGAGCAGGAGTATCGAGCGGAACAGCGGTGAGCAGAGGAGCAGCGGTGACCGGAGGAGCAGCGGCGACCGGAGGAGCAGCGGCGAGCGGAGGAGCAGCGGTGACCGGAGGAGCAGAGGCGACCGGAGGAGCAGAGGCGACCGGAGGAGCGGTGGTGATCGGAGGACGAGGACGACGAGCGAGAGGAGAAACAGCAGCGGACGACGAAGCAGGTCGCGTCAGTAACATCTTTACGGCTCTCAAACCCGGTGGGCAGCAGGGAGGAGAAACCACCCCGGGTCCCAGCGCCGCGGTCCGGAGAACGGGCCGTGGCTCGAGGCAAGTGGCTCTGCGGGGACCTTTTGGGTGGGGGCGGTGGGGAGGTTGTGAAGGGCTGTGACCCACGTGAGAGGTGCATAACATCCCCGACCCCACACTTCCCCTCCTACACATCCCCTTGGTGACGGTAGCACAACAAAGAGATCCTGGTAGCAGTAACTCAGACCATTCTCTTTCTCTTTTCTTTCTCCCTGCAACCCCGAGCACCTGTGAAGATTGAGACCCCTGACGTGGAGGAGCAAGGAAAACACCCTACAGGGAGAAATCTCGGGGAAGACCTACGTTGTTTTGCTCTGCCTAGTTACAGTTTGAGACTGTTCTATCAGTGTTTGGTTCTCCGCCTATCTGTAAATAAACAAGAACCTAAACCTATTCGTGGTATCCCCAACTTCTTTTCGACAGTAAAACCCCACGAGGGACGGTAACCCCCACACACCACATACAAATGAGGTGAGGGTCCATCGCCGACATCGGGCGCGCGCAAGACGAGCATGTCTTGAAGCCGGAAGGCATTCGCACACTGTTCCCAAAAGGAAACGCAAAGCGTGAAAAGAAGGCCTGGGACACCATCCGGAACCGCGTGGCATGCGGAAAAGAAGGAAATTGACGTCAGCGCACCGGGGTGGGGATTATGTGACCTCGCTGACATCACGCCCGTGGAAAACGGCGGGGCGGAGTCGCGTGGTGCCGCCCCCCCCCCCGGCGCGGAGATGCCGGGACAAGAAAATGTTCCGGGTCCAGTCTCACGCCTGGGGATAATTCTACGTTAAGGAATCTGCGGCTAGTAGTCTCTATCAGATACAAATGTTAAAAAGGCTCAGACTCAATGAGGACCCCTGAGCGACTCCACAGAACAACTGATTGGAACCGGAGTTAAATTGACCTATCTTAACAATTTGTGATCAGCCCGTAAGAAAAGAGGTAAGCAGGTTCAGGGCAGTGCCCCTAACCCCCATTTCCTTAAGCCTACCCACCAGTCTCAGAGGAGAGATGGTGTTGAAGGACGCTCTTCGGTCCAGAAGGATCAGAAGAGTTGTATGTCCAGAGTCAACCTGACAGCGAATGTTGTTAATTACAGAGGTTAACGCCGTCTCAGTACTATGCTCACTTCTGAAACCATGCTGCGAGCCATCGAGCAGCTGATATTCCTTCAAATAGAAAAGAGTTCAGATGTTTCGCCAAAATGTTTGCTGGGACCGGTAGAAGAGAGATGGGACGATCATTTTTTTATCTCTGTGGAGTCTGGCGAGTGCTTTTTAAAGAAGGGTTTAACCACTGCCATTTTCCAGGAAGTGGGGTACTGCCCGGAAGTATTAACCTCATTGAGTATTGAGGTCAGGTGAGGGACAATAACCTCTCTTCTGAGTTTCAAAATCTTCAAAGGGCAGGATTCCAATGGGGAGCCAGACTTAAGTCCGCTTAGCAAGTGGTCCGTGTCCTCTTGCCATAAAAGAGGGAAGGTGAATAAATTACCTTCCTTCATAGGTATCACAGAGAGGCCCGAGGAGGAAGGGGACATGGGCGAATTTACTTTAGTTCCCTCAGCGTTGAGAAGTTCCAGAGAGGAATTATTTCTGTGATCTTTGTAGAGAGTATGACGTCTCTATTCCACATCCTCCTGATTCATCATCATGGGAAAGCATCTCCCATTCCTCTTCTGCCTCTTGGTCAATATCATGTGGTTCACTCCCGTGTTCTGACGATTAGGATGCACGAGTAATGTCACTGGACATGTTGGTGAAAGTTCAGAATGGACACCTCCATAGGTAAAAGGGTTGAGGTGAAGTTAGCTGAGGTGGTGGCATCAGGGATTGTGTTAAAGCAGCACTGGTGATGGTGTCTGTGGAGGAACCACAAAATAGTTTTGCAGTTGAGGGACCAGTATCTAGAAGGCCTCCATCATTTGCTGCAAAGACCCCAAGGAAGTTCACAGAGACTTTTATCATAGATGGTTTCTGATAGTAGTGTTTGAGATTTTAGCAGTGCTTATATCTCCAACGCCATCCTTCTCAAGGGAGATATTGCGATGGGGCATTCTCGCGCATTAGCCCTGCTACTGTATGCCAGCCCCTCTGGAATATTCTCTACAATGAACCCTTGAGTCCCTCTCCCACAAGCCCATACTCAATTGTATACTGAACATTCAGTTCAGTCACACTGTAGGATGCACCAGACAGCTGCCCCTGGTCAGATATAATCTGGCAGCCAAGTTGAGACCCTGAGCAGGAAGGCCTGGAACACCCCAAGCTTTAAAACAATCCTTCAGGGAGCAGCAACCAGCAAATTGAACTCTTTTGCTAAACATTTGTTGACGCCATCCACACACTTTTCATGCAGAAAGGTCCTAAACACTTTCTTATTCTAAATGTATTCAAATTAATGTAGACTATCGCTGTCTTTCCCTTCAGAATGTTGTCTTTACTTACCCTCCCCAGTTATCTGCTTGGTATCCCATTGCTTTAAAATCTGTACTCAAAAAATCAGACAATCTCCCTCTCTCCTTTGCTCTACTGCATATTGACTAGAGGAATGTATATAGTTGCTTTTCTGTAAAGTGGGATAATGCCATATGGTACAGTTGTGCTACATAACGCGAAATAACAAAATACAGTCACAAGGCTGTTTCTTTGCTTATGTGCTAGGTTTTATGATGTGAAAGGCAAAAGCTTTGCTACAAGCTCATATGTGGTATTCTAGTTTTATACAAACTGTATATTTTTCCTCTACTCAACACTAAAAAACAAACAAACATGCCAATGAATAAGCCATATCAATTATCATGATTTTAGGCAAAGTTAAATGCAATGAGGAGTTGTTTGGCAATACCTTACTGAACCGAGATCAGAGTACCCAGAACAAAACTATATACTCTTATTACAGGGCAGAGCATGGATCAGACAAATCATTTGGTACAGCACCATATCACAAAGGTGTTGGTGACAGACCTTAAATGATACATTCGAGGAAAACCATGGGTGAGTACTCTGGATTTACTTTTTTTTTTTGATAAACTTCTTTTTATTGTGTTTTGCGGCATAAAGAACAATATCAGGAATAATATACAGCAGTGCAGTGAACAAGGCATCAGTATCGGCAATCAGGAAAGCATCAACAGGCAAGTGCAAAAACCCTCCCGCCCCCTCCCATCCCCCGTCCCCCCCCCCCCCTGCGCACCCACCCTTCAAAGCAGGCCCCCCAACCATTTCCCCCATATCTTGCGAAATTTTTTTGGGCAGCCCCGTGCAGTGTATAGCGACCGCTCCTGAGCTGCACACCAATCCACCCCTCTACTCCAGGTAGCCACTCTGGGCGGGTCTGGCTGTGACCACGCCGCCGCTATGTCTCTTTTAGCCACCATAAGGGCAGTGGTGAGGAAGTACTTCTCATTGCGGGACCCGTCCATCCCGTCCATGATGCCCAGCAGGGCCATTCTAGGCTCGTGGGGGACCTCCCAACCCAGGACCTCCGCTAGATCGGCCTCGATCGCTGCCCAGTAGTCCCCCAGACGAGGGCAAGACCACACCATGTGGAAAAAATCTGCCGGAACCTCCCCGCAGCGAGTGCAAGAGGCGTCCGCGCGGAGTCCCGCACGATACAGGCGGGCCGGGGTCAAATAGGCAGTGTGGAGGTAATAAAGTTGGATAAGCCGCAGCCTCGCGGAGGTGGTAAGCGACCGAGGGCCCATAAGGGCGTCCCTCCAGTCCGCCTCATCCAGGGGTCCCACCCAAGCCTCCCATCGCTGCTTTAGCCCGCTCCAATCCACCGGTGTATTGTTAATTAGGGATTTATAAATGCGGGATATGCCCCCCCTCCCAAGATACCCCAACATCACCTGGGCCTCAGGCGGACTATGGGAAGGCAGTCTGGAATCTAGAGGGACGTGAGCCCGAACCGCGTGGCGCAATTGAAGGTAGCGGTAGAATTGAGAAGGCTGCAGCGAGAAGCGGGTCCGAAGCTCCTGGAAAGAACACATGCGGCTTCCACGCCATATATCGCCCAGACAGGAGATACCGAGAAGATCCCACTGCCGAAAGCCCGTGAGTCCCACCACCTCCCGCAGCCACGTCCCGTGCCAAAGCGGAGTGAGTTGCGTGGACGTCCCCGACCATCTGGTGTGTCGCAAGGCCGCGCGCCACGCGAGAAAGGGAGCCCGCACGACGCCGGGGAGCGACAGGGGGATCGTTGTGCCGTAGAGCATGTTTTGGATGGAGGGGAACCCGAGGCAGTTCACCTCGAGTCGATAAGCCGGGTCGCCCCAGCCCCCTGAGAACCAATCGTGGACCACCAGTAGTTGGGTGGCCAGATAGTAGAGGTAGAGGTTGGTCATGCTTAGGCCGCCGTCGTAGGAGGGGACCCTGCAGCGGTCCAAGGCCAGCCGAGGTCGACCACCGCCCCAAAGGAATTTGGTCACCATCTTATCCAGGTCCCGGAACCACGGGCGCGGAAAGGGGCATGGAGTGTTCTGCAGCATGTAAAGAAACTTGGGGAGGATCATCATCTTATATAAGGCGACTCTCCCTAGCGGATTCAAAGGGAGGGCCTGCCACCGGAGCATATCTGATCTGGCTTTGTTTACTACTGGAGCCACATTGAGTGCCCAGCAGAGTTCCGGGAGGAGGGTGACCCAGATCCCCAGGTACTTAAAGGAGAGTCTCCGGAGGGGAATATCTGATTGCCAGTCGAAACATTCCCGCGACGGGTGTAGCGGGACTAGAACAGATTTTTTTGGGTTCAGATGGAGACCCGACGCCTGGCCAAACCGATGGAGGATCCGGCGGACCCGGGGCCCCGAGGTCGCTGGGTCGGAAAGATAGAGGAGGACATCGTCCGCGTATAGGGCAATCTTATCGGGGGCCACAGCTGGCCATTCCCAACCGCGAAGAACGGGATCCGCGCGAATCAGCATTGCCAGGGGTTCCATGGCCAACGCAAAAAGGAGGGGCGAGAGCGGACAACCCTGGCGCGTCCCCCGACCTATGGGAAACGGGCGAGAGAGAGCCCCGTTGACCAACACCCGGGCCCGCGGGTGCGCGTATAGGACCGCTACCATGGCACGGAACCGGGGGCCGAAACCCATGCGTTCCAGGACGTCGGCCAAGTACGCCCATCCCACGGAATCGAAGGCCTTTTCAAAGTCAACCAGAAGGAGGGCCAGGTAGGGAGAAAGGCGGCCGCGGTGCGCCATCGCAAGATGCAGGCGCCGCAGGCAGTGTCTGGTCCCCCGCTCCGGCATAAAGCCGCATTGATCCGGATGGACCAAGGAGGCGAGCGACGGGCGCAACCGCTGTGCTAGGACCGTAGCATAGATTTTGAGTTCGGTGTTGATAAGGGATATCGGCCGATAGTCAGAGCAGGACCGCGAGGGAGGCTGAGTCTTGGGGAGGGCAACTATGGTTGCCGTGTCCGTCTCGGGCCGGAACGAGCCCGTGTCCACCACGGCTGCAAACAGGTCCCGAAGCCTCGGGGCCAGCGTCTCCCGATAGTGAGCGTAGTACTCCTGGGGGAACCCGTCGGGTCCCGGGGTCTTCCCAGGTGCTAAGCGGCCTATGGCCTCCTCGATCTCTTGCAGCTCGATCGGTGAATCAAGGGTCTCGGAAACCTCGGGCTGCAACCGCGTAAGTGTAGCCGCGGTCGTCCCCAGCAATTCCTCAAGGGAGAGCGTGGACGGCCTGCGGCGGTATAGCTGGGAGTAATAGTCAGCGAACGCCTGGGCTATCGCCACCGAGGCTGTGTGAGTACCACCCGCTGGGTCCGCGATGGCCGGAATGATCCGTCCCGCCCGGGGATAGGTCGCCAGCCGGTGGAGAAGAGTGCCGTTTTTGTCTCCCCACCCGTAGACCCGGGCCACCGAGGAGCGCCATAGAATCTTCGCCGCCTCCAGGGAATGGAGGCGAATCTCCTCCCGCAGGAAGGCCAAGCGACGAGATCGGGCGGCATCGTCCAACTCCCCCAGACCGCGCTCTAATTCCACGGCTTGGGCTTCGCATTCCGCGAGCTTCTGGGATTGTGCCCGCCGTTGGCGCTGCAGATGCCCCTTAGCGGCGCCCCGGACAGTCGCCTTGCCGGCCTCCCACAAGACGGCAGGGGAGGTGACAGAGCCCTCGTTATGGGAGTAGTAGTCGGCGATCTCGCCCCCGACCGCCTTCCGGAAAGCCTTGTCGTGGAGGAACCAGGCGTTCAGACGCCACATCGGACGGGCAGAGAGGGGTGGGGGACCAAGAGCGAGGAGCACAGGCGAGTGGTCCGAAAGGCCCCTCGGAAGAATGCGTACATCTCGCACCCCCGCGCAGTCGGTGGATGGTACGAAGATGAGGTCGATCCGGGCATGGGAGTGATGGGCCGCCGATGTGTGGGTGTATTGGCGTGCCTGTGGGTGCCAGATCCGCCAGACATCGCAGAGGCCCTGCGCTTCGGCCCAGGATGAGAGCTGTTTTGCGCGGGCGACGCGGGACAGGGAGACCGGGCCCGTCGAGTCCAGGGGAGGCGAGTAGACGGCGTTGAAATCTCCGCCGAGAATGAGGGAGCCCGCCGGAAGTGTCGGGAGGAGACCCGCCGCGTGGGAGAGGGCCGACTGCAAGAGGGATGGCGCCGCATAAAGGGACATCAGGGTAAGGGGTCGCCCCTCCAGATTGCCAGAAACCACCACTACCATACCTTGGGGGTGCAAATGCACCCGGGACAGGACAAAGGGGAAGGACTTGCGGAGCAAAATGGCCACCCCTCGGGATCCCCGCACAAAACCGGAATGCCATACCCTGTCGTAACCGTAGCGGCCAAGGAAGGGGCAGTTGTTACCCAACAGGTGAGTCTCCTGGAGGAGGAGTACATCGATCTCAGCGCGTTGCGCGTATTTGAGGACCGCCATACGTTTAAAACGGTCCAGAAGACCATTGACGTTCCAGGATAGTATGCGCATGGCGGCCCTAGGGACAGGCGGGTCAGCCATGGTCTAGGACAGGAGAGGGGGCCAGTAGGGGCGCGGCTGAGCAGGCCCCCAGAGAGGAAGGACAACGGGACATCGGGCAGGAGAGCAAGCCAGACAGCACATGATGCCTTAGTACAACAATTAAGAGGGAGTCATCCCCCACCAACAAAGTCTTCCCAACGGGGAAGAAACAACCCCAAACCAACCCCAACCCCCCCCCACCCTACACTTCGAAAACGGAAGCATCTGTCGCCCGAACCAAATGGAAGAACCACCAAGCTAAAACGCTTGGGCTTGAGCGCTAGTGGACCCCTGAGACCGATGAATTCAGACCTGAGTTACCTGCCCTGGCCAAGAGCAACACTGATAACGGGGCATCCCATCCCCGTCCAGGCATCCCCAGCCCCCCCTCCCCCCAAAGGAAACAAAGAGAGTCAAATGTTGGGGCTGCGAGAGAGGTCCGAAGAGTCCACCAATTCGACCGGCTGAGTTGCAGGGCCCGTGGGCCGGGGCGACACGGTCCGCCGTCCATCTGCCCCGGGACTGGCATGTGCGGCCGAAGAGGCAGAGGAGGCTCTCGACCCTCGGCGTGACCTTCTCCCAGAGCGCGTGGTGATCACCTCCTCCGCTGTGCGCTCCCGGGGTAACGTGCGGTGCCGCCGACGGGTCCTCGATGTCCGGGGTCTTCCTCGTCCCCTCCGCATACCCACAGGCGAGCCGCGCCCAGAGCACTGCAGGGGGTGCTCCTCCGTCAACCAGGCCCAGGCCGCCCGCGGGGTATCGAAGAACAAAGTCTTGTGCTGGAAGACGACCCGGAGGCGGGCCGGGAACTGGAGCTTATACTGGAGTCCCAGAGAGCGCATCTTTTGTTTCACTTCCGTGTAGGAGCGGCGTTGCTCTTGGACTTCGCGGGTGTAGTCCGGAAATATCATGATTTTGTGGTTCTGGTAAAGGAGGGCGCCCTGGCAGCGGGCCTCGCGGAGGATGGCGTCCCGGTCGCGGAAGTTCAAAAGTTTGAGGATGAACGGCCGGGGAGGCGCACCTGGGGGCCTGGGGGCCAGGGAGCGGTGGGCTCTCTCCACCACGAACGAGGGAGATAGGCTGTCCGCCGGCATCCAGGACCGGAACCATCGCTCCAGGAAGTCGTCCGCTCGGCCCGATTCAACTCCCTCCGGAAATCCCACTAAGCGCAGGTTGTTGCGCCGGGCGCGATTTTCTGCATCCTCGACCCGGCGGTGTAGTTCCTTAGAGTGGGTGGTCAACTCCCGAACCTGGTCCTGTAGGTGGCGGATGTCGTCCTCGGCGGTGGAGATCCGGGATTCGGCCTCGGAAATGCGGGCGGTGGCATTCCGCAGATCCTGTCGGAGAAGAGCAACGTCCACTTTGACCTCTCCCACCATGCCCTCGAGGGAGGCGCGGGAGGAGTTGATGGCCTGCAGGATGGCAGCAAGGTCCGTGGCAGGGGCCGGGGCCGGCGCGGCCGTGGAGCCGGGCCCCTTGTCGGTAGTAGTAAATTTGTCCATCCTGGTTTGGGTGGCCCCGGACGCTGGCTTGCCGGCCCTGTCTTTGCCCATATCTGTGGCGGCCGTCCGTGAATCAGGGCAGCGAGCGAACGTCACACCCGCAGAGCGTCAAGGGGCGCTCGAGCGGACAGGGGCCCAGCACGGGGGCGGCGGGGGGAGCCCGCAGCCGGACAGGGCCCGACACGGCCGGCCCCAGTGGTCAGCCTCCGGCGGGGTCCCCAGCGGGGCAACGAGTCCGATCCCTCGCCTCGGCCGTGGCCGCGGGCCTCTCTCAGAAACAATCCTCCGCCGCCGCACTCACCGCCTATTCCTGCTCTCAGGCTCCGTTCGGGGGGGGTCCCAGCGCAGCCCTCCAGGGGGCCTCGGGCTGCAGCCGCGAGGTAGGACAGCACCCAGCCGGTGCACCAGCTCTCCGCCGCAGGCCTCGGGACACCAGGGCAGGTCCAGCAGCGTTGGTGGGGGAGAGTGGGGGGAGACTGTGCCCCGGCCGTCGACACCCGGCCCGAAGGGGAGGGCCCCCACCACCTCCAGCCCCACAGCAGCTCAGGTCGTCCCACCAGGGAGTGCCCCACTCACCGCCCGGCCCTCCGTCTGGTACCACAGCCCGGAATGGGCTCCACAGCACCTCGCCGCCGGCCACAGGATCCCAGGTCGGGGCCCCACCGAGGGGGGGGCCGCCACTGCTGCAGCGACGATCTCACCGGGCCGCCAGGATTCTCAGGCCCAGCACCCTCGTGGGCGCCGCGGTCTCGAGTAGCCGCGCGCCCGCAGCCAGCGTCAGGGATCAAAGCCGCCTCCCGCCGGGCGCCGACAGCAGGCAGCAATCACAGCTCCGGGGGGGCGGTCGCGCTCCAAACTCGCACCAGGGACAGCCAGGCGGGCCCGGGCCCCAAAACTGCCGAAATCAGCCGGCCAGGGCAGGATCAGGCGAAGAAGAAAGGATCGGCGGGGTCTCACGGCCGGAGCCTCACGGCAGAGCAGCCATGTCGGTCAGGCGCCACCTAGCGCTCCCCACTCTGGATTTACTTAATACAAAAAAGGGAGCCAAAGATAATGATGCTGGCCTGATTCACAAAGGTAAATTACAATTTTGTGTAGGTTTACTACTTTCTGGATACTCCAAGTGTAAAGTTACTCCAAAAGTATAGGTTACCTATGTGAATAGCCCCTTCAGTTTGTGACCAGTGCCCAGGCCCTTCAATTTGGTGGAGACACGTAAGTTACACCTTTGGAGTAAATTTGCACTCTGATTCTGAGAACAGCCAAAAAGTAGTAAACTTACTCAAAAGTGTAAATTACCCTATAATGTAAGTTACCTTTGTGAATCAGGTCCCATGTGGTTTTTCATACAGCACTTAAGTCATTTTCTTCATTTCTTCCTTATTTATACAGTTATAAGCAGACAGTATTAAAATTCCTTGTAGCCTGTAGCCACCACGTTTCGGTCATCAAAAACCTCTTCAGTTACATTTAGTTGTGGACAGTTATTTTCCTCATAACCTTCTAGCATAAAATGCATCTGTAATCCTAGCAAGTCTCTTGTTGTGATTATGTATCCATTTCTTTTAAATTGCAAGTTCCCTCCAGGGTTCAATGCTTGCTGTGCGGTGGCCTAGTTAGGATCCACTCGCATGATTCTGTAAGGGTAGCAGATTATGCCATGTGTGTTATCGGCGTGGTGAAACTAACTGGATACAACTAAATGTACCCGAAAGAAGTTCTTAATGAATGAAACGTGTTGGCTACAGGCTTCAAGCAATTTTAATACTGTCTACTGATAACTGTATGGTTATGGAAGAAATAAGGAAAATACAGCATTCAAATATACAGATTGACACATTTTGTCTGACAATATTTGAATTGAGTTTTTTATGGACACGTACCATGGACACTGTCTAAGGGTGTTGAATAATTGTTTCTATGAACTTATCTAGGTGAACAACCTTCTGGTTGTTACAATTTGGGGGCTGGGTTGGTTGCCCCAATGTGAATCATGCACCTCAAATTACTAAAGCAAAGGTACATAGTGATTTTAACTCTGATATGAGTAGTTGTTGCTGTTACCTAATCACCTTTTGTAAATAATTTAGTGTTCTTTATATAATGGTACCCAAATAAGGGTGATATATGTTTTAACATAGATTTATTGTTAACCAATTGAAGCATGGACTGGAATAGCACAAACAGCCATCTCGTCGAAAGTTAGTCAGATGATCTAATCATGAGGGTATCTGAGGAACTGTGGGCAATGGAATGGTCAAAAGAAGAGAGCAGCATGGTCTCTCTTAATTCAACACCATGTGCTGTGCACCCACTATTTATAAAATGCAAGTCAACAGCTTTAACTGTTTGCCAGGCAATTGATTTAAATAAAAATCATACCTACTATACATACATAGAGAGGCTTTTGGTTAGGAGGCTTTATCCATTGGTCTGTTGAATTGTAATTCACTTTTTGCTTCTGCCCACCACAACATACAGATTGGTGCAATGGGTCAGCCCAATTTACCCATTGGTTCCCATCACTTTGAGTGACTGTAGAAAGCATTGCATTGGCAGATTGTTCACCGCCGCTTAAAAATAGTTCCGGTCTATTCAGTGACAAAGCTTTTTAAAGTATTCCTTTTAACATTATGTTTATTATCTTTAAAAACGGCTATTAATTCTCTGTCTCTTTTTTAAAGTTGCTGTGAAAAAGTGTTTAAGTGAGGCTGTAGCCACCTGAAATCTGATTGCTTGGGTGAGTGATGATTTTTCTTTTCTATTTTATAAAAAATAATAGTAAAATGAATCTGTTGGACTTGGCCCTTTTTGGCAGGTTCACCCCAAAACTTTTTGCCTTTTTCTGTGACCTGGTATTGGTGGTTTTAGGCCTCTGGGCACTTTAGCACTGTGGTCTAGTGTAAAGTGCGTGCGCTCTCTGTGTTACATTTGTACGGTTGGCCTGCCCTCCCATAGGAATGCATTGGGGATTCCCTGATCAGTGTGTCAGTGGTAATTCCTGTTATGAGAGGAGCAGTGTGGTCAAGTCTGGTATGTATGAAATTGTGTGAATAAATGCTGCGCAATGGTGTGCTCAGATTTATTGTGGTTATTTTAGAAATGCCACTTTTAGAAGTTGGCATTTCTGTGTGCTATGTGTCTGCCTGCCTGATGGGAATTGCATGTCTGGCTTGTGAGTGACAGGAGCTGGGAGGTGTGTGTGACTCCAGGAGGGACAGGGTGAGCCAGCGCTGGGCTGAATAGGACATCTGGGCTAAGAGTAGTGGGAGGGGTAATCCCCTGACTCTGAATAGGATGGTGCCTGCCCTAGTGAATGCTGGCTCCGCCCCCCTGTGGTGTGTCTGATGACGAGCCCCCACCTGACAAAGGGGAAGAGGAGCTTCCAAAAGTGCTCCTAATCCCCCCTGAACCAGTTACATCTGGTTTCCCCATGCCCTGCACTTTAGACAAAGGAATCTGTGATATAAATATAGGGGCTGTGACTCCATGAGGTTGTTCAGTTCCTGTTCTGGTGTGCTCTTCCTGACTAGAGGGGGCTTGCTGCTGCTGGGGCCCAGGAGGAACCACCATGGGGGCTGTCTCCCTGCTGGAGGGCCCTGTGTGCTGGCCTCCCTGGGCCCAGCTATGCCCCTGAACCTCTCATGGACTTTTTCCAAAGGAGCTGTGGCTCCTAGCCCCTGAAGAGCGCTTTATTTGTATTTCCCAAGAAGAATGAGCATGAGGGCTCCGCAGCGCAGAGCTGCACTCTTTTCCCGAGGGAATCCCGACGTGAGGATTCCCCCTGCTGGAGGGGAGAGATGTGGGTACCCACCCCGCTTATGTGCTTGGTTTTAGGTGGGAGCCCACCCCACGTGGGCGCTTCCTGCTTGTTTTTAATGCGGGTGCCCACCCCGCGTTGTCTGCCGTGGCAGGAGCCCACCCCGCACTTTGCCACAAGAAGGAATCGCTGCCACGGCCCGACCCTGCTAAAGAAATCTCTTCCGGGTCGCTACCCAGCGTGACCCGGAAGGCAGGCAAGGCTGCGCAGTCCGGGGGCAGGGCTTCCGAGACGGAAGGGCAGCCCCACGAGTGAGATGTGCCGGTGACGAAGCGGGCTCCCGTGATCGGATGGGAGCCTCGGTGAAGAGAAGCCCCGGGTCCCAGGTGAAGCTGCAGGCAGGCGGGAGCCCACCCCGCCTGCATAGAGGCCGTCCGGAGAGAGCAGGCAGCAGACGGAAGCCAGCGCGCGTGAAGCAGGGCTCCCTTGACCGGTGAGCCCTGCAAATGACACCTGAGTGGTCCTGCTGCTAGAGAGGAGGCCCGGCAGGAATCTGGTGGAGCAACTGGTTGGCAGGGCTCCTGTGAACCTTAGGGAAGCCCACGCAGACCCCGAAGAGAGGAGAGCAGAATCCCCCCCAGGAGCCGGTGAGTGAAGGGCTCTATGTGGGGAGGGGGGGTGCTGATCGAGGCACAGAGGCCGAGCGGTCCCGCCAGAGAGCGGGCCGCTTCAACGTTGTTGGCATTTGTCCTAGAGGGGCCCGTACTTCTCCCAGTGTCAAGGGTCAGTTTCTGAGTGGCCCCGCATGACAGAAGGCCGCTTCTACGATGGGGGCGCATCGGGGCACATTATCGGTGTCGCGCTCCGACGTGGGGCATGTTTTGTTCCAAGAGCCGTGTGGCTCCAACGAGGGGGTATGCTTGTTTTAGACGCCCATAACAGCCCAGAGGGCACAGTCATGCCAGGGCCCCTTCAGTTTGTTTATCCCAGCTGCCCCGCTTGCAGAGGGCAGCTGCAACGATTGGGTACATTGGTTCGAAGGGTACAGTGAGTGCCCATGCCTACATTTGATATTCACAGCTGCCAAGCAAGTAGTGGGCAGCTGCAACGTTTAGGCCACAGTTCTTGGGGGGCATTGTGAGAGATAGGAGTGAGGTACACTCCTGCACCAGCGCAATGACGTGCTTTTGGATATTGCTGCATTGGCAGTCGCCCTGACTTGTGGACACAGGGCATTTGAGCCCCTTTGAGAAGGCCAGTTGGCCAGGGGGACTGTTAGATATGTAGGGCGCCAGGCCCTAATGTGATTTATGTGGTGCTAGGAAATGTGATATATATGCTATAATTTACGCACCCTGATTTATGGCTCTAATGTGGTTTTACGATTATGAGGTTTTGTATACTGTGTTATGTTTGAGTTATTACTTACTGTGGTTTAGGTAGGAGGTTATTTGCCTACTGTGGTTTATACTAGTGAGATTATTTCCTAATGTGAGTTATGCTTAGGAGGTTATGGTCTAATGCATTTAGACTTAGGAGAAGATTGCATAAGATGTTTTATGCTTATGAGGTTGGAGAAGAATATATTTTACGCCTAAGGTGATACTGTGCATAATATGGTTTGTGTTACAGGATGATGCTGAGTACAGTGTTTGCCAGTAATTACTGGTTGTGTTCTACGTTTATTACATGTTCTACATTTACTATCTTTACTAAGTGATGGTTCAGACAGTGGCCCAACTGGCAATGTCATGTGTATATAATCCCCTGTAAATATTGCCCAGTGCCAGGTGACACATTGCATATTGAGTGATTACTATCCTAATGTGTTTTATGATAATACAAAAGCTATTTTTGATATAACCTTGTGTGGAGTTCCTTGTGTGGTGTGCCTAGTATGTTGTTGCTGAGTGTGTTGCGCAAATGCTTTACACATTGCCTCTGGGATAAGCCTGACTGCTCGTGCCAAGCTACCAAGGGGGTGAGCAGGGGTTATCTTTGGCATGTAACCCCCTTGCTCTGACTAGAGTGGTGGTCTCTGCCTGGCTTTGGCACAAGCCTTAGCCCACCAGAGATCCGAAATCTAACATAATCTCACAACTAAAAGTTTTTTTTCTGGTGTTAAAATTACTTTAATTTTTATTTTACATTTTTATTGCAATCAGACAGTAGCTAAATTTAAGTGATGTCCTGTTTTCTTTTTATGTAATGAACAATATACAAAAAATAAACACAAATATTAATTGCAGCTGCATGTCAAAGCCAGACCTCTTGTCTTTGTCAATGCTCGTTTCAGACCTGTTGGACATTTTCATTGACTTCCAACTATTGTGTACGCAAGGCCTACATAAAGGATAGCTTACTCGTAGTGTTAAGTATTTTTCTCGCTGGAATACACGGTATTCAATGCAGTACCAACACAAATTGTCATGGTTGACTAGACTTTACACAAAAAACACTTTATAAAAATATGAAGTCACTGCTCCAAACCTACCTCTTTCACCTTGCCTGAATCAATAACAAATATAACATCATTGACTGTAATGCTCGTTTCGGCAATATTTGTAGAAAGAATCTGAAATACAAATGCAAATAAATAAGTGCTCTCATCTTAAAGTACTAACACCTGTTAAGGAGAAGATGATGTAGCATTGATACTTGCTATTTTGCGAATGCCCATAGGGGGGTTCTTCAGCACCTTCTTCTGGTCGGATGTCTGCATGTTGGAGTGAAGCATAAAAACCTGATACCTGTGTGCAAACCAGAATCGTATTTAAAAGGAGTTATTACATCTAAAAGACATTAAGGCAGGCATCAGCAGCTTTGACAAATGCCTTACCGATGTACGGTATCTGCAAACCGCTTGTCATCAAACAAGATACGGTCCCTGAGTCCAACAATTTCATCGTATCCAGGCAGGAAAATCAAAATAGCCCCTCAAGACAAAAAGGAAAAGAGACACACAGTAAGTAGAAGTGAGCAAAGTGAGAGTAGCATGTTAGAAAAGATGATGCCGTTGGATACATTTCATTAAGTACTGAACGAGGAGAATATTAAAAGGATTTTATATTTTCCTGTCTGGACAATGAGCCCAACAAATGCCAACTCACTCTCTAATATCCTTTCTTCACTGCATCAAGATACAATCAGTAACAGAAAAGGTTCCCATTCAGTGCAAGAATAAGTTACTTGCCCGATGGTACCTGCCTGTTTCTTGTAAAGAAAATCTTGTCATTTATTTCGTCTCTCAATTAACAGCAACACCAGATAATAACACTGGAGCCTTCTCTCTACAGATGCGGCCAGTGAAGTGGTACCAGACATAATGCTCCTACTCTGGTGTTGGTGCTGTCGCTCAAAGTTACAACATCGTTTACTAAAACTTGCATCTCTCTTATTATTATGTCACTGAGGTGACAGAACATTCAGAGCATACTCAGAATTAATGGAGAAACGTGAGGCCGAAGTGAAGTTGACCATGGAATTCACGGTTTATATTACATAAGCAACACCATTTGTCTTGTGGGAACTCTGCTCATGCACACTTACAATATTTTTTTAAGACTTTCGTTTTGTTATGTTTTTGATACTGAAAAGAAACATAATATCTCATGTTTCAGAGTGGGGTATAAAATAGCATGCTTTTTTCCATCTCACGTTCCTATCACTTTTCTTACAAACCTTCCAGGTTTAACCGTTTAGGCAGGCCCTCTGGCACTACAAGACTGCTGCACCCCTCAAGTGGTTATTAATAAGCTTTTTTAGTAGTGGAATGATTAGGATGCATTTGTATTTACTTTGTTTTTATTTTGTCTGTTGTTTCTCTTCTGGCTATGACCTCAGTGATACTGAGCTGAGCATCTCTTGTCAATCGAGGCAAACGCCGATCACTTAGAGACAGCGAATAGCGCACGTGACTGTTTCCTCTAGGCTGTTGTAGAGGCCCAGAAGAACAAGTTACTTACCTTCGGTAACGCTTTTTCTGGTAGCTACAGTATCTGCCTGTGGATTCCTCACCTTGTGAATATCCCCTGCGCCAGCAACATTCGGAATCTTTTGTAGCAGTCCACGCCGATGAGGTCGAAGACGACGTCACAGAGGCACGGCTCCACTTGCGACTCCACTGACGTCACCGGCTCCATAAGAAGACCTAGTCGGCGTGAGGACGTCAGTTCCGTCCTTTTTTCCGTGCCAACGAGGCACACGGACGGACTGACAGCAATATATACACAGTATACACAGTACATAATATACAAATCAACACACACAGAGTGGATAATAAAATAGAAAGGCAAAAGAAACAACACAATGCCTTTGACAGCAACAAATACTAAAGGTATACAAGGGTGGACAACGGGGAGGCGGGTGGGTCAGTGAGGAATCCACAGGCAGATACTGTATGCACCAGAAAAAGCGTTACCGAAGCTAAGTAACTTGTTCTTCTGATGGATACATCTACCAGTGGATTCCTCACCTTGTGAATAGATTCCCACAGCAGTCCCCACTCCCGGAGGAGGGTGTCCACCCGTCTATACCAAAAAGTCCTGAAGGACTGAACGAACAAAGTGTCCGTCCCTCCTCACCTCGGAGTCTAAACAATAATGTTTCGCAAAAGTGTGGAGGGAGGCCCAAGTTGCCTCCCTACAAATCTCCTCCACAGGAACACCCCTAGACAAAGCAGAAGTGGAAGACTTAGCTCTAGTGGAATGGGCTCTTAAACCCTCTGGAGGTTCCTTACCAGCCAAAGAGTAGCATATCTTGATGCACAAGACAATCCATCTGGAAAGGGTGCGCTTGTGCACCGCTCTGCCTTTCCTGCAGCCAACCAAGCCCATGAAGAGCTGGTCGTCAACTCGAAAGTCTTTTGTCCTGTCAAGGAAGAAGCTCACCGCCCTCTTAGGGTCCAAGCGGTGAAGTCTCTCCTCCTCCTTGGAAGGGTGAGGGGGAGGATAGAAGGTAGGGAGGGTAATGGACTGCCCCAGATGGAAGGGAGTTACCACTTTAGACAGAAATGCAGCCCTGGTCCTGAGTACCATTCTTTCAGCATGAATGGTCAAGAACGGGGGTTTTGAACTCAGAGCTTGAAGCTCACTTACCCTCCTTGCCGAGGTAATTGCAATAAGAAAAACCGTCTTAAAAGACAATAGTCTCAAAGGACACTTGTGTAAGGGCTCGAAGGGAGAACCCATAAGATAAGTTAAGACAAGGTTTAAGTCCCATTGAGGCACAATAAAGGGAGTAGGAGGAAACCTGTTTGTAAGGCCCTTAAGAAATCGTAGAACAATAGGTGATTTGAACAACGACAGCTGATCTGGCAAGCAAAGGAAAGCCGACAAAGCCGATAAGTATCCCTTAACAGTAGAGGCAAACTGCAGAATGTCAGATAAACAAGCCTTCAAAGGATCAATTGACTTCTCTCTACACCAGAGTACAAATTTAGTCCACCTATAGGAATAGATAGATTTGGTGGAATGACGTCTGGCAGACAAAATTACATCTACCACATCTGGTGGGAGAGAAAAAGAATTCAGGTTGCCCCGTTCAATCTCCAGGCATGAAGGTGTAAGCTCTGGAGGTGGGGGTGTAGGACCTGCCCCTCCGATTGCGAGAGGAGGTCTGCCCTGAGAGGGAGACGGAGCGGAGGGCACGAGGAGAGGTGGAGAAGATCTGTATACCACACCCTTCTTGGCCAATCCGGGGCGATCAATATGACTTGGGCCCGGTCTTGGTGAATCTTCCTCAGAACCCGAGGAATCAAGGGTATGGGGGGAAACGGGTAAAGGTGTTGTGAGCTCCAACTCAACTGAAACCGCGTCCCCTAACGCTCCCTGCATCGGATACTGGAGACTGCAGAATGACGGACAGTGAGCGTTCTCGTGAGTGGCAAACAGGTCCACCCGAGGAGTTCCCCACGTCCGAAAGACATGACGAACCACCTCTGGATGGAGCCTCCACTCGTGGTCGGCGGAGAACTGCCGACTGAGACTGTCTGCACGCACGTTCAGAAATCCGGCCAGATGATTTGCCATCAGACAAATCTGATGATCCTGAGCCCAGGACCAGAGACGCAAAGCCTCTCTGCAGAGACAGAGAGACCCCACTCCTCCCTGCTTTTTGACATACCACATCGCGGTAGTGTTGTCCGTCAGGACTTGAACCGACTGACCGCAAAGGGAAAGGAGGAAGGCCTTGAGTGCCAAACGTATCGCCCGCAATTCCAGAAGGTTGATGTGAAGCAACCTTTCCTCTGGAGACGAAAGACCTTTGATCTCCATATCCCCCAGATGCGCACCCCACCCTAAAGTGGATGCATCCGTTATCACTTTGGCCACCGATGGAAGTAGATGGAAGGGCTTTCCTTGAGACAGATTGCCCTCCATGCTCCACCAAGACAGATCCGCCGCAGCTTCTCTGGAAATCCTCACAGACTCCCTGAGATCTCCTTTGTGCTGATACCACTGCCTGCGGAGGCACCACTGGAGCGCCCTCATATGCCAACGTGCATGGTTGACCAACAGAATGCAGGAAGCAAACAGACCGAGCAGACGAAGGACCTTCAGGACTGGAACGACCGCTCCATTGTAAAATAAAGGAATCATTTCCTGTATGTCGCGAATCCTTTGTGGTGGTGGGAATGCTCGACACACAGTAGTGTCCAGTACCGCCCCTATGAACAGGTTGCGCTGAGAGGGCACCAGGTGAGATTTGGGCACATTTATCGAGAAACCCAATTTGTACAACAGCTGAGTTGTTATTTGCAGATGATGTAGCACCTTCTCCGGCGACTCCACTTTGATCAGCCAGTCGTCCAGATAGGGGAAAACCGAAATCCCCGACCTCCTGAGATGTGCTGCCACCACTGCCATCACGTTCGTGAAGACTCAGGGTGCAGTAGTAAGACCAAACGGAAGGACCGCAAACTGATATTGTTGCGATCCTACCGTAAACCGGAGATACTTCCTGTGCGACTTCAGGATGGGGATGTGGAAATACGCATCCTGCAAGTCGATCGACACCATCCAGTCCTCCTGATCCAGCGCCTGAAGAACCTGTGCAAGGGTGAGCATCTTGAACTTTTCTTGCTTCAGATAAAGATTCAAGATCCTGAGGTCCAATATCGGACGCAGTCTGCTGTCCTTTTTCGGAATCAGGAAATACCGGGAGTAGCATCCCTGACCCCTCTCCTGCTCTGGAACCACCTCTATCGCACCTTTTTGTAATAATTTCTGGACTTCCTCCTGTAGGAGAAGACAGTGGTTCTCTGAGCAAGCCCCTTGACAAGGAGGGTAATTTGGAGGGAATTCCCGAAAGGGAAGGGCATACCCATTTTCTACAAGATCCAGAACCCAAAGGTCTGTAGTAACTGATTCCCAATCTTGAAGAAAATGGGAAAGCCGGCCCCCCACAGGACCAGCATGATCCAGAATGGCGGATCTAGGGCTGCTTTGCGGTGGTGGGAGGGGCTGAGGAAGAGGAAGAGGAGGAGGAGCAGAGCTGATGGCCACGTGTGCGACCCCTGATTCTGCCTCTGTACCCCTTATACAGAGAGCTCTGCTGTTGTTGCCGCTGTTGCTGTTGGGTCTGCCTGTAGGAACGAAAGGTTGCCCTTCCGAAACCCCTATATCTCTTAAACGATCCTCTTGACTGGGATTGAAGGCCCAAAGACTTAGCCGTAGCCTTACTTTCCTTAAAACGTTCAAGTGCAGCATCTGCCTTTTTGCCAAATATTCCAGAGCCATCAAAAGGCAAGTCCAACAGCGTTGATTGCACATCAGGGGAAAACTCTGAAGACTTAAGCCACGCACCCCTCCTAGTGGCAACAGAAGACACCATGACTCTTGCTACTGAGTCTGCTGTGTCCAGTCCACTTTGTATCACCTGGGCATCCGTCAAGACCTCATTAAAACCAACCCTATCCTCCTCCTCAGATAGTTTTGGAGCCAATTTCTTTGCAGAATCCATGAGCGCATGAATATAGCGTCCCAAAAGGCAAGTGGCATTTGTAGATTTAAGGGCCATGCTGGCCGATGAAAATACCTTTTTGGCCGACTGATCTAGTTTTTTAGCTTCTCTGTCACTTGGGACCTGAGGAAACGCACCCTTAGATTTCCCTGAACAAGCAGCCTGAACCACCAGGATCTCAGGTGACGGATGTGAAGTTAAAAACTCTGGGTCCCGTGAAGCTGCCCTATACCTCCTGGCAACTGTTTTAGAAAATGCGAGAGCAGAAAAAGGCTTAGGCCACACCTCCATTACAGGATCTATAATGGCATCATTAAAGGGCAACAATGGTTCTGAAACCATAGTAGGAGAATGCAGTACCTCTGTTAGAATGTTTGACTTGAATTCAGTAGAAGGCAACTGCAGATCTAACAGCTCAGCTGCCTTCCTCATGACTGCATGATATGGAGCTACATCCTTTGAGGGTTAATCAGAAGGTGGAGTAATTTCCCATTCAGGAGATAAATCCAAGCCACTAGCCTCCTTACGTTTTTCAAAAACGTCATCAGACTCCACAAGCTCTCCTTCTTCTGCCTCTTCCAAAAGGTACCTTTGCTCATCAAGCACCCTTTGAGCCTCCCTCCTAGACCGCATCCGTACAACCGGCATCGGCGGCGCCGGTGAAGAAGGAAGCGGCGTCGATGTCCTTGGTGCCGGCAGATGCCAAGACGGCGTGAATGGCATGAAGGGGGCCTGCGGATATGCCTGAGGCACTCCCAAACTGAAGGCCATAGGACCCATCGGACCCGAAGGTGCACCAGTGGAGTACATGGCTCTTGAAAATACCCCGTACATTGCATTTAGATAATGCATGGGGTCCTGACCTGGTCCAGGGAACGCAGGGTACTGATCAGGCATCACCGGACTCGGGCCAACTGGCGCCGACGGTGGAATTTGCAGGATCGAAGGCTCACCCGGTGCTGGAAGCTCCTCAACCGGAGCCGGAGATGAAGCCGGAGCCGGGGATGGAACTGGCGTCGGAGATGGAACCGGTGCCGGAGATGGAGCCGGAGCCGGAGAATGAACCGGTGAAGCCACTGGAGAAGAAGTATCAGCAGGTGAATCCGGAACGGGTGAGGGAGACACGGAGTCCTTACGGCGTCGAGAAGGTGACTTCGACTTCGGAGCCGTACTCTTGTCAGAGTGACATCGAGAAGAATGTCTCCTCTTCTTTTTGTGCTTCTTAGGTCTTGAAGCATGCCCGAAGTCGACTTCGACGCTGACCTCGACCGAGATCGTGACCTCGTTCTCAACTTCCTCCTTCCTCTCTTCTCTTTTTTCATCCTCGCGATGAAGAGTTTCGCCTCTCTTTCCTTGAGAGCCTTGGAGATCATCTTGCGACAGCAAGAGCATCCATCCACATCATGGTCCGAAGATAAACACCATACACAGTCGTCATGTGGATCCGTGATAGACATATGTTTTCCACATTCACGACAGGGCTTGAACCCCGATTTCTTTGTCGACATTTTCACAGAAAAAGGACAGAGAAATCCAGTAGAAACACAAAGTAACAGTGAAGCTACAGATCGAGATTCCCGAAATCCGTTGGCGTCGACGGCGCGGAAAAAAGGGAACGGACGTCATCACGCCGACGAGGTCTTCTTATGGAGCCGGTGACGTCAGTGGAGTCGCGAGCAGAGCCGTGCCTCTGTGACGTCGTCTTCGACCTCATCGGCGTGGACTGCTACAAAAGTTTCCGAATGTTGCTGGCGCAGGGGATATTCACAAGGTGAGGAATCCACTGGCAGATGTATCCATCAGAAACAGCATGTTAACACTTCAAATTGACAGGGAATTAACGACTCGGCAATGAAATCCCTCAGAAGCATGCATGCCAGGGTAGGGGAGAGAATGGATGAGGGCACATTCCACAGCTATCTAGAGCTGTCAGGGGCCAAGAGCAATGAGCATAGACATTGGATAACATACATCCACATTTTCATGTGACTTTGAGATCGGTACCTATTCTTAAGTTATTACAACATCTTCTGCACATGAAGCTAGGGAACCTGATCAGACATTGCAGACTGTCCAGATATGGTCTTTATTATACTGTCTTCCACTAATACTGCTTCAAACATGTACCATTAAATAACCACTAACTCAATCATCACAGCCAAAATTTCACCAGTAGGCTTTCAATGTATAAATGTTGCCACTAATAAATTCATTTCCCAGCCGCCTGTTCTATTTTTTATGGAAATTAAAATACAAATACAGCTTCCTTCAGGCTGTCATAGTGCCGTAGAAGCATCATGTTCACAATCCAACATTGATAGGGAATTGAAGAATTGGCAATGAAGACCATCCCCATCTCACTGAAAAGTTGAAATAGGGATGGAAAATGGAAGCCCCTTTTAAGAAACTAAAAGAGTACAAAGAGAATGTTTATACCATAACTATCTATGGGTATAGCTCTAGACCCATCTGCAAAACAATAATCAGTTCTGGGTTAGCAGAGAAGGAAGGAAGTGGAGATTACAAACATGAAACAAATGAGGACATAAATAAAGAAAATATAATAAGACACCATCCTCCTAGTAGTAGTAGTTTAAATGTTTTATAGTTTGGATTTCGCTGTTGAAGGCCCAAAAGAAGGGTGCCCGTGGAGTATTTGCCAAATCGGACAGAAAACTGGATACATTTGAACAGTTAAAGTAAACTTTACATGCACAATCAGAAGATACACGAAACCAGAAAGTTTGATTACCAAGTAACAGAAAATGTTAAACACTTCAAAAAAATAGCTAAACAGTTTAATAAGACAATTTAGGCACGTAATGCTCAAATCTCAGATCCTAGACTGGAAGAAGCAAAATGACAATTTGACAGATTTGTGCAAAACATCCAAAAAGACTACAATGTGTCATTTGGAGGCAAAGGTAGACTGAAATTACATTATTTAATACATTTACTCATGAAATATATTAGAAACAAATTATCTTGTTTTCTTTAAATACAATATACATGTAATGTCTTCATTTGTCAACCAGATATAACTGGCAAAATATAATTTCCAAGTCCCAGATTTGTACCCAAGTCAATTCCAGGTTAACACTTCCAAATGGTAAATAAATATGTACCAAAAATCAACATACTACTCTTTTTGTTAATACTCCGGAATTGCACAACCAATGTTTTCTTTTCATATACTTGTACATCTCTCTTTTGAGAACAGCTCTTCCTTCTCTACACTTTTTATTGCTTAAAAGTTGACCATTGATAGTAAGAGTAAATACATTGAATCCAAACCTCTGAAACACATCATGACGTTTTGCCACAAGTAAACCACTAGATTTGCACTTTCTACTGTCTTGTGTGAACGCAGTTTCCTTTTCTGGTCGACTTGGTTTGAGATATATTTATATACCGCTGATATATATTTCCCAGTCACTTGAACTTCTTTTTTAATAGAATTTAAAAGACAATTACTGATATGTTTAGTGTTGTATTTACCAAATCTTCCCAACCTCTGGAAGCCATTACATACTGAATTACTTCCAATTTTTTTATTAATGGCTTGTATTCTCAAATCGAATGTCTTTCTTCCGTTTCTTCCTGTCTGGTCTTGTTGTGGGTAGATGTATTTACTGTTATTATCAATGGGTACATTTTAAGCAATATCTGAAAATGTATTTATCTTAATGTTGAGGCTTTTTTTAAGAATAAAGATTTTACTGTAAGATTTAAAATTATTTCAAATATTAAAACAAATACATATCATCTTCAACCTACAAACAGTGCCAATACTTCTCTCTTTTATATGCCAAAATACTTCTCACTTCTTTCATTAATTTGCTCAATGTTTAGGTTATAGGCAATAATCTATACAAACTATCATTAAGCTAAAATAAAAGTTGAAAACATTGTAAAAACAGCCGGCATATACTTAAGGAACTGAGCAGTTAATTGTGGATCAGATCCATTTAAAAATACTACAATTGCATCTTGCCGTTTTCGTATTTTTATTCATACAAGCATCGATCTGATCTAAATTTTCCTGAGTGTGTTAATATCTCACATGAGCACACTAGAGGCCAGATGTACAAACATTTGGAATACTGATTTCCTTATTGTGATTCTCTCTGAATTGCAATTAGGAAATTATTATTCCTAATGTATGAAACTGGTTTGAGATTCATTAGCAATGCCTAGTGGGTCAAAATAGACCATATTTTTAAGGTAGGTTGCAATTTGCGACCCATTAGAAATCGAAGCCATTACAGAAATGGCGGCCTCATGAAGTCAGCAGACCACCATGACTGTGATTGCTTTTTAATAAAGCAATATTTAGCTTTCGAATGCAGCCTGTTTTCCTTCATGGAAAACGGATGTGTTTAAAAAGAAAAAAATAAACATTGCAGTTTTATTTTGTAAGAGTAGGCAGTAGTCCATGGGACCACTGCCTGCATTTTAAAATATTTTTTTGACATTCTCAAAGGGGGTCCCCACGCCACACCTTTCCCTTTGCGAATAAGTTACCACCAGTTTTAAATTGGTGGTAAAGTATCACTGTTTTGCAACCGGAATTTGGTCGCACAACATTAATACATACCATTCTGATTTGGTATTTGGAAGGGACTCTCCTTCCAAATACCAAAATGGTATTTGGTAGCAAACGCAATTTGCGATTCAGGCACAATTTACCGAATCGCAAATTGTCTTTTGTACATTGTAAAAATCTTTTTGGGCGGTCGCAAATGGCCTGATTCTGAGAATCGGGCCGCGTGCAACCGGAAAAAAGCTTTGTACATCTGTCCCTATGTGTTTAAGAATCTTGTTTGCAAGAACACAAAAGCACCTTTATGTCTGCTATAGCAGTGGTCCCTTACCGGGATCAGTTAAAATCTGGATCTTTTCAGGTCCATCTTTTGTTTTATAGATTGTGGCAGTTTTAGGTATTTTTGTTTTGCCATCACATTGTAAGTATAACAAATAATCAGTCAAAACTCCTTAGTTTAATATTCGCCAAATGGTCCTGGAAGAATGACAGGTTGGCATGCTTTCTTTAAAAGTTTTGATGCGCAGGCTTTTCAAAGCTCCTATAAAGTAAACACTTCAAGGGTTCTTCCAGTTCCTATTAGCTTGCCACATTATTGCTTTAAAAAACTTTAGGGAAGCATTTCTCAACTACGCACAACAGGATTCAAATGTGGCTTGAAACATGTATGATTTTTTCATTAAATTTAATTTGAGTCTCTCTTACACCTGGGCACTGTGGTCAAGAGGTGGATCAAAAGTCAGCATGTTTCACATTGGGCTATCTCAAACCATTTAGCTAATCTCCCCAAAAAAGCTATCATAACAAGGGTTGGCATTAACTCACTGGTGACCACTAACAACTGTTGTGTAGTTTCTACTAATCCGTAGGATTTGCGCATTGTTTGAACAACATAAACTAGGGACTTGGTGACAAGACTGATTCCGGACACCCCGCAGGATATGTTGGCCTGTAGGCCAGCTAGCTCTCAGTGCCACCTTAAGTCCTCCTAACCTACCAGGAAGCGAATGGTTTCTGACAATCACCGAACATGACAACACTGATCCCTCAGGGGTTGTGGAAACAGTAAGAACCTTTCACTCAGTCACTCATGCTTACTTATTCTCAGAGAAATATAAAGAGAATACACAGTGGAACTGTAGGAGGCTGGCTTAGTATATGGTGCACACTTATGTAAGTGGGCACCCTGCACTAATCCAGACAACCCTTATTGTGATTTGTGTGGTCTTAGACAACCTTAGAAAGCTTTCTAAGTGGTAGCTGTGGAGAGCAGACTTCAAGCTTAGTTCAGGAGTGTTAAGCAGCTTGTTTCACCAGAACCAAATCTTATTGGTAAAGATTGAGAGAAAAAGAACCACACGGTATATTTATAAAAATAGGTATTTATTAGAAGACACTAACTAGCACATACAAATATCTCCTCCACCAGAGATATGCACACAATACTTTGCAATAAAAAGAGGTAAGTAGCACAAATACAAAGTGGTCGCCAGGGGGAGACCAAACCATATACTAAAATAGTGGTATTTGAACCACGACTCAAGTCAAGACTATACCCAGAAGTTGTAGAAGTGCTGAGGACCCAATGACCCACCCAAGGTAAGTAACCATGAACCCCACAGGGGCCGTGTGCAGAGTGGGAACACGACCGTGAGCTCAAGTCAATGGGTAAGTTGAGGCTGCAATTTTAAGAAGGACCCTTCCCAGTGGACCCTGAAGAAATCCTGTGGAAGACAGGAGGTTGGAGAGCCACCCCACCCGTGGATACCCTAGGAACCAGGATACCTACACCAGGGAAGCTGGGTGCATAGGTGTGAAGTGGCATTGGAAACCACTGTCAAACTTAATGGAGAACTTCAGGAAGATGCCGCTGCTGGAGAAAGTGAAAGTGTCCGGTGAAACCCAAAGGTGGATTCAAGTTGAGAGGTAACTGCAAGCAGAGGGGACAGAGTCTATGCCACTCGGGAGTGACCAGGAGGCACGGAAGACGAATGCCCACCGATGTCCGGTGGGCATTCGTCTTCCGTTGATCCTGTTTGGTTGGAACAATGGAGGGCCAGTGAAGGTTTGGGACAGCCTTGTCCCAGGTTTTACTTTGCCCAACAGAGTCCTTTTGGTGGATGTCACTTGCTAAGTGGAAGAGGGATCCCTCAGATTACTGAGGATTATCCACCTGGCTAGTACTACTAGACTGGGGGTCCCTGATCTGTGGATGAGGGGATTCCTCTTGGCACTGGGCCCTGTGGGGTCCACTGACATCTCTGGCCTCTGCAGCTGTTGGCTGACTGAGGCCTAGTAAGAGAGGGGCAGGATATCTGCTCCAGACTGGGTACCTCCTTGGAAGGTTCGCCTGCCCTCAGTGGCTCTGTCAGGACAGGCCTGACCTCCTCTGGGGCAGTTTCTTTAGAAGGCGTAGGATCAGTTCCCTGAAGAGGCTGACCCTCACCTAAAGACTGGGGGGATAAATACTTTTCTTCTTCCCTTGTGCTCTCTGTTTGAGCAGAGTGGGTCATTCTTTCAGGGTCAACTGCTCCTGAATTTCCATGTGTTTGGACTGGGGCCCTAAGGGTCACACCAACCTCCTCAGGGAGGCCTATTATTTCTAGATGGGCCTTCAGTTCTACTTCAGCCCAGACTGAAGTTTCCAAATCATTGCCAAAGAAGCAATCTACAGGCAGGTTTGGGGACACTGCAACCTTTTTAGGGCCAGTGACCCCCTCCCCAGCTGAGATCGACAATGTCATGGGATGATCCGTCCTAACACAATCAGTGTTGGTCACCTGGTACATGTATCCAGGTAAAAGCTGCAGTGTGGACACCAGTTTTCCTGTCACTATGGTGACACTAGCCCCTGTTTCCCAACAGGATACAACTTTTTGACCATTAATCAGAGGCTCCTGTCTGTACTTGCCCAAGATATTGGGACTTACAGTAAAAGTAGCAAGCCCCATGCCACAATCACAGACTAAGGTGGCCTGTGTGGGTGATCTGGCTAAGCCAGTTTCCACCTCAGGACCCCATGAGAACCCAACTAAACTTTTGAGTGCACTACTACCACCTGGGGGACTACTAGTTGGGGAACTAGGGGGTGTAGTAGTAGTAGCCTTATTGCTGGCCTTGGGGCAATTGGAGTCCCATTTCTTGTGGCCTTTCAATTTGCAAACATAGCAATAAGGTTCCTTTCCAGGGAAGACATTTGGGACCCACCCCCAGAGGAAGACTTTTGGGGATCTTCAGAGGACTTCTCTTAAGGCTTATCCCCACCTTTCTCTTGGGTTTTGGAAGTATCTTATTTCTGCTCACCACCACCACCCTGAATCTTCTGCTTAACCCTGGTGCCGACCCATTTGACTGCCTTCTTTCTAAATTCTTGCCGAGAGGCAAGGTCAGAGTCCACCAGGTACTGGTGGAAAAGTTGATTCTGACAGTTATTAAGGATGTGCTCCCTCATTATCAAATTGCACAATCATTCATAGTTCTGTACCTTGCTTCCATGTAGCCAGCCTTCCAGAGCCTTAATAGCACCATCAATGAAATCTACCCAGCCCTGGGTGTGTGCCTTTTGGGTGTCTCTGAACTTAATCCTATACTGTTTAGTGGTTAAGCAAAGAGGTGATCCAACCCCATTACCTGGTAGGAGAGAATGAAGGGCCCCGTCTTGGTCACAAACTGGACACCCCTCAAGAGATGTCAGACCGCTGCATGGTGCATTCTCAGCATGCATGGACCTCTGGTGTCAGCTGGAGTGCCTCCATCGATAATATATCGGGATGCTCATCTTTTATAATAGAAAGCAGCCTTGCATTTGTACATAGTGCGAAAAGAGACCTTGTACATGATGTTCAGGGCATTGTGATAATGTTGTGCGAAGCTAGATGTGTAAACAGGTTCAGTTTCAGGGAAACTAATCCAACATTGTCATGCACGCAAATATGTACAAATGGTTACTGCTGAAAAAATAGGACAATGTAAGAAATAAGCTGCTTGCTACATGAGTCTAACTCAGGAATATAACACAACAATGCCTCTCTATGAAGGCCTGGCATTTTATCAGACAGCCAAATAAAGAAGTTATTGGGTGTCAGGGCTGTGGTCTTTAACACCACCAGCTGTGTCACAAATCCCCCAGCGATCTTTAAATCATACCGCAAGGTACTTATAGCTGTTGAGCGGTCAAGTATCATGGCCCCCAAAATTCAAGTACCTTTTTTTTGATTATCTTTTGACCAAACATTGCAATCTTGATTTTGTTTCTAATAATCCTTAGATTTTTTTCCCCAACAATAAATGTTCGGTGCGCTTAAGGATCTCTGTAGCCCAGCAGGAATCTTGCCCAGTACCACAATAGTGTTGACATATTGTAGGAAATTCAGGTTTTGACCCAACAGCTTTCGGGAAAAAGTTTACATTTTCAAGAGCCAACCGCATTGGTGAACACATTTGCTCCCCTTGAACCATAGGAAAATGATCATGCAGGGATTTTATATGGCTTTTCAGGCCTGGCTGCTAAGTGGTTTGGGTGGATGATTGTATGCAAAGAGAGGTGGGTGCTCCCTGTAGACAGCCTCCGAGAATCCGCAAGTAAGGAAGCATGTATGACTGCTGGATCAGTTTCTGTGCTTCTTGCCCCTCCAACTGCCCGTCCCTGACACACATTGCGGAAAGAAAACATTTAAAAGAATGTACACAATGTGAAACACTGCAATGTTATTTGTATTCCTGTTAAAAGAAAATGGAATAAACAAAAACAAAACATTTTAAGAGCCAAGCTTAAGTCAGACAAATATAAATTAAATACCTCCTTCAACCCTTTTTTGTGAATATTTTGTCAGAAAATGCCAAGATCAAATATAGCCTTATGTTTAGGAAAGTGTCAGAGTATAGGCATGTAGTTGCTCTAAACAGAGAGAAGGGATGCCCCAACTTATCAGCTTTTCCTATAGTTTTCACCTATCAATGCAGTAAAAAGCAGCAGCAAAGTCTATAAAGGTGGGATATAGAAGAATATCTTTCGTTGCAACAGTTATATGAGGAGTGGGAGTGCTAATAAACTGACCACAGCGCTACATCCTTTTGGAACCCTGTTTGGTACAAACGTATGAACCCTCTGCGAGTGGGCCAGACTTCCAAATCCCTATGCAAAAGTTTAGCAAAGCCTCTGTCCTCTATGTCTAGTAATTTTATCAAGCGGTAGTTTGCTGGGCCAGAAAGGGCCCTTTTTATGAACTGAAACAAGTAATTAACCTAGCTAGCCATACAGTTCCAATAAAATGGAAAGAGGCCCTGTGATCATAGAGGCCTGTGCCGAGGAACAGTTTGAGTCACTGTGTAACTGTGACCCAGCTTCCCAACATTCCCAAGACCTGTTGACATAGAAGTTAGAGTTCCTTTTGGATGGACCTGATTTGGAAATGGCAGAATGGAATCAGCAGAATGCAGGATGATATGAGCCCAAGAACAGGCTTGTATTTCAAACAGATATGGTATCCCATTTGCAGAAGTTAGTTATAGTTATTAGTTATATTAGACAGTTAGGCAAAGGAAAGGCTCTTTTTTGGCCTATATCAAATAATATTCCTAGAAAAAGAAGTTTCCTCAGCGGGCTCTAAGTAGACTTACTGACATCATAGTCTGGATTGTTGCAATTAAGCGAATACTGATCTCTCCTTCTGGAACACCATCTTTAGTAGCCAGCCATACAAGTAAGGATAGGCTAAGTTGCCCTTCTTTTTGATGGGGGTGGCCATTGGAGCCAGAAACGTTGGAGCCAGGCATTTTATTGATGTCCGTCTTTGTATAACTTCAGTTAGGCTTTTTTTTATCTTGCAACTTTATTTTCACTCCTGAGTGTTTCACACAGCTCGTAAAGGGTTAGCTTTCACTTTAAGAACGTCTTCACTTTCACGCGTCGGACCATCTATAATGCGACGCACACCGTGGTACTAACAGGCTTGCCCCACACGGAGCTAACGGTTGTGATCTTAAACTGGAACGCAGATTATTTTTCATCGCATCGGGTAAGGGGAGTACAACTTTGAGAATTTTGCATGAGTCGTGCCGTCACGTGCACTATTAGAATAATAGTTATTCCACAGTTTCCGTCTTCACGAAAAAGTCTGCTATTTTTTTTTAAATAATCATCTATACGGCATGAACACGCGGAGAATGTGTCTTGTGTATACAAATTTACCGCACGGGGGTTCTCTTTTTCTTTTTCTGGCATGTCACGAATTAAAGAGCATTTACGAGGAGTAGGTTGCTCAGAATCACTGGTACACTGAATAACGGTTGCACTCTGTTTTTTCCGCAGTCTTCATACTGAGCAGTATTTAGACCATTGGCATTTCTACTCTTCAATATATAATTATTTTTAAAGCACTCAGACGAATAATCATTAGTGATTACTGTAAGTTTTAGATTTGAATGGCTTGGACTGAGCTGGCTTTTTGTTATTCATTTTGTTTTTAGAGACTCCTGATGAAGGGTCAAGCCTGACCCGAAATGCATTGGGTTAAGAAGTGGTTTCAGTTTAAATCACAACATGTAAAATGGAGTATTCAGAATAATGATGACTTATTAAAAGTGACGATAAAGAAACACGGATTCTGGATTGATCATATATATTGAATGGAGAGGATTTACTAAGTGGACGAGAAATGTGTCAGTTTCGAAGCTAAGTGCGCCCATCTGCTGTGTAGCAGTTTTTCCAAACCTGGAATTCATGTAAAACAATAAAGAGCCAATTCTGATGTTGTTTCAGATTTTAACTGTTGCAAGCCTACTTTGACAGCATTTTCAAGTGAATTCTCAGAAGAGGGGATATTTTTTCCTGAGAAGTTGATTATTTAAATATGTGTTCTTGAGGAGCCATCTTCAGATGCTTATCTTTTGTGCTTTTTTGTGTAGATTGATAGAGATGTACTTATCAAAGAACCTTTTCCTAAAGAGTGGTGGTCACATTGTTTTTATCTTTTATGGCACAACTAGATGCCTGTCTCTGTCACAAAGGCTCTTGTTACTGTTGAACTTGGATAGAAAACACACGACCGGTTGAAGTGTATTTTAATTTGTGGGGAGTAATGATGAAGTAGAAGAACTCTGATGGAAATCAAAATAATTCCTCTTAAAGCTGCAGGTGGCAAAATGTTTACAGGAAGACTTTTATTCTCCTTCACAGAAGTTTCAGTCATGGTCTAAAAACAAGATTCCGATGCTCAGAGAAATTCAGAGACAACTCACTTTGAGGTGAAGCTGGGCCTGGAGATGAGACTTTATGTGAAAACTGTCTATTTTAATCAGGAAAGTAGGACTAGAGCAGAGCTCTTTCCAGGAACTACTTCATACTTAATATACTGTAGAAATGTGAGCAGTGTGACCTCTAGGGATAGTGCTCAGCACATTCAACTAATTCAATGAAATGTGGATATTTTATAACGTGAGGAATACGCTAGTACAGTAACATATTATTCAACATATGTGCATAATAATAATAGGACTTGATGCCCTCATCAAACATTGCAAGTTCAATTAACTCAATGATGAAATCATCTGTTTCAGAGTCATCGATGGTTGCTTTTTCAACTCATCCAAACAATGTATGCTGTGCAAGACACTCACAGGCACATGCCACAAAGCTTTTTGCGATTGCAAACGGTGCGTTTGCGATCGCAAAAAGAACTTTTGCGATGCATGAAACAACTTGCCACTCACAATTTAAGAAATCGCAAATTTTTGCGATTCCTTAAATTGTGATTGCATTTAAGGAATCGCAAATTGCGATTCCTTAAATGCAATGCAAGATGCCTTTAAAAATGGCGATTTCGCTATTTGAGCCTGCTATTTACAGTGGAATCATACCACATGGTAAATAGCGAAAAACTTTGAAAAGTGCATTGTTTCAAAGTTGTAGGTTACACACACACGTCCTTGGGACGTGTGTGTGCAACATATGTGCACGGATCAATTTCAGGGGTGCAACAGGGTGTCCTTTCGACATGCTTGAAATTGCGTGCGCAATTTGCGAGTACCTATTGATACTCGCAAATTGAGCTTGTAATTTCCCATTCATTCCTATGGACCTATAGGGCCATTGGAATGAATGGGAAGCTGTGTAGGAATCGCTATTATTATAGCGATTCCTACATGCATAGGATTTTGCGAGTCCTTAATTGCGAATCCTCAATATTCGCAATTAAGGACTCGCAAAATCCTAGCTTGATGCATGTGCCTGTCAGTCTTGCGAAAGTGCTCATAGCTGTAAGAGCAGAAGAACGTGCAGATCGACAAGCTGCTGATATGGAAGTTGGAGTAGCCCAGAAAGAATCAGCACTGAACATGATAAGTAAGCAGAGACACAAGGTCAAAGGCTAAACAGTGATGTCTCAGAGGAAAAAGGAATTGTATTTCCGATGCAGATTCTCCTTTCCGCATGTAGGTAAATGCCCCGCCATTGGACAAACATGCAAGGGTTGCAGGAAAGAAAACCCTTTTGTAATGGTTTAAAAAGCGAAAGCCAAAATGACTGTGTCACGTCAAGATGAGAAAATGGACACTCGAAAGTTGTAGAAATCCCCTAGCCACGCCCACAAGACCAAGCGGCGACACCAATTAAGGCAATGGAAATTAAACATTGTCGATCATCATCAAATTCATCAAAGTAATTGGGACATTAAATTACATTTTTGCAACATGGGGTGTCCCCTCCACTCTTAAGTCTGACAATGGCCCACAGTTGAAGGTTTAAAGAGTTTCTCACTAACATGAATGTCAAACATCATAAAAGCACTCTTCTCTGGCCACAGGCAAACGGCATTGACAAAAGCTCCATGGGAACCCTAAAGAGAGTAGTTCAGTGAGCTGCACTAGAAGGAAGTGATCTCATATCAGCCCTATGTTCAGCCCTTCGTGCCTACCGATCAACTTCCCATTCAACCACAGGTGAAAGCTCTGCCACCTTGATGTTTGGTAGAGCCAGGGGAATCGAAGTGCTGCGATGGACCACTCAGAGGTCGACAGAAGAGGATGAGATCCATACAACAGATTCCTTGCACAAGTCCAGAATGAAGACCTATGGTGGTAAAAAAACAATGTACTTGGGACACGGTTTTCAAGAAATGCGACAGGGTCTTGGTCAAGCAGAAACAGAAACCCAAGTCTGATGCTCAGTTTGATGCTGAACCCTTGAGGGTTGTGATGATCAAAGGACATATGGTGATCGCTCAACATCCTGGAAAGTCCATCACAAGAGATTTGTCACACTTCAAGCACCTACCTCAATGTTCATCGGCTCCATATGTTAGAAATGAGGCATGCCCACCTGAAAGTCCGGAAAGCATAACTCTTACACCTAACTCTCCATCCCCGGTGCTTGAAGCAGGCCCTGCTCCTCCGCTTCGTCAACCTCACACGACTAGGTCTGGAAGATTGGTTCAAGCACATCGACGACTCATTAAGGAACTATAATGTATATGTGCAAAAATTGTTCTTTTTATTTAACAGATGCGGTGATGTAGTGTCTTGTAAATATGTATAGAAAGACTCTTCTGGTTCCTGATGGACTCCGTAGAAGAATGGTGTAATGGTTTGGGTGTGTCTGTGTGTGGTTAATGAAGTTCATGATGCAATGCGTACAATTACTTAATGGTTGCACTCTGAAGAATAAAGACGTGCACTACAGAGCTCTGTGTGTGGCGTGGTCATTTGCATGCTACAGAGCTGGAGAGGATGCTACAGCAACTACTAGCATTATAAGCAGCTGTAATTAAGTTGGCAGTTACCCCAAAGATTTGGGCGAGGTTGCTGAAGCCAAATATGACAGGATAATACCAAAGTAAATGACAGCACAAACATAAACTCTCACTTGTTTAACCATCTTAGGCAGCCCAAAGAAAAAAAGCAGGCAGATGAAACAAAAGACTAATACATTGATATTGGTCAATAGCACAGCTATACAATCTGGGCAATGGTGAACACATCACCGTCAGAGGGAAGTTCCACCAGGCAACTTGAGACATGAACACTGCATCACTTATCAGGATATGGGAACCATAGGTTTCAAGATTCCCAAAAGCTATTCATTAAGTTTAGCGGAAAAAAAATCCACAGGGGCCTTTACATAGGTAGATGAGCAGTGACGAACACTGGGTTCGCACATATGAAGACAGAAAAATACATGCATTTTTTGCTTTACAAAACTAAAACCAGAAGCAAATACAGTAAAATGAGGCGTTCTAGATGATTAACCCTCAGCTTTAGGGGTTTACGGACATATATAGAGCTAATCTCCTCACATAAGACAATCACCTTCGTCAAAAAGCATTGGAAGAGTCCGATAGAGAGGGGTATTAATTCACAGATTCTAAGGGGTGTTTTCTGGAGGTGGTATCATAGAAGCGCCTCTAAAAGAAGCTAATGTTTGCCTATCAACTGATATACCAGTTGTAGAGATTTTAGGTTTGCTTTCATGGCATTCAAACTGTGGAAAAAGTTTCACTAGAAATACAACCTTAGCCTATATTTCCTTTATTTTACACTGTCATTAAGACTTCAATTCAACATATTATTCTCTGGCCATCCTAAAGTATGGCCACTACCATACCTGCTACATCTTTGTGCACCAAAGAATGGAAGGGATTAATTTCAAAGTGTGCAGTAGTGCATATAGAAATACATTAAAATGTCTCCACAAAGCTTTCAGTATCCCAATCTGAGTTTCAAAGTCTTAGTAGAACTTGAATTACTCATTTGAATCAACTGCTTCATTCATTTTATAGGGGAAATGTGCTGTATTACGCAGAAAACCTAAACAAACTTATGATATGCTACTTACCAGCATCACAGCTGTGACAGATATTGTAAAGAAGGTGCATAATTAGGTCAAGATCAACTTTCTCATCATCAAAACTGTGATGGTAAGCTTTGAGAAGTTCCCTGTCTTCTGCACTTAAGTTACTTCCATCTGACTGTACAAGGGAACTTTCATCTAGATTTCCAAATTCCAGTGAGGCACTAAATGCAAAATGGAAATAAATAGATAAGCATCTGTTCATAATACATAGAGCGTCGGATTTCCTTTATAAACAATATTCAAGACATCAGACAAAAACTTTCACTTACCATAGTATCTCAGGTACTCTCTGCAGTAAAGTACAAATTAACTTGTGGGAATGCAGCATTGTGACCTGAACCATAAAGCATAACCTTATAAATAAAATGGTTGTTCACTCACAGGGGCTGACTGGTGACAATCATTAGGAATAAAGAAGTTGATTACACAATATATCAACTGAGTTGTTACTATTTATTGAGATCATATGTATAAATATTGCTGAGGCTAAAATAATTTGACAAAATAAATGCAACTTGACTTATGCATTCCAATTGCTTCTGAATAGATCTACGATCGGGACTGCCCAGATATGAAAAACTCTAATGTCTACTGCCTGGAGCAGTTCCCTATTGTGATCCAAGGAAGAAAATCAGCTGAGGATATATACAGTCATATTGTCCTTCCCAGCTAAAGGAGCTGCTAATAGATCAATTACTTATACTTTAGCCTATTTCTTCATCGTAAAAAAAGGATCTTGGATTCTATTCTTCTTTGCTTGTTCACAGAGAACATTGTTGAGGTGTTTTTATTAGGCTTTAAACTTGGTTCCATCCCCCAAACTACAGAAGGAATACCCTCAATGTTGAATAGCTCTTAACTTCAGGTAGTTGATGTAATACATTTTCAAATGAGGTGATCAAAACATATTCACTGGCAGGGTCACCCGTGAAGTGACACATCTGTTACCAATGCTGAATGTTTAAACAAACAAGAGTCTGAAAAGATCTCCCTTTGAAGGGGACTTAAGTTTAATGATGATATTTGTGATGGATACATAGTCTATCTGCAGATTCTTTGTCTTATTATCTCCCAAAATGACAGATTAGTTTGGAAATCATTCTCTCCAGCAATGACTCTCAAACACCGCCTGGAAGTGCAATATGGCTCCAAATGTGACTCCACTTCCTGGCAGGATGTCACAACAATATATTAGGTGCCAACTAGCATGCTGGCATCAGTTTGTGTACTTTGTCTTTGCTACAGCAAGGTGGGGGCAAAAGACAGCACATAACATGTTTTCATAAGTTGGAATCTATTAGTTAGAGCACTAACTCTTCATGGGAGGAGGGTGGAGGTGGTGATCTTTAGGAAGAATATTGAACCCCCAAAATAGTGTCACCAAAAGTAAGGAACTTCTTCTTCTGATGGATACATCTTTCCACACATTCACCACCTTCTGAATGAGTCCCAAAGCAATACCTGATTGGGAGGTGCAAATGGAGTAGTGACAGCTTAGCCAATGAATTATGCAACACAGCTTGGGCAAAGTACTAGTCACTGCATGCCTGAGATGTGAAGCAGAAGTGCTTGCCCAAAAGTATGCTAGGAGAACCATGTACCACTCTGCAGATGTTACAAATCAGGACACTCTCTGGAATTCTGATGCTATCATCAAAGTCAGAATACTGCTACAATCCTACATAGGAGCAATGACTGGAGTGGGAGGAACAAATAGAGCAAGCATTTTAGAAAATGTGCAACTGGGAAGGCTGATCAGGCAAGGACATGAAAGTAGACTGGGCCCCAAATAACACTTAATTGTCCCCAGATAACCCTTAAGTATTGTCACCAAAAAGCCTTGCTGTGCAAGTGGTAATGCAAGCCCCAAGACGTCAGAAAGGCAAGACGTAAATACTTTCTGATTCACACCAGTGGACAAACGTACCTCAGCAAACTGCATGGATGGATTTGGTGGCTGGCTTACTGGCTGCCAAGGTCATGTCTGAAACTTCATCAGGAAGGAAAATATACTGTAACCTGCACAGTTCAATCTCCATATTTGCACTTCCAGTGTCTGTGGAATGATGAAGAACACCTGACCATCGTGCTGCAAGAGTAGGTCTCCTTTGTACAGGAGTGGTATGTACAGCCAAGTTTGAGAGCAACTAGATCGGCATACCAAATCCGCAAAGCCTAGTCTAGAGCAAGTAGCATCAGGTGCAATTGGTCCTTCCTGACCTTCCACTGTATTTTTGGCAGAATCCAAATTGGCAGAAATGGTTGGCCCATAAACATGGTCTGAGACAACTTCAACATGAAGGCATCCTCCTGTAACCAGTCAGTCAGATTACACATCCTGACATGGTTAGTGGTGAAAAGCTCTAAAAGTGGAAATCCTAATCTGGAGAAGATCATCTGTACCACTTGGGAATGCAGTTTCCACTTGTGGTCCTCCAATGAAAGGCAACTCAGACCCATCCACCTTAACACTGGAAGAACCTGCTAGATGAGCTGCTACAAGAAAAATTCTCCATTAGTACACCCAGTGCCACAGAAAAATCACCTCCCAACATAGTGCTGATGAACACCACACCACCCTGTCTGCTGATGTTATGGATGGTGGTGGTCTTGTTCTACAGAATCTGACTGGTGTGTCCTGAGATGAAAGTTAGAAACGTCTCCATATCAAGGAGGGCTGCCCATAGCTCAATCGCATGTATGTGCTGCTCTGATTTGGATGAAATACCCTGCAAAATAATTTTGCCCAGATGGGCAGCCCAAACCAGCAAGAAGGGATCAGTGACCACGGGATCCAAGTCTGAGTCAGAGACCTCATAGTAATCTCGAGAATATCTGTGATACTTTGAAGAGGAGAAAAATCCTTCAAGCAGGTCATGTCCAGTACTACTCCAAGAAAGGTTAGCGGATGTGCTAGAGTAATGTGAGATTTTTTTTATGTTGATGATAAAATCCGAGTCATGGAAGAAAGTCATTATCTGCCAGAGGTGTTCCTTGACCAGCAGCAGAGACTCTGCATTTAGTAGCCAGTCATCCAAGTATGGAAATACATGGGATCTTGACCATCAGACTGAAGCCACTATGACCATAACCACCTTTCGTAAAGATGTGTGGTGTGGTCGTCAGAACAGGAGCACTATGAATTGATAGTGTTAGAGAGCCACTGTAAGCCGCAGGTACTGTCCATGGGTTGAAGAAATAGAAAATGAAAATAGGTGCCATGAAGATCCAGGGACACCAACTTTTCTCCCACATTCAAGGCCAAGACTTGACTCAGAGACAGCATCTACAACTTGTCCTTCTAAAAAAGCAATTTCAGTAGGCAGGGATCCGTGATTAGTCTTCGAAGACCTCTGCCCTTCTGGGGGACCAAGACATGAAGGAAGTAAAATGTTGTGTCCCTCTCTTTCAGAGGCACACCTCTATGCCTCCTGTGCTGAGGGTGCAATAACCTCCTCCTCCAAAATTGGGGTGTTTGACGGAGAGAACATCATTTCCCTACCGGACAAGCTCATTTACCCAGCAGCCTCTTGTAATTGCCTCCCAACTGATGTAAACAAGCATTGGTAATACATCGGTTTCGCCTATGTCATGAATAAAGAGCTGTTTTCATCAATCATTATCCGGGTAAAGGAAGGAGCTTCCTGACAGATAACACAGGAGTGACGAGGAAGTGGTGCAGTAGCCAGAGCTGCTGAATCAAGAGCTGGGGATCCTGCTTCTAGTCTTGGCGGCGCAACATCCTGTGATTCTATGCAAATCACGTAATCTCTCCCGGTGATAAATTGCTTTATATGCTGCAATAGTAAAAGGCAAAACTTTATGAAATATAGTTCCACTAAAGCGATGTTAACAGTATTTTGGTGGAGGGAAACTGATTAGAGAAGCAGACAGGAACAAGCATTGGTAAATGCAGGAAAATATGCTACAGCCAATAGAAATGGAGGAAAGGTAAGTGGCATGCACAGGAACCAATGAGAAGCCAGGAAATAGAAGAGGCGGGATGTAAGTCCCTTTCAAGTTTATATTAAAAACAATAGATTTCTCAAGGTGAAATCTAAAAATGGGAGACCCTCCTCCACTGGAAAATAATGGCCTGAGGGGGAGATTCAGAGGGGTTTAAGGTAGCACAGCTGGCTGAGGATAGAGGAGACTACATATACCCCTGCTGGAGTCAGACCCTAGATCCTCCCCCTCCCCAAAATGACCATATAGCTGTTAAGGAAAATGTTCAGGCAGAGAGGTGATCTATGGCATGCCTGCATTGCCCTGGAGTACCCACAAAACTGACTATAGTGGTAGTGGAATTGATTTTCTGGGGAAGCAAGACATAGCGAATGAGCTGTAGCTTTAATGTTTTGTAAACGCTCCAGAAAGAAGTCAGTTTCTGCCACAGTTACCAAGCTCACAGGAAAGCAGACCTCCTTGAGTGGTGGCTTAAAGGCTAAAGGAGTCATTCTGAACAGATGCAGAATAGCATGCCGTAACTCTTCAATCTGTGAGGCTCTGCCAGCATGGACGTCTCCTGATGCTGCACCTCCATCGGTATTGGCCCCAGTGCCGGGAAATAAGTTAAAGTCTGCTAAGACAGCATCCCCAATTGGATGGAGCCTGCCTCACTGCCAATACGAATGTCACTCAAAGACCCAACTATGATGCCACTCTCTAGGCTAACTAAATTAGAGAAAATTGTCCATGTACTGAGGGAAGAAGTTCAATCACTAGTTGGTATGGGAGGTGGATGGTACTGATGTCGTTCTGGCTTGTTAAATGTTCCCTGAGCTCTAACAATGAATGTGTCGAGTTTGTCATCTGGTATAAGGTGGAGGACGGGTCGGTTTCTGGTGAAATTTCAAGTTGGATGAACCTTCAAATAGTGGTGGGCCATAGTCATGCTGTATGCACTGATCAAGCGGGAGGCCTCCAACTCAGGGTCTGTTGCTGCTTATTATTGCCTGGGATGTCTTCGACAGGATATAGCTTTTTCACACTGCATGCTTGAGAATCCATGGCGGTCACTGCACAAGTGATGTCTAGTAAGACTAAGAATGTCATCTCCTGTGCTATATGACGTGGTGTGAACTTTCACACTGTGTCCTAAAGGGGACAACCAGATTCATAAACGAGTGACAAGTTTTCAATTAACCCTCACCTGCCGATGAGGGTGGGATGGTCTATGTGGCTGGTACATTCTCAGGTCTCAATACAGATTTGTAACACATTCTTAAATAGTGCAGTTGGTAGCACTGGAATAGCAACCCAAACTGCAACTCGAGCAGCAATGCAATTTACAAAAAGCGATACTATGATCTGGTAGATTTGTGGCACCACTGTAACCATGAACAATCCACTTACAGTTTAGGAGATAAGTAAGGTTATCACTGACCTACAGAGTAACAAGGTTTCAGGCCCTTGCGTTACTTCAATTCACCTCACCTCCTAAGAATGTACTGTGAGGTGTTTTGGATGGGGCAATTATTGGCTTCCATCACGTAAGCATTTATGTTACTGCTGCCAACTAAATGTCCCTCATACAGACCAATGCCACTGATTAACACTTGTAATACTAGCGAACTGCTAGCTTATAGGCGCCATACAAATGTTTTTTGGTATGTCTGAACCAAGCAGGTTTTACGCCAAGCAGATCCACATAAAGTAATTTGAGAAGGCTCTACTCCATCACCCACAACGTGGCACCCCATCTTCCAGCAGTGACAGTAACTATTTTATGTGGAAAGGACCTTTGATCCAATTTAGTGTTCTTTCTTTTTTGATGTACTGCGCAGGATAGCGGTGGGAAGCTACTTCCTTACGCTAGTTAAGCAATTTCAAACTACCTCTGTAGCAGAGGTTTACATAGGTGGGAAGCTCTCTAGTTCTAACTACTTAAGCAGTGGTATGAGACAAGAAGGTTGGCTGTCACCTCTGCTTTGTGTCTTGACAGCAGAACATCCAGCCTGCTATGTCTGAGACGTTAACTCTAAAATGTGCTATTATCTAAGCGCATTATTAGCTTACATGCTGATAACATTTTACTCTATGTTAAACATCCCCAGACCAATTTAGCTCCTATTACATCCAATATCACCACATTTGGCATGTATTCAGGTCTGCATAATAACTAAAACAAGTTAGAGCTGCTGTCAGTTAACCCTGTAACCCAACAGGCAAAGGCTGGGTTCCCATTCCAATGGGCTCCCCTCAGCTATAAGATATTTGGGGGTGATAGTTGATGTAGATTTTAAGCCCTTGCATGAGGAAATCTACATTATGGTATCGTCTGAATTACAGTGCAAAGAGAGGGCTTGGATTCGGCTATCTCGGTCTATAGTAGGCTGAATAACTCCAATTCAGTTTTACTAAGTTATTATACATCTTTCAGAATGCCCCCGTTATTGCCCTTTCATCTTTATTTGTCTGCCCTCTGCTATGATAAGATTGATCTGGGCATGCTGCTTTCCTAGAGTCAGCTAAGAATGTTCGATTGCGCCATATGATGCTAGTGGTGTGGAAGTTAACGACCTAGAGGAATATTATCTCATCGCACAGGCTCAATATGCATATTATTGGCGTCATACACTTATGGCCTCCCTATGCAGGGGCTGAAAAATTAGTTAGTCTCTTGCGGGAGAAACCTTCTTACTAAGTACCCACAAGGCCCCACACCATGAGATTCACTCTATATACACATCCTTAGTAGCACATAAAAAGCTTATGGGTTGCTTTGGTGAAGCCCCTTTGACTTTCTCTTCTCTTCCCGCTTTTTAAGTTACAGGGACTTGAGGTAACATTTGAGGGTGGATTCAGTGGAGTCTTTGCAGTGGTGGGGATCAAAATTCTTGGTGGCAAGTATGTTAATGGAAGGGTAAACTGACAACAAGGGAATCATTCAAAAGTACATGAATTACAACTTTAAAGTCTGTTTTAGATGTCCTTTCGTGGCATCATACATTAATTTGTATTAAATGCATGGAACAATTAGACAGAAAAAAATATCACACAGACAGGTGTATATACTGATTGAATGTAACAAATCTAATTAAAATACAAAAAATGCTGGGGTTCAATAAAAAATGAAGTCACACCCTACATTTACAATGTATTATCCAATAAAGGCTACACCGTTCCACATTTACATTTGTCAATGTATCAAAAAGCTACTCTCAAATGAGAACAAGTGAATGTCCGTCTTAGCATTAAGACATAACTTGTGTAGGTTGAAATATTTTCCGACAGAGAGATCAGCTACTCGCCGACGTTTCAGTCTCCAACGGTGTCAAGCCAGGATACCATCTTCAGGATCATAGTAAATAATGGAGATACACGAGAGACCTAACTCTTCGTAAAAAAAAACTTTGTGTCATGGACCAGTTAATCATGTGGTTCAAAGTAATGCTGAACGTACGAAACGAAACATAAGGCTATTCAAAAGTACACATGACCAGCATGAACATTACTTAATTAAGGAGACCGAGACAGAAGCTGGCTGGGATTCAATGGGATGACTTCCTGGCCCAGTTCCTAAATACTCTGACTCAAGGACAAGGTGAATTTTAATGAACTGTAAGAAGCCTATTATACATTGATCGTCCAAGTAGCAAGATGCAAAAATATTTTGATGGACTTCTCCATGTTTGTACTGCTGAACAGCCCATATCTAACTAAGGACTCTATGAACCCATTCAAGAAGTATGGCAAGTTGATCAGTCCCCAGAATATGTTCTATAATGTGTAAGAGCACATTTAAACTGTATTGCTTTAGATTTTCTGATGTAAAGTTCGTACCTGAATGTAAATGTCATTCGTTTTCTGAAACTTTATAAATCAAGCTTTTAAAATAGTAACAAGTTGAAAGGAAAGGCTAGCATGTCTGCTGCCTCCGTTAAAAATCCTGCTTAATGCATCTGTTTCACAGCACAGCCACTGGATCTTCTGGAGGAAGAAACTTAGATTCACCATATATTAAGTCCATGCCCATATCCTTGAGGATGACTAGAAAGGTTTATGCTGTGTATCCGTTGGCAGGAGGTAGTCAACCCGGCAATTATCCATGTCTCTACCTTGGAGGATGTGCACTGGAAATCTAAAGGCACGCGGGTTAGATCCTAATAGGTAACGGAGCCAAATAAAAGTTTGAGCCCCCAAATGAAGGATTTGAGGAACTGCTTCTTTCTTTGACATAACCTTGTGTTTTCACTCTGGCCAGTCTCGACATCTACTCTGAAGCAGAAACTGACTTAGCCTCTGACATGAGCACTGCTAACAGCACATACTTTATAAAGGTTCTCAAGTCACGGGTACTCCAGGAATAGTTCATAGATGGCTCTGGTGACATCAAAGGCACTGATGCAAAAGTTGGCGGGGAGGAGATCACAGTCAACGGTGTCAGACGGCACTGAATGAACCTGAGCAACGCCAGCAGCTTTAAGATGCAGATGCAAAGACAGTCAGCATAGCATTCTGGGAGGCTTTGGTCTGGTCAACACACGTACCGATAGGAGGAAAACCGAGCCAAGTGTGGGAACTAATTCAGATGACGAAGACATCCTTTTTAAGATCTATAGCGCTTATTTAAATGTATTGTGGCCTACATCAGGAAAGCAATTTCAAAATCTAGATTTAGACTCTAAAGGGGATCTTGATTAACTCTTCATGAAGCCCTTGAGATAACCTTTCATCTCCTCGACGGCCTCAGGGTGCACAGAACATATCTAAAGACAATGACCACAGTAAGTCTAGAATTGGGGTTACAAACATTATATGCCAAGCAATTTTTGTCGCCTCAAACTTTGTAAAAACTATGAACTACGAGTCTGAACTTCAGCAGCTTTGAATCCAGCTTCTGTGGAGCCACATCACTTTCTTTGAAGCAACGCAGCTCCTTCACTCATGGCAAGCAGAGCCGCCTGTTACAAACGACAATGCACTGTTATACAGATCTAGTCTGGTGCTGTTAGGAGGGTTCTTGTAACGAATCTGCGAGAGCATGCTTTAACTAGAAACTCCCCAGTCTGAATTTTTGTTAGAAAAAATAGGCAGAGCCAGTGTTCATTTGGTTAGTCAAATAGACTTAGCACATAAATAGGAAAAAATATTTCAGCAAATGGAAAATATTCGGGTACATTACAAAATTATTATTTTACATAATAGAAAAAAGACATTAAATGTACGTAATGGTGACAGCTGATTAAGGAATGTGGGTTAAATAGCATGGGAGAACTAGACAAATAACACACAAAGAATTTTATCTGACACTATGTGTCAGCATTCACCTTAACAGCTACATTCTGTGGGTCAAAATTACACATGTAGGAGGTCAGTCATTGCGGAACATGCATAAAAGATATACGGAAATAAAATGCTCAGCAGTGAAAAGAAAGCTTGCCCTTAATGTGATTTAAGGGTCTCCCGAGAGAGGATGCAGTACGATACCAATGTAGGAAGTCCTTCAAGCCCTAAAGGTCATATATATACTGATCAAACACAAAGTGATGAAAATTTTAATAGCTGCATTTTCATTTTTTTTTCTAAAGGTCAGGAGATTTTCATCCGAGTGGACAGGAATACATGAACGCGATGAACGCGTAAGGTGGTTAACCCATATAACCAGATCATATTTCTTTATTTGAAATTTTTTATTTTTGTGTGTGAAATAGACATATAAGATTTATCCTCAATCATCCTTTAACCTCTAAGCTGCCAAACAGACTGCCACTAGATTCTTACCTATATGACTCCAGAAGGTCAACAACTTCACTTTGTCCAAAGTGTTTTGCCCAGTCCAATGCCATCCTTCAAAAATGAAAGCATACAATTATTTTCCACAATAGCTCATATTAAAAAAGAATCCAAAAAAACAAAGAAGGCTCGCCTCATCTTAGCTTCCTTCACATTTAAGCATGTATTATGGTACTTTTATTTGACATGAAATGTCAATGTTTACAGGACTAACCCTATGCATCAACAGGGTCTGAAGATGCATGAATTATATGTGGATATGGTGAAATACTGAACAACATGATAAAGTGTTCTTTATTGGACAGAATTACAAGGTACAGGAAGGCTAACAATCTTTAAGTATCAGGAGCATCTGGCCCATTCTAAATGCACTGTAATGCTAAAGGCTTAAAGGCAAGCATTGGCAAAAGCCAATACATCTAGGTTTAATGTGCTAGCACAGCAGCACTTTTAAGCCAGACAAAGAAACGAAAGCTAGAACTGCACTGAAGGGTCCCTTCAATACGATACAAAGTCCTGGTTTTGTTTCAATGTCAAATAAAGGTCAGATGGCATTGAAGCATTCCTTTTAGTATTTCATCAGTTTCTATGAAATAGAAAGAATTGAAGAACTATAGTGAAAGCTCCTTTACCACCAAACCTTCTTTTGGCATAGAAAACAGAACTTTATTGAAGGCAAGGGAGCCTTCAGTATATGTTCTGTTTCCATGAAATGGAAAAAGACCCAGTCCTGGCGCCACATCAAAGAAACCATCGGGAGGGAAGGGCGGAAGGGATAACAACAGCATGTGGAGGGCAGGGAAACACAGATTGCGCAGGGGAAGGAGGGACAGGAACACGATACAATAGGGTGATGGGCGGGGGAACAAGAAGACCATGGGGGAAGGAGCGAGGGCAAGAGGGAGTTATGGTGGCAGGTGTGCGAATGAGGAGCACACAGGGGGTGAGGAGCACGAAGAGGGACAGTGCAAGACACACAGGATGGAACCAGTAGGGGTGGACAAGGATGGCTATAGTTGCAAAGTAGTCCCTCACACACTTCACTGGAGGAAAAAAGGTGCAGCCCATCAGCCAACAACATTTGCTGACAAAATCTCAAGACAATGGCTGAAAGAGGGTGGTAGAAAAAAAAATGTTGAAGCGGGAAGACCCAAAGGCACTCTAAGAACATTGTAAGCAAAAGGTGTGTTTGACAATTGCACTTTCAACTCAGACCTAAAAATAAGCGACTCACAGAAAATAGAGCGACTAGCCTTTCCTGGGTGCCTAACTTTATTTTAGGTAGGTAGGTACATGCCGGATGTACAGGATCATCATTTCTTGAAGACTGAAGAATCAAAAAACATGTACGGTCTTCTGGATTATAAGCTGTAGATGCTATTGGCCTGTTGCACCACCCAAAGGTAAATTTCTTATTTGTAATTCACTGATCTGAAGTTAGCTAATCACTTGCAAGATACAACCACACCTGTGGTACTTTGTTATCCCTTTCCCATTTTTCCTGCTACAAAGTAAATGTTATTCCTATGAAAACCATCTGGCTTGAGGTTATGTCATACGGTTCATCACCAGGTAAATTAAACCATGTCACCCATGGTAACAATTACTATGATCTCTTTATGTAACAATTCACGCCACTGAAGGAGTAATTGTGCTATCATGACTAGATGGAATGGTAGCTGAATTCTTAGTTTCCTCAGCTAGGTGATCACCACAATTACTCCGTTCTCCAAAAATTAATTAAGCAACACCCTCCTCAAAAGCAGATGTTAGGGTCACAAGGTTCTTTATCTATTCACCAATTGTTATGTGTTTTTCCAAATTTGGATAAAAAAGCATTACGTAGATGCAGCAATTCACTATTCATATGAATAGCAGGCACCTGTACTGAGCAACTTATTCAGCTTCGGGAGAGCGAGAGAAAGAGAGAGAGAGAGAGCGAGAGAGTTGTTTTAAATTCTATTAATTGTGATAGTGTCAACCATCAAATGACAATTTCCTAGGAAAGTCATTGTTGTATCATTGATGGAAGGAGCAACATCAAACAATCTGCCTAGAAAGTAGTGCCTTCCGATCTCTCAAAATCATTCACCTTCTCATGAATGCCAGTTTTTAAAGTAGGTTAACTGATCCTAGGTGAATTTAAAATAATTAGCTTTACGTATCTGGCATAAGGATATTCCCAAGTCATTGAACTAGCTCCCTTCTTCAGGTCTTATTTGCTATTAATGTAAAACAGGCCATTCACAAATACAGATTTATTACTCCAAATCACCACTGTTCGAACTGCTACCACAGAGGAACACAGTGATGGGCAATCATAAAAATCAGAGTGAAACGGCAACTGCTCAAAGCCTCTTAAGGACCCATGCTCTGTATACGAGTATCCTAACTACATGAGCATTCTATACAGGGACAAATCCAGCTAACAATTTTAAATAAGGCGAAGCTGGCAACTCCATTTACAAAAATTTCAAAAATAAACACAGTGTCATGCTCAGCAGCTGGTGATTCTGCAATGTTCTGAGAAATTCTTAAAGAACTTGAATATTGCGATAGTATTAAAAACATAGGAAGACGTGTTCTCCAAAGGTTTTTCAGAGTTCATGGGCATATGTGTGGGGAGTCACTGCAAGTGCGGGTGGTGCAAGCATTTTGAAGAAGAAATAGATACTTATCTAGAATCCTATTTCTCCTCCACAGAAATTTCCAGTTAAATCATAAGCATTGCACAGTCCCTTCCATAAATGGAATCTCAAAACACTTTTCATAACGTGAATGTTTTTCACTTTTCATTAGAAAAGTTAATTTACTAATTTCGAATATGTATTTTAGCAGCCTATTCAAGTGCTAGATAGGAAAAACTCCTCCTATTTGGTTTAAAAAACAAACCAATTTAAAGTTCACAAAGTCACTTTTTAAAGTAGGTGGCAAGAAAAACCTCTCTAACAAACTTTTTTAATGGAAAGTGCAGGGAAGAAACTGGCAATGTAGCTAGATAGGCTGTAGTCATGTATGACTGGAAAACTGACCAGACCTTTAAGGAATCGCATTCTTCTGGTACCTATTCCTCTGGTATCCTACCATGCCGTGTTAGTGGCACTTGAACCAGTTCTTTTTGATGGACACAGAGTATACTGATTAAAGAGTAATCAGATTTTTTGCTATTTTCATCCAGCTGTAGTGAGGGTTGCTTATGATAAAAATGGAGACTTCCCTGAAATAGAACAATGATAACAGATTAAAAAAAACGACTCGTTCTGGTGATGCCTATCGATAACCATTTCAACAAACAAATGATGGACGGAATGCTGACAATGCAGACATTCTCCCCCAGTCAAGAGATCTGGGTTAAATCCATCGTTCTTTTGCCCACTACGCCACCCCAGTTCAGACATGGCCATATGTAAATCAGTCTTGACCCTGTGCCTCATGGGAACAGTCCAGCCCGAACTGCCAAGCCATGTCTTCCCTGGACCGGAATCAAGCATCCTAGGACCGGTTTCTGGCTATCAGCCGTCATCAGCCAGGATAGCTTGACTCCAGTGGCGTAGTGAGCACGGGTCCCACGTCTGGGAATACCCATCCCACTTAGGGCGAAAAGCGTTTCAACAAACAAATGATGGACGGAATGCTGACAATGCAGACATTCTCCCCCAGTCAAGAAATCTGGGGGAGTCTGGGCAGCTGTTAGAGTCATGGTAAGCTTCAAGCTTGCAGTAGTATTGGGCGCACTGTCCTCCAGAGACTGTCAGGCAAAGCTCCAGCTTGCCAGAGCATTGGCATCACTGGTCTTCCACACACTGTTGTAATGATCTGATGTGGAGGTAAGCAAGAGTAGACTAGGACAAATAGATCAAAACCAGTCCGGGGTTACTTGTTTTCTGTTTCAGGGGAGACCTGGCCTGGAAGTTCACATTGAAGTGCTCCTATTGGAGCAGAGCCAAGGCTGATTTCATAGGACTGGCTTCTATCTGAAACAGCATGGTGGGCAAAGAAATTATGGACTGGAATACGAGAAATTACCAGTGGCTGAGATAAATGCAAACATTCCACCCATTACTTATTTTTCTCTTCACTGCAGCTTTTCCTAATTGACATGCATACCTAAGGAGTGCAAGGTGGACACTGATATTTGAAAGTGCTGAAGGGCCCATTGTAAGGTTAAGACTTTGATAAGGCCACTGTTGAGATAAGGTTAGATGAACATTTTCCTTTTGTACTGGTAATGGTCGTTCCCTACTGGAACCTAAATCCTTTGATGTTTCTTCAAAGTTAAAATATGTAGGTAGGCAACTTTAGGATTTATGGAGCACAACCAAACTCATTGATGAAAGAGATGTAATCCTGAATTTTTCCTTTTGTATCCATCTTGAGGACGGGTCTGAGTCAATGATTGGGGCCTTTCTTTCCATACAGATAGTAGTAGGAATACATTCCCTTCCATTTTTAGGAAGTTGATACTCATTCCACGGCCTGCTTCTGAAGAGGAATGTTGATCTCCTATTCAAGCCTATGTTAATGGTACTGTCCTGACTTTTTTGGGCAAACATCTGGTGTAGGGAATTTTTGACCTGACAGAATAGCCATTTTGCAAAATATTCAACACCTAACTCTCCCTTCAGATCTACCTCCAAAGTTGCAAGAGAATTGAGGTCTGTCCCTTTACCACAGTGGGTAATGGAGGAGCAGGAAGAGGGAGTCAATCAGGCCTGACAGGATTGGCTCTGGTCTTTGCGCCGCAGTCCCACCCTTCTCCCCAGGAACAGACAGCCAATTAGTTACCTTCAACTGAGCATAAATGATTTTGCCTAGCAAGCTTCAGAAACAATCCCGCGCACAGTAGGCAGACTGCGGTAAGCTAGGGCTGGAGCCAGTGATCGAAAGAGAACGATGATTCCCCAGCAGAAACATCTCCTGTAATTGAGCCAAACAAGATGGATGTAATTTCGAAGGCCTTACAGACATCTAGGGCTTCCCTTGATGCAAAAGTAGACCCTATTGTGATTGATGTCAGTCTACTACGCGACAACCACAAGCGATTGGCTGAAAGGATCTCTCAGTTGGGAAAGATCCTACAGGAGCTACAGCCCCAGATTTCAGACCTACAGCAGCAGATACAGGACCTGAAAGGACTCTTCCTTGAGATTATAGCAGAAGATGTAGTAATATCAGGAGAGACGGCATGCCTGAAGTATCTGAGGGACAAAACATGGTGGGGTTCCTGATGATTTGGACCGAAAGCTTTGTGGCGTCCCACAGTCTTGTTCCTTAAGTTTCAATCAAGAAGGCCCACTGGGTCCTGGCCCGCTGCTCCCACTCCTGGTGCCCTTCCGAGGCCAATAGACACCAAACGTCTGTATTTTAAAGACAGGGATGAAATTCTTCGGGCTGCGTGGCAGACGGGGCACCTGGATAGGGACAACCATCAGCTTCCTGTCTTTCCTAACTTCACGATAGCTGTTCACCATAAATGGGCTTCTTTTCTGGATGTCAAAAGGAAACTTAAGGAGATGGGCTTGAAATATTCTTTAATGTTCCTAGACATACTACTTAAAATTGTGTCAGGGCAGAAAACGTATTTCTTCACTAAGCAGGAGGTAGCTAGGGACTGGGTTGAGGGCCAGGTATCCTCATCACAGGCAGACGCACCCCGCAAATGGATGATTCAAATTACCAGGTGACGACGCAGATTTCCCAAGGGGAAACCCGGTGCACTGCTGACCCCTACCAGGAGCATGCCTGAGATAGTAAATGCTCAGCATTGGTATCCTTAGCGTCCTTCTGAGACCCTACTAAAACACTGACTATCACTTCCTCCAAGGAGTCCGAAGATTAAAACAACTTACCCCCTCTGTGGGTGATTCCACAGACAGCAGTGATCTCCTGTGAAGAGTGAGGAGAGCCTCTATGGGCCTTTAGCAGCCCCAGCTGGACCTGCGCAATTCCATCTTTACCTTTGCCACTGCACTGCCAATAGAGTTCCCCTGTTTTTAGAACCCTGGCGGCCTGCTGGTACCCCAATGCTGTTGGTGTGTTAGTACCTGGTACAATACATATATACTCAATATTGTGGTCAACCTCCTGAGCAGAAGCTGCAGATCTTCACTGCTCCTAACGACGGAGAGCTACGGGGAGCCTCCAATTTGAGACAAGTCACTGAACACAGCCCACATAATGATAACTGGTTTCTCTGTTTTCTTAGGACACTTGGTCATTTACCTTTGTCCCTAGCATTATTATTGTTGATAACCATGTTTGGCTTCCTTTGGCTGAAGGCAGAGGGCTTCATCCAGAGACTTTTGTGCAAACAGTGGGGAGGGTGCATGAATGAGATAGCAAATGCAAATGTTCATACCACCACTGGCCCTATAGCATGTCTAAATTGTTTATCTCTGATGACATGGAACATTAGGGGGCTGCATATTCCAAACAAATTAGACAGAATTACGTCCTTCCCCAAACGCAAGAGGAAAGCCCTGCTCCAGGAATCCCATATAACTCTTAAGACTCCAGAAACAATGGTACAGTCACATTTCTGCCACCAACTTCTCTACTTATGCCAAAGGGGGCTTAAGCTGGCTCAGAACAGGAGTCCTGTTTGAAGCAGGTACAGTCATAACAGTCCTGAGGGTAGATTTGCCCTGCACGTCCAAATAAAGCGCTACATCTGTGTAGTGAGTGAGGATCAGTTTGTAGATGTACTCGTCACCTTTGTATGGAACATGTTGTAAACCTTGTACTGTATCCAAATTGAAGAAGAACAAGACTTCTAGCCTCTGGTAATATTAGTGGCGTGGGAGAAGCTGAGAGTCCGGTTTAATCATGTTTGGCTGCACCTAAGTGATTTAGCAGTGCAACACAGGCCTGGTATCAACAAATGTGTGGAGTGGCACCGGGATTGCTACAGATGCCGGCAGAGTTGCTATCGGGGTCAGTATGGGAGGGACTAGTGAGGGCCCTTTTGACCAAAGTGGATGTCAGGACGGCGTCGGCTCAGGGCTGGAGGTGGTGCTGGGGAAAGGCCTGCTGGCGTAAGTGCAAATAAAGGCCTCTGTAGCTCCAAGGGAGCAAGTAGCATCTTGAAAATTCTAGCATGGCCTTCTTCAAGGCCTCTATCTGTTACAGGGTTGTTGATGGCCCAGGGAATTGGTACACCAGGACCAACTGTAGAACAGGCTTGGAGTTAGTACATGCTGGAGGCAAAGGGCCCATATAGTGCTTGCTGAATTGCTTTTGCCGGACTTTGAGTGTTGAGAAGAGGACGAATCCCACTTGGCCTTCTTGCACATGTGATGTGCTTGGGATTTTAACTTACCTGAGGACCGCAAGAGGGACCGACAATGAGTGCGGGACCAGCCAAATCACCAGTGGTGGGAGCACTCCTGTGACTTAGAGAGAAACCACAGTTTCAAACGTGACCTCTTCTAAATGTTCACTGACCTATGACTTCGCTGTCCACTCCCTCATCGCCCTTGATCGAATAAGAGCAATATTTTCACAAAACTTCAAGTCTTCACAGTATTTCAGGCACCATAGACACGTGTTGATGGGGTCATAGCGAACAGCTATTTCCTGCAGTCGCAGCATGGCTTAAATCCTCTCATTTTTGTGGAGAGCAATTTTCCCTGCCGCACTGTCTGAGAAATTTAGATGCCGGAATACCAACAAGTTAGCAGAAGAGCTCCAATTTTGGGTTGAAGGTCTTGGAAAGGAAGGAACTGATGTCAGTGGGCAAAGCTGCACCTATATGCGGCTCTACTCTGTCACTTCATGAGCAGGGCATGGTTGCTGGGGAGCCGTGTGATGCTATCAGGTCACACCTGGGAGCTATTACTTGAAAATCTCCAGGTCCTGTCTGGTGCCAGGGAATATACTTAAGGTGAGGAATCTGAAGTAAGTTTGCATTAGAAATAAAACATAATAGTTGTGTGGTCTGTGTGCACTAGTGCCATGTTCAAGTGAAGCATTGAAACATCTCTGAGAAGTGAGAATAGTACTAAACAAATATAATTAACATAAGTTAATTCAAGTAAGATATTGAAGGGTCAGGAAACACAATACACTCATTTACTCATGAAAATAAACATGATATTCATTGGGAACTACTTTATGCAAATCTATTCTACAAGCCAGTGCTACACTTTTCTGTATTAGTATTACAACCCATTGTTCAAGAAACAATTTTGATTGCTACAAGAATTAAAATGTCTCTCTGCTTCCTCCGACATTGGGTTTACATTTTGGCATACTGATTTTGTTCACAAAAGCATAAATTCACTTAGTCACTCAACTTTCTAATTTCAAGAAAGTCCTAGTAGAAAACACAATTTGCAAGATACAACTGGTTTTACATCGGATAAAAAGAAGCACATAAAAGAATCACCAGTTATTTGACGATTTGCTGTGAATGTTAGCTCCCATACTGATCAATTGTTCCACTTGACCTAAGAAACCTCGGCCTGCAGCAACCATAAGTGGGGTGGCACTGGTTTCACTGTGTCTGTAGTCAACTAAAAAGCAAATGAGAATGCATTTTTGATTTGGTCACATCAGAATTTCGTTATTACAAATCAAAGCACAAGTGTGTGCCAATCATGAGGCTACAGATACAATGATATCAAAACTGATGAAAAAAACAAATAGGGTGTGAGAGGCATAACTACATTCCAGACTGTCAGTTTCTATTATTGATATTACATTCTGGCTAGATGCACAACTGTAAAAAATTGGGTTGTTGGTTGACTGGGGTGTGAGCACTAGTCAAGCGGCAACCACACTCCTTGTCAGGGTAAGGCACAAGCAAACCCTAAATTAACCTGTGCTCAATTCATTGGTAGCTTGGCACACAGCAGTCAGGCTTAACTTAGAGGAAATGTGTAAAGTATTAGCGCAACACTTCAAACAGTAAACCAGTAAAAACCCAACACAAAAAGATCCTACGCCAGATTAAAAAGAAGAGAGCTTAATTTAATAAATAAAACAAGACCAAAACAACAAAAATCCAATTAGTAGAACCAGAGATATACAATTTTGAAGTTTCTAGAGATAATAGCGTCAAAAGCACAAAGCGCCAACTTTTGATACCTGGTCCCAACGGACCACAAAGGCTCAAGTTTAGCCCAACCACGATGGAGCGCCGAATGGCTACAGGGGTGCAATTAGACCCACTTAACAAAGTACCTTAAATCCTGGTTGCTGAGCTTTTCGAGGATCCATGCCGAGGATGTGCCGTGCATTGCAAGTGAGCATTGGTTCCGAGATGCGGTGACACAGCGGTGCGAGATCCTATTGCGTGGATGGCAAGGATCCAGTTAACAGGGCTTGCAATGCGAAGTCCGGAATCTGGGATGAGGTGCACAGTCCAGGCGAATCATCGGATTTTAAGAGCTATGATGCGGAGTCCGTTGTCAAGTTTGCTGTCCACAAGAGATACGTGAGCCTATGCTGAGGAAGCGTCATGCAGCAGTGGTTCCGAAAGTGATGCTGGTTGCGGTGGCGATGCAAGTCCTTGCGACTGGCCCAATCCCTGCAGCATCGGACCTGCGTCAGTTCTGCTCAGGGTTGCGGTGCGCAGAAGAGGTGATGCGTCAGTTCCGCAAGATCCACAGAGCCTGGTAGAGCACCTCCAGCCCACTTCCAAGGGGACAAGACTGAGGTGGCACCTCTTGGTAGGGTAAACTCACAGATTGCAGAGTCCAGGGGAAGATACAAGGTTGCTGGAAGCCTGATATGTCCCTGAGGCTTCAGATCAGGGGGAGAGCCAACTAGCCTTGGAGTCACTCTGGGTTCAAGAGATCCAGCTCCAGTCCTTCTCACCCAGGCAAGAGGGCAGCAGGTCAGCACAGCAAAGCAGGAGTCCAGCAGAATGCAGTCCAGCTGAAATGGCAATCCTCCAGCAGCACAGCAGTCCCTCTTCCTGGTAGAGTATCGACAGGTCCAGAAGTGCACTGAAGAGTTGGTGTCTCAGGTCTGTCTTTTTTAGGAAGTTGTGGTTTTTAAGTGGAGGGAAGCTTCTAGAGGCATGCCTTTGAAGGGCACAAATGCACTGCCTTCCCTGCCCTGGCTCCAGGCTAATTAGAAGGGGTTTGCAGCCCTTTGTGTGGAGACAGGACACAGTCCATTCAAGTGCAAGTGGGGCTGTGCCCAGCCCAGCTCCTACCTCCTGTCCTGACAGTGACGACCAATACAGGCAGACCTAAGCTCCCACTGTATTGGTCCGCTTTACCCAGCCATGTAACCCAGGCAGGCTGCAGGCACCAAACGGCTAAAGCAATAACATGTCAACTTTCTAAAAGTGGCATTTTCAGAATTGTAATTCAAAATCCAGCTTCACCATAAGTTAGGATTTTAAATTAGGGCTTCAAAGCCACCAAACATGAACAGGTTCTCTCTTCCCATTTGGAAATTACACTTATAAAATGTAATAAGGCAACTCCAGGGTTATCCTATGGCAGAGATAGGCCCTGAAGTAGTGAAAAACAATTTTAAGAGTTTTTCACTACCAGGACATCTAAAACGTACAAATGCATGCCCTACCTTTTAAATACCATACACCTTGCCCTCTGGACTGTTCAAGGCCTATCATATGAGTGACTTATATGTATGAAAAGGGAAGGTTTGGACATAGAATAAGGTTTATTTTGCCAGGTTGAAATGGCAGTTTAAAACTGCACTCACAGGCTCTGCAATGGCAGGTCTGAGATATGTTTCAAGGTCTACTTAAGTGGGTGGCACAATCAGTGCTGCAGGCCGACTAGTAGCATATAATTTACAGACTGTGGGGACATATAGTACCACTTTACTAGGGACTTATAAGTAAATTAAATATGCCAATTGGGGATAGGCCAATATTACCATGTGTTAAGGGGAGAGCACATGCAATTTAGCACTAGTCAGCAGTGGTAAAGTGCACAGTGTTCTAAGGCCAACAAAAATGAATTCAGCAAAAAGTAGGAGGAGGAAAGCAACACATTTGGAGGTGACCCTGCAAAAAAGACCAGGTCCAACAATAACAAGCTGTTTACACAAAGTTTGAGAGTACACTGCAGATTCGAGATCAACAGAAGCTGTACATAGGAACATTTCTAAAAGGTTTAGTGACCTCATATGCAGGTCTGGTGGGTGCACTCACCACTATACAAAATAAGGGTCTTTTAAAGTTTGCCACTGCTAAGGAGCCAATTTTGGAGATAAATTCACTCCGACACCACTAATGACATTTTAGTGTCTACTGTAAACCTCTCCTTACAGTTAAAATCCTTTCGGTCTGTTTTTTTTATTTTGCTTGATTGGAATGTTTTGAAAAATATATGTAAGTCAGCCTTCAGACTCACTCAAGGCGAAAGGTTGCTCAGGAAAGACCCATGGGACACTATGAGACAGCAATTTTTTTCCCACCCTACAGACCACTGGGATAGCTGTTTCATGCCTCACATACCACAAAAAACAGTCTTGGGCTGCGATCTTTCTTTCGTCCATATTGCAGTCCTACAGAGAGAGTGTAAAGTGGTCATATCATACCAAATTAATGTGTGCTAGGCTGTGAGGTTGTGGACTCTGAGGGTTACAGAGTGTCTTGAATGAAAGCTTCAATTTGATGGCATTCCAGTAATTTAAATATTGGCACTGTGAAACCAGCAACATTTCGTGTGAGAGATGTAGTAAGGGAAGAAGAACCTGCAGTACACTAAAGTCATGGAATTCAACTCTTGCAACTGCAATTATCTGAGGTATAAAAGGTAAGATAAAGTAAAACAAAAAATATGCTGCGTAGGTCATGTTCATCATAATTAATACTTTGATCCATTAAAAAAAACATTTATTTCTGAAAAATGTTTTTTTTTCTTTTTTTTTTCTTGATGTCCTCATACTGCCAGCACTCTTATTCGGATTCGTCCTGTCTCCCCTTACCAACCTGTACCGACCCTTGAAGGAGGCACAGGGAGAACAGAACTTTCCGGCAAAGATATTACTGTTTCCATTTCCAACTCCTGTTCACTTTGGGGGCACCGGGATGTTACTGAGGAGGCCAGGACCAACAGTAAGCTTGGCTTAATCATAAGACGCTCTTGCCTTCTCCCTCCAATCAGTCAGTGCAGACCAAATCCTAAATTTGGTTCTTTGGTCACACGCCATGTCAGATTCACTGGTACAAATGATATTCTTCAAGCATTCTGCAAAAGTGGGCGGAAGCTCTGACTTCCATTTCCTACATATCTCTAGTCTTGCTAGTATAATCAGATAAAACGTAAACTTTGTGCTAAGTGCATTCAAGTGGTAGTCATTCGTAAGACCAAAGAATATCAAGTTAGTACTTACTTCTATTGGTGTCCCCAGCACTTCTTCCAAGAAGTTACATACCCCCAGCCAGTAGTTTGATTTCCGGACATTCCATAAACATATGCTTGCCATCTGCTGCGCAATACTTGCATCTTGGACAGTACTACACATTACCTGTAACTTTCAGTAGCTTTCGTGGAGACCAGGATACTCTATAGGCGGTGTATAGATGATTTAAGTGATGCTGGTTTTACCACCTCCTGTAACATGACAAACGAGTCACACCAGAATTTATTGATGTCTTCTCTACTGAGTTCTTTTCCCCAAAGATCCAAACTTTCACTCTCCAGATTGCCCTCCGAATCAACTAAGGCCCAATACCAGAAGGAAATTTCTTTTTTCCACTTGCCTGTTCTGGTTACTCTATCCCATTTCAGATTTTCCTCCTCCAGAGGCCAGCTCTGTGATGCCCACCAAGAGGATAGCTGATAATATTTAAACTTCGTCAGAGTTCCTCTTGTGAGACTATTAAGCACTTCCCAGCTGACTAAATTAAACTCATTTTTTAAATCTCCCCATTTATTCAAACCTCCTATTCTTAACGGCTGACTAAGTTGATCTTTCAGACACTCCGGAGTACCTAGGGAGTGCCAAATTTGAGCTTGTACTGCGTAATATGGTATCTTCATTTTCTTCCTGACATATACCCATGTCTCTAAGGCAGCTCTTAGAATCTTTAGCCTTACTTTTTTGTATAACTTCGGATCTTCATATTTGTAGAGATAATGAGTCTGACCTTGCACCACATCTTTTAACATGGCTTCAAACAATAGTCCTAATGATGAGGTCTCAGTCTTACTAGCTAACAATCGAACGTTTTTAAAGTGGAAGGCATAACAGTAAGTTAGTAGGTCTGATAGTGCCAACCCGCCCACCGTGAGCCCTTTTCTAAGTTTTTTCCAAGCTATCCTTCAACCTTTCGTCGCCCAAATAAAGCTTCCTATTTTACCGTGCACCTTCGCTAGGTCTGCCTTTCTAAAAGAAAGTGGAATAGAGTTGTATAGGAAACTGAATTTTGGAAAAATAATCATTTTCACAAGGTTAACTCTTCCATAGATATTTAGGGGGAGGTTTGCCCATCGTGAAAGTAAACCTATTACCTCTTTGCTCACTCTCTTCCAATTAACAATAGGGATATCCTCCAATTTCTGAGTGAGCTGTATCCCTAAATATCTCATTTGATTTTGTACCCCCTGACTTCTCACCTCCTGATTCAGTTTTTTCCCTGTTGATTTTATGCCCCGAAACCTCGCCAAATCTCTCCGCCTTCTCCATCAGCCTCTGAATTGCTTCTTGAGCATTTGTCATATACAGAAGCAAATCATATGCATATAATGCAATTTTGATTTCTAGCCCGCCAATCCTAAAGGGCAAAATTGAGGTGTAGTGCCCCTTGTAATATCAAACCAATTTGTCAGTTCCCCATTTACCAGCACTTTTGCTTTTGGGCTAAGGTATATGTTTTTCACCGTCCTTACTAGATTCTTTGGAAAGCCAAAACTTTTAAGGGTCTCCCACAGGTATAAACAGTTTACCTGATCAAATGCTTTGGCAGCATCTATTGCCACTACAGTTAATGGGAGTTTCTTGCTTCAGCCGAATCTATGGCCCCCATTACCTGGAAGGTTAGTTCATTTAACTGCCTCCCCGGTATGAAGCCTCTTTGATCAGGATCAACTACCCCCTTTATTACCTTCGCGACCCGCGTAGCTACTACTCCTGAGAAAATCTTATAATCTGAGTTTAGTAAGGATATAGGTCTATAAGACTCAATCCTCGGGGGGTCTTTGTTCGGTTTTAAAATCAACGTGACTGTAGCTTCTGCCCATGAGCTAGGTGGATTTTCCCCATCTACATATATTTTATTAAAAAAGGTTTTTAAAATTGGCACCACTTAATCCAAGATACTCAGGTACACCTCTACTGGCAGCCCATCTGGGCCTGCGGCTTTTCCTCTTGCCATTTTTTTACATTGTGCCAGTATTTCTTCCTCAGTAATGCTTTGTGCCAAGAATACCTTTTGTTCCTCTATCAGTTCGGGAAGTGTAATCTGTTTTAACCACTTCCGGATATTTCCTTGTCCTGGCTCTCTATCTTCTCTATACAATTAGCCCATGAAGCTTCTAGCTTCCTCACGGATTTCTTGGCCTGCTTGTATAGTTTCTCCTGATCCTCTTTTTATTAAGTTCTTAATCGTATTCCTTGCCATATCTGACTTGGCCTTCCATGCCAACAAGCAACTACACTTCTCCCCATAATCAAAATGTTAGAGCTTGCTTGCCTTCCACCTTTCTAAAAGCTTCTTATCCATCTTTGGCTGGAACTCATCCTGCAAGCTCTCCAGCTCTTTCGCTAACGTTCTGATTGTACTTAAGCCCTCCATTGATGCAGTCTGCAATTCTCTTTCTTTTTCTTAATTTCATTTATTTTCCTGGTCTCCTCATGCTTCAAAGCTTTCCTTCTTCCCGCAGTTATAGCCTTCATTATCCCTCTTAAATATGCCTTGAAATCCTCCCACACTGTCTGATCCTTCGGTGTTCCCGAGTTATATTTGAAATTCTCGTCCGTCTTTTAAACTAGATCACTAATCACTTCTTCGTTTAACAACATCGTCCTATCTACTGTCCACCTTCTCTGTACCTCTTTTTGCTGCAATACCAAATTCATGACAACTGCTGAATGGTCTGATAGTATGGCGGGAATATGTTTTATCATCTCAACCTCTGTTAACAATTCTTGATCTGCAAGAAAATAGTCAATTCGAGAGTGCTGCCTGTATTTCTTACTGTAAAACATAAAATCTCTAGTTACCCCATTCATACTTCACCAGATATCAACCAAATTAAACTCTCTCATCATATTTTTTAAGCTGGAAAATGTTTTAGCGGGACTATTATATTTTACTTTCACGGTACAGTCTATTTCCTTATTTAAAACCAGGTTGAAATCACTGCCCATTTTGATAGGAGCTGCTGTATCTAGCATACTAGCTTCAAGTTTAAAGAGTGCAGCCGGGTTATCCTCATTTGGTTCATAATATACCGCACAGATCTGAGGCCTATCCTGCATCGTTATGGTGGCCACCAGCCATCTCCCTGACTGGCCTACCTCATACTTAACTATACCTGAATTGCATCTTATGAGTAATGCTACTCCCCTTGTACTTCCTCTTTGCTCGGAACAGAGGACCTCTTGGACCCATCTTACTTTGCTAAAACTCTGCTTACACTCTTGTGCTTCTAAGTGGGTTTCTTGTAAAAAGATGATGTGTACTTCAGTACCCCATAAAAACTCTATAACGCGAGACAGCTTACTCTTCCCCCTCAGCTCATTCACGTTCCAAGTTAATAGTTAAAATTTATTGAATTTATACATTTTTAACACAGTTCTCTCTATAACCTCCTAGCTTCAACCACCATGAATCTAAAGCATGCATGAGGACTCATTTTTTCCTTTTTTCCCCCCTTGCTCCCCACACCGTGTTTTTTTACCCCAAAGGTCAAGCTTATGTCTACACCTGTGCCAGAAATATGTCACGTTCGTCTGGACTACTGATGTTGTACATCTTATTTTGCACACATTATTTTAAGCATTGCTGGGAATTTAATTTGTACCTGAGCACCTCGCCTTCTCAATTCCCCCATTCTGGTTCTGAGTTCCCACTGGCTCTGGGCCATTCTTTTGCCGAGATCTGATCTGATTTGGTAGCTAAAAGATTCATGTGTTAATGATGTTTCTTTCAAAGCTATCCCCAATACTAGCTCCTTAACTGCATACGTAAGAAAATGAATTAATATTTCCCTAGGAGCCTCTCTTGCGGGATTCAGCTTAAAAGGGTGTCTGTGGACTCTCTGAATCTCTTTCTCCAACTCTATGTCTGGTCTGTCCTTCAGGATATCTTATTTAAGCATTTTACAAATAAAAGTCTTAATGTCCCCGCCTTCTGCACCCTCCAGGGCTTTAAGAACTCTTAGGTTGTTCCGCCTCGCCTGCATCTGTAGCCTCTCCATGTCCTCTTGCAAGATTTTAATTTGCAACTTTAGTTCTTCTAGGTCCTTGCTATTTCCCAACACTCTCTCAGACAGGATCCTGAGCTCGCTCTCCAAAGCCCCAGTTCGCAAGGCGATGTCGTCCAGCTTATCTTCAAGGACTTCGCATTTATCATGTATGCCTTTCTGATTAATCTCAGAGATCTCTAATTTTGAAAATGTGTCTTCTCTTAGACTCTGGAACATCATTTCAAGCTGGCTTTTACCTCCCTCTACTCCTTGTATTAAATCTATATTTTCCTCCTCCAAGGTACTGCCACTACCTTGTGGTGTTCTACCCCCGTGACTAATGTAATTGAAGTAACAGTGGGGGAAATATCTGTAGTTTGAAGGGAATTTGAGTGTCCAAATGCTTCCTGAATCCCAGATTTTTCATAATTTTGCACTTCCCTGCTTCCTTCATCCGCTAGCAATGCATAACGATTTTCCAGCTGGACAGGGGCAGAATTTATCTGAGTAGGGTTTATCTGGATGCTCCCCCCTCCCCCCCCCCTTTCGGGGCTGCAACCTACTCCATTATTTTAAAGTAAGAAATTAGGGAAGGGGCAGTTTTTAGCGATGTTCGCGATGCCTCATCTCCACTCCGCTTTTGTCTGCCCCCAGGTTTTATCACTTTTATCGCTTTCTTCTTAGGTGTGATCGGTACCACCTCTCTAGTCACCTTTCCCTCCCCCGTAGTAGTTTTACCCCCTCCGTTTTTAACCTCGAGATGGGACCTCAATTGGTATCTGTTCCTTATCTGAAAAGCGGGGGTTCCTTTATTATATAGGTATAGTTTGAACATCCTTTGCTCTTTCTACAGTTACAACACCTTCTCTTTCTTTCTCCTTCACCCTCTCCCTCACCTTATCAGGCTTCGAAGTCATGCATGACAAATCACTTTCCATCGACCAAGCCTCAATCTCTATGGCTTTTAGTTCTCCCCAGCTCCTGCGTCTTACCCCCTCTGTCTGAAAGTCCGGGCTGACCTCCTCACCGCTGCATCTTCCTTGTCTTTTCACAGCTCTCTCCTCCAATCTCCCCGGCCAGCGCACTGTTCGGACGCTACCACTCCCGGCTCAGAAGCCGATCAACGCTGCAACTGACCTCGTCTTCCTCCAGAGGTCTGCCAGGTGTCTCCAGGTCCTGTGCTCCTCCACCACGTCCTGGCCCATGAATCTGATAGAGAGGATTTCTGTCTTAACGGTATGTTGGTTTAAATCTTTGAACCTTCGTTTTTTTCTTTTCCGCTAATTTCACATTACTAGCGGGCTCATTCTGCCTTTAAATACGGCGTCATTTCGGTTAATGTCTCACGCCGCACCGGGAGCTCCCGCGACCGGCGTCAGCCTGCCGCCATGTTTCCTCTATCCACTCCCCGTTTTCCCTCCGAGCCTGGAGGTTCCTCTATTTCTGAAAAATTTTAACAAATAGAGGAAAGATCCCTACATCATAATTCAATGTCAGTTAACTGAGAAGGTAAAATACAAATCAAACTACAACCGATAATAAAACAAAAGCATGTAAAACAAATTCTTCACATATTTACATTCACAAAGTTCTACAGGGCACCACATCAATGTTCACAGACATTTCTTAACAAGGTTATTGTGATTCCATCAGTAATCATATTTATTGTGAGTTAATCGCTCATACTGAGAGATCTGCACGTTTAATTTGGGTGACACTCAAAATTCTGCACTCCATGAAACTACTAAATTATGTGCGTTTCGGTGCCATTCCAGACAAAAATTCTTAAACAACACTATAGCAGGGAAATTCTAATACACGTCAATTTAATGTGATTGCACAGCAAAATAACTACAAAAAAACTAAGCATGTTGTATATTTTTCGAGAACAGAAATCAACAAAATGTTAACTTACTGCATTTTGTTCAACAAAAATAAATGTTTAACCTCACAAGAAGTTTTCTAATTTTTTCAAAAGATTCTTTAAAAGTGTATATTTGGTCCAATTGCTGCAGTTTTATTTTTGCCTTTTTTCTCTGCAATTCCTTTTCTCGTACAATGTGTACGAGATACATTTCACAAATTTGGTAAAATGTGCATGGTTCGAAAAAGTTTGTGCAGTGTGCCCAAATTCGTGCAATCCTACTTATGCTTTTGTGCTAGAACCGTATGTCTTAAATTTTTATTGCAGGTAGAATTCACTTAAATATTTAAAGTGCATGATAACTACTATATTATGTAATGCAATTTTTCAAGTAAAAATACTATGTGTTCAAAGCCAAACCTACCACTGACGTTTTCAGTTAGAATGAGATGAAACAGTTGGGCAAAGGCTTCAACATCTTTATTCAGCCAAATATCAGAAAGACAAGCATCCATTTCCTTAATTAACCAAGGTTCAAGGCAATTTATATCCTTTTCAGTCTAAAAAAAAAAAGTAACATTATGAAAATAAAGAACAACCCATAATATTGTTAAAACTGCTTGAGAGCCCAGATACCATGCCCATTTAAAAATGAACTGCATTTTGAACACATTTCAATGTTTCAGTTCTTCTAGGGAAGACTAAACAAACATTCGTAAAGTTTGATAGGTTTGTCCTATCATGTTTTTCTTACTTATGTAGAAAGCTTTTGATTGGTGATAAGCTCGACATTATCTGGATATAGCTAAGCCTCTCAGCCAAGAATACAGATGGTTCATGCATGGGTTTACCATGTGACTTAGTCTAATCAACTGGATGCCGACCATAATGCACACCTGCTCAGTGTGACAGGGTATAAGAATTCCCATTAATTTTCTATGGCTTTACATCACTAATTATGGGGCAGTTTCACATGTTGGTAGTAGGAATCACTAAAGAACAAGTTACTTACCTTCAGTAATGCCTTATCTGGTAGAATCTATTGTTATGAGCCACAAAGTACCCCAATATAAGCGTAGGTAGCTGCACAACCTTTTACCTACATTTGGCCTACCTTGCTCTACACAATGGTTCTGGCGCTGACCTTTTACCAAGTTATATGCTGAATAAATGTTGTGTGGTTTTCCTTGAAAACTAGCCTAATTTATTATGCATGAGGATTCTAAGTATCATATCTTAATCCCCTACCTAGGACATGCACAGCAGGATTACCATATTCTGTATAAAAACTCTGTACAAAAGTCACCTCTATAGTCCTCCTTTAACAACAGACCCACGTACCATTACACATCTAGGTAGAACCCCTGAGGGTACCTTTGAGGTATAAAAGAACCACATCTTTGCTGGGCAACCAGAGAAGCTTTCACACTGACACTAAATGCTGAGGTTCCGGCCTGCAGAAACTCCAGCATGCAAAGGTCTGACATCCGTTGCGGGGTGTCCAACTCTAGACCAAGACGGGGTCCTTCATTCTCTCCCATCAATGTGGTTGGCTCTTTCCTAGGGGATTCTTGGCTTTACACCGACATACATGCTAGGTACAGTTAGGGTTTGCATCTTAGGAGTAAGCTTGATTACTGCCATGTATCGATATGCCTGCATATATTTACTGTTTTAGCACCATGGCAGAATTCTACCTTTTATTTACTCTGTCGGTGCTTGTAATCTTATATATCTGTTTCTGTCTAATGACTTTTGCAGAAAACATGTTTTATACTAGAATGATGCTGGTTCAATAAATACTTATTGAAAACGTCACCATGCTTTATTCTGTGTAACTCTGGGACTAAGTGAGCACGATTGACTGAGCGCAAAGTACTACACTGTTTCCACGATCCCTGAAGGTTCAGAGGTTGTCAAGTTCGATAGTAGCCAGAAACAATTTGCTCCTTTGTAAAATTAGGGGGTTTATGGTGGCACTGTGAGTTAGCTGGTCTAAAAGCTAACATATCCTTTGGGGGTGTCTGGAATAGGTCTGAACACCAATCCCTTAGTTTATGTTGTCTAAACGGGCAGATCCTATGTATCATTAGGAACTACACACTATCTAGCTGCAGATTTCATACTTTAGAATATCCCCAGGTGTCAGACTGGATCTGGAAGATTTTCAAGCAATACCCTTATGGTGGGTGGTGTCATTCAGCTCTGATTCGCTCATGCTGGAAGTGATGTGTGCGGTTCTATTGTGGAAATAAAAAATAATTGCTGTTAGCATGATCTGAAGCCATCTTGATTGTGGCATCCATTTTGTTAGCCATGTGATTCTTCCGTCTTCACTGTTGCTTGCCTTTCTATTCTGCTTGAATCATCAGCTTTAGTGAACTCCTTCTATTCTAAGCTCAAGAAATGTATGAGCTCAGAGAGGCCTGTAGCTGCTAGAATGCACCTGTTTGAAAATGTAACTGTCCATCATGTCTTACTGATGTAAGCATGTCTGTTTCCCCTCCCACTTCGCCGACTAAGTGATATCCATCTGTCCATGTTTGCCGATAACTATTTCTGTGAAGAACTGTACCTTCTATTTGAGTCTCCATGCTTACTCTGCAACAAACTCAGTATAAAAGGCCCATGGTCTGTGTATTCAAGCCACTACCTCCTGGAACACTTGAGCGTGTTGTATGGACGTGGTCTCACTCATGAGTGAATAAACTTGTTCTTTGAATTCCAGCTTCAGTGCCAATCTCTTCTTTGTTGGTTTAAGGATCTGTGGACAGATAAGGGTTAACTCCTGCACCGGTGGGCCCCTAAAAAGACTCATTTCCACAGTTTGGCACCCAACTCGTGGGGCTCATTGGAGACGCGGCCGACCGAAGGAGTGGTCTTGACGGAGGAATGGAATATTGCTGATGAGGTACCCTGCATGAGGAGACCCTTGTCTTTGCAGACCGAAGTAACTTTTCCGGTTTTCCTGATCTGACCCTCCGGGTGGTGGCCGGTCCAGACTGAGATTTCTTTTGGCGCACGTTTTTGCAGTGACCATTAGGTCAACCAAGAGATTGGCAGTTGGGGGCTGGAGACTTTTGTTTGGTAAGGTCACTGAAGCGGCACTCTTGATTTTGGATTTGCTTGGCCAAGATTCTGGTTTTGTTTGTTTGTTTATTGAAATAAATAAAGGCAGGTAATGTGGGGCTTTTTCTCCTTATGATATTTGTTTGAATGGGTATACTTGGAAGGACATGCCTGCATTTAGTAAAATTCATAAGTGGTGATACGGAGCGCACTTGAGTGTTCCGCCAGGCCAATTGGTAATTCAGTCTCTTCTTGCAAAGGCTTGGGGGTTTTACCCTATCTTGTTTTGGGTGGGTCTGCAGACCCCTGTAATAGGCATGCCTTCTGGAATAAGTATGATTTGGTAAAGACACAGAGTGTTTGCGAACACTCTGCCAGTCCAACTGGTAATTCGGCAAAAGGTCTGGGGCTACAGCCTGTCTTCTTGAACATGGAACAGTCTCTGGGCTGTTTTACTTGACTTGGTGCAGTCTCTGGACTGCTTTTGAGAGTTCTTTTGTTTGTAAATATGATTTACAATTGGTTTGGTTTGAGTACAGTCTGTGGGCTGCCTTTTGTTTTTGTCCTGATGTAGATTTGTGGTTTGTGTGTTTGAGTGTCTATGAGGTTTGTGGACTGACACCGGTGGTGATGCTTGCGAAGTACTTGTTTGAGTGAGTAGCAACTGTGCATTCTGTGTAAGGATGGCTTGCCTCAGCAAGCTGTGTTGTGTGTTATGAGTGCGTGGCCCCTTCTTGAAAATGTCTGGAATGAGCTCAATTTGGTTTGTTGTCGTCACTGTGTTCTGCAGATGCCATTGGAACAATTACACTTTAAATTTTAAAGAATGAATAAATAATAATACATAAATAAAAATATGGTTTGATCAGAAATACCAGTGACAATGTACATTCGTTTTTACATAGGAAAAGTGCAGCTTTTGAAAAATGTAAAGAAGAATGCGCGTTTAAATTAAACAGTGCTGTGTATTTCTGTGCTTAGAAAGACACGTATTTTAAAAGTGCACGTAGGAATGTGCTCTCTTTCTCTATGAAAAAGAAGGAGGGAGAGACCAGAGCGGACGAAGGAGGGTTTATTTCTGGCAGGCTTGCTCTGGCACTTCGACCTTGGTAGACATTCCGAAGGAGGGAGCCAGAGTGTAGAGAGAGATGGGAGGCTCTGCTTATTATTTTTGGCAAAAGACCAGGCAGGTTCTATGAAGCCATAAGAGAGAAGGAAGGGCAGCAGCGTATGTGGGCCATGTGCAGCTCCTGACACAGAGAGCAGTTTTGCCATGCATGCAAAATAATGATTGCTGTACCAGGGCCAGATGAGGAGGCAGTAAAATAAAGTTTGCATTAATGCACCATCATGTTAAACAGCACAATAAGCTAAAGGAATTAGTAGTTGGTCATTGGATTAATGTTTTCTGGTTAGCTCAATGTGCTTGTACAGCAAAATTTACAAAGTGGTACAGTCCAATCGTATTGGACATGGCCTCCTTGGTGTGGTTTCCCCTAGTTATTTACCTCCTACAAGTCTGTTTGTGCCCAGCTGCCAAAGGGGGTAAGTATTGTCGATAGGAGGTCACCTGCTTAGGAAAGTACGCAGGGGGAGTGAGGGGGGGGGAAGAGAGAGAGAGAGAGAGAGAGAGAGAGAGAGAGAGAGAGAGAGAGAGAGAGAGAGAGAGAGAGAGAGAGAGAGAGAGAGAGAGAGAGAGAGAGACAGAGACAGAGACAGAGACAGAGACACACACAAAGCACCTCACCAGTGCACGTCTAATTGGCTATTAAGTAATACTGTTTGAACAAATTGTTAGAAGTAACAAAATGAATAAATAAATACGCCATGTTACTACCCCTCCTTTCTGTAAATTGATGAAATTGGAATTGGATAAGGATAAAAGGATGGGTAGAATAGACTGATGTTCCCTTATTTTACCTTTAAGGGGAACTATATGTTGGTGGTTTTTGTTCCAAATTCCCAGGTGGCAACACCATTATTGTTGATGTTATTGCAGCACTACTAAGTCGCAGAGGCATCACGAGTCCCTCATCAGTTAGTCTATGTAATCGTGCTGACAGCCCTTGCTAGAGCTGGTGAATAGGTTTCTCCCCCGAATATGATATTACATGGCCCGGATAGTGAAAAGTATGATGCATATGGTTCACAATGCTAGGAAAGATGCCCATATACCTTTAGCACACATTTTTAAGAACAAAATGTTCTTTGCTTGTTTTCTTGTCTGCCACAAAGTTCTGCTGGAAAATTCATGTACCTATTAGGTTATGTTTAATTTATCAGTTATTCATGTAATATGGATCTCTGTTACATTCACAGTTTTAGAGTTTCCCGCTACACCTATAATAGGAGAGCATGGTCATAAGCGCAAAACATGGCTGTTCTTATGCAAGGAAAATAATTTTAGAGATGTCTGCAGTTTTGCACAATAGTGAAGGTTCACAAAGTAGAAGCTGTATTGTGATTTCTGTGATTTATAAGTACATGTTTGTTAAAAGAATAGTTGTTTTGAAATTCCTTTTTTTTAAAGGTTTTTTTAGAAGAATAATATAGGGGCCTTTCTGAAATTGAATATCCTCTTTTTATTGATTATTTGTATGCTGTGTCTAAAGATTTCCGTTCTGGTCACTAACGGATATCTGCTGCCCTACAACCATTGCAAGAGGGGCCAGGATATCCGATCCAACCAGGGGACTGAGTGCAAGTCTAATTTGGAGCCGAGGTGAAGGGACCCAGCCCAGGTGCTGACAGCCACTATAACAGCGGTTAAGGTGGAAGGCCGGAAGAAACGCGTACCCCTACCACTGTCGGATAATTCTTGGGTGAAATTCGGGGTCACAAATCAGGATGGAGAGCTGATTTCTTGCTTTGTTCCTTTTTTTTTAGGCCTAGCTAAGAGAGGCACAAGAGCAAGGATGTTTTGCCTGAGGTGACCCCCTCTGAAACAAGGGTTGCTTCAGATACTCCAGTTTCTGTGCATCAGACCTCTGAGTCCCAGTCCCCAAGTGAATGCAAGTCTGCACCTTTGTTTGCTGATAAGGAGGTGCCTGGGCACACTAGGTACACTCTGCGGCCCGACGAAAGATCAGTGCGCCAGCAGGGCAACACAGGAGTTAGGGAAGGACTAGAGTTTAGTGTACAGGTGCTGTCTTTGGTGCCTCTTAGATTAGATTGAAAAATGGCCTGATGCCCTGCCCTTAGCATTGCTCTCCATTAGATTGATACCCTATACTCGATCTGGCCTTACACCTTATGAGGTTGTTTTTGGCAGACCCATGAATAATTGGGGGGTCCCAAAGCCAGGCCCTATACATGATGTTCCCCATGTGTTGATGAGTGACTACTTGTCACAGTTGACCGACAGCTTGCTTTCTATTCATCAACAGGTCTGAAGCTCTTCCTGACAGGTCGCAAGGTGATGGTCATGATCTGCGGCCCGGTGACCAGGTGATGGTGAAGGTGTTCCTGAGGTCGAGCAGCCTGGAACCTCGGTGGCGGGGACCTGAGCAAGTTCTTCTGGCAACCAGAACTGCAGAGTGACCAATCGGAAGAGCTTGGTCCATTCTACCCACTGCAAGAGGGTGCCATCCGTCTTGGCGGAACCTGCCGCGCTGAAAGATCACCACGATATCCTGGACACAAAGAGAGGTCGAGCTGCGTCACCTGAAGGATCTGATCAAGTCTTCCCGGACCACACGATTCCTGGTACATCTCTATATCAGCTGCGACCCGGAAGAAACACTTTGTTGCTGAAAAAGACTGTTTGAGCCACTGTCCTTGGTTAGTGAAAATCTGAGTAGCAAAGGGGGGGGGGGGCGGGGGGGGAGGAGACTCTTTCAGTGATACTTGTCTCAACCTCAGTGAAGAAACGGCTGCCCAGGACCTTAGGGAACCATCTGTTTTTCAACATCGAGATGAATATGCCTACGGAGAAGAAATCAACTGCTGCAAGAGTCTATGATCGAAAGACATTGTTCATTATTGGACTCACTTCAATTATTGTTCTTGTTAGAAATGGGGGTCTGAAGTTGGCAATGGCTGGTGCCAATGTCCAAATAGGGACCCTTCTTCCTAAGTCAGGCCAAGTGGGCTACCCCCTTTGACAACCCCTGCTCAACCCTGTGCTAACGTAGCACGAGCAGTTAGGTCTATCTCATCGGCAGTGTGTGAAGCATTTATGACCATGCACAGTAAGGCAGTAACGACACCACTAAAGGACACAACTCAAGTAGGTATAGAAAAATAATATCTAAAGTTTAACTCAAGACTCTCAAAGCGTTTCAACAAGCTACAATGCGCGTAAACCAGTAGGGACTCAAAAAGGCATTAACGTATTTACCAGAACGTGACACTGACTGAGTTCAAGGCCGGGGCCTACACGACCAGTTACGCATAAGATACCTGCCGTTGAAAGGGGACACAGCACGCAGCTTCTTGAAGAAGCAGAAACGGTGACAGGCGGACTCCCAGCAACCACAAGTCTTGGCTGCAGGGGCCCGCAGCGTGCACCCACAATGATTTGGGCACTCGGGGACAGGTGGGCTTTCAGCGGCAGCAGCATGCACCTGTGGCGGCCCAGGCTGGTGGTGAGGATGACTCTCATCTTGCAGCTCCGTGGTGGGCTTACAGCAGCAGCAGCTCTCTCTTAGCTGCGGCAGCCCACAAGACGATAGTGACAATCCTCGACAATGGTGAACAAGATGCGGGCACACATCGGCGGAGCTCTCCCTTAGCTGCGACGGCCCACAGGACAAATCACAACGAGGCAAAGTTGGCAAAGGTGGGGGCACTCAGCGGCAGCTGCTCTCTCTTAGCTGCAGCGGTCCACAGGACAGACCAGAATGATGCAAAGTTGGCGAAGGTGGGGGCACTCAGCGGCAGCAGCTCTCTCTTAGCTGCGGGGGCCCACAGGATGAAGGATGGTCTCGACCAGGCTGGCACAACGGTGGGCACTCAGCGGCTACAGCTCTCTCTTAGCTGCAGCGGCCCACACAGGTTCAGCGAAGGTTCGAATTCAGGCGGGCTCTTAGCGGCGGCAGCTCTCTCTTAGCTGCAGCGGCCCACACAGATTCAGAGAAGGTTCCCAGCCCACGTTCCTCACAGTAGAACTAGAGGCTCTGGATTGCTCGACGGAGGCCTCACCTTCAAGCAGAATTCCTCGCACAGGAATTCCGACGGCTGACGGGGTGAAGTCTAATGTCCCTGAGACTTCGGCAGGAGGCGCTCTCGATTCAGGCCTCGGGTAGTTTCTTCCGCAAGCTTGGTGAAAGTTTCAAAACTCCTTTCCTCTGTTCACTCGGACAGAGTTTCGTCTTGACATCCAGAAGGAACACACTTGGACAAGGTTCCAGCGCAGCATTTTATACCTAAAAAGTCTTTGTTCTTTAAAGCCACAAATCACTAAATCTAGTCAGAACCAGTTCGGTGGGGTTTGGGAGCATTTGGTTTACGAGGGGACATCCTGCCCTTTCAGAATGCGGGGGTCTGCTATCAGACGCCCAGTGGGGGGGCGGAGCCATCATTCACCTTGCTAGGCACGGCCTTGCTCAGATCAAAGAGCCAGGCACGGCCTTGCTCAGATCCAGATCAAAGAGTCACCCCTCCCCATGCTCTGAATACCGATCTCTCTCTCCAGCCAGGTCTGACCCAGCTGGCCCTGCTGCTCCAAAACTAGCAAAGCCTATATGAAAGCTCAGGCAAGAAAATACCGCGTTTCCAGAAGAGGCATTTTCGAACATGGGATATATAAATGGTGCTTACTAAAAGGTGTATCTCAATGTCCTGAGCATAAACATATCAAACTCGGAGTTCCTATCAGGTTCTGGGGGTCAGATAGGATTATAGAAGGTAATCCTCAACCGGCCCATTCTGGCCTATAAGAACGGATAGCTTCACAATAGTAACTGTGAAATGGAGGGTAACCCGCTATTAGAACATGCTACACAGACCTAGGCATTATGGTTATCCTAATTCATACAGTCATCTTTACATGGGGAGCATTCGCGCTGTGGCACTGATTAGCAGTGGCACAGCGACCAGAGCATCTAAATCCAGCCAACATAAAAGATAGGAAGCGAAAAGAGGAAGGGAGACCCACGCCAATGATGCCAGGTCTAACAGATCTGATCGCTATAATAACATGGGTTGTAGAGGGAGTAGCTCCTGCTCGAAATCTATTGACTGCTACTACTCCTGTCCCCATTGAACACCACTACTTCACTCTTCCTTATCATGAGAAGAAGCACCGAATGTCCTATCTCAACGATACGTTCATTCAAATATTGCATCACACCCACAATGCTACGATCACTACCAACTGTTGGGTGTGTTGAATGATGCCAGCCCACCAGAACAAGGAAGGAACGCCTTTTATTCCTCTGCCGTTTTCCCATAATGGCTCCTGCAGAGCCTGGTTCGCACTGTTGTGGGCTTCTCAAATTGCTAATATTACTGACACTGGTGTAGGAGAACTTAATGCTCAGCTAAATAAAGTCTGCTATCCTGAGGAAGGAGACCCACAAGCCAAAGGAACTGTATGGGAAATGGAGGAGTATCGCCGAGGAAAACCTCCACACACTATGTTTTCCCTAACACTCGAACTGCCAAGGGTAATGGACCTCCTGTTATAGCTGTTACTAGAGCTCGAGCAGACCTTTGTGTGAACAGTATTGGTAGTATTCCTGTGGGGAAAAGTGATTGTACTCTGGTGTTAAATATTACTGGAGTGAACAATAGCAGTTTTTTGTCATCACACAACACCTATTTTATTTGTAAAAATAAGGGATATTACCTTCTACCTATTGGTTGGTCGGGTACATGCCGTGTGTCCTTTTTGCTACCACCTGTGTTCTTAGCACCTGCATCCTACCATAAAGACTATAAACTGTTTAATGACATTTCCAAGAATCGATTTAAGAGGACAAAAAATCATGATGAGGTGGATCAAACTGATACTGCATTGCAGCAGTATATTGACTTTAATTTGGGACTGTCCTTCTTTGTTGGTGCAGCCTTAAACAGCAGAAAGATAAGGTGCTTGACACGTGTAGTAGAGGCTGTAACCAATCAGCTAGTCATGGCACTTGGAAATAGCACAGAAGAACTACAAATTGCAAGAATTGTGATGCTCCAAAACAGGATGGTTTTGGATGTCGTCTTGGCTGATCGTGGTGGAGCACACCGCATCATCGGGAGCAGTTGTTGTGTCTACATCCCTGACCATCCCCCTTCAGTTTTTGAAGCAATTTCTAAGCTGCATAAAATAGCCACTGAAATCCATCAGGATTAAGGGACATGGACTTGGACTGGATGGCTATGGGGTGTATGTACTTTATGGGGATGGAAGCTGCTGTCAGCTCTACGTATATTTCTTGCAATTCTATTTACCTGTTGCTTATGTATACAACGTGGCCCGATGCTCTGTTCCATCTGTTTTTCTACCTGTACCTGATGTATACCAGCTAAACAAAATGCCAAGAATGTAAATGCCCGACTAGTAACAGACCAAGAAATTAGTGAGTTAATGATGATTGACGTCCATGATATCTTCCATGCTCCTTCTTAAATCATAGAGATGTCTTCAGCTAATGCTAAAAGGGCCGTCTGTGGAAATAAAAATAATTGCGGTTAGCATGAGCTGAAGCCATCTTGGTTGTGGCATCCATTTTGTTAGCCATGTGATTCTTCCGTCTTCACTGTTGCTTGCCTTTCTATTCTGCTTGAATCATCAGCTTTAGTGAACTCCTTCTATTCTAAGCTCAAGCAATGTATGAGCTCAGAGAGGCCTGTAGCTGCTAGAATGCACCTGTTTGAAAATGTAACTGTCCATCATGTCTTACTGATGTATGCAGTTCTGTTTCCCCTACCACTTCGCTGACTAAGTGATATCCATCTGCCCATGTTTGTCGATAACTATTTCTGTGAAGAACAGTCCCTTCTATTTGAGTCTCCATGCTTACTCTGCAACAAACTCAGTATAAAAGGCCCATGGTCTGTGTATTCAAGCCACTACCTCCTGGAACACTTGAGGGTGTTGTATGGACGTGGTCTCACTCATGAGTGAATAAACTTGTTCTTTGAATTCCAACTTCAGTGCCAATCTCTTCTTTGTTGGTTTAAAAACCTGTGGACAGATAAGGGTGAACCCCTACACCGGTGGGCCCCTAAAAATGCTCCTTTCCACACCATTATGGAGCCACCTCAGCGCGCTGACGGGAGTTAGTTTTTGACTTTCCATGGGAGTGGCGTGGAGCCATGATGAAAACTGACCACTTATGTGAAATGAGTGTCCCTTACACCTTATCCATATCTCAAAGCAGGGAGGATCGGTAAGGATTCTGCAGCTAGACAGAGTCTCTACTAGAAAAAGCTTTGCCGAAGGTAAGTCACTTATTCATCTGATAGAGAGTTCTAGCCGCAGATTCCTTTCCTTAGAATAGATACTCAAGCAATACCTCCCCAAAGGCAGGTCAGCGAGCCTGAATAAATCAGATTAGATCAGCAAGTTGCCGCCTGACAGATGTACTGGAGACAAACTCCACACGCTAATGCTGTGGTTGCAGCTTTGGCTATGGTGGAGTGAGCCTGAAAGCCCTCAGGGGTCTTTTTTTGGCCAGTGAATCGCTGATCTTAATGCACATGATGATCCATCGCATGATGGTCCGCTTCTGCACAGCCTTTGCTTGTTTGGCTCTGACAAACAGTTGTTCATCAACCCAGAACTCTTTTGTGCAATCAAGGTAGAACGACCACGCCCTTTTTGGGTCCTGACAATGGAGTCTCTCTTTCTCTTTGGAGGGAAGAGGCGAGCAAAGAAGATATGCAGGGTAACGCTCTGGCCTACACAGAAGGGAGTGATAACCTTCAGAAGGAACGAGGCACAGGTCCAGAGGACCAGTTTGTCCGGGTAAAAAGAGGTATAGTGAGGGCACACAGAGAGGGTCTAGAACTCACTGACCCTCCTGGCTGATTTAATGGCCACTTAAATTGTGATATACTGGTCATCAGCTGAAGTGGGCAATTGTACAATTGTTTGAATGGCGCACACATCTTTAACTACGTGTTTTGATTTTCTGGAATATAGTATATTGTGGTTTATTTTCTTGATTGTGGCTTCTTTTCTCTTTGCTTTAGCACAACCTGGTAAATTATAAAATACATATTTAAAAAACTTTTTTTGTAAAATAATGAATCCTTTTTTAGATTAGTTCTTCAAATATAATTCCTACTGAGTATTATTACAAATACTTCTGTAAAAAAGCATCTGCAGATAGATCCTGAAACTTCAAGACATAGCCATGAAATAATGTATGTAGCCCTGCAACAATGACTCCAGTATAAGGCTCTCTTTAAATGTGAAGAAAGGCATCTTAATTGAAATGTTCCTAGTTGCCTCTCCAATTAGTCTCTGAATGCCCATGTGCTATATAGAGTTTTTATTTTAGGAAAAATCAAAAGAGGTGCACTTTACTTTATAGTTAATCCTCATCTTAGCATTAACATGTTTTCATTCGAGCTCTGTTGTCCAATTCCTCGCTGAAAGTGGCTTCTCACTGGAATTGAGCTGAATTGACTTACCTAGGAATCCAATCACTTAGAACAAGAAATATATTTGATTTGGTACTAAAGACACATTTCATAAATGATGCCCGTAAAAAATATGATCAAACGTGACAGTCCTTCATTGTATATTTTGCGATGCATTTATTAGAATGGAGGTGTCCAAAAGCAACCCAGGCTAGAAAATTGTACAAGGGCTTAGTTTTTGATAGATTGATGCCAAGGTCAAGTTATGCTGTGCCCTATGCTAGAGAAGGGAATGGATTGGGACAAGTGGTAGATAGAGAGCAGTATCAGCTTCCGTATTGTCTAATAATCTACTTGTAGGAGTTTTTATTTTGATGATCTTGTACAACTTAATGAAAAATAGTTATGGAAAAAGCATTGGCAAAGACAGTGGGTATAGGCTTGACAAGCTTTAATTGCAAGCAAATGCCATAAAAAGAAAAAACCGAGAAAAAAAAATGACATGTTGGCTACAGGAAACAGCCTTTTCAATGCAGCTGTTACCACGCAATACCATTACCACGCATCTTTAACAACGCATATGCCTTTACCACGCATGTCTTTACCACACATATGCCTCTGCAAGCATGCCTTTACAACGAAAATGAAAGTATTTTGCAGTTAAGTATAAAGCCTATATATCACCATAAATTTCAGAATCACGTACTGTCAGGACACACGGAAATGCTCAGATACTCAGTTTATTTTGCTTCATGTGACGCGTTTCGGCTGTCCCACAGTCTTGATGACACGCGTTCCAGACTTGCTTATAACTTTGGAGCCGTTCGATGAATCTTCTCAAAATGTTGCCACAAAAGTGACCATTTCATTCTAGTTGTGCATGTCAAGTTTTGGGTTGATCCGTCAAGCAGGGGGCCAAGCAAAAAGGGGGGGGACAAAAAAGTGTGTTTTTAAATGTTAATTCCAATAGAGATTTTAGACAAGACTACAAATCAAACTGCAGGATGGAATTACACCAAATTTGGTAGAGAGGTTGCCCTTGGTCTAGAAAGAGTCATTTTGTGATCTGGTGTAAATCTCTTGGCAATTAGCATGGTGAAGTATTTAAATAGGCAAAGAGAGATAGTTTGGGTTCTATTTCCTTGAAAGTCTTGGAAGCATTTAAAAGCTGTCCCATAAATACCTATTTCATGCAATTGATGCAACAGCCTCGTATGGGACACAGTATCAACAGCTGCAGAGAAGTCCAACAGCACTAACACGGATGGCGAGCCTGCGTCAAGACAAAGTCTTATTGAATAGGCGAACGCTATCAAAGCAGTCTTGATGCTATGGAAGGACCTGAACCCTTATTGGGAAGGGTCTAGGATTGCCAAGATAGGCTGAAAGTTGTTTTACTTATTAGACTTTCTATTTGCTTTCCTAGAAGAGGCAGCAATGACATAGGCTGATAATTGGAAAGATTTTTAAGATCTATGTTGGCTTTCTTTTGTATGGGCGAGACCAGTGCTGACTTCCATGCTAAGGGAATTTTCCCAGTTTCCACTGATAAGTCAAACAGTAACTGGATCTGCAGATGCAAGCTGATTACAGAGTTGGGCCGGAATCTTTGGTGGACATGGAACCAAAGTGTAACGCCCTGAACGTCTCAGGATCGTTTAACAGACACGATAATGAGAACGCAACCACTTGTGAAGGTTTAGTTAATTTAATGAAGGCAAAAATAATACAAGGAATAAACAAAGGTTATAGTCACTGGAATCCTCCAGGCTAAGTACGTTACCAGCCCACAGCACGGATGGTCCTAACCGTCCTCTGCATATACGCCGATCCCGGCGTATGCCAACAGAGGGCAGAAATGAAATGGCCGACAATGCCAATCGGTAGGCTGTGAGGGGCACGAAGAGTGTTGGGGAGAATCGAGGAGTCAGGGAAACACCCAGCCGGGGTCTCTACCTGAAGGGAGCAGCCGCTCAACCTCTTCCGCAGACTGCACCGGGACGCGGAGTCACCTCCTGGTGATGCGTCACCGATACCCCAATCAAAAAGCAAGAAGACTGAACCGAGAGCAGCCGCTCGATCGATCCTGTGGACTTCCGAGTCTGTAACGCGGCAAACACCTCCTGGTGTGCGTTACAGCTGGCAGTCCCTGTATCTCTGGTCGGGCTGGGAGTTACGACTCCAACCAGCAAAAGCGCCACTGCGCTTTGACTCAGCCGAGTCAAAAAGCGAAGCTCAATGGTTGACCGGTAGAGCTTCCGGGTCCTTCACAGGTGACGATGGGGCAAGACACGGCCCAGGGAGTAACGACTCGACCTACCTCCGTTCTTGCTTTACTGGAGCACCACTCCGGAACACTGCTCTTCACGAAGCAGGTACGTCGGTGTAAACACAATATCCGACAGCGTTGTACCTCCCGGTTCCTCCCTTTATAGGGCGTGTTTTCCTTGAGTTATGTAACAGCTCTCCTGTTTACATAAGGGCGTGTTTTCCTTGAGTTATGTAACAGCTCTCCTGTTTACATAACCTCTCAACCGCTAAGCATCCTGGGAGATGTAGTCCGTTTTCGCTGGTTACCGTTTTCCTCCCCTCGCATGACAGGAATTCTTGACAGTACATTCTCCCTCTCAGTGTCTCCCCACGGGTCCAGCGCTGGCAGGAAAACGCCGATGGAACAAGGAGACCAAGCGCGGAGCATGAACCCCTTCAGCCGGTTCCCATGACTGCTCCTCCGGGCCATAGCCTTTCCACGCAACCAGGTACCACAGCTTCCCCCTGCGCCATTTGGACGCCCGTATGCCCGACACTTCATACTCTACCTCCGACTCCACGCATACCGGCCTAGGTGTCCCAGACGGCTTGGAGGGTGCTGGTTTGAGCAATGATACATGAAAGACAGGGTGTATCCGCAATGACTGGGGCAAGCACACCTTCACGTTCACGGGACCCATGCACTTGGTAATTCTATAGGGGCCCATGTACTTGGGATGGAACACACTGTTCTTTCGAAACCTCATGTTTCTTGTGGATATCCAGACGTAGTCTCCAGTGCGGTACAGTGGCCCGGGCCTTCTCTTCCTGTCTGCCGCAGCCTTGTATCTTCTCTTGGCCTCTATTAGGACAGCCCTTGAGCGCATCAACGTGTCTTTTATGTGTGCCACCCTGTCCGCTGTGGCGGGAATCCTGTCCTCTCTGAATGGATGTAGAAATGGCAAGAACCTGGGATGTTGGCCATAGTTGCTATAGAACGGAGATGACTGTGTGGAGCTGTGAGTGGCGTTGTTATAGGCTATCTCTGCAACCCATAGCAAGTCGACCCATTCTTCCCTGCCCTGGTCCACAAAACATCGCAGATACTGTTTGAGCGTTTGGTTCAGGCGCTCGGTTTGGCCGTCCGTTTGAGGGTGGTAGCTGGTGGACAGGGCGGTCTTAACATGCAGCGCAGTGCACCAAGTCTTCCAGAATTGCGCAGTAAACTGCGACCCCCGGTCCGACACGATCACCCCAGGTAATCCATGCAGTCGTACCACATTCTTTAGGAGTAGTGACGCCAATTCCCCGGCCGTAGGGACTCTCTTGCAGGGAATGAAGTGCCCCATTTTCGGCAAGTAATCCACCACCACCAGTATTGCCGTCATCCCCTGGTCTACCGGTAGGGCCCACCACGAAGTCCAGTGATATGCTATCCCATGGTCTATCCGGGGTCAGAAGTGGATGTAAGAGCCCTTGGGTTCGGCCATGGTCGGCCTTCATGGTAGCACACGTAGGACACTCCTGTCCCCACCTCCTGACATCCACTCTCATGGTTGGCCACCAGAAATGCCGTCCCATGCTAGCCACCGTTTTTTCAAAGCCCAAATGACCTGCGCATGGAGAGTCATGGCACCAGACGAATGCTTGTTTCCTTAGCCTAGGCGTGGGTATCAATAGGCACCTGCCCTTCAGGGGTATCCCGTCCTTCAGCTGCCATTCTCTGTGACTGAGGAGCCACCTCCGCCATGCGAATGACCTGATCCCTCTCTTTATTCCCCTCAGGAAAGTATCCGGTTGGATAACCCCCAATACCATCCTCGGGGAAATGATGGAATGCTCGGTCGCAGGCAATGGTTCCTTAACTGCAGATTGACGGGACAGGGCGTCCGCCTTCCGGTTTTCCGTCCCCGGCCGATATGTGATGCGGAAGTTGAACCCCGCAAAGAAGATCATCCACCGCAGCTGTCTGGGAGAAAGGTGTCTTGTGGCCGTCATGAACTGTAGGTTCCGATGGTCCGTGTACACCGATACCACATGTCTTGCCCCCATCAACCAATGCCTCCATTCGGTGAAGGCGTCCTTGATTGCGAGAAGCTCCTTCTCCGCAATATGGTAGTTGCGTTCGGCGTCGTTGAGTTTGCGGGACATGTACGCAACGGGATGAAGCACCCCTGTGTCGTGGTTGCGTTGGGACAAGATAGCCCCCAGCGCCACATCCGATGCGTCCGCTTCCACCACGTAGGGGAGATCCGGATCGGGGTGAGCCAACACCGGCGCCTTACCAAAGGCGCTTTTCAGGGCCTCAAAGGCTTTGTTCGCTTCAGGGGACCAGACAAACTCCTTGGACTTCCTCAGTAGCTGTGTGATTGGGGCCACCAATCCTGAAAATCCATCTATAAACCGCCTGTAAAAGTTGGCGAAGCCAATGAAACTTTGGACGTCCTTCACGCTTTGGGGCACCGGCCATTCTTTCACCGCCTTGATCTTTCGTTCTGCCATCTCCTGTCCCTCTGGACTCAGCATCACTCCGAGGAATTCCACGGATGTGACGTGGAAGTCACACTTGCTGAGTTTACAAAACAGCATGTTTTCCCTCAGCTTTTGGAGCACAGCTTTGACGTGGTGTACGTGCTCCTCCACACTGGACGAATAGATGAGGATGTCGTCGATATATACGACCACGTAGATATCCAACTCCTCTCTGAATACCTCATTCAAAAAGTACTGAAAGGCTGCCGGGGCGTTGCACAGACCGAACGGCATGACGAGGTACTCAAAAAGGCCGAACCTGGTCTTAAAGGCGGTCTTCCACTCGTCTCCGTCCCTCATGCGCACCAGATGGTATGCCCCTTTCAAATCCAACTTGGTGTAGATACGAGCTTTCTTGACCTGTTCCAGAAGTACACTGATGAGAGGCAAGGGGTACCGATTCTTTACGGTTATCGCATTCAATGCCCTAAAGTCCACACAGGCTCTCAGCTCCCCATTAGCCTTCGGGATGAAGAAGAGTGGCGAGGCGGCCGGAGACTTGGACGGGCGGATGAATCCTAGCTTGAGGAGTTTATCCAGGTACCCCCGGAGATGCACGTTTTCAGGCTCCGTCAGGGCATACAGCCTGCCGCTGGGAACGCTGGCCCCTGGCACCAGGTCGATCTGGCAGTCAAACTGTCTATGTGGTGGTAGCACTTCCGCCTTCACCTCATCAAATACATCCTCAAAACTGTGATAAGCCTGGGGGAGAGCCACATCTTTTTCTGCCGCTGTAGCCACCGTCTGACTCCCGCTCTCATCTGCGTCAAGGGATTCCGTTCTTATTCCACAATGCAGGATGCAATACGGTGACGTCAGTTCGATGCGATGTGTTGGCCAATCCACAGAGGGGTTGTGTTTCTGTAGCCACGGCAATCCCAATATGACGCCATATTGGGGCGCTCGGATGATGTTAAAATCGATTTGTTCCAAATGGTTCCTCCCACATCTCATCGGAAGGACCCCCGTGTGCTGCCCGATGGGCCCCGTCACCAATCGCCTTCCGTCTACAGCATAGACGTCTTCGGGTACAGCTTTGGGAAGAAGCACTAGCCCTAGCCTGCATGCCTCGTTGTGGTCCATAAACATGCCAGTGGCCCCTGAATCCACCATGGCCACAACGGGTATCCACTGGTCATGCACTCCCACGTGCACCGTGAGAAACAGGTGTCGTTGTCCCTTAGTGACCGAGTTGGAAAGTGAAGGGATGGATGAGTGACTCCGAGATGCCCCTTCTTTGGTCTGGGAGTCCTCTAGTTTTCCGCCGGTACGTCCACCACGGCTGTTACCGACCGGTTGGCCCGATAACGTGACGTCTTCGGTTTGGCAGGGCATTCATGTACGTAGTGGCCTTTTTTGCCACAATATAGGCACAATCCTTGTTTACGGCGTGACTCTTTCTCCGTGGCTGTGAGGCTCGCTCGTATTGCGCCGATGTCCATGGGTTCTCCCTTGGATGCGGTGGAAGTTTCAGGACTTCCCACTGTCACATAGGATGGAAGGGAGTTTCCTTTTCTCCCATGATCCCCCTTTCTTTCACTTAGCCTATGTTCCAGCCGTAATACCAGGTTGATAAGGACCTCACATGTCTTGGGTTGTGGGTCAATATGAGCCACGGCGTCCTTGAGCTCATCGCACAGCCCGTGATGGAAGAGCGCCGTCTATTTAGCAACAGGCCACTTGGTTTCCGCAACCAGCCTTCGGAACGCGTTGAGATACTGCACCAGGTCGTTGGATCCCTGTCTCAACTCAAGCATTTCACGGTCCGCCGTGTACGAGTCAGCCCTTCTGTCGAAGACTTTCAGGAATTCCTCGCGAAAAGCACCCCAATCACATAAGATGGGGTCGTCCCTGCTCACCAGAGGTACGGCCCATTGTGCCGCGTTTCCAGCCAAATAGGATATAAGGAAAGCCACACGAGCCTGACTCGTGGGGAACGCCCTTGGTTTGCACTATAAATGTAGCGCCACTTGTGTGAGGAATACCTGCACTGTGTTAGGATCCCCACTGTACCTCTCTGGTGTTGCCAAGGGGACGGCTACCGGCATTTCCACTACTACCGCAGGGGTCTGGTTCGTGAGGGAGGTGCTGGGCGTGAGCGGGTCCAATTGGATAGCATCCAGTCTGGCTTTTACATCGGCTGTTTCTTGCCTGGAGGCAGCCAATTCAATTTGCACGGTCGCTAAAGCAGCCAGCACATCATCCAGTGTTGCCATGTCTGTTATCGACCGGGAGACAGTTAGTGTTATTAAGGATCGGATATTTTGTAACGCCCTGAACGTCTCAGGATCGTTTAACAGACACGATAATGAGAACGCAACCACTTGTGAAGGTTTAGTTATTTTAATGAAGGCAAAAATAATACAAGGAATAAACAAAGGTTATAGTCACTGGAATCCTCCAGGCTAAGTACGTTACCAGCCCACAGCACGGATGGTCCTAACCGTCCTCTGCATATACGCCGATCCCGGCGTATGCCAACAGAGGGCAGAAATGAAATGGCCGACAATGCCAATCGGTAGGCTGTGAGGGGCACGAAGAGTGTTGGGGAGAATCGAGGAGTCAGGGAAACACCCAGCCGGGGTCTCTACCTGAAGGGAGCAGCCGCTCAACCTCTTCCGCAGACTGCACCGGGAAGCGGAGTCACCTCCTGGTGATGCGTCACCGATACCCCAATCAAAAAGCAAGAAGACTGAACCGAGAGCAGCCGCTCGATCGATCCTGTGGACTTCCGAGTCTGTAACGCGGCAAACACCTCCTGGTGTGCGTTACAGCTGGCAGTCCCTGTATCTCTGGTCGGGCTGGGAGTTACGACTCCAACCAACAAAAGCGCCACTGCGCTTTGACTCAGCCGAGTCAAAAAGCGAAGCTCAATGGTTGACCGGTAGAGCTTCCGGGTCCTTCACAGGTGACGATGGGGCAAGACACGGCCCAGGGAGTAACGACTCGACCTACCTCCGTTCTTGCCTTACTGGAGCACCACTCCGGAACACTGCTCTTCACGAAGCAGGTACGTCGGTGTAAACACAATATCCGACAGCGTTGTACCTCCCGGTTCCTCCCTTTATAGGGCGTGTTTTCCTTGAGTTATGTAACAGCTCTCCTGTTTACATAAGGGCGTGTTTTCCTTGAGTTATGTAACAGCTCTCCTGTTTACATAACCTCTCAACCGCTAAGCATCCTGGGAGATGTAGTCCGTTTTCGCTGGTTACCGTTTTCCTCCCCTCGCATGACAGGAATTCTTGACACAAAGCCGGAATCTTTGGTGGACACGGATCCAAAAGAGAGACAAAGGAGAGCCTGATAGCTTTTTCTGGAATTCTTCAAGGCCAAGATGTGCCCATTTCCCATATACCCTGACAAGCTCCAGAGCTGTGTAACTTGGGGGGGGCTAGAAAGGTGCCTTTTAATTAGCACACCGGTGCAGGGGTCACCCTTCTCCACGGGTCCATAGACCAACAAAATAGAGATTGGCACTGAAGCTGGAATTCAAATAACAAGTTAATTGATCATTCATGAGTGGGACCACGTCCACACAGCACTCTCGAGTGCTGCCTGAGGTAGTAGATTGAAGTCACAGAACAGGCCTTATATACAGCTTTTTCTGCACTGGTAAGCATGTGGATACAAATAGAAGGTACGGGCCCACAGAGGAATAGTTACCGACAAACATGGGCAGATGGGAGATCACTTAGTCAGCAAAGTGGAAGGGGGAGCAGGAGTGCTTATGGCAGCAGTAAATGATTGACAGTTGAGTGAGACCAGATGTTCTGGCAGCTACAAACTCTTAGCATGCACATTGCTTTTAGCTGAGTCAGGACGTCAACTAAAATAGATAGCACAGGCAAATGAAAACTATGAGCAGCAGAGGATGGAAGAATTACAAAGCCAACAAAATGGATGCCACAACCTAGATGGCTTCAGCTTATGCTAACGGAAATAATTTCTGATTTCCATAGGGGTAGACAGATTAAATGAGAGTCACTTATGATTAGATAATTAAGGGGTGAGATATACCATTTAGACACTGACCTACTACTTCCAAATGTAAGGGCAGTTAGAATCGTATTATGAGCGCAGGTTTTATTCTGGATGAGACTACTCCTGAGCGGATCAATCATGCTAGCCAAGAAAGTCATGCTTCCCACTCTCCTTAACTATTTTGCTAATCTTCCGCTGCTGTTGCCAAAAACAATCTTTTGAGATTTAGAGGAGACCTGATTTGAGGTACAGGCAGAAGTATGATGGCACAGGGGAAATTGAAACTCCTGATGGTGTAGGGCAGACTAGGAGCCCTAGATTTTACATTGCAGCACAACTGCAATGGACTGCAAGATGGTAAGGAGGGAGGCACTACATAGAGACTGGCAGAATGATGTCCCAGAATAATGAGTGTAAGCTTTGTGATCTATTCCATCCTAAAATCCAAGAGCAGCACAATACTTCCCCAACTTGCAAGGGACGCATTCAACTGCCATGAAGAGGGGACTGCAAGAAAAAGTCTCACATCATCACAATGTTCCACTGATAAAATCCAAATACTAGTTAGGTAAACAAACTACTGACAGGAAGATCCAGTGTCAGTCTACCCAACAGCTTTTCCTCGCTACAGAAAACACATGGTGTGACACCCATTCTATTGAGCATATAAGGGGATCATTTTATTTTTCCAATAGGTGTCTGGTAAAACATGAGTAACATGCTCCTATATTGTCTGTGAACTAAAATCATCTGTTGTCTGTCTTGTACATGTCATTATTTTAAAGGAAAAGACATATATTCTCACAGACCAGTACACTCCGATACTTCGAACCACAGTCAACAATTGTGGAGCGGTTCCATACCTTGCCCCTTCATACCAGTGGATGCTCTCCCTGTGCAAGTAGTTGTACTTAGACATCATCGAATTTAAATGGTCAGAGAACTGAAGCAACATGCCGAATGGTCGCTTTTTCATTGGCTTCATAAAAGATCATGTAACCAAATAATGCTTTGTGATTTGGGTACCCCCCAGAATCATCAGATACATTTGGCTCTTGTATAGGTCGAGAGTGCCTCAATACTTAGTGACCTATTCAAAGAACAAGCGGATTTAACAGGACAGCATAAATTAACCAAACCCAACACAAGTAGGAAGAAGCCTCTCCTAAAGAAGAAGACTCTCTGCCTTTCCATGAAGCAAACATTTCATAATTTTAGTTGGCCCATTATACAAGGAAAATAAAGTCTGTTATTTTATCTCCTGTTCTTCACAGCAAAAATAGTGGCATGGTTTAGAAACACTTAAATGCAATCACACATATGAAACTTACCAACTGACTGAACACAGTGTCGCCGCCATCATCTAGCAAGTCGTACTCTTCTGTCACATTTAACATTGTCCTGTGTCTCTGACTTTCAGGTTTAAGGTTGTTGTCCTGAACAGTATACCATTCAGAAAGCGTAGTCTGCTGTTTCTCTTCTAATAAATTCAAATTGTCAAGGCAGGTAAAATAAAAGTTAAGATCAGATGTATATCAACCTACAGAATTTATCACTCAGTCTTCTGGTCTCCAAAACTTTTAATCTTTCTTTTATAGAAAAAGACAACTTTTTTGCACGCTAAACCAGCAAATTCCCCGATTTGACAGGCAAAAGGTATCCTTAACAACATGTACACAAAAAATAATTACAATATAATGGAAACTTGCTCCACTGGAAAAGCGGAGGAATAAACTGAGTAATTCATTATATCTCTCAGTCAAGAATTTTCAAAATTAGAAGCATATTCCATAAATAAGTATTCCATAACAAGGTCAGCAAAGTCTTACCACGGGATTCCCAGTCAAAAGCATGTATTTGATTAGCAATTTGTGGTAATGCTTAAATGGGGGTGGGGGGGGGGGGGGGGGGGGGAGAGTACTAAAGGCAAAAGTACCCTAAGCTGCCTGAAAAAGAATGAGGACAACCAAACCTCAACCACATGCAACCTGATAATACCCCCTGTAGTGGAGACGGAGTTCCATGTACACACATTGCTATGTTAGCATAAGCGCCTTAGATGCAAAACGCCATCTTGCCACTTTGCTGCTTTTGCACACGACACTGCAGGTAGCTGTTATTGCAAGAAAAACTGCTTGCTTGCTTCTTCTTCACATGAAAACGGTCTGTTGTTCACATCCCTAGACGTGCACCGTGACCTTAGTCTGAACACTGTGTGCAGAAGCCGTCAATGTATGTTTTTGAATTCAGGTTGATCAGCCCACGCTCTAGCCATAACACACACACAGCTGCAAATATCTGAAACTCGGGTGCCCTTAATATTGCATTTGCATGCATGATTCAGACACTTGGAGAAAACCTTTTCCAGACACAGAGCAGAGCTGATCCTGTGATGTGATTCACCTAAACTGATCTTTACGGTATGGGGTTCCCCATTCAAACCTAGAGACCTTCTATTAGTTTCATTAAATTAGTTTACGAGCGAAGGGAGGTGGCTGTTTTCCACTATCATTTGTAATATGATTTCTCCCTTCATTTTCTATGGTATTGTAACAATGCTGATGGTTTTGTTTTTAATCATTTGTCTGCTTATGTTAGCCAAAGTACTGCACCTTAGAGCACGTAGTTAAAAATAAACGTTTTAAACTTTACCGTGTCTCTGATTATTCTTGTTGTGAACTGATATGAGCATAATAACAAAAAGGTGTTTCTGATTCCGACCATTCCTGAGAGTACTCTAAGTCGCTTGTTCTGGGTTGTCTAATCATTCGTAGCTTCAAGATGATACGGAGAACGAATAAGACACTGATGCTAGTCGGATAGGGGTTCTGGGTACAGAGGTGAGTTTTTGGTACACCACAATTCACTGAGGTCCTGGTTTCCTGCGCATAGTTCTGGGCATGAGCAGAATCCCTGCAACATGGCGCCCCTAACGTTTTGGTCTTATGACTGAGATGCCTTAGTAGTGCTTATATTAGTCCACAATACCCTCACTCTTGTTTCCGGTTAACGGGAGTGACGGTTTAAACCTACCTAAATAGTTGATATATAGGTTCCTTCAAGCTTGACAATTAAAAAGGTTTTGTTTTATACCCTTTTTGTGCTACTGTTTATATAGTTTGTTTTTTCTTCTCTGTGTCCTTATGGCTGAAATCGCTATTGCGGCGCATAGTCGTGCACCTCTCCGGCGTCACTTGACGCAGTTCGGGGTGCCTGACGATGGGATGTCTATTCTCTTTGCAGTGAGTGCCAATGCATCACATCCCTATGAGCTATTTTACTCTAGGGTTACTTTGCCGGCGGTGAATGCGGATGATAATACGCTTCACTCATACACTCCTACGGCAGTCCCGGCTAATTACACGCCATATAGGACGCAGGAAATTCCAATTTCTGCTTGGCAGCATCGTATTTGGTTCAATGGCGCCCTCCCCCACACGGTTACACCACATCCACGTTATTTGCAAGCCCCGGTGGATGAGTTACGTCAACTCAATACCGCCCTAATTGCAGTGCATAGGGCTTTAGTGCAATAAGTTTCACGCAATGTCCAGGTGGGGGCACCTGGGGTTGCGGCGCAACCAGCTGGCCCGGCCGGGATTACTATAAGTCCCGTCATGGTTAATTCGGTTATGGGCAAACCAAAACAAGGACGATATGCCTTGTTGGCTTGCTGAGAAATTTGACCAGCTGGAAGCAGTTTTTCAGACTCCTGTGGAAAAACACAGGATCCTCACCATTAGTTTGCAGAAAGACTTAGTCCCAGAGGTAGCTGATTGTGATAACTGGGGTAAAGTGTTTTCAGCAGTCTACTCGAAGTGCTTCGGCACCCCGTCTATGGCTGTACTGCCCTCCGTGATCAAACGTGTTCAGGATCAACACGGACCGGAGGCAGCGGTCGAGTTAGGGATGAGGCTTATCGGCGTGTTCGACGTAGTTGCCACACTCATCCTTGTTAACGTCAAGGGAGATGCGGTCATCTTTCAAGTGTCGAATGAGCTGCGCCTCGTCGCGGACGTCGATAAACCCCGGCAGTTGCCAAAGATCACTGCGGAGGCTTATAAGACCATTGGCCACAATAGTTTAGGGGTTAAGCCTTTTGTTCAGACAACAACTACACAACCGCAAACTGAGACAGGGACGTCTTCTAAAGACGACCGTCCAGCTTTTCCTAAACAGAATTGGAAAGCTAAAAAAACAGGGGAAGCAGCAACAGAAACAGGGGTCTCGTCCCGCGTCGCCAGTCCAAGCGACTACTGAACGCACATATGATTTGCGCAATCGCACTAGGATTAGGTCTCCTGATAGATTTCAGGTTCCTGAACAACGTACTCCTCATTCTTCACAGGAAACATCGGTCTCACAGTCCGGTGGAGGAGAACGTGGCAAAGGACGGGGTGCCCAACAAGGACATGAGCAGCCCCGCCAGACTGACGGTAAAGGCAAGCAGGACGAATTTGCACAACAATGACCCCCGTTTTAAAAGAAGAAAGTTGCTACACTAACAGCGAGGTATGCCACAGATAGTGAGAACACAGCTTCGGAACCTGACATGGGCACTAACACTGCTAGACAGCGCAGCGGAGGTTACAGTAGTGCGGCAAGCACTGCGTCCATATCAGAAGGCGACAGCAACTGACACATTCATTACTGTAGAAACTGCTGATACTAGAGTGGCTCTCCCTGATAGACTGTATGACATAGTCCTTTTAATAGAAGGTGACATACAACGTACCATAAAAGAGATTTTTGGGGAAAATCTAACCTCTACATATGACATTCTGTTAGCAGAGGCAGACTGGCTCCCGGCTTTCGTTTTGGCCGCTCCTAGAGGGGAGGAGGTAATCCTCCCATCTTTCGCGCACACTGTGCCGAAGGATCAGGCTCAGAAGTTTGCAGAAGAGTGGGCTCAGGTACTTGCTCCGGCGTTGTACCGTAATCAGGTTGGGTGGGATAAGTTGTCGCCAAGCCATGAGATTCCATTACGGTCTATGCCCCATCCGCAACCCCAATATCCCAAACGCCACGAAGCTAGATCTCACGTCGCAGAAATCCTTGAACAATTGGAGTATCAAGGTGTTATTGAAACATGTGTGTCACCCATGAATAATCCTCTATTCACTGTAACTGAACCTGATGGGTCGTACCGCCTAGTTTTGGATTACTGGCATTTGAACTCTCATTGTCGGACCTGTGCCATACCGAATACCCACAGTTCTGCCCTCGTTGATAGTCTCCTGAGAAAAATGTTTAAGACCACACTTGACATCTCCAATGGCTTTTATAGCCATAATTTGTCCTCGATTAGTAGTCAATGGACAGCCTTTACTTCTGGCCGCATGCAATAACAGTTTAAAAGATTAGCCATGGGCTATAAAAACAGTCCAGGCGTCTTTGCCACTCGTGTGGTCTCTCTGTTAGAGAGCATTGACCCTGATGCGTACTCGTATGTTGATGAAATCTATCTGACAGACAACGAATTATGGCCGCATCTGTGTCGCGTTGACCGCATCATTGTCATGTTTGCGGACTTCGGTTACAAATTCAACTTTGCAAAGTCACACATTGCAGAGTATACAGTGTTGGTTTTGGGCTATGAACTCAACAACGAAGGGGGAGGTTTAGCACCTCACTTCCTGGAGAAGTGTGCATGTTTGCGTGCGCCAACAACACTGAAAAAAACTACAATCTTTGTTGGGTTTTTTAATTTCGGGCGTACTTGCATTCCCGATTATGCCCAGCGTATCAAGTCGTTATACGCCTTGGTACAACCTACTTTTTCGAAATCGAGCTGGCTGCCAGAACATTCAGCTATCCTTCAGTCTTTGCAGGCTGATCTTCTTGCTTCGAAATACTTACTGACGCGTGATAACCACACTAACCTGGTAATAAGAATTGTGCCTGGTGCAGTGGGTTTCACGTACTTAACGTTCAATGAGGGCGACACAGTCCCCATTGCTTACAAATCGCACTTGTACACATCGGCTGAAATGCGTTTTTCCACTGTCGAAAAAGTTTTGACTGCAGTCCAGATGGCGATTCTGAAGGAGAGAGCGCTGTCGCAAGGGAACCTAATTCTAAAGCTTTGCATCCACGTTGGCTACAATGGGCCACTTCTTTGACATCGCCGGATGTCACTTACATCTTTGATGCCTCATTGCAGACTCAGGAGTACTTGCAGTATGAATTTGTTCATCCACCTCCTCCGTCCTTGCACCCGCTTGAGGATTACCATTGTGTCATTTACACTGACGGTTCAGCGCAACCGATGACGGAATCTAAGCATGCTTACTCAGAGGCCTGCGCAATAGTGGCTGGTACTTTCGTGAATGGTGAATTCAAATCTGATGGGTGATTGTACCGCCCAGTTGGCAGAGCTATGTGCTCTAGTGCTTGCACTGGAGTTTGATGATCCTCGAGTTACTACTCTTATAGTGAGTGACTCTTTTTACTGTGTTCAGTCTTTCAACGACAATTTATTCTTTTGGTCTCAAAATGAGTATCGCGATTCTAAAGGTAGCACAATCAAGCATAAAATGCTTTGGGTTCGAGTCGCAGACCTCAAACAACGTCTGCCGCTCGTGAATGTGATTCATACTCGAGGGCACCAACGAGTAGGTGTCCAAGCTGTTGGAAACAATTTAGCTGACGATGCAGCGAAAACAGCAGTGGCAACATATCTAGTAGCAGCAGTTACAAGATCCAAAAGTAAGATTGATGATGACATCTTGGCAGCTATTGCTGTGACAGAGAAGGGTGATAATTACCCTCGGGGTTTCCCTTCTAAATACTCTTATCATTTAAGTCCTGATAAAGTTCCCTATGTGAGAATTAACGACGTTAGTGACAGATTGATTCCCAACGCGGACTGCAGACTTTCCTTGATGACAGCAGCGCACGAAGGTATGACTTCTGCCCAAGCCGGCATTTCGGCGACTGTTACGCTCTTACAACAACGTTACTGGTGGCGCGGATTGTATAAACAGACTTGTGCTTATGTTGATAGATAGATAATGAACTTTATTCGATATGTATAAAAACAATATCATAAAAGTACATACACTTAAATATAAAAAATCCATTTAAAACAAATTAAAATTTCCGTTATTTTATGACGTAATTAAGATCAGATAAAAAGTACAGATACACAATCAAAGCATCAAGATATATATCAGCTTAGGTCTGCATTGATGTCCGCTGCCTCAAGGTCATTTTCAGGTAAGATGAAATGGCTGCCAGGGCTAAAGGATTTTCCTGGTTTTTTAGTTTTTGGTAAGCCATTTTACATGAACGTAATCCCCATGATTTAAGCAGCGGTTTTAAAAAAATAGTCCTTGGCAATTGATAAAATCTACAGAATAGAATACAATGAATGTTAGATTGGGTTGAGAGGTCATCGCATGGACACTTCGGTAAGTCACTGGACCAACAATTTGGATTGGGAAAAGTTAGAAGTCTAAAAAAACTGTTAGTACGAAAGCGGGTCAGGAGCATGCGGGTAAACGGAGATGGTTCTAAGAGTAAATATTGCTGGGTACCACTCATAATGGTCGATTCTTGGTAATCCGCAATAGTGCTCTTTTGTTTTTCTAGGGACCATCGATGACAGCTCCAGTAATTTAAAACAAGATGCTTTAACGTAACTTTTGCTATATTAACTAAGGTTGAAGGGTCAGTAAAAAATTCAGGGTGCCCTATATCAGTGGACAACCTCTTGACATAGTTCAACCATTTTATGTTCTTGGCTTCTTTCAATTTTAGACAGTCTGTAATAATTTCCCTATTGAAAGGTATCTCTTCATTGGTCCAGACTTTATGCCATAAAATAAGGGGGGAAGATTTGATTGTGTCAGCGATGTATGTGAGGCCCAATTCGGTATGCACCATATAGGTGGAGGAGCCAGGAGGGACAGCCAGGAGATAACGTAAGAAAGCATTCTCGAGACGTTGAATTTGATCAACGGGTTCAATCCCCCAAATCCCGGATCCATAGGTGCCAGTTGAGATGCACTTCGCCCGATAGATCTGGAGTAAAGGGCTTATTGGTCGACCCCCTAATTTTTTAGAAAAGTTGGTCAGTGCTCCTATGGCTTTAGACAATGCGAAGCCTCTGGCTTGAGCCGCAGCTCGCCAAGTGCCCCTCTTGTTAAAAATAATACCCAAATAAGGGAAACTATCAATATTATCCAATGTGTTGCCATTCAGGAAGATAGAACATGGCTTTTTTCCAATCCCTAGGCCACAAGACATGGTGTAAGTTTTGGAGGTATTAACGTTTAAGCCTCTCCTTGACATAAAGTTAGTAAATTCATTGACTGCCCTTTGTAGCCCCATGCGGGTCTGGGACATAATTGCGGCATCGTCTGCGTAAAGCAGAATAGGTATGGGTTTGCCGTTTATTGTGGGATAGTCATGATAAATTCTGTTCAGATGATGGCTAACGGAGTTAATGTAAAGGGTAAAAAGTAAAGGAGCTAATATACAACCCTGTCTGACGCCTCGCCTGATGAAAAACCTGTCAGAACATTCGCCGTTATTACCGTATCTCACGCGTGCCGATGCATCCCTGTACAGCTCTTTAATAAATGAAAGAATAGGGGGATCTAAACCGATCTCTGCAAGGGTTTCCCATAGCTGCGTATGGTCAACGCAGTCAAATGCAGAGCTGAGGTCTACAAAGGTTATGAACAGATTGCCTTTTTTGGCCTGGGTATATTTGGCTATTATAAGGGTCAGATTTAGACCCTGTTCAATAGTGCCCTTACCTTGTCTGAAGCCGTATTGCAGGTTGGAGATAATATCTTGATCGCTTAGCCAATCATGTATTCTGTTTAAAATAATTCGCCCGGCTATCTTCATGAGGGAGTCTAAAAGTGAGATTGGGCGGTAGTTGGCGGGATTATCCCTCGCGCCTTTTTTAAAAATCGGGACGACAATTGCCTCAGGCCAAGTGGGAATAAAACCAGTGGTGTTCAAAGAATTCAATACATTAGTAAGCAGTGGAGCCCAGAGATCAAGCTGTGATTTAAAAACATCTATTGGGACGCAATCCGGGCCTGGGGCTTTCCCAGAGGGACTTTGTTTTAGGGCCATCAGTACTTCGGCGTGGTCAAATAAAATGTTTAAGGGAAAAAAAGTAGTGATAGTTAAATCAGAGGGGGAATTGGAATCACTTTCCCTCTCATACAGTCGATTGACCGAATCAGTAGGGTTATATAAGGTGCTAAAATGCTTAACCCAAGTTTCCGGGGTTATGGCTGAATCCAAAATCGGGGGCTGGGAGGGTCGAAAAAAGGGAGCATTGACTGCCCTCCAGAAGGCGGTATTGTCCCTCTTCTCAGAGGCTTCCACGAGGGCTAACCAAGCCTGCGATTTCAACTGGTTTTTCCTTACCTGACGCATAGTGCGGTAGTTATGTCTAGCTTGCTGTATTACTAGGCGGTTTCTAGGATTAGATTTCAAAGCTACTTTCAAGAGTCGCAAAGCTTTGGAACAATTCCTATCAAACCAGCCATAAGTAAGTGGGGGAGATTTCCTTGGGGCACATGCGAGCAGAGTTTTAATTTCTGACAAGATTGTAGAAAAAGAATTGGTTATTGTCTGCGGATTTTCTGTGGGTGACAAACAAGTTTGAATGTGATCATATACATTATTAACCAGAGTGTTAAGGAAAGTGAGGGGAACCACTTTGTCCCATTTAAGAAAAAGGCCCATAGTGGTTCCCAACTGTATGGCAGGAAAATAAGGGGGATTCTGCCTGACCGTGTCCTTAGCGTACGGGGTTAGCTTTAAGGTTACCCCGATTGGATAGTGATCGCTAATAGCAGTGTCAAGGGTCTCCCAAGTAAGTATCGACCCTGAGTACCTGGAAGATATAAGTGTATAATCAATCGTAGTATGACAACCTCTCCCATTATAAGTGGGTTTAAAGCACTTGGGTGGGAGGCATAAATCATTGACAAAGGATAGATTAAAGTGGGATGTTAAGCCATTTAAAAGATCTCCTAGTTTAGAGTGGCGAAAGTGACTAGGAGAATCGTCCGTGTCAGTTGTCAGTCCACAAGAACCTTTAATGCTCTGTGGGCACAGAGGGCAATTGAAATCACCTAGGAAAATAATAAGAGTGTCAGAATTTTTTTGGGACTCTATTTTGATAAGATCATTTTTTAATCCATTAAGCACCAAATCCAAGTGAGGGCTTGGAATGTTATTATAAAATTTGACCAGGACGATGTTTTTAAAAGAGCCACCGGTCAAGCTAATAAGCTGGTAATTTGAAGTCCCTGTGACAAAGGCTGGTTTTAATCGACATTCTACAGATATATAGGTCGAAAGTCCCCCCTTACTTCTACCATGGGGACTGGGAGAGGCTGGGGTGTGAAAGGTCTGATACCCTAAGAGATGGAGCTCTGTGGCAGTCCAAGTTTCCTGTAAGAAGATAATGCTGTAACGGGAAACGGTTTGAGTCCATACGGGGTTGGTCAATTTGTCGAGGAGACTTGCCACATTCCAGGACAAAAGACTATCACCCTGCAGGAGTTCATCCGTACCGGTGTTACCAGTCGTAGAATCTGTTGCAATCTCAGTAGTTTCTGAGAGTTGCAATGGAACTGTAGGGAGGGAAATATCACTGTGGGCTAAATAATTGGAAGAAGGGTTGGTTATCAAACAGTCAGTGAGGAGCATTGGCTCTAAAGATGGTGAGTGATGGACAATGCCAGAAGTTGACTTCCAGCCCATATTGTCAATAAGCGGAGTATTTTTCTTAAAATTCAAGTTATCAGATTCTAGGATAATTGGCAGAATGCTCGTGGTAGAAAAGTTATCAGCCACAGATCCAAAGTTAAAAAGTCAATCCTGTTCGTCCAAAGCTGAAAGAGTGGCATATCTGTTTGAAGTTGGGAGAGTGAAGTGGTGAGCCTGGATGTTGAACCTCGATGGTGGGTGTGGAAATGTGGGGTTAGACAAGAGGGAGCGGGGGTAAAAATAACTTGAGTCTACCGTAGAAATTCCCATACCCCTGCTCGGGGTGTACCAGTCCACGATGTGAGGTAACACCCTACGATCTCTAAAGTTAATTATAATGATATCACCCTGCATGTCCTTCGGTCTAGTGCCCACCCATTTCAATCTCCTCACATGTAATATTTCACCATTAATTTCTGGGGGGGGAGTGGTCTGTTTTGGGTCAGCCAGTATACTACTTTATTTTTGAGTTCCTGGTATCTCTCCGTTTTACCCTGGGCAAGAACTGGAACGCCAGTGAGTATCACTACGTAGGGAGCCGCTTCGGGGGGCAAGTCGATGTAAGAACTTTTGTCCAATTTGTGATCCGAAGTGGGCTGCCAGTTGATGTTATTACCCAGGGACACTACAGGGTTGGAGAGTTGATCTTCTCTTAAAGCCCCCTTGGCGGTGATTTTTTTCTCTGCTGTCGGCAGAGGAACAGATATGTTCTCTGTATGATTCGTTGTATTAGGCTGAGTAGTCGTTTGAGTGGAAGGGAGGGGCATAGTAGCCGCAGTAGGGTTTTTACATAGGTGGGAATTCAGGTCGTTATTTAATGCAATGAGTGAAGCATGGGATGCTTCCAGGCATGTTAGCTGTGTTGCAATATTCTTAACTCTCTCCACTAAAGGTGAAAGTAAAGATCTTACCAGGTGCTCTATGTCAGCCAGTAAATTGGAGAAAGGAGAGATGGGAGGCTGTATCGGGAGTGTTGAAGACCTAGCTCGTGTGAGGGTCGATGTTAATTGGGGTGTGGGTTTAAGCACATCAGGATGACAGTCTTTTCTCCTTTTTTTTGTTGGAGCAATAGGGATTTTTTTCGCTATAAGCTTAGAAGAAGAGGGTCTGTTCTTTGCGGGTTTTCTCTTGGGTATCTTGGCGGTGTCAGTTGGGGTTAGGTCCTCAAAGGAAGAGATCATTAATGATTGCGAATTAGAAGGGCATATGTCAAGTTCCGTTGGAGTAGCCGCTATGACTATTGGGTCAAGTGATTGCACGGAAGGACCAGCGACGTCGGTGGGGTCAGGGTCAGGGGTCCTAGTTGAAGGCGAAGGAACCTGTTGGATGTGGCCCAAGGACGAACGCTTCTGATAAATAGGGTCCAGTGATAAACGGCGTTCCATAATAGCAATCTCTTGTTCTAAAACAGAAGCGGCACTGGTGATAAAGTGATCCAAAGTCCCCCTAACTGAACCCCCCACCAAAGAGAGCCTTGATTTTGTAGAGTGTGTAGCCATGACAATTTGTTAAGTGAGATGAAACACAAATAGAATGGAAACCAATACGTTGTACAGTAAGGATAATATGACAAATATAACTGAGGAACAGTAAAAACTGTGAAAGACAGCCCCCTATATGCCTAAGAGAAACAATGAGTCACCTGGCTCTTGGGTCAACTTGTAGCGTGTGCACAGCCAACGACAGGGGGGTGGCCCAGCCCAGCCTCGGTCGGCCTTGGACGGCCGTAGACGGCCCGCCCTTTGCCCGGGCTTAGCCCGGTGCGTCCCACTGCGCGTCCCGCGAAGCAGGAGGCGCGAGAACTTTTAAGTCTGCTGATGGAGGAGGGAGGGGCTGTTGATGGTCACGCTGCCCCCACAGACTTCTGGGGCAAGTAGTTCAACACCAGCACCGGTCAGTAGAATCCGCACTCCAAACGCTGTGCGTCCCACGAAGCGGGAGGCGCGAGGTCTTTTAAGTCTGCTGATGGAGAAGGGAGGGGCTGTTGATGGTCACGCTGCCCCCACAGACTTCTGGGCCAAGTAGTTCAACACCAGCACCGGTCAGTAGAATCCGCACTCCAAACGCTGCGCGTCCCGCGAAGCGGGAGGCGCGAGGTCTTTTAAGTCTGCTGATGGAGGAGGGAGGGGCTGTTGATGGTCACGCTGCCCCCACAGACTTCTGGGCCAAGTAGTTCAACACCAGCACCGGTCAGTAGAATCCGCACTCCAAACGCTGCGCTTGGACAGAGAAGAGACAGTCTCATCTACTGGGTGCCTGCTAGGAACTGCTGCTCTCTTAACTTCCTTTACAGTTGATGGTAGTGTGCACTGTTTCTCTTCTTTTCATTCGTTGACCCTTGAATACATCTCTGCCACCTCGTTCAGATGCATATGCTTCGCCAGAGCGCGTCCCACTTGTGCTTATGTTCTTAATTGTGACATCTGCCAGCAGATAAAACCTTCAACTGCTGCGCGCCCACCTCAAACACAGTTGTACATATCTAATAAACCACTTGGGTGTGTTTATTTAGATCACAGCGGTCCTTTCTCCTCTGCTACTGCGTATAAGTAGATCTTAGTTGCAGTGGATTCGTGCACACGTTTTCTTTGGGTCGGGCTACAACGGAATGCTGATGCTCGAACTGTCATCAGGGTTTTGCGTGTCTTTGTGGGAATTTTTGCATGTGGTACCCTTCATTCTGACCAACGTCCTGCATTCGCCTCTAAGGCTTACAAAGAAGCCATGAGATCTTTGGGGGTCCAAGTCAAATTTTCGTCTCCATACCGGCCTGAGGGCAATAGTGTTGTGGAGCGAATTAACCGTGACTTAAAGCAATCCCTGACAGCTAGGGTTTTAGGTACTGGCAGAAACTGGTGTGCCCATCTGCATAGTGTTCAACGTGCACTTAATAATCTCCCTAGAAGGTCTCTGGGTGGGCGGACCCCATATGAAATGCTCTTTGGCATAAAAATGTTTGTCCCGGACCTTGATGGTTTAGACATGGCGGCTTCAGCCGCACCCTTTGACGTAGATTATCACTGTGCAGTATTACAGAATCTACAAGAGACCAGAGACAGTCTTGCAAAGGTGGACTTGCCCTCCACAACTGATGCTGCACTTCAGATTCCAGTAGTTGGCTGGCTACCTCGAGTTGGTGACCTGGTCCGTGAGAAGGTGGAGAACAAGAAGGAGTTCGGCCCCTCTTATCGTGCTCCAGTTCCAGTGCTTGGCGTGCAGGGTACAAGAACAGTAATTTTACCTCCACTTTCTGGTCGCAAGGATAACAGGTACATCTCCATTGACAATGTCAAACTACAGCGAGTGGCCGATTCTTCTTAGTATGACTCCAGCGGTCTCTTGTCCAGCGATGCTGAGAAATTCTGTTTTGGCTCAGACAACTACCAACAGGCCTGACATTGCCATCAAGATGCATACAATTACTAATCCTTTATTGCCTCCGCCGGCTGGTGGTCCATGTGAAGATACTGAGTATACTTAACAATGGTCCATCGTAAATTTCTATTTTTGCTGCTTGGTTTAAAAGACATTTTTTAATTCCCCCTTGGACTTACATTTGGCTGGTGCTCATAACTATTTTTTTGTTTATGTCCATTGGATTTGTGGTTGTATTTTTTGGTCTAGTAAATGGACATAATCTTACCGAAAGATCTACAATTAGATTAATTGATGGAACTTTGGCCCCCCACTCCTCATCGTACATCATGAAAAGGGACCAGACTTTTGTGAATATTACTGCCTGGCCTGTATTGGATGGGATTGTATGGGATGCTGTTAAATTTCAAATTCATGGTCCCACAGAGGTGATTAATGTCCCCAATGTACTTCGTGTTTCTATGTGGGATGTTGTTAAACAAAATATCTGCTCTGATGATTGGGCTGTCCAAGTCATAGAGGCTCTTTTTTCTGATTTGAAATATTATACTGCTTTTGATGCTGACGATTTGTATTTAGACACGGCAAATTATGGGGAATTGTTTTGCTACCAACACTATGGCAATCATTTCCTGCATAAAGCAAATACATTTAGAAATGTTGTTAATTATACCCAATGGGAACATTGCCCAGCGCCCATTGAAGGTAGCTCTAAAACTCTAGTGAACAAATTTACATATTTTACTGTTTTCAGTGTATCTGAACCTGAGGCCTTTTATTTTAAAGTGGCTGAGGAGTCAGCTTCCAAAGTTAGACTGACCCACACTAAATTATTGTATTCCAAGTCCTTTATGGATGAATTGGCTATGGGGGCTATGAGCTGTGGAAAGATACCATTGATCTTAAATCTGTTTGGGGTTCTAAAGCATGGCAGGTACAAGGTACAAAAGCACTGCATCGTGCTTGCCTTATCCCAAACCACATGTTGTTTTTGAATTCTACCATTTTTCAAACCACCTGCTTTGAATTGGCCACTTCTAAAAAGATGAATTCCCCCTCTATTCCTGATCTGGGCGCTTATCCAAAATGGAATAATCACACAGATCTGTCCCTTGATGCGTTGCAGTCATTCATTACTAATACATCCTTCAACATTTCCAACTTAGAACCTGAGGGGTGGTTAATATGGCAGAAGAGCTCAGGCTCCTGTCAACCCCCGATTTGAATCTTCCCATTTTGTTACTACCTATTATGTCGGGAAGTTATGTTAGAACTGGCTGCAACATTCCACCTTGACATCTGTTGAACTTCATTTATCAAAATTGAATAACAAAATGGATTTGAATGATTTTGTTAAGGGTCCTGTGGGTGGCAGGTCCAAAAGATGGGTGCATGCTGTTTATAACAAATTGTGGACATTATCTCAAATTGAAGCTGCATCCAGATTAAGGGCTATTGATCAAGCAAATTTGGAAAAAGTGCTAGCAGTCATTGAAACCGCATTAACACCCTTTCTTCCAGAATTTACACATTAGATAATATTGTGTCATCTGTTGTGGATATAGTACAGGATGATATGTCTGTTTTATACCATGGTCAAAATCAATTACGTTCTATAATGCAGTTCGCATGGACTTTACAAACATTGAAGGCTGGGAAAGTTCCCTGGGACTACATGAATACATTATCTTTATTCCTGCCGTTTAATATGGCTGCAAAACAACAGTTCATGTCCATGAAAGATGCGACATACTCATTATTGCATATTGAAAAGTTGGAACCTTTGCATTTCTCTGTGGCCGAATCTAACTCAGCAGTGTGGCTTATTCACGGTTCAATCACCTTACCGTTTCCTTTGTTTAAGTTCAGTTCATGTATGAACACTATATATATATATATATATATATATATATATATATATATATATATATATATATATATATATATATATATATATATATATATATATATATATATATATATATATATATATATAATTATTTTTATGGTTGAATTTATAGGGCGCGACAGCTACCCAAAAAGGGTTTCCCGGTGCCAGGACAGCTATGAACAGAATGGTGGAAATAGAAAGAGAGAGATTACTGGCTAAACAGCCAGGTCTTTATGGATCTACGAAAGAAAGTTTAGTTGGTTTCTTTGCGGGTAACAACAGGAAGAGTGTTCCAGAGGGTGGGGCCAATATAGGAAAAGGACTTGCCACCCATCCTGGCGAGTTTGAAACGAGGGACCGTGAATTTCTCAAGTGATGAAGAACGGAGGTGACGCGCGGGAATGTAAGGGCTAACAAGAGAGTGCAGGTAGGGTGGTGCTGAACCCCATCTTATCTTGAACATAAAGCTCAAAACTTTGAACTTTATGCGATTCTCCACTCTAAGCCAATGAAGATCGTGGAGGTAGCCAGAGATGTGGGATATTCTGGGAATACTGCACAGAAGTCTAACTGCAGAGTTTTGAACTAACTGTAGTTTACGGGTTACGGTCTTGTTGGCACCTAACAGCAGGACATTACTGTAGTCAAACCTTGAGGTTATGAGGGCATGGACCACTGTTTTTTTTGCGTAGCAGTGGGTAACATCCAGATGATTTTTCGCAGCCATCTCAAGATGGTAAAACATGTGGCCGCGACCGTGACAACTTGTTAGTGCCAGGACAGAGAATCGTCAATGTAGATGGCCAAATTCCGGACATGGTTAGAAGGTTGCGGGAGAGCACCCATCTCGGAAGGCCAATGAAGTGGACCCCATAGGTCCTTGCCCTTACCCAGGATTAAGACCTCGGTTTTATCACCATTAAGTTTAAGATGGTGTTGGGTCATCCACAAGGCGATACTCCTAAGACCAAGTTGTAAGCCAGATGTAGAGTTAGGGTCGGAGGAGGTGAGAGAAAAGATGATTTGAGAGTCGTCTGCATAAGAAAAAAGGGTAAGGCCAGCTTGGTCAGCAATATCTGCTAAAGGCCTTACATGGAGATTAAAAAGCAAAGGACTGAGTATGGAGCCCTGGGGTACCCCATGGGGGGATGAATGAGTGCTGGAACTGTTTGTGGCTGAAAAAATCTGGAAGGTACGATCATTCAGAAAGGAGATGATCCAGTCCAGGGCAGAGCCACATATGCCCAAGGATTTCAAATTTTTGATAAGTGTGGGGTGCGAGATAGTGTCGAACGCCACGCTGAGGTCGAGCAAAATGAGTGCCATGGTCTCTCCACAGTCAAGATGTGCCCTAGGCAGATGTGCCCTAGGCAGATATGACCCATTGGGTACTGCTTTCCTGCATGAAGTTTGGTCGCTCCCATTTACATACAGGTGCATGAGAGAGGGTAAAGAAGTTTATTTAAAAGGAAAGGAATGCACTTCCACACCTGATCACTCAGTAGTCTGTAGGAACATCCAATTGCATGGCGCCTGCAAAGTTCAGGCACCAAATTTAGCTTGCATTCTGAAGGGAAATCCTGTGCCAGCAATTACACCCACTTTTACATTGTTAGCTAACGGTAGCTATTTGCTTTTAAATAATGAGGCATGCTGCGGGATCCTAGTGGGGATTCCGTACATTGTCACTGTCTCACAATGCGTAGTCTGCTGTAAAAATGTCCTTTTCCCGCCCCCACATGGGAGACTGGATGTATCCATCTGGCCATCCATCCCAACCTTGAAAGCAGAGTTCAACAAGATGAGCAGAATAAGGGCTCTATTGTCTCAAAAAGAAGTCGCTCTGACTTCCTCCCGTGGAACATTCATCCTTCACGTGGCAAACACCCGCACCGAGGTGCATGCGCTTTTAAATACTTCATTTCAGTGCTCTGATTCATACTATATTCAATGCCTCGTCAACAACTGGCTGGGTACATTTTTTCAAAGTTGTGGGCTCCGACCTCGTGACCTCCTTCCAAACAATATTTGATGTAATACCGGCATTTTTTCATTCTATTTTTTCCAGTGTCTTCGGCGGGTTGCCATTGATTCTCACCCTGACTGCTGGTGTGCTCCTGTTGGTTTGTTTGCTCCGCAATGGCTGCACGATCTGTATCACACGACAACCGGATGCTTGAATACTATGGAACATTACCGCTGGCCACCTTAAGCGTGGCCTATGGATTATCCTTCCGGTTCTCTTACTTTACTTGCGTGCAACCTGTTTTCCATTGCTTAGATTGTCCATTCGAATGGGCTCTGGATTTGTGCCTCTCGAACACGGTGTCTCCTGCCCCGGATTATGATCGACTAATGAGTCCCTTGGTGGCTCATCAGTTGGACTGTTCTGGCATCGGGATTATGGCCTGTGGAGAGTCACATGGAGTCCTAGGGAATTGGGATATATATGCGGCAGCATATAAATTCTTGGCAAGAAGTTATCTTGAAGAACATGCAAGTTGTCCTCTGATTGTGCTAGAGGCTCCGGTTATCGAAGAACATGTATGTTCATTTACTTTGCTTGACTGGATGGCGGACTCTTTTACTGAACATTATAATGACTTCCTCTTGGAGGCAGTTGCTACTTATTGTGCCGACACAATGATGGATTAACTTGGGAGTTGTCCATCTTCCGCACGTCCGAACCCATATTTTTAATTTTTTTCTTTTTACTCCACGCTAGACTCTGTCACGCCTTTGTGAGATGTTTTTTTTTTTTTACTTTTTCCAACAATTTTTCAAACTGTCACTACCAATAATATGAATTGGCAATACATGAACTTGGTTCTGTCTCAATCGAACTTGAACTCTGCATTCCTACTTTGCTTCCCTATTTTTGTTCGTGGTCCGATCAAGGAAGGGTGTAGTAGAGACGGAGTTCCATGTACACACATTGCTATGTTAGCATAAGCGCCTTAGATGTAAAACGCCATCTTGCCACTTTGCTGCTTTTGCACACGACACTGCAGGTAGCTTTTATTGCAAGAAAAACTGCTTGCTTGCTTTTTTTTCACATGAGAACGGTCTGTTGTTCACATCCCTAGACGTGCACCGCGACCTTAGTCTGAACACTGTGTGCAGAAGCCGTCAAGGTCAAATAACAATGTATGCTTTTGAATTCAGGTTGATCGGCCCACGCTGTAGCCATAACACGCACACAGCTGCAAATATCTGAAACTCGGGTGCCTTTAATATTGCATTTGCATGCATGATTCAGACACTTGGAGAAAACCTTTTTCCAGACACAGAGCAGAGCTGATCCTGTGATGTGATTCACCTAAACTGATTTTTACGGTATGGGGTTCCCCATTCAAGCCTAGAGACCTTCTATTAGTTTCATAAAACTAGTTTACGAGCGAAGGGAGGTGGCTGTTTTCTACTATCGTTTGTAATATAATTTCTCCCTTCATTTTCTATGGTATTGTAACAATGCTGATGGTTTTGTTTTTAATTATTTGTCTGCTTATGTTAGCCAAAGTACTGCACCTTAGAGCACGTAGTTAAAAATAATTGTTTTAAACTTTACAGTATCTCTGATTACTCTTTTTGTAGACTGATATGAGAAAAATAACGAAAAGGTGTTTCTGATTCCCACCATTCCTGAGAGTACTCTAAGTAGCTTGTTCTGGGTTGTCTAATCATTGGTAGCTTTGAGATGATATGGAGAACGAATGAGACACTGATGCTAGTCGGATAGGGGTTCTGGGTACTGAGGTGAGTTTTTGGTACACCACAATTCACTGAGGTCCTGGTTTCCTGCGCATAGTTCTGTGCATGAGTAGAATCCCTGCAACACCCTGACACATCATTCAGCCCTTGGTTCTGAAGCATTAGAAAAAAGGGCAGAACCATTACTAAGGGTGACTAACGGTTGAGTATCTGGGCTGTTACCAAGGTAAAAAGAAAGAGGTTTACAAATTCAGAGGGCCAGTTAGAACAGGGGAATAAGCGATTCTCATTACTTTGCTCACCTCGGTCACATTCCTACCAACATCCAACAGTGGATGGCTATTCAATACCATGCCTAAACTCCCTAAAATACCGTAAACATTACTTGCCTGTAACAATCAGTGTGCCACTTGTAATGCAGAAGAGTTACATGCTCTGCACACTGCTGCCATTTAGTGTTGGCGTAGAAACTGTATATTTTTTTTCTAAGTAGAAATTTTGGCTTCAAAGTGACTTGTAATCCCTTTCTTAAAACCCACAATGTCCCAGAGCATAGACTTCACCTTAGATTGTATATTTCCCCTACAGGTGACAGTACATAGGTGTAGCAATGCAAAGTAGGATAGTCTATGTGTACTGGTGAAATGTAAATCATATAATAATTTATGAGAACACCATCTCATAACATGCCTGCATCTAGGGAGGTAGGAGGGTGCATGTGACTCTACAGCAGCACACTTTGTAAATTCATTGGTACAGCAAAGTAATATTTGTTACAGAAATGTAACATTTTCCATCTGCAGCATACACTTTGCACAGACTAAAAAGCAGTACCCTTCTCATTAATACGGTAGCTTGCAAGCTCTAGCGAAAGAGGTTTGTAACAAAGTTTTAAGGGTAGTTTGGCCGAAATGTTTTTCTTGTTGGGCATGACTGTACACAATTATGCCTAGTAAAACTTTGGTTGGTAATTAATGTTGTATCTCTATATATGCATGCAAGTTGGAAGTCTCACAGGAACGCCATAGTGAGTTCCTTTTATGCAAGAGAAATGTGTCCTAGGCACAGAGTGTAGTGTGCAATGGCTTTGGCATTGCAAACCTGAATATACTACACTATCAACTTATCTTACCCTATTTTCAAAACAGGCTTCCCTAAGTGGGGCTTGCCAAAGGCCACAAAGAGCTGCTTAGTCCTCCTGAAGGCTTAAGTATGCTCAACATAGTACATGAGGTCTCTTTTGACATTTAAAGCTTGTAAGGCCCTTACCACAACTGACTGAGGTTGGGGAAAAGATGTGGTACATCAATAGTTTGATGAACACGGAGGTTTGGTTTAAGTATTACCCAGTATTTGGGTACTTGAATAAATGACTTTCCACTGTTAGGGACTGCAGTTCACTTATTCTCAGAAGAGAAATGAATGCAATGAGAGTAGCAGCTATCCATGACAATAACTGCAGTATACAAGAGTGTAAAGGATCAAATGACAGTCCGGTGTCCGTGTAAGTGCAATGCTAAGGTTCCATGAAAGGATTTGTAAGAAATGGGGCTTCTGGTTAGCTAGGGCATGCACCTAAGCCAGGCAACATTCACCACTCTGGTCAGGGCAAGTAACTACACACCAAAGATAACCTGTGCTCACCCTCTGGTAGTTTGGCGCTGAGCAGGCGGGCTTACCTCAAGAGGCAATGTGTAAAGTAGTTGTGCAACACACACTAACACACAGAGTAACATGGTGAATATACCACAAAAGACTCCACACTGGCTTAGAAAAATAGTAATTCTTTATGTCATGAAAGTGAGATCAGAACAACGAAAATCCAATAAATATGTTAAGCGATATGCAATTTTTGAATAAATCCAGCCAAAGCAATAGGAGATCAAAAATGTCAAGAATTAAGTCAATAAACCAACAATGCCACATTGAAAGGGTTAAATGTTGAAGCAGCGCTTCTCAAACTGAGCGGTCCTTTAAAACATATGAGAGTTAGTAGGAAATATGTGGAACCTTAGATTCCAGCTGATGCATTTCTTTTAGGTTGAGTTACCGATGACGGGAAAGTACGTGTCTCCCGAGTCTGAGGAGCGTACGAGAGAGATGCAGAGCCCGCCTGGGGCTAATCTAAGTAATCTGAAAAGAACAGGCAAGCCACTGCATAGGCACAGGTCCAGTTTTGAATTGCCTTTGTGTGAGAGCAGGACACCGCCTATTCAGATGTAAGTGTGAACCACCTCTCAGCCCAAGAAGGCTATTAACATGCAGATACATGCAGATGCATCTCCTGTCACACCCAGTCCTTCCTGTGAGTTTGCTCTCTAGCAAGTATGCACTAATTGTAGCTCTCGCCCTGGCACACAGAGCTAAGTAAAGAGTAGACAAATGTACACTTTCTCAAGGTGGCATTTGTAAAATAGTAGTGTTAAATCCAATTTTACCAGTAAAGAGTATTTATCATTACTATTCCAACCACACCAAACACGACAAAACGACTCCTTTCTGATAATGAATTACCACTTACAAGTATATAAGGTAATTCCAAATTCTGGCCTATTGAAAAACTAGACCTCAGAAAAGTCAAAAACAAATTTAGCTGTTTGCCTCGGCCAGGACATATGTACTTCTACCAACGCGCAGAGGTACTGCTGACGAAAACTTTCCGGATCCAGTCTGACGCCTGGGGGTAATTCTAAGGTAAGGAATCTATCGCTACTAATGTTTCTTACAGATATATCGTTACCGAATTTAAGTAACTTGTTCATCTGAAAGAAACACATAGTGATAGATTCCTTACCTTAGAATAGATACCCCAGCAACACCAAACCTGGTGATGGGTCTGCAAACCAAGATCACACCAGAAAGTCACAGAGAATAGAATGGCCGAAGAAGCCATCTCTCCGGACTTGGCTGTCCAGGCAATAATGCTTAGTAACGTGTGAAGCGAGGTCCACGTGGCTGCCTGACAGATGTCTTGCAGGGGGACACCACGTCCCAACGCAGTAGTGGCTACAGTAGCTCTGGTGGAATGAGCACGCAGTCCTACCGGAGGTTCCTTTTTAGCTAACGAGTAACAGGCTTTGATACACAAGACGACCCAGCGGGAGATAGTCCTCTTGTGTACCGCCCGACCTTTCTTGGTGCCAATGTAGCTAACAAAGAGCTGTTCATCCACCCGGAACTGGTGTGTGTAGTTGAGTAAAATGAGAGAGCACGTTTTGGGTTCAGACGGTGGAGCCTCTCTTCCTCTCTGGAAGAATGCGGAGGCGGAAAGTAGGTGGGCAAGGTAATAGACTGCCCAATGTGAAAGGCTGTAACAACTTTTGGCCAAAAGGAAGGACGGGGCCCGAGCACAACCTTGTCCGGATGGACTGATAGTAAAGGAGGCTTACAAGAAAGAGCCTGAAGCTTACTCACTCGCCTTGCGGAAGCGATGGCCACCGGGAAAGCAGTTTTTCAAGGTCAAGAGATGAAGAGGACAGTTGTGGAGGGGCTCAAAGGGAGCGCACATCAACTATGTAAGAACTAGGTTCAAGTCCCACTGAGGCAGCATGAAAGGAATAGGAGGAAAAAGGTGTGTAATGCCTTTGAGAAATCTATTTACAACAGGGGACTTGAAAAGAGAGGGATGATCAGGGAGCCTGAGAAAGGCCGAAATAGCATAAAGATAGCCCTTGATAGTGCCCAGAGCAGAGCCCTGCTGGGTCAAAGAAAGAAGGAACAGCAGTACTTCAGAAAGAGGTGCAGAAAGGGGATCCACAGCCTTTGCTGCGCACCTTGCCACAAATTTGTTCCACCTGCAGGCGTATACCACTTTAGTGGAGGGACGCCAGGCTGTCAGAATGACAGCACAAACTTTAGGAGGCATGTCGAAAGGAATCAACTGCCGCCGCTCAATCTTCATGCAAAGAGGTGGAGACTGGACAGGTTCGGGTGGAGGACCTTCCCCTGCTGCTGCGACAGAAGATCCTCCCGAAGAAGCAATCTGATCGGAGGATCGATGCTCATACTGAGTAGCTCGGGATACTATACTCTTCGAGCCCAGTCCGGGGCCACAAGGCTGACTTGCGCCCGGTCACGCCTGATCTTCTTCAGCACTCTGGGTAGAAGTGGTATAGGTGGAAAGGCGTACAAACAGACCGCAACTCCACTCGTGACGAAAAGCGTCGCTGAGCGAGTGCCGCCTTCGAAATTCCAACGCGCAGAACTGATGACGTTGCGCGTTCTCTTTGGTGGCGAATAGATCTAACAAAGGCTCTCCCCACTGCTGAAAGAGACCTTGCACCACCTCCGAGTGAAGACGCCATTCGTGATCCATCATGCACCTGCGGCTGAGTTAGTCCGCCCTGGCATTCAAAGAACCTGCCAGGTTTCGAAACACCAGGAAAACGCCCTGATGTTCCAGCCATGTCCAGAGACGCAGAGCCTCCTGACAAAGGGTCCACGACTTCACCCCGCCTTGCTTGTTGCAGTACCACATGGCGGTGGTGTTGTCTGTGAACCCCTGCACTACTCTCCCCTTGACAGAGGGAAGAAATGCCTTCAGTGCAAGCCGGATCACCCGAAGCTCCAAAAGGCTGATATGGAGCTTGGACTCCGCCGGAGACCAGAAGCCTCTGATCTCAGCCTCTCCCATGTCGTCGCCCCATCCCAGGTGGGACACATCAGTCAACACTGTAAACTCCAGTTGGGGAAGGGAGAGGGATCTGCCGTCACCCAATGCCGGTTCGTGAGCCACCACTGCAACAGACGTGCAGTGCCCTCCGAGCTCTGGAAGTGATCGGACAGGTTCCCCTGATGCTGCGCCCACTGGAACTTCAGGTCCCACTGCAGAGCCCGCATATCGGCATGATCGATCAGCAGGATACAGGAGGCCATGAGGCCCAGCAGCCTCAGAGTCACTCTGACCGAAACATCACAATCAGAGCCTGAATATCCCGGACTCGCTGTTTGGGAGGATAGACCCGAAACTGCGCCGTGTCCAGAACCGCTCCGATAAAGAGGAGCTTCTGAGAGGGAATCAGGTGCGACTTCAGCACGTTGATGGAGAACCCCAGCAAATGCAGGAGGTCGGCCGTAGTCTGGAGGTGGGAGATGGCCTTCAACAACCAGTCGTTGAGATAGGGGAAGGCCCTGATCTACGCAGATGAGCTGCGACCACCGCCATCACTTTCGTGAACACCCGAGGGGCGTTGGTACGGCCAAAAGGGAGCACGGTTAACTGAAAATGCCCGTGGCCTACCGTGAACCGCAGGTAACGCCGGTGGGCCCACAGGACTGGGATCTGGAAATAAGCGAATAAGTCCAGCGCTACCATCCAGTCTTGTGGATCCAGAGCAGACAAGACCTGAGCTAGAGTGAGCATCTTGAACTTCTCTTAGCGGAGGAAGCGATTGAAGTTCCGGAGGTCTAAGATAGGACGCAGGCCCTTATCCTTCTTGGGTACCAGAAAGTAGTGGGAATAGCAACCACGACCTACTTCTGGCGTCGGAACGCGCTCGATGGCCCCCTTGGCCCAGAGGGCAACAACTTCCTGCTGAAGAAGCACTAAGTGATCCCCCGACATGCGGTGGTACCGAGGTGGCATGGCTGGAGGGGCAGTCTTGAAGGGGAGGGAGTAGCCCCTTCGGACTATCTCTAAAACCCACCTGTCCGAAGTGATGGTGCACCAGTGGGGGAGGTGATGGTGAAGCCTGCTGCCCACTGGCATCTGATGGGCCTGAAAGTTCGGACTAGGAAGGTTTGGAGGCAGTGGTGGCCGGGGTGGAGGTGGTGGCCGGGGTGGAGGTGGACTGACCCGCCCGCTGGCCCCTTGGTCCGCCACGGCAGAACCCGCGTCCGCGCTGGGATTGTTGCTGCGCAGGTTTGTGGCCCTGATGCGGACTCTGCGGGGCGCCTCTTCCGGTGCCACGAAAGGAGCAAAAAGCAGAAGGCGGAGGAGGGCAGACTGCAGAGTCCCAAGGACTTGGCCGTAGCCCGTGAATCCTTAAACCGCTCCAACGCGCTGTCTGCTTTGTCGCTGAAGAGACGACGGCCATCAAAAAGCATTTCCATAAGTATGTTTTGGAAATCCTCCGAAAATCCAGTTGTCCTCAACCAGGCGTGGCGTCGAACCGCCACCATCGTTGCAATCGATCTGCCCAGTGAGTCGGCAGTGTCTAGGCCACAACGAATCATGAACTTAGCTACGTCTCTCCCCTATGCAACAGTCTGGGAGAGAGCTGTCCAGGCCTCCTCCAGACACTAAGGCAGCACTTGCGCCACTGTATCCCACAAAGAGTGGGAATAACGGCCCAAGAGGCATGCGGTGTTCACAGACTGCAGCGCAAAACTGGCGGAAGAGAAAATCTTCTTTCCACACTGGTTCAGTTTCTTGGATTTCCTATCCGGTGGTGCGGAAGGGAAGGCGGTCGGGAAAGCAGAAGCTTTGGACAACCAAGCTCTCGGGGGTGGGGTGTGGGAGAGGAAAATGGGGTCACCAGGACCTGGGCGATGGTGTCGGGCCACATTCCTGTCCACAGGAGCCCCTGTGGTGGGCCTGGATCAGGAGCCCAAAAGAACATCAGAAAGTGCTTCATTGAAGGGGAGCAGCGGTTCTGCAGAAGTAGCTGCTGGCTGAAGCACTTCCGTCAGGAGGTTAGTCCTGACCGCCACAGTAGGGAGCACGAGATGTAGGGCCTCGGCAGCCCTACGCAACACCACAGCATAACTAGCACCCTCCTCCATAGCCACGGTAGGAGGAGTGAGCATGCCAAGGTCTGGGGAGGTGTCCAGACCACTGGCTTCCCCAACTCCTCTGCCCAGTCCTGTTCATACTCGCAATCAGCTGCGAGTGTCTCCTCAGACCCCCCCCCCCAGTCCTCCCCTTCCTCCTCAGGCCGTACAACAGGCCTAAAATAAGGAGCAGGGACATGGGGATAGAAATCCCCGAGCAACTTCGAGAACGGCATTGATCGATGCTGCGTCCACTTCGGGGCTGAAACCGGGGTCGACGTCGTCCAGAGGAGCGGACGATGTTGGAAGTGGTGCCGGTGGGGTTGACGTCGGTGGAGGTGTTATAAGGTCAACCGGCGTTGACCGGGATCCCGGCCTGGATCCAGGGGGTCCTGCGGCACTGAGGCAGGGGCCGACAGCGATGTCGGGGTAGGAGCCACCGGCGATGAAAGGCGAGGACCCCCAGTCGGGATCGCGGGGCCCGAAGGCGCACCAGCGGGTCCAGACGGCCCAAAGAGGCGAGCCATGGCTGACATGAATTCCTGTATTTGGGCTGGAGTCACCGACGAACCCGGGAAGGGTGGGTAGGCCGGCGGCGACACCGTAGGCTCTGCCAGAGCCGCGGGGGAGACACCACCCGCACCCTCAGCCGTGTCGCGTGACCGGCGAGGGGAAGTCGGAGAACAATGACGTTTCTTCGACTTCTTGTGCTGCGCCCTAACTGACCCAGAGTGCGAAGACTTTGATTCCGAAGACCGATGGTGATGACTCCGCGCACGGTCCATCGACCTCCCTCGGACCGGGACCTCGAACGGAGCGGAGCCGACTGCAGGGCCTCCAGCAGCTTTCGGGACCGCCCCCGCAAAAACTCCGGCGCCATGGCCCAGCAGTCGGGGCCCGACTTTGGGTCGTAGTCTCGCCCCAGGCAGGAAAGACACACTCGGTGCGGGTCCATCACCGACCTCATACGGGGGGCAGTCCTCGCAGGACTTAAACCCGGGCATCCTAACTGCACCAGGAGTCGAAGACGCGATGAAAAATAGAGACAAAAAGGCCTAAAAAAAGTCAGTCAAAAATTGACTGGGGGTTCCTGCTCTTCCCCGATCTGCGCTTGCGACCACGACACCAAAGACGGACGCGGAGCTGCACAACGCCACCTACCGACGCACAGGGGTACGGCTGACGAAAACTTTCTGGATCCAGTCTGACGCCTGTGGGTAATTCTAAGGTAAGGAATCTATCACTATGTGTTTCTTTCAGATGTTAAATATATTAAAACTGTAAAACCTCAGAAGCAAAATCAAGAGATTCAGAGCCCTAAGGTTGGGATGTTGTGTGAGGTCCTCTGTGGATAGAGGTAGCTTTTGGTGGAGTGTATGGACATTTTCAGAAGTAGTGAATACCCGGGTGGATGCTATGAGCATCATGGGTGCTCAGTCTTATTTTCCATACTAAATACGGTATTAGTGGAAGTGGAGGAAAAGCGTATTATCCCTGACCAATTCATCCATATAGAATCTGCCCACTGACTGTGGATGTGGCTATCTGGAGGAAAACTTTGGCATTTTGCAATCTTTAGTGTAGCAAAGAGATCAACCACCAGAGTCCCCTAGCGGTGGAAGTAGTGTTGAAGTGCCTGGAAGTTGATTTCCAATTTATGTGCTTGGTGATGCATTCTGCTCAGTGGGTCTGTAAAATTAAGTGTTCCCCCATGAACAGGACTTGCTGGCAAATGGCCAAAAGCCAGACTGCCCGAGCTAACCATGACGACTGTGATCAGCATGGGCCCTCCACTGCTTCTGGCAGTAGTATGTGGTGGTCATGTTGACTGTGCAAAAGAGGACTGTTATGTTGTGAATCGGTTTGCAAAAAAAACTCTGACAGCTAATTAGAATGCCATTAATTCCAACACATTGATGAGCACACTGTTGTTAAGAGACCAATGGCCCTGTATATGCAACTGAGCATCTGGTACTATTACAAAGCAAGAAGCTATTGTTCCCAACATTCTCACTGTCAGAGGACTTGATGATGGGTAAAGGGGAAGGGAAGCCTCCAAAATGACATAACTCTCTTGTTGTTGGGGTATGATTTGTCTGTTACTCCCTCAACTGTTGCTCTTTATCAGCTAATCGTCCAGGCATGGAAAGACATAAATGGCATTGCTCTGAAGATAGAACCACTGTCAGACATTTTGTGAACACCTGAGGGAGCTGTTGTGATCTTGAAGGGTAGCTTGTTCAATTGATAATACTTTTCACTTAACACCAACTTGAGGTAATGGTGTGCTGGGTGAATGCGGATGTGGAACTATGTATCCTTGAGATAGAGGGTGACCATGTATTTCCTAACACAGAGCAGTAGAATGACGTCTTGTAGGGTTGTCATCTTGAAATGCTCTGATATGATGTACTGCTTGAGAGGTCGGAAGTCGAGTACCAGCCACAGCATTCCTTCTTTCTTATGGATGAGAAAGTACAGGTAATAGATGCATTGTCCCCGCTGGGTTGTTGGAACGGTCTCAATTGCTTCCTTTAGATGCAACATCTGCAATTCTTCCTTCAGCAGACTTTGGTGGTCTTGCCTGATGCTGTGGTGGTGTGGTGTAGTATGAAACTACAGACAATGCCCATAGGCGAGGGAAACAATTTTTACAACGCGGTTGTTACATCATATTCTGTAACAACGCGGTTGTTACAATGACCCGTTGTTACAACACGATGCCATTTCATCGCAAGTCATTAGATCGACTTGCTCTAGATGGCGCTCCAGGAATGGTATGATTTACTATTCCAACACCTTCCCTACTTTTGCGCAGGGTGGAGTTGGAATAGTAAATTATACTATTCCTAATGTTGGAGCGCCATCTAGTGCAAGTCGATCTAATGACATGTGATGTAAAAGCATGCGCTGTAGCATGCTATATTCATAGGCGACCATGAATAATATCCACTTGTCCAATGGAATTTTTACCCAATGGCTCTCAGCAGGTTTTGTTGTGATCAGGGGAAATGTGTAGAAAGTCATTGCTTTGAGGAAGAGGCGCCTTTACTTTGAGCATGTCTGGCCTTACCAAGGCAGTTGCCCTGGAGAATTCCAATGGGGTATGACTTGGCTGAGTGACTCTCCTACAGAGAGGGCATTGTGAAGTGGCCCCATGACGTTCCACCAGATCATCATTGTTGTATGTGCAACCCTGACTACACAGAGAGGTTCTGGAGTGCACCATGGCCTTGTCTGCATCAGTACCCTTTAAAAAAAAATAAAAAATGTAATCCACCCGAAGGCTGAAAAGATGCTCTCCATCAAAAGGGACACTGAGGAGATGTTGCTGGACTGCTGCTCGAATTCAAGAGACTTGCAACCAGGCATGTCATCAGCGGTAAATGCTGGTGTTGGTTTCATGGGAGGCTGTGCCAGCTGCATCCAGGGTGCTCCTGGTGCAAGTACTGGAAATTATTTTTCCGGCTTGACAGATTCCTTTCCAAACTTCCATGGGCCTCCAAAAGGTTTTTGACTAGCTAATCCATCTCCTTCCATGGGTATCTTTTAGATTGCGACAGTAGTCCGACCAAGCTGACTAAGCACGATTGAGTGGTAGTTCCCACTACTACCCTCTTGCTAGCAGCATTTTTCGGCTTGCTCGTCTTGTCGGGTGGAGGGTCGACACTGTACACTGCACAAAAGCCCTTTTTAGAGCAGTATGGACCACCAACTAATCTGGTAACACATGGCCCCATTTGTAAGTGGGTTTCTCGGGTGCTGCTTAATGCTTTTTCCATGCCTTCGACATAACAACCTTGGTCTTGAGAGGATATTTGAAATTTCAGCTGAGCACTTCAACATACATTTTCATCCTGGTAGATATTGCACAGACTGGTCTATTTCTTTTATTTATTTTTTTTACTATTTTTATTGAATTTTCATAAATACACAAACAAACAATACAGTCATGGCTTTCAGTCTAAGATACAATTACACTAGTTATTGCTTCTCATATACAAAGACATATTCAATAACATTAAGAAAAGGTAACGTAGCTAATTAATCCATTTCTCCACCGGAGCCCATATCTTAGAAGCAAGCTCCCGCCTCCGCCTACCCTTTATTGAATAGACTGAGGATTCAAGTTTATGGATAGCAAGCAGTCTAGTTCTCCAGTTAATAAATGTCGGGGCTTCGGGAGAAAGCCATTGTGAAGTTATACATAAACGGATCATGGACATAGCAATGAACAAAAACGCAGACGTATGCCATGAATTGCCCAAAGATACTACCCCATCATAACCCATTATCACCATCTCAGGTGTCAAGGTACATTGAATCTTTAACATAGAATTAATAAAACGTTCTATATCTGATATAAATTCAGTCAGTTTAGGACAAGAAAAAAACATATGGCTTGCATTTGCTGCGTATAACCCACACCTTGAGCAATGGTTCCCTTTTCTACTACCCCATTTTGCAATTCTTGCAGGTGTATAATAAAGATCGAACATTGACATATAACTTTGAGTCCGAAGACTACCAGAGACCAAGACTTTACTAGCGAACTCCAAAGCCGGGTTTAAATCCATACCAGTCTTCCCTAATTTATCTGCCCACCTTGACCCTTGTGCACATAGGTCATCCGGTAGGCTAGATAGTAAATGCTGATATATCATACCTATTTTGGCTTTCTTCCGAATGAGTTCAAAAATCTCTATTTTATCGAATAGTGAGGGATTTCCTACAAGCTGTACAAACAAAACACTTCTAACCTGAAGGTATTTAAAAAAATCATGAGGATAGAGCTGATATTTATCCTTCAAGCCTGAAAAAGATAGCAGTTGCCCATCCCCCCCCAAATCTCCGATAACCTGCACTCCTTGTACTTGCCATCTAGACATTACCAGATCTTGACAAATGGAGGGTGAAAAAAGTCGGGATGCTTTAAAAGGGGTATATACGTTAAACTGGTGAATAGACAATTTCCGCCGAATTCGCTGCCAGATTAGGAACATGGCGTTAATTACCTTGAATCTAGTTTTTTTGAAGTAACTCTGTTCTAGAATTTTAACCAGGATGCCCTCGGCCGCAGTGCCTAAACCAATCTCAAAAATAGTAGGATGATTACATAACGAAACTTTGAATCTATTACCTAGAAGCGGCACTCCCAAAGTCTGTACTATTGCAGACCAATAATATAGCACCAGATTAGGTACTGCCCAACCGCCTCGATTCAAAGGAAGGCACATCCACTTGGCAGCCCTGCGAGAGCACTTATACCCCCACAGAAACCTATAGCAGATCCTGTCTGCCTTAGCCAGACTGCTTTGAGATATTACTAAAGGAATTGTCCTAAAGAGATATAAGAACTTTGGCAATATAAGCATTTTAAGAACACTGCATCGGCCGTAAAGAGACAAATGTAAATGATCCAATCGTTCAAGTTTAGTATTTACTGTGTCTATTACCGGAAGAATATTTAAATCCGGAATAGTGTCGACTGCCGCCGAAATTCTTACCCCAAGATACATTGCTTCCCTGACTATTAAAGTCCCAGAGTATGACATATCTGGTGTTTGAACAACCTGGGTCTTAGCCACATTTAACTTATACCCAGACACTGAGCCAAATTGTGCTGCAGACACGTTAAGTACCTGGAGTGCAGAGAAGACATCCGATGTTAACACAACAATGTCGTCTGCATAGGCAAGGGCTCGATACTCTGTGGTGCCAACTCTTATAGGTACTATACTCCTATCCCCTTCAATTTTACTTAGAAACGGATCAATGTATAGGGCGAACAGTAAGGGGGAACACGGACACCCCTGTCGAGTCCCCCTGCTAATATTGAAATAATCGGTCATCTGGCCCGAAATACGGAGTGCTGCCTCTGGAGAGATGTACAATGCCTGAACAGCATGGATAAATTCAGTACTAAAGCCCTTCCACCTGAGCACGGCCCACAAGAACCCCCAGGAGACCCTGTCGAACGCTTTCTCAGCGTCCAACAGGATCACCCCGAGGGGAGAAGCCGTGGCCTGAGCCCAATCCAATAGTGCAATGACACGCCGAACATGGTCTGCTGTGTCACGGCCAGGGATAAATCCATGTTGGCGCAGGGATACTAATGGGACTATTACCTCGACTAGTCTAGAGGCTAATATTTTCGAAAATATTTTGGAATCGCTGTTAATACGAGAAATTGGCCGAAAAGATGATGGGCTCAACTCTGGCTTACCTTTTTTTTAAACAAGACAATCGTAGTCTGCCGCCATGAGTCAGGGACCATTCCTTTCTGGGCAGCCCTAAAGACAGCAAGGAGATCGTGCCGAATCTCTGCTAAAAAAATCTTATAGAACTCGAGAGGCACAGCGTCTGGGCATTGGCCAATGCTTTGACCGCTAGTACCACCTCCTCCCATGAGATAGGGGCAGATAATAATTCGTTCTGTTCAGGTGATATCTTAGAAGTGTTTTGGCTCGATAAAAAGTCCCCAATCTCTGATTCTACCTGGCTGCTCTCTATGTCCTTGGTGTAAAGCTCTGCATAGAATTTTAAAAATACTCCATTTACTCCTTCTGGAGTATCCTTAACCATACCATTTTCATCCTGTATTCGCGTGACACGACTCTTCTGATTAAGCCTCTTCGCTAATACCCTTCCGGAATTTTCCCCAAATTCGAACATCATGGTACGATATTGTAAATACTTAGTAGCTAAGTCCACGCCGAAAGACTCCAAAAATTTAGATTTTAATATAGCTACAGCTTGCTGGGCCTGATCTACATCACAGGCATTTTTAATTTTAGAGGCTAGTTCTAATTCTGCTAATCTAAGCTCCTCCATACGGCAATTCAATTGCTCTTGCTCTTGCTTCCAACGAAATGAAGAGAAACTTTTAGTCTCTCCGCGAACTGCAGCCTTTAAAGCGTCCCATACCACCTGATCAGAGGCTGTACCTCTATTAATATCAAGAAACTCTATTAACCATTTTCTTATATGTGCCTGGTAGGCCTCATCAAACAGAAGCTTCCTTTCGAAAGACCACTGCCTGGGGGGCTTCCTAATTCGAGGCCAGGAGCACTCGACAATTAATGCATTATGGTCAGATAAAGTCAACATACATTTTCATCCTGGTAGATATTGCACAGACTGGTCCATTTCAGTGAGTATTTTCATGAGTATGTCCTTCCTCTACATGTAGTTTCGCTTTATACTGGTCTGCCTTACACTAGATGGCATAGTTGTAGGAAGTGGTATTGTCGGGTGAAACAAACTTTAATGGGTACTGTTCTCAAGATGGGTCAGATTGGGAATTGAGTTTATAATCATGCCAAGGGTTGTCTGCATTGTCTGTTGGAATTATCTGTCCACAGTGGTGAGCAAGATCCATACCCCCAGTCAGATTCTAAGTCGGTGTGAGCAAAGCGAGGAGGAGGCGTGGACTGTGTGGGTGACAGTGGTGATGGGGACTTTGGTGCCCTATGACAGGTGTTCTTAGGGATAAGAAATGTCCTGAGATCTTCAAAAAAATTGCCTCCTAGAATGTATGTTGCCATTTGCTGGCGTGGAACCTGTTGGTGCAGAAGGTAGTTGACAAGATCGAATATGCCTGTCACAGAGTCTGTGTAGATTCTCCTTTTCCTCACATCAGGCTACTCATGTTAGCTATCTGGTAGTCTTGATTCACTCGGAGGTGTTGGGTTTGAGGCCAACTTCTGAGTCAACTTTTGTTCCGATACCAACAGTCAATGTTCTCAGGGAGCGAAAACGTGTCTCTCGATGATGATGGATGAGGTCTTGCTTTTGAGGCATCTGTGATGTCAAGACTGCCTTTCGGTGCTGAGATATCTATGGAACAGTATCAGTGCCTACTACAGAGGCTTTTTGGAGGCAGATCAGGGCTTCATTCATGGTCCTCACGACATTGTTTCTTACCCTGGGGCTGAGGCTCATGTTTATCGATGTTAAGGAAGGAGCTGACAGCAAAATCTAAGGTGACGTCATTGTCCTCTATGTGGATATCACTTGGGACCCTGGAGAAGCATTATCCCTGAAGCCAGTCATTAGACAACACACATATACTCTTAATTCTGCTCTGACTGGGTTCCCAGAGTATTGGTGGGCCCTCCCTTTTCTCCATCCAAATTGGTTCCCCTACATTTTCAACACCCAACAAAGTCTATTGCTCTAGGAAGCCTCTGTGCAGTATCCGATAGTGTGCCCATCACCATTTTGTTAGATACCAGATTGTCTGCTTCCTCCTGAAGGACCCTCGTGAGTCAGAGATTACTGAACCTTTGCTGATCTGAACACAGGAGCTTGCGGTTGCATTTAGGGAAGAACTGGAAGAATAGATTCTGCATGAGCAACCCTTTCAAGCTAATAAATATCTTTCAGCACATTTTTCTCATTTGTTCCACATAATCTACATATGCCATGAGGTACCACTTTTGATATGTGCAGAATTACTAGTAGAAACATCAACTTTGAACCAATAAAGAAACTGAAAATTCTATGTCAAAGAAACATCTGGCTGCCACAACATGTACTGAATCAAACTTTTTCAACAGGTCACTCGATAAAATTGAGCACTGGCAGTCGACTAACATTCAGCAATAGGGTGTTTTACAGAACTAAGACAAGTGAATGATTTGGCAATGTTGTGAACCTACACATGTACTGGTAGTGTGTGCTTGTATTCAATGACTTTGAAGGGGGAAGATCTGGACTTCAAGCGGGACCTGAAACTTGATCAATGCTGAGTCCGAAGTTAGTTGCACGCCCGGTCCTTTATGTCACATTAGGTGCATGACCTCAAATCATGTTTGGGCTCGAACCAAAACAGACAGGCGTCTTCAGGGTCCAAAATGGACATCAGTCTATGGCAGGAAGAACAAGATCTGAAACGTGACTTTTTAAGGTGAACATCTTACCTAACACAGAGCAAAAACTACTTTTCATAGATATTGTTACAGAGAGAGCTGAGATAGATCCAGGAAGAGAGGCCTGGAAAAAAGGGAAGAGGCTTCAGGGTGCCATGATGGCGCTATATCGCTCCATGAAGTCATGTCCAGGGTAGTACCTGAAGCTCAGATGGAGCCGGATGCCACTTACTGTTCAATGAGAGCTAATTCAAATTTATGGATCCAATATGGGACCTGGGGGGATCCAAACGGTGAGGACTTTGCAGATAGAAGTATCCATCAAGAGTTATATTATGTTAGTGAATTTCTTGAATTGACTGCTATCCCCAAGGGTGCCCTTGGGCCAAATATTTGGTGGGTAATAGAATAGAATTTAAATTAGAGTGGGAACTGCCAAGATTCAAGAGCTTTCCTAAAACAAAGCTAATCATGAGTGAGATGTAGCAAGTGTGGTCTATGCTTGCGCTGCCAGAAATGAAAAGATCTGTTGTTTTTTATTTTATGTACATCACAGATAGGCTGGCAACTTTGACTGTGATATTTTAGTTATGAGAGTATTGAGAGGAAGAGGGGGCTATTAAGAACAATCTTTTAGGCGTTAAAGTGATGTTTCTTCTGGAGTAGGTTCTGGTCATTGTTGGTGCTTAAAACATTTAGGCCAAATTATGCTTTTCCTTGGTTCAATGTCAGCAATATTATGAACCCTCTCTTTGAACAACAGTTGTGCTCTGTTTATCTGATGAACCTTGTGCTGAATAAGATTTGCAGGATTTTTTCAAGTTCAAGTTTGAGAACGCTTTCTAGAAGTACAGCGTGATTGGATTTTTGAAGTTCTGTGCCACTTTCCATGTTTTGACAATGAAGTGACTGATACTTGCTGAATTTGCGCTTGATAGTATAAATAAGCAGGGTGCAGTCCACTCTGTCTTCAATGGAAATACAGCCTATGTCTGCTTCTTATGATGCTGTTGTGGATTGATGGAAGATAATCATTTCTTTCTACAGTCGCCTCTCTAAGCAGTGTACCACTGAGCATTCGATGTCTGCACTTAGGGTCTCAAATTCATAGCAGGGAATACCTCTACCCATGATTGTAACTAGAAACTGAGATATCATGAAACTTTTTTTTTTTAATGCTAATTATTAGCAGAGTTTGGAGGCTTCATCAGCCCTCCTAGTGAATCTCTGAACCAGTTCGTCCAGCGTAGAGTGTCAGACACAGTTACTTTTATGTAATGAAATGACTTGTCTTTGACAACGGTTGGTTTTACAAAGTTAGAGATTTGGGAGGCAGCCTTTTCGAGAGGGTCCAGATCATGGCCATAGATACATTGTGCTAATTACTTTTAAAGGCTACTTTGTGTAATGCCAAAAAGGAGGTTGTTGGCATATAGGTGAATGGGGAATCTTAATTCCATGGATCCTAGTAACATTTTGAGAGGCTTTTTGTAGATATGGGGATAGATGTTATTGGTGTATAAGTTAAATATCAACAGTCATAATATTGTCTTGCTTGAGACTACGTAGGCTTTGAAAGTTTGATTTGTGTGCCAATGGTAATTTGGTCCTTTGATTTGGAGTAGAGTATCTTTATAATTCGCAGAAGTGCAAGTCATATGCCCAATAGCTCCAGTCTTGCCCAAAGCAATGGCTAATATTAAAATCAGTTTTATCGAATTGAGTAAAGGAAAAATAAAACCTGTTTTGCAACTACTGCTGCATTTGTCATGTGTGTTTTAAAAAAAAAAAATTTGGGAGCTGTTACATGCGGTCTTCTTTCAGGTTGCGAATGCATTTTTTTTTTTTTCCATTAGTGAGGCAGTCATTTCGTATCGCCTTCATTCATTTCTACAACTCATTAGGCAAGTGTTTGAAGACCTAATTGAACATGCGCAGGAGAATTTTTGACCCATTAAAGCAGAACTGATGCACGACTGTGCCAACAGCAAGCCTATCTGTGCCTTTCCACGCACAGTGTTTTTCAAGAGCCTTACTGCCTGTTCGCAACTTCAGGAAGGGTGCATTGTATTCTCTTGGGATTAAATTCTTTTCTTTAATTCATCACACACTTGAAAAAAGAAGTGCTCTATGAGCTGTGTAAACTGCTAATGGTAAGAAGACCGTTCTTTAAACCACAGAAAATAATCTACATTGTGCTCTACTTATACGCTCTCTGGCTAAAGAGAATGAGTTTATTATAGGTCATAAGGTTGACATCCTATTTTTGATAGAAACTCAGCTGCAAGAGGCTTTGCATCCTGATATAGCTCTATTACCAGCAGGTTACAAACCGATTCAAGTATATCTTGGCATCTTTCCCTTTTGCAAAGTTATTAATTTTAATATATATTATATATACACACACACACACACACACACATATATATATATATATATATATATAAATATATATACATATATTATAGTGAGATCCAATCTTTCCCACAAACCAAAATTTTAGTTTTGTTAATAACATTGGTGCCTGGTGCCGTTTGATGAATCTTCATGAAACTTCATGAAAGTTTTCAAAAACGGGCCCTTCTTTGCCTAGTTCTGCATTAAAGCTTTCAGGCTGATCCGTCAAGAGCGCCGAGAAAAAGGGGGAGTCCTATAACACTTTTCCCCATGAAATGTCTATGGGGATTTGGCATTTTTTTAACACGACTACAGTCCGAACTGCTGAACGGAATTATACCAAATTTGGCAGAAAACTAGAACTTGGTGCAGAAAGAGTGCTTTTTGTAATATGGTGTAAATCTGTTCAGAAGCTTTGGAGTCATTAAAAAAGAAAAATATGGGTATCTAGGGACGCAAATCCTTTGCGAATCCACACGCCGGGGAACCGTGGGTAGACTCAGGGATCTGCGGGTCCGGGCTTCAAAGCAAAGAAAGTTGCTGCTACCATTTTGTTTTTTGCTTGGCCCGGGGGAGGGAAAAATAAAGTGTCAAAACATATAAGGGGACAGGATAGAGGTATCCTGACCCCATAGGACATATGGAGGGGTCCCATTATTTTTTAGGGGCCCAAATTGGGAATCTGTGGATCCCGCCAGTAACTCAATGGGACCCATGGATCCAAGGCGCAATGGGGGGGAAAAAACCTCACCCACTCACACACCATAAGCCCTCCGTGCACGGCTAAAGGCCCTGTGCAGTATGGGGTTCAGTGCATGTGAAGGGTTGGTTCGGCCATCCCCTGCCGTTCACAGCAGTGTTTGTTTTAACGTATGGTAATTATATATTACTTTTAAAAAAACACAGAAATTCACTTTGGCCACAAGTTATAGTTTCTTAATATAAGTATTGCCATACAGGATTGGACTATTGCAACTTTTGATTCAAAACCCAGCAGTATGTACATCAGGCACCAGGACCAGCACCAGGATGTTCCCAATATTAGTAGACCTTCTTTGGATCCCAGATAGGATAAAAATACTGTTTAAAAACTGTGCGTAATTGATTGCGCCTTTTAAAAACAGGGGCCAATCAACATCAAAGAGAAAGTAAAATCTTATATTCCCAACAGGCCTTTTTGTTCTTCTTCACCGACACACCTCAGTACCATTCTGTAAAAGGGAGTAGCTAGGTGGACGCTGCTTCCTTGTTTGTGTAAGCAAACCATGGACCATTCTGCTTTTACACCTTAGACCCTCCTGTGGCCACTTCAATTTCAGAAACATCCAAAATCCTCGCTCTTTTGCAAGTGACCATCACCATATTTCATTGAGTCTTCTATACCTACAGCCAGGACATCACTGGAGTAGCAGTTTTGCTTCAAGAATTTCTAACAGGACGCAAGAGCTACTTTGGCCTCAGTACTTAACTATTCTCGACTCTTCACTTCCGCCTTAAGTCCTTTCAGAGTAATTTAACACTATACTATACTATATTAAAAATCTCAGCACATGAGTTATAAGCTCTCAATTGAGTCATCTTAATAAAAAATAACTACTATAAGTATATACATTCTAAATGGAGACAAAGTAGTTGCTTAACAATACTTACCACGTTGTTTTTCCTTTTTGTACTTTAGCATCTCTTTGTTTGTGTAACCCGTTGTGCGTAAAATGTCTTCTAGGAACAATTCCTTGACTTCAAAAGGTTTCCCTTGTACTTACAAAAAAATAGATAAAAATAATCAGTCACTGCTCCTCGGAAAGACAATGCTAACTCATCATGCAGCTGCATTCATTTTTCATTGGAATAGTAAATAAAACCAAACAGACCTAAGCAAAACTAGGTAACAGCCAGCCTCCGAAAGTGCTTATCTGGGGGCATTATGCAAAGTCCAAGACATGCCCATTGGTCTCACAGAGGTCCTAGAAAGCAACTAAAACAAGGATATTGTGCATCTCAATGCCAAGACTTCACAGGCTTTCTGTATGGAAATGTTTCTGCTTTACAGAAATAAGATCCTCTCTGCTCTAATAGCATTATCATTCCCAACATCACATAATAGTCTTCTAAATTCAGTTACACCAACTTCTGACCATGAAAGTATGCAGTTGAAAGATGTTCCTTCCAACAAAGCTTTAAACTCTCAAGTATGTTTTCCAGCACACAATTAAGTAATCTGCCCTCCTTTTCTCCATGAACGTTTTAATACCTTTAACCTGAAGTACTAGTACTTGGCCTCTCCCTGACATGACAATTGCATATTATGCAGGGAACAACCAGACAGCACAGAACACACCTCGCAAAGCAGCCACTTCGTGGTGCGATTGTTTTAATACACATACCTTTATTTGATTCCTGGATCACACAATTTTAGAGGTTGGATTTCCTATAAAATGAATCCATAGTTTCGAAGTCAACTACCACCTCATCTACTCAAAAAATATACTTTAACTGAACTAACATCTTTGCTTTGAAAATGTTGCACTAAACATTCTGCACTCAATCACTGAGTCACCCAAAAAACACTTCTGAATGCACTCAAAATGATTTAACACCACTGGACAAAACAAGTATTGTATTGTATTGTATTGCGAGCTTATATAGCTTATCCTGGCACTGTAACTTCGACAGATGGCATCAACAACAACGGACCAGATTATCAGTGGAAAGCACTGCTCTCAGTCCTAGGGAACAGCCAAGTTTTCAAACTCTTTCTAAAGCATAACAAGGAGTTAGCTTGTCTAATACTCTGGGGTAGCTCGTTCCAGAGGCGTGAGGCCGCTGTGCCGAATGCCCTGCCTCCCATCCTGGATTTCTTAAATCTGGTAGTTGTTACCAGGTTTGCGCTGGAAGAGCGAAGATGTCTTATGGGCTTGTACCAGGTAAATCTCTCCTGCATAGATAAAGGGCCCATACCGTGCAACGGCTCTAAACACAATGCATAGGGATTTGAAACTAACTCTTTCCTTGATGGGCAGCCAATGAAGATCTCTCAGGGCCGATGTGGTGGAGGACCTGCGTTGCCTATTTAATACCAGGCTGAAAGTACTCCAAAGATGTTTCTTCTCAGGGTTCCTCAGCTAGTATCTGAGGTAGTGCATCCCGGCGACTAGCATTACCTGGGTCAAACCCTCCGACGATTTTGCTGATCTTTTCATCAATGAAAGTGGCGATCTCATCGCATAATTTCTGCGATGCAACCACTTTATTACCCATACAGGCGGGGCTAGAGAGATCCCATATGATATTAAAGAGAGCTTTTGTACTGTTAGGCGCATGCAGGATGGATTTAGCATAGAAGAGTGCTTTGTACTTGGCAATAGTCTCCTTATATTGGGCCTGCACTAATTTCAGCTCTTTCCTATCTGACTCTAGGTATGACCTTCGCCACCTCCTCTCAGCCTGTCTACATGTGATTCAAATTAATTTCCGCTCCTCACTGTACTAGGGAGCTGAAGGTTTCCTTCTATTCTTCATTCGTTTTATGGGAACGCACAAATCCAAAGTGTTGGTAATATGATTACAGTAAGTTTGACAGTTCTTGTCCACTGAGTCATCAGAAACAAAAAATGTCTGATTCGGGAATATTGGGTCTGTTCTATTTTTTAATAATTTGGCCCAGTCTCTTCCCTTGCGATAGGTCACTGAACGATTGTTGTTATTCGCTGGATTGGGCATAATAATCCTGAAATGGATTAATGAATGGTCAGTCCAGCTTTGAGGCAGTACATCGATCCCCTCCGTCTCAGTCTGGTTTGCAAACAGGAGATCCAGCACATGTCCTCCTAAATGGGCTGGCTGTTGTACTAACTGGTGTAAACTAAAGTTCTTGCATGTATGCCTCAGGTCTCTCAGATGATTCCCTAGGGCCCCGTTATCCCATAGGTTAAAATCCCCTAGAAGCATCATTCTGGAGTGTGTTAAAGTCAGGGCAGCAATGGTATCAAACAATGCTTGGTACTGAGTATCTGGACCTGGAGGACTATAGCAGACCATTCCGGTTAGTAGCCTTCCTTTTATCTCTTGCAGAGAAAAGCCGAATAGCTCAATCCCAGCAACCTCATCAACCTGTAGAGGTGCAAAGTTCCATCTTTCTTTGAATATCACCCCGACCCCCCCTCCTCTTCCCGAGGCCCTAGGTTTGTGAAATATCGTATAGCCTCCTGGACAGGCAAAGCCTAACTCTACAGAGAAGTCATTGGTGGTCCAGGTCTCTGTAAGAAATAAAACATCCAAATCCATGTCTTCTAGCAAATTCAACACCTCCTGATAGTGTTTTCTCAGGGACCTACTATTAATCAGGCCACACGTTAATACAACACTGCCCAGTGGCACAACTACTTGATGTTCCCCCCCAGCGGCCCTCTCACCGATGCTGAGCAGTAGTTCTTTGGAATAATTTATCCTGCCTTGGCCGAAACGGGCAGCGTTGCTGGGCGCTGCCGGAGCGTGGACGGGCGCAGACGGGCTTGCCTCTGGCGCGCCATTGTCACGCCCACTGCACGCACGTGCTGCGCGCTTGCAGTGCCCCTCCTAAATAGGAAGGCAAATGCAACCGGCCAACAACTAGAGCACTACCCAAAATGGCGCTGAAGAAGTGTGGGATTCCCTGATTCCCACTAAGTAGAGAGATGAGGTGAAGATTTATAGTGCGGGTAAGTTTATTCTCAGCAGTTTGTTTCTTTCACAACATTAAAAACAGTTATCAGAAATTAAAAACGTTACAGCGAGCCCCATGATCCTGACCTCGCGAGCAGCAACGATAAGAACAGCGTACTAGTGTCTTTCAAAAAGCTTCCAGCAGAGTCAATCAGCGCATAGCGTGTTGTGTTAAAGTCTAAGTTATTCAAGGTAAATGTGCGCTTGCATTGCCCCTCCTAAATAGGAAGGCAAATGCAGCCAGTCAACAACTAGAGCGCTACCCAAGATGGTGCTGAAGAAGTGTGGGATTCCTTGATTCCCGCTAAGTAGCAAGATGAGGTGAAGATTTTTATAGTGCGGGTAAGTTATTCTCAGCAGTTTGTTTCTTTCACAACCTTAAAATAGTTATTAGAAATTAAAAAGGTTACAGCGAGCCCCCTGTTCATGACCTCGCAAGCAGCAGTGATAAGAACAGCGTACTAGCGTCTTTCAAAAAGCTTCCAGCAGAGTCAATCAGCGCATAGCGTGTTGTGTTAAAGTCTAACTTATTCAGTCTAAGTGTTAAAGTCTAAGTTATTCAAGTAAAACTAAGGGTGAAATATAATTCATTAGATCAAGAGACATCTTTCACAAATGTTGGGTTCCTTTTTAGAACCAATCTACAAGCTGGAAAAATGGAAGGAGGGATCCATCAGATTAAGGGAAGAGAGTATACACTAAACTCAAATATACAGAGTCAATTAGTTTATTGTTGATTAGAACAATGAGTAATTACCTAGTACTTGTCTTACGGACTGATCAGTGGGGACAAGTGAGAAAAATGAATATGTTGTCTCCTCCCGATATGATCTGTCATAATATGGTGTATTTGTTTCTTTATGGGATCATTTACCAGACTTCAACTAGTTAGCATGTAACGTAAACTGCACAATTGAGAACACAATTGATGCTTGCTGTATTATCACACTGTCAATTCATACCACATATCAGAGTTTATTTGCAGACAAATGCTTAATAATACATTTATATATATTAATAAAGAAAATTCGAAGCCCCATCAATTGCTGGAAATTCATCCTAATGAATTGGCTGCAGAGCCAATTCCCAGAGATCTATAATATGAGCTAGATCTCTTATGCAATTGTAACCATAGCAATGATAAGAAGAAAGTCAAACAAAAACAAAAGGAGTGACAGGTAGACCTACAAATCAGTTGACAGTACGAGGAAGGAACAACAAAAATGGAAGGGGCAGAGGCGAGAGATAAAAATACGAAACAGGAGAAAGTGGAGCTGGAGTGCAACAACCGAATAGGGATGTGGCAACAAAGTGGCAGGTAGGGGAGGGCTAAAAAAGAGAGAGAGGGGGGCGTGGCTTAGGCGCCGAGGGAATGGCCGCCGCTCTGGGAAGCTCCGAGAGAGCGTACAGCGACGGGACTCCTCCGGGCGCCCACCGTGATTGAAAGACAGTGAAATCGGACCTGACAGCGGCGGATATCCTCCTGCATGCATAGGCAGCTTTGCGGAGACGTGGAGTGAGCTTGCGCGATGCTTCTTTGGCAGTAATTATCGCCCGCGGCTCGTTGTTCAGTTGTGGCTGCCATTTTGTGCATTTGTGCTCCCCGTGCGTCCCGTGGTAAATTTTACTTGCTTTTCTGCCCGAAAATGACTTTTGCTGCCTTGGGAGAATTATAGCTACCATGTTTCTTCTCATTTCACAATGACCTTTAATACGCTTGGCAATTTGGATATTTCTGGATTATCTGGAGAGCTTTTTCATGTCTCCTCAGCACATTGCAGCCCTGGACTCCATTTTAGCTTGCTGCCTCTACCTTCCTGTTCGTTTTATACCATGTGTTCTGCAACTTAATCTGTATTTTTGCTCATTTCTCCTCATCATTGATATTATATGAGCATATATGGTTGAAGGTTTTATTTTTTGGCACGTATTAGCTGACGTATTCTCTAAAGACACCATTTTGGGACTTTGTGCTCATCTACCAATATTTTCTTCTCTCATATTTTTGGTGACGATGGCTCGTTCTAACCGTAGTAATACACAGCACATTAATGCCAGTTCCGTGCCATTGGAGGAAAATAATCCTTTCAGTGTCTTACAGGATAATATGGATGAAGTAACTCATGATTCTATTGGAATAAAAGGCTCATCTCCTAATACTTCTCGCCCAGGCACAAAACCTAACTCTAAAATACCTTCCACCTCAGGAAAACGGGCTAAGACGAATCCTCCTTCTCCCACTACCACAGCCTCGTCCATTTCCATGGAGCTTCTTCTTGAAGAAATACGCTCTCTTAAACCCTACATGGCTGAAACAAATGCTCGTCTTCAGAGTCTTGGCGATAATTGGGTTCATACTGAACAGAAAGTTGCGGACCTTGAAAGGAAAATGACCTCAGTGCAGGTAATCTCTGACCAGGTTCCAGGAATGCATAAGGAAATACAATCTCTTAAGCAAAAGGTTGAAAATTTAGAAAATCGTAATAGACAAAATAACCTACGTATTTATGGCCTTGTGGAAGGTCTTGAAGGTACTAATCGTATATCCTTCTTTCAATCATTCCTGCCAGCACTTCTTGGTCTTCCAAGTTCTCCTCCATTGAATATTCAGCAAGCACACCGCCTGGGTCAACTCTCTCGCTCTGCCAACTTCTCTTCCTCTTCGACGAAACCTAGGGGTGTTATCTTGTACTTCCTAGAGTATACTGATTTGATTAAAGTCATTCAAGCTGTCAAACAGAAGGGGAAAATCACCTGGAATGGTTCCAATCTCTTTTTTGCTCAGGATTACGCTAAAGCCATTGCAGATCGTCGCAAACAATTTTTTGGACATGAGACCTGCTCTCCGTGCCCTGAATGCACGATATGGACTGTTTCATCCTTGTCTCTTTAAAGTGACTTACAATAGTAAAACGACAAATTATGAAGATCCTATGCTTCTTCAACATTTCCTCAATTCCTGCAGAGATGGATCTATGAACACTTCCCGATTATAATTGAGTGGATTGTCTCATTACACTTTGTCTATCATTGTCTATTTTTATCCTCCTTTTTGCTGTTCTTGGTTATGTCTTGAAGTATCCTTCTAATGTTTTTTCTTTCTTTCCTATCAGGTGCGGTTTTGTGATCCTTTTGATGTATGACTTCTTCGTCCTATGCCCGGAGGCTGTTCTCCCTTTGCCACGTCCTCTTGGAGTCTTCCGTTCGGTATGTTATTTCCCTTATGTGGTTCCTCCATCCCCACTCTCATTGTTTTCTTGTGGTATGTCTTTGTAACGTCCTGGCTTTCTCGGGGTTGGGACAAACAGACGACGGACCAGAGAAATGGAGGTTTAAGGATGATTTAATAAACAGATAAACAACTACAGACAACAAAGAATACCGGTACTGGAATCACCAGTTAAAGTACGATACCCCTTCACAGCTCTTCTAACCGTCCTCTGCATGCACACCGGACCCGGTATGCTCCAACGGAGGGCACAGTGCTAAGCAGTGGCCGACAATGCCACTCGACCGCTGTGAAGGGTAGTTCCAAGGTTGTGGAATCTACGGGGGGGGCACGTGGGAGTCACCCGGCCGGGCTCTCTACCACCTGGGAACAGCCGCTCTACCAGTATCCCCCAGAGTACTGTCACAACACAAAGACGCTGGGAACACCTCCTAGTGTGCGTCTCTTATATCCGGGTTTAAGTGATGATACCCAAGGTGGCGCAGAGAATGGATGGGAGCAGCCGCTCTACCTATCCCAGTTCTCCTACGAGTGTTGATGGCTAAGACGCGGAAACACCTCCTGGATAGCGTCTTAGCTATAAGCGTGTGTTTACCCAAGGAACGAGGGTTGGGAGGTTCGGCTCGCACCAACCTCGTTTTCTCCAAATTGTCAGGCCGTTGGGAGCTTCGGCTCTACCAACGGGACTTGTGCCCAATGACGTTGAATATGTCTCTCAGAACGGGACAGGACACGGGCAGGAAGCACACGCCAGCACCTCTCCTCCGCTCCTTAGAATGTTCCTTCCGCCGCTCAACTCACCAACGGGTCCGTGTACCTCAACCAGGTACTCCTGCAAAGATCAGAATATCCGGCGCCGAGTCCCAGTGATCTTCTCCTTAAGTAGTACTCTCGGCGTTGTATAACCATGACTCTTGAGTTGCATAACATGAAAACTAGGCGTTACCCTTGGTGTTATGTAACCAGAACTCTTGAGTTGCATAACATGAAAACTAGGCGTTCCCCTTGGTGTTATGCAACCAGAACTCTTGAGTTGCATAACATGAAAACTAGGCGTTACCCTTGGTGTTATGTAACCAGAACTCTTGAGTTGCATAAGGCAATTGTTGCCGGAGGGCATTCTGGGAGTTGTAGTCCGCTCTCCTCCAAGCGCACCAGGTTCACGGAAGTGGCATCGTGGGAGGGAATCCATGTGCGGGAGGGGATTCCTGACAGTCTTTTTGACATTCTTATGCTTTTCCCAACAGCGTTTGATTTGTTTTGTATTCCTGTTCCATGTTCTCTTCCTTCCTCTCCCTCTTTCTTTTCTTGCTTTTCCTCCTTTTTCTCTTCTTATTCTTTTTCTTCTCCCTTTCTTCCATTTTTGATGACAGTTTCTTCCTTCCATTTTCTTCTCCCTTTCTAATCTGGATTCCCCACTTCATTGCCTGTTATTTTAATATCTATCATTTTTTCAGTATCGCATTTAGTTTTCTCATTGCTTGCATGATATTTGTTCGAGTTAAACCTAATCAGTTGCATATTTGTTCTAAATTTTACCAGTCTCTTAGTAATGTGCTTCACTTTTTTACTGTTTGCATAATAATTGTTAGAGTTAATTTTAACTGGTTCCATTTAGTTGTTACATGGAACGTTAAGGGAATAAATAATCCTATAAAAAGACAACGAATATTAACCCATTTAGCTAAGTTAAACGCTGACATAGCTCTAATTCAAGAGACACTTATCTGATACTGAATCATCTAAATTGAAACGAGGTTGGGTAGGTAATGTTCTTTCTTCTCAAGCCCTAGGCAAAAAAAATGGAGTATCTATTTTATTTCATATAAAGTATCAGGTATCAGTTATTCATCAAGAATGTGATGCGGAAGGTCGCTGGATAATAGTCAAGCTACTCATAAATCAAATACCTTTAGTTCTTTTTAACACTTATGCACCAGTTACTGTTGATAATACTTTTTGGACTCATATTTCTGAGAAGCTTCTCTTGCTGGATGATGAATATATAATTTTTGGAGGGGATTGCAATCAGGTTTTTGACCCTATATTAGATAGACACTCTTCTGTTAGATTTTCTAACACTAAGATGCATTCCCAATTTACTTCTGCCATACGACGCAAATCCTTGGCTGACATTTGGAGGCTTTGTAACCCTGATACCCAAGAATATAGCTTTTACTCCCCCTCACATCACTCGCAATCCCGAATAGATTACCTCTTTTTTTAGTAAATCCTTATCCCAACAAGTTTCTCACTACGAAATTGGATCCATTTTAATTTCAGATCATGGCCCAGTTTTTGTTGATTTTGATTTGTTACCCTCTGCTCCGCATACACGTAGATGGCGATTCAATAATACTTTGTTGTCTGATCCTAACTTTACAAGCCAATTCAACTTGTTTGCTTCCGAATTCTTTTCCCTCAATTCTGTTCCAAACTTTTCTCCAGTATTTGGTATTCTTTTAAAGCAGCTGCCAGAGGTTTTATTATAAACTTTGTTTCCCGCAAAAAGAAATCTTTTGAAGCTAAAACTTCTCAAATACTTACAGAAATTAAACAACTTGAATACAATTATTATCATTCAAACTCTGAATCTTCATTAAAAAAACGTATTGACGCAAAATTCAAGTCTAATAAATCATCCACTGAAGCTGCTTCTTCCTATCTTTTAAAAAGCAGTGCTCGTTATTATGGAGGTCAAAATAAAATGGAGAAGTTACTGGCAAACTATTTGAAAGTACGACGTGATCGGACTAAAATAGAGTCCATACGGAACAATGCTGGTATCTCCTTATTTAAGGATAATGACATTTTAAACGAGTTTGTTTCCTTTTATAAGAATTTATATACTCCTGAACAACAACCAACTTGAACTAGTCTTTCTACTTATTTTCAGTCTATTGAACATCTTCCATCTCACGATACTGACTTTTCCTCTTTTAATTGGATATCACTCTTTCTGAAATTACTCATGCAGTATCAGTACTAAAAAGGGGAAAAGCTCCAGGTCCAGACGGATTTACGATTGAATTTTATGCGCAATTTGCTAATTTACTTCTTCCACATCTTCTATTACTTTTCAATCCCTTTATTACAAGTGGCGCTTCTTCCGGTACATTTCAGAAAGCCTTGATCTGCTTAATTCCCAAAGATAATAAAGATCCTACTCTTTGTAAAAATCACCGCCCAATCTCCTTAGTCAATCTTGATTATAAAATGTTTGCAAAAATTCTTGCTCTTCGCCTTGACCCCATCTTACCTAACCTAATTGGACCTGAACAATCAGGTTTTGTAAAAGGTCGTCTATCTTCCGATAATTCTAGAGTCTTTTTTAACATCCTTAGTAAAGCTTCCTCTCTTGAGTATCCTATCGCTGCCATTGCGCTGAATGCAGAGAAAGCATTTGACAGGATTGGATGGGATTTTATGTTCCAAGCACTCAAATGGATAGGGCTCCCTTCTAAATTAATCACCTTTATTTCACTATTGTATTCGGGTCCTAAAGCTTCTATTTTTGTTAACAGTAGAATCTCAGACTATTTTCCTCTTCTTAGAGGAGTACGTCATGGATGTCCCCTCTCTCCTCTTTTATTCATAATTGCTTTAGAACCTTTCTTAACTAAAATTAGGCAAGATGCTCAAATTACCGGTTTCAAACTTGATACCTCCCATGTTAAAATGTCTGTGTATGCGCATGACATTCTTTTATATTGTTCTAATCCTTCTACGTCCATTCTGTCTTTTTAACAACAGGTTGATATATTTTCTCAATTATCCAGCCACCGGCTTAACTCAGACAAATGTGAAGTTCTTCCCCTAAATGAGCTTTGCATTAAACAAGATTTCATTTCTACTGGTTTCTCTTGGCAAACCTCTAAGATAAAATACCTAGGCCTGTGGTTTTCTTCAAACATTCCGGAAACACTCAAACTAAATTTTGACCACATAATTAAAGCTCTATCTGATTCTATCGATCATTGGCATCCACTTTTTCTCTCTTGGTGGGGACGACTAGATTCCATTAAGATGATGCTCTCTCCCATAATTTTATATATTATTTCCATGATTCCTGTACATATTCCTGGATTTTACTTTTAAAAAATTGACACTCTTTTAATGAAATTTCTTTGGAAAAACAAACTTCCCCGAATAGCACTGTCCTCTCTAAAGAAGGACAAATCTTCTGGTGGTCTTAAATTTCCTGATTTCAAACAACATCATTATGCGTTCTCATCAAAACAATTTTCCCGTTGGCTTTCTCTTGATCAGAATACACCCCCGCCCATTTGGTTGACTATAGAAAACAACTTTGTATCACCTTTTCAATTTAACGAGTCTCTAGCCCTTACCAAAAATATCTCATCTTTTCGAACTCCAGTCATCTCTCATATTCGTAAACTTCTTGCTCCATTACTACCATCCTCTTATCCTTCGTTTTCCTCGTTGAATCAACAGCCCATTAGGCATAATAATCTACTACGGATTAAAAATCGTACCTTTTACTGGAAGTCTTGGAGAACCAAGGGTCTGCTTTGGATTTCACAATTAGTACTCAACAATACCCCTGTATCCTTTTCGGATCTTCAGACACAATTTTCCTTACCACCTTCATGTAAAGCTCAATATGATCGTTTATATCCTTCACTTTACCAATGCCTTCTTTCCTTACCAACGACGCCTTCCCCTTCCTCCAGATGCTCCAGGCTTTATCCCTTACTATCCAGTTCTTCTTCAGCTTCTGCTCTCTATAAATGACTGTCTCTTTACTCTGATAAGAACAAAACAAAGGTTGAATTGGCATGGGAAAAAGATCTTCTCGAATGTTGGACAATCCCTCTTTGGGATAACTTGTGGCTCAAAATTCATAAAACGTCCAGAGCTGCTAATACTTCTCAAACCCTTTATTATGTTTATCAACGCCTCTTATTTACTAGCGAAAAATTGGCCTCCTTCACTACAGATGCCTCTCCAACCTGTTGGTCTTGCTCTTCCACAAATGCCGACCTACAGCATATGCTTTTTCATTGCACTTCTCTAAACCGTTTTTGGCAATTAGTTTGGTCTCAAATTAACAAAATTTGTAAAACAAAAATTCCCTTCTCTCCCTCTAATGTCTTTCTAGGCTCTCTATCACCATATTGGCCCCAATCGCCTTCCAATTTTAAGTTGGTAGATTTGTTATTGGAAGTAGCTCTTCACTTAATAACGTCTAACTGGAAACAAGCCGATAAAGTTACCTTTAGAGCCTGGTGGAATGCAGTTTGCTTTCATCACAGACTTGACACCAACTTCAATACCCATGTCTCTGTATCTATCAAAAGAGGCCTTTTATGGCTTCCTATCTCTACATATTTAACTTAGATTGCCTCACAAAACGCTCCAATGGTCCAAACATCTGATGAAGTTCGGAAACCTCCATGATACACTTGTTGTCTTTTGCCTATTTTAAACAATGTTTTTATTAATATTCTCTTTAATATTTTTCTTATTGCAACTTGATTAACAACATTGTCTTTTTTACGTACAGGAATTATTCATGTGTACTGTGTTTTCTTGAAATTTATAACAGTGTTACAATTATAATAGTTTTTCTTTCCCTTGCTCCTCTCCTTCATTTACCCTCCCCCTCCCCCCTTTCTTTTCCCTTTTTGCTTTTTCATTCAATTGTTTTTTGATTTTCATTATCATTCCTATGTATCGTATCTCATGTACTTGCTGTTTTCTTGCCTTGTATTACATTGGATTTTTGATGAATAAACTTAAATGTTAAAACTTTAAAAAAAAATTAAAAAAAGAGAGAGAGAGAGAGAGCAACACAATCAGTAAGAGATTGGCTAATCAACGATAAAGGAGAAAGAAAATGGAATCATTGAAGGGAAAGAGCAACAGAGGCTAGCAGGGTCAGTATCAATGAAGGCACAGCAGCAGCAGGGGAGTCTGTTTCCTCTGCATATGATCAATAGCATCTAATCCATACTGATGGTAGTATTCACCCTAGTTACCATAAAAGAGTAAACTTGATTTACAAAACAAAATTAAATGACTTTCAAGACTCTATAGCTAGAAAGATCAGCGGAGGCCATTATACTCTAGTGCTGGAGCACCAAAAACAAATCTATCTTTACGAAAAACTCAGAAGAAGCTAAGATAAAACCTACAATAGCGCCAGTCACAAAGTTATCTGATATAGAGTATCCTCTATTCACCATAGTTTCACGTGTTTCTTTGTTCCTGAGGACAGAATGGTGGATGCACCTGACAGGAATGTATTCCAGTCATGTTCTGGTTCAAAAGAACGAAATAAAAAACTGCCAAAATTGGATATAGAAAGAAAGGTTGAAGATCTTGGCCTTTCTTCAAATATACCTAGCTTCCGAAAAGATTAAATGTGTGCTATAAGTGTAGGCAACTATCACTATTAATGCAAGGTATAGATTTTTTGTCTCAAATCTACATTAAGGACCATCTCCAAATCCAATTAAAACCTGGGAGCAATGTTCGGCACACAGCAGGTAAGAGTGCATGCTTCAGAGAAGAGACTCTTATCCATCTGATGTATAACAATCTTTGAAGAATTACAGATCAGAAAGGGCAACAAATCGGATTTCTGTATAGATGTAATCTGCAGAAAGGAGTCCAACTCTTTAGTGAACTGCAGGAAGCTGGCACTGCGGCTTGCAATACAATTAGAAAGTACTGTAAAGGATTCCATTAAGAGATTGTTGGTAAAAAGCTCTAAAAAAGATCAGTGCAGTGCATTGCACTGCACTGCAACAAACTGCTTTCTCCCAAATTATTAGACAGGCGGAAAGGAATGGTTTCTTACATGTAATCCTAGTTCTCTAACAGGGAAATCTCTACGGGCCCCACCAGCTGCTTTCCCTGCGGGTGGTGCCATCACGGAGGGTGCCTGGACAGTACGACGCTCCTCTGCCTTGGGGACGCCTTCAACGTCATTGCCGCGAGTCCCAGGTGTCTCTGAGCCACTATGCCTGATGTCCCGCCGCAGACACTGTGAACCTGTGGGTGGGGATCCACTGCCCGCATAGGAGTCCGGTGAGTCGCGCTCCTCCATTTTGACTTGGCAGTTGCTCACAGGGGGCGCCGGAGGTGCCAGGCCCAGTTGAGCAACTAGTGTTGCTGCTTTGCCTGCCGCCATCTTGCAGTGGGGAGGCTATCGAATTGCCCCGGTTCAGGCTTGTTGCGGATCTCTCCAGGCCTGACTACTGCCTCATCACTTGCCTGGTGAACTACCCACGGCGCCGGAGCCTCCATCTCTCTGATCTCTGGTTGTGTCGCTGGATCTACGCCCTTGGGGGTGTCGGTGGGGCGGTTGCCACAGCCGTCGGGCCGCGTGGGGTCTCCTGCAGAGGCGGGTAGCTCCTGCGTCTCGCCCCTTTGTGGCCTTCCTGCTGCGGAGGCGTCATGGAGACTGGTTGGAGTGGGCATATTGCGGCACATGCCAAGCTGGAAAAGTTTGCATGGCAGAGGGGCCATGAGGACAAGCAGGGTGCCGCTGTGGCTTCCGACAGCGATCCGGATCCCACTAACAAAGACCTCCTGGCGGCAATAACCACTGTGTGGACCTCTTTAGAGCACAAAATCAACACAGTCGCAACAGAGGTGGCCCTCATCCGGGAAGACATGCGAAAAATGGCCGACCGTGTCTCGACCATCGAGACCACCACGACGGAGTTGGTCACTGACACCGCCCTCCTCAAGAAGCAGGTGGCTGAGCTGCGTTCATCTCAGGAGGCCTTCGCAGTTCAGCTTGACGACTATGAAGGTAGAATGCGCCGCAACAATATCCGCATTCTGGGCATTGCGGAGCAGGCGGAGGGGCCTACCGCTGATCTCTACGTCGAGGAGCTTATCCTGAAACGTCTACAGCCTAGGGGTCTCTCCAAGTGTTTCTCGATTGAGCGAGCCCATCGTGTGCCTGGCGGCAAGCCCACACCAGGCCCCCACCCCCCCCGCCCGCTCCTTGCCCGGGTGTTCACCTATCGAGACCGAGACTTGATCCTTCAAACAGCAAGGGTGGCCCCCCCCCCATTGACCGTTGAGAATAGCATGGTTTCGTTTTTCCCGGATTTCACCCTGAGGTTCCAAAAGCAACGACAGAGTTTCCTGGAGGTGAAACGGGCCCTCAGGGACCAGGAGATCAAGTACGCCATGTTGTTCCCTGCGAAACTTAGAATTGAATCAGACAGCAAACTGTGGTTTTTCACTCATCCTGAGGACGCCTGGGACTGGCTCGAGGGCAGGCGCACCGTGGGCAAGAACTCCCACAAATCAACACCAAGTGCTGGGGAATTTACCGAGTGGTGACAACAATCTCGATCTTCGCCTCTCTCCGACGCAAGCTCTCAAGGCCCGCCGGGTTGACCATGTAAGACTGGACTTGCCTGAATGCTACTGGATATCTTCTGGGTTTGCATGGCTATGATGGGGAAGCTGTTCACTTTACGGGCTGTGTTGTTGTTATAATTTCATGGGCTGCCAAATGTATTTTTGGACCCTGCAAGGCTTATTTTACGTTTACAAGGACTTCGATGCACAGGCTTCAGGACCTCCTGTCTCTTGACTAGTTTAATGGGGCTGCGCTGTTTTTTTTTTCCTAGCTTGGGGCTTTGGGGCCGGGGTGGGCATTCGTTTCACTGTTTTTTGCTTTAGGGAAGTGGGGCTGTACACGTCCCCGAAGTTGTTGTTGGTGGGCGACAGGCGCTCTGCACGTTTGGGGTGGCGGGTGGTTTCAGGTCTGTTTTGCAGGGAGGCAGGGTGGGGGGTGGTTTGGGGGGGATGGGAGGATTGGTGTGTTTGGTTTTGTTATGTGTGGTACCGGTTTCTATTACTGTCCACCTCTTCATTCTTACACTTGCATCTGCTTCCACTGACATGCGTGATTCTGGCCTCAGCCGATCACGGCCATGCATACATATCCGTACACATTTGTTCCCCATTGAACCGACGTGATGGCACGAGGTCTGACACACAACATGTCCACTTGGAACGGTAATGGTCTGGGAGACAAAATAAAGAGGGGAGTGGTGTTGCAATACCTCAGGCGTAATGAGCTTGATTTAGTGCTCCTGCAGGAGACTCACCTGGTTGTGAATTCCTGTGGCGCCCTGAACAGGAAAGGGTACAAAATGGTGGTCCATTCCAGTTTTACCTCGGGATCCAGGGGAGTGGGGGTCTTGCTTCGAAGGGGTTGTCCTTTTGACATTCATAGCACCTGGACTGATCCCCAGGGTAGATACGCCGCGGTCTCGGACTCCTGGGAGGGGAGTGTTGTTAATGTTGTTTCTGTATATGCCCGCCCCCCCCCTGGATTACAGCGTTCAACGCTGCGTGACCTGGGTACCCTGCTTTTAGGCCTGCCACTTGGGGTTTTGGTGTTGGGAGGGGATTTCAATCTTACGATGGAGGGCTCTCTTGACCGGCTCACTCCCCGGGGGGACCCACCGAGAGGTTCACACTTGTTGGAGTTTGCGAATGCCCTGGGTGTCGTGGATATCTGGCGGTGGTTCCATCCGTCACTTGCCAGCTTTATGTTTCAATGGGGGGTGCATGGCAGCCAATCGCGTATTGACTATATATTTACCCAGGCTCAGGACGTTCATCTTTTTACTAAGGCCAGTCACCTGGCCCGTGGAATCTCCGATCACTCTTCCGTCCTGGCGACCCAGAGTTCTCGTTGTGGGGGTCGCCCCAACACCATTTTCGTCCACCCGTGGGCGCTTAAAATTCCGCACATCAAAGATGCTCTCCGCAAAGACACAGAATATTACTTTGCTGATAACACTGGCTCTGTCGACTCTGCGGTGACATTGTGGGGGGCCTTCAGGGCTTTATTACTGAAGGTGGGACATAGGGCGGAGCGTTCCAAGAGAGTGCGGGAGCTGGAGGCGGATATCTCGACTCTGGAGGAGTCGATAGCTCGGGATCCCAACCAGGCCACATGTCATAGCCTGGCGATTAAGAGACAAGACTATCGGCAGCTTCTCTTTGACGATGACGCGGCCCGCTCTCTGGACTCTCGACACTGGATATATGAGCAGGGTGAGCGAACGGGTAAGCTTCTGGTGTGGCTTGAACGACGGGCGCAAGCTACTAGGTGGGTCCGCACGATAGTAAATCCTGTTGGCACTCTTTGTACTGACCCTCAACAAATCGCTGACACATTTGCTAGTTATTATGCGGTTGTCTACACTAGCTCTCCCACGTCCAAGGCCTCCCTGTTGGCTGACCTCTTGGCTACTATTGCCGTCCAAACTATTCCCACACAGGATGGGGAACTCTTGGAGGCAGACATTACAATACTAGAGGTCCAAAAGGCTATCCAAGACTGGGAAGGCTATGGGCCCAAACGGGCTTCCTATCAAATTATTTAAACCTATGTCGGCTCTGTTGGCTCCCCACCTGTTAAATCTTTACAATGAATGTTTTGAATCAGGGTCCTCCCCGCCGAGATCCAAACCGCAGCCATCGTGGTTATTCACAAACCAAACAAACCTGTCGAAGAGTGCAAATCGTATCGCCCCATATCCCTTTTGACGGTCGAAGCAAGATCCTGGCCAAACTCCTCGCGAATCACCTCCTCCACTATATTACTGATCTGGTCCACCCGGATCAATCAGTATTTATGCCGGGGAGAAACACGGCACTTAATCTGCGACGGGTCCATGGGGTCCTCGGCAGGCTCCATACCATAGAGGAGGATGCGATTCTGTTATCCCTAGATGCTTTGATGGCATTTGACACCATTGAGTGGGACTTTCTCTTTGCCGTGCTTGATCGCAAGGGGTTTGGGCCAAAGCTGATACGCTGGATCTGGCTATTGTATACTTGCCCGACTGCTCATGTCGTGGTTAATAATCATCACTCCACCACCTATGAGCTTCACCGGGGCTAGCGGCAGGGCTGCCCCCTGCGGCCATTACTCTTTGGTCTTGTTTTAGAACCGCTGGCGGTGTGGGTCCATGGTGATCCCGAGATACAGGGGCTTAAGTGGACGGCGAGTCATGAGGACCGTATCTCATTTTATGCAGATGATATCCTCCTATACCTGGCTTCCCCTGCGCAATCGCTGCGGCGGGGGCTCCATATTTTCCATATATTTGGTGCCCACTCTGGATACCAGATAAACTGGTCTAAGTCCCAGATGTATGCGCTATGGGGTGCCCCCCCGGTGAGTCTGCGGGGTTATGAGATACCGGTGGCTCCCCGGTGTTTTTGGCATTTGGGCATCTTTGTCACTCCGGACACGATCTCTTTTCCCACAACAACCTATTTGGCCCTCTTCAGCGCTTTAAATCCGATGCCACACATTGGCGCTCTTGTCCTCTGACCCTTCTTGGGCGTGCATCCCTGTTTAAAATGCATGCACTCCCGCGATTTCTATACGCCCTGCAAAATACCCCCATTCCGATACCCGATTCTTACTTTTCCCAAATTGACGGCGTATTGCGGGACTTGCTGTGGGAGGGCCGTACGCCGCGTATAGCAATGAATAAACTCACTGTGGTATGACGGGGGCATCAGTCTACCGGATCTCAGACTGTATTACCAAGCTTCCCAGCTGATCGCTGTCAACAGATGGGTGTTTGAACACGAGCCGAATTTCCCCATGGATCACTGGCGCATTGTAGGAAAAGTGTAGAGAAGTTTGCCGCATCAGTCGATCCATAGGGCATTCCCTAATGTCCCCGGTTGGTAATACCTTGAGGTAAGTTTGGCCATTTTCATTTTCTGCAGTTGCGAATAAATCTATGTGAGGAAAACCCCATATGCAGAACGTTTTGAACGACGTCGTCATGTAGAACTCTTGATTTTCTTGAAGAATCCTGCTTAGGGTGTCTGCTTGGAAATTCTGAAACCCCGGAAGATGGATTGTAGTGATTTTAAGGACTCTGGCTAGCAACCAATTCCATATTGTTTAAAGTTCCCATGACCAGGCTCTAGACCTTGCTCCCACTTGATTGTTCAGGTAGTACACTGCATTTGTGTTGTCTGTCTGAACAAGAAGGGATTTCGTCTTGAAGGACGGTAGGAAAGACTTCAACGCAAAATGAACAGTTTGTAGTTCCATGATATGATAAGTAATTTCCTTCATAGACCATGTTCCCTGAATTAGTAGGTGATCCATGTGCACTTTCCAGCCCAAGATTTTTCGACTTGCGCCCCCATTCAAGGGATTGCCTTGCATTAACGGAAAGTATGAGCTTGTCTTCCCAGTTGCCTGAGTAATGACTCCACTGATGATTCATGTATTCTTGTAGTGGGCTCATGTGAAGATGGGCATTTTTCATCAGAAATATGCAAGATGACATCGAGCCTAGGAGAGATTAAACCTTTCATCGTTGGATGAGAGGTTTTCATGAGATATTGACATTTCAGACATATGGATTAGTCTCTCCTCCTCCGAATACACTTTTACCTTAAAGGAGTCAATAATTGCTCCTAGATAATATAGAGACTGGACTGGTGAAGAAGTCGATTTGTGGTGATTGACAAGAAAATGTAACCAGTTGCGAGTAGAGACAGTTATTTGATAATGAAGCTGTGCTTGTTGTTGCATTGACACCGTGATAAGCCAGTTGTCTAGGTATGGATAGATGAATATTCTGAGTTTCCTGAGATGTGCGGCGACTACTGCCATGCAATTCGAAAAAACTCTGGGGGCTAATTTAAGGCCAAAAGGTAAAACTTTGTACTGATAGTGTTCGTGACCTACTAAAAATCTCAGGAATTTGCAATGTTTTCTGGCTATTGGACAATGAAAGTACGCTTCCTGAAGATCTATGGAACAGGGCCAATCTCCTTGGTGAATTTGAGCATAAATTGAATGTGATGCTAGCATTCTGAACTTTTCTCTGCATCCATTTGTTTACGATTTTAAGATCTAGTATGGGTCGGAATTCGTTTTCTGGTACCACTTTTTTCACAAAACAATAAACTGAATAAATCCCTGTGCTCTGTTGGTTGGAGTAATGAGCTCTACCGTATGTTTCTTCAGAAGGATGTTCACTTCAGATCTCAGCATTTGCAGATGATTTTGGTGGAATATTTGGTGGAGGGCTGGTGAATCAGAGACAATAACCATTCTGTACAATATTCAAAACCCAGTTGTCGTATTTGGTGGATTTCCACTCTGTTCGATATTATGAAATACTTCCTCATTTCAGAATGTATAATGAAAGAAGGGGCAGCAGAGACTCATTGTATGGAGTCTGTAGGAGGCTTTCCTGCTTGGGCAGGTTGGCGACCAGCTCTTCCCTTAGGTTGACGCCTTTCGTGCTGCTGGAAAGGGCTTTGCTGCTAGTGGGGTCCTTGCAACTATTAAGAGGTTTGAACACTCTGTAGATAGACACACCATTCATAAGTTTTGTAATGATGTTTTCATTGATCCTTGCATTTCTCCTGACCAGCCGTCTTAAAGGTCTCTATGTCGGTCTTCATTCAAGCCATTTCGTCATCCGTAAGACCCCCAAACTGTGTGTTGCCAGAGAAAGGAAGATTAAGTATCCTCTGTTGAGATTCTTGTTAAAGGGCTGTAGGACGTAGCCAACAATGTTGTCTAAGCGCCAAACTGTGACAGTAGCTGTGGGCTGCCAGTAAAGATGAATTGGCAGCAGCGCTAATCACCTGTTTTGAGACCATCATGCCCTCATTCTTGACTTCAAGGAAGTCCTCTCTGTGATCTTTTGAGAGGTCTTCAACAAACTGCTGCAAGGAGTCCCATTACGCTTTGTCATACCTGCCTAGCAGGGCAGATGCACTTGCCGATTTCATGGTTGTGGCAGTTGCCACATACCTTGCGCCCCACTGAATCCAGTTTCTTAGTCTTCTTGTCTGGAGGAACTGTGGACGAAGGAGTACTACAATGTACTTTCTTTACAGCCAAAACAACAACGGATTCAGGAGGAGGATTTGATCCCAGGAATAACTAGTCCTGCTCCGGAGGCTTATAATTTTTTAGAAGCCTAGACAGAGGTGGTTTGGCTACAGCTTGCACAAGTAACAGTTCCATGGCTGGTTATAATAAACCCGGAACTAGGGGTAGGGGGGATCTTTATGCCACACATTAGTGAAGAGTTTCAAAAATCTTCAAAGTTGTTGATGTGGCAGGTAATGGAATATTCAGTTTTGTAGACCCTTGCCATAGCACTTCTTGAAAGGTCTTGATGTCATTAACTGGAGAGACCCTTGGCTATCAGGAAGCATCTTCCAGTTAAAGAGGTGGAATCAAATGATCTGTGTATTGATTGTGACCTACAGCTGGATCTGGACTAGGACGATAATGGTGTGTGTGCCTAGAGGAAAATCTTGATGAGGAGTGAGGAGAATGATGACGATGTCACGAAGGCACTTGTACTCTTGATCTATGGCAAGAACTGGAATGGGGCCAAGTGGAAGCAAGAGGCCTCGTCAGAGAAGGAGCTTCCAAAGGTGTCTCTGTCTGAGGAAGAGGAGGAGACAAAATATATGGAATAGGTGCTGAAGGAGCCGGCAGAGGCTGATGAGGTGGTAGACAGTCCGGAAGAATGATGGGCGACGATGGTGAGTACATCGAGGATTATTCTGAGTCAGAAGTGGATGGTAATCTTCTTGGTCTCGACTTTGGCTCTTCCCACAGGTCTGGAATGCCTCGACAGGCTCCTCAATGTCAATTTTCCTCTAGGTCTCGATGTCGACAGACTTTGACGCAGAACATCTCCTGTGTCTCGAAATTGTGGAATCATTCAACGCCGACTGCCTATGTCTTGACGTCGACCCAGCTATCAATGGCGGGCATATAGGTACCGAACCTTGTCTCAACATCGATGTCCTGAACGTCAACCTAGGACGATGTAGTTTTTTGAAGATGTTCTCAGAGGAAGGTGGATGAGCCCTGATAAGAGACTGACCCTCTTCTCGCACACATGATGTCCCACATTCAAACTGTGCCTCTTGTTGTGAATCTTCTCCTTGTCCCTCAGAGTATGGCTGGAAAATGTTCTAGAGTATTGAAATCTGTAAGGGATGTGGCTGTCAGGAAGGCAGATGATACATACATTATTAGAGCCTCATTTGGCCTTCTTTGTGCCACAGGCAGGGCATCTGTCAAAGATGGCATTTTATTTGACTAGAAAATTAATATCACTTCCAGCAAATGACAGAAAAACACTGGAAATCTTGATATTTGTAGAATAAAGGTGTTGACCAAAATTTCGGAGAGATTTTTGATGAAAAAAGCCGAAAAAGGCTGAGCTCAGTGCACCAACATCCTGTCACCAGGAGCAAGAAAAAAGAACAATGGTAACTGCCGTCTTCTAGGCATGATGGGATACTGGTGGGATGTGAGCCCTTAAAAGCACAGACTCCCATATCTGCAAGGTTGCAGCCAGTAACATCGTGTTCGTCCTTCTTCAGCAAAAGGTTTGTGAATGAGGTTTGTGTGGACAATTAATATAGTTCCAGCTAATTTTTTACTATATAGGAACACTTTTTTAAATCCAAATTAAAGCAATTGCCCAATATAGCCTTGTGTATAAGGCACAACACATTTAATAACTTAAGTGCTTAACCAGGTCTTAAAAAAGAAAGGCGAACATCTATACTTAAGAATACATATAGTAAAGAAGTGGTCTGGGAGCCCCGCACGTGGGCAGAACTATTCAGTGCTTATGAATATCAACTGAGATACCTGAGAGAGAAGCATATGTGCTCACTACACTTTACAATGAGATCACTTCTCATGTCACAATTTAGAGTCAGTTGGCAGAAATCTACAAGCCCCGCTGTACACTTGATAACAACAAGTTCATGGGTGGAGTGGATAAAATGTCTAAGCCGTTCAAACATATAATGCTGGTCGTAAAACTCATACATTGATGTCCTTCCCCTTGGGGGGACAGCCCCGGAACAAGACGGGTACATCGCATAACTCAACACATAGCTACTCCTAGGAATGTATGGTAAAAGAGGACAGAGACGGCTACCTGCGTCGTTGTTGGGGAATGAGGGAGGGGGGAGGGAACTTACAGTTTTCATAGTGTTTAAGTGTAGGGCCGAAGTTACGAAGGTTTCCGTTTTATCCGATGCACAGCTCGTGAAGGGCTTACATATCCTCATACCATGTACTGTATAACTGGTGGGGGGCTTTAGATTAATCCTTAGTGAGTATGTTGATAAATATCGAGTAAGGATTTGTATATGTTTGTACTAAAAACCAATAAACTACGTTTTCAAAAATTGATGTCCTTCCCTTACTTTCAGTTGATTGGTACTGAAAGTCTTACTGCTGTAGAAGCAGTAGTATCTCCTTCATTTATTGTGGAGAACATTGTAAGACTGTAGGATCTGCACTTCGTCAACCGCATTTCTGCAAAACAATAGACGCAAATAATACTGACGCAGAGTTAGTGTTCAGCAAAACAAATAGGCAGGGGGTAGTTATTATGGTCCCCAGTCGCCAACTCTGCTGGCCTGTATTTTCTAACTTGCTTCACATTGTACCACACAAAAGAAAGTAAAGTTCTTACATAAGTGGAGCTCACAATTTAGGTGCTACTATCTGGCCTGAGGATACATACCTTCCATGGCCCATTACCTGAGCAGCTTTTTAAATTCTTCGATCTAATTTTGAAACAAAGACTCTAATCCAAGATTTTTTCTTCCTAAATCAGATTTTAGTCATCATGTCTTTACTGATTCCAGTACAGAGGCACATATTGGTCTTGCTCTTAGCTGCTTGCCACCGTTATCCTCTGTCAAAACATGGCAGATATTCAGCCCACTGTATTACAAATTACAAGGCATTACAATTGATACAATGTGCATACCAGTAGACAGGACACACAGCATGTTTTGACTGAGTACCCGGTCCACCAAACCCTAAGGCCTTTAGTTTTTCTTGAAGATCTATTTTAGGGCACTGAGTAAAGTCTGCCACAGCATGTTTAGCCCAATTTTTAAAGGCAGATTTGCTCACATTGTACGAGGATTGGGCCAAATGTGCATCCCCAGACACCTCCAACTCAATTTCACACACTCCAAAGAGTTGGATTTAGTATTGTGAGTGCACTGACAGTGCATCAAAGACAAGCATTTCTGAGCCTATTCAGGCTGCGACAGTGAGGAGTCAGGATAGGTGCATCTCGCACTCTTGTGGTATGGACTATGGGTGAGACAGACATCAACAGGTAGTCAAAGATTAGGTTTATTTTCACATAAATCTCATGAAGGTAGAAAGTAGATGGTCAAGGCCAAAGCGATGCTCTAGTCAAGACACTAACCCTCAACAGTGAATGCCAGAATATGTGTAAAGGCAATTGAATGGCTGTTGGCTTATGGAATGTATGGCTCTTGGTTAGCGAGATGTGTGGCTCTTAGCTGGTGGGATGTGTGCCATTTGGCTGGCGGTATGTGTGGTTCTTGACCTGTGTTGTGTGAGGCTCTTGGCTGGCTGTACTTGTGCCTGCTGGAAGGATGAATGTGTGGCTGCTGGATGGTAGAATGTGTGGCCGCTGGCTGGAGGTATGCGTGACTCTTGGCTGGCAATATGAGTGGTGAATGGTTAGTGGTATGTATGGCTGTAGATCTACAAAATGTGTGCACTGGTTTGCTAGAAGTGTATTTGTATGTAAGATGACTGTTAACTGGTTGAGTGGAGGTGTGATTGATGTTTAAGCCCTGTAGGAGTATTTATGTGAGGGTCCCTTGAATGGCGGCAGACTGTTAATGTGAGTGTTGTATGTGTTGGGCCCATGGCTTATGGTGTGAATGGCTTTCTGTGGACCACATGAAAGGAGTACAAATGTATAGAAAATGGTTGGTGCCTTGACATGGAAAAGCTCACAACTACTAAGGGATGGGTTCAATATTCTGATACTGGTATATTAGTATCTACTCTTTGACCCTATTACTGCTGGTAGTGCCAAAAAGAACAAGTGTAAGTCTGCACTTCAGTAGTGGATAGACTCCAAAGGAACAATAATAACCCCTCACATTTTTTAAAAGTGAATACCCAGAGTAGTGTAACTTGAATGTTTCCCTCTCACTTGCCCAAAATCCCCTGCAAACCTCAAACTTTACCCAGATTGCGAAATTCAAATACTTCCCTCACACTTCTGCGATGAAAGCTTCCATAATCTGCAGGGACCCACAAAATTCTACCACCCAGTGTTTCCACACTCTTGATCTAAACGCTTCCTAAATTGTGTGGATCAGCCTAATCTCACAACACTAAAGGCTCCAAAACACGACATGGAGACAATGGTGATAAATGAAACTGTAGTATTTGGCTCCGGCTTGGCAGAACACCCTCTGTCCCTGGTTTGATCCTTTCCCGTCTCCGGCACTAGGCCCAGCCACACAAAGGGGGAGTCCTGGGTGGTAGGAATTTAGTGGAACCTTGCAGACTCCGGAAGTTTCTATCACAGAAATATGAGGAACATGCATGGCTTTAGGCAAAGTTGAGGTTTTGCAAGGCATTGTGGGCAAGAGAACATTATGGGATCAATGCAAGGCATCCCACCCTGGATTACCCCAGATGTTGATGTTTGGTAAGTTTCCCAGATGGCAGCTACATCTAGGCCCAAAAAGGGCAGGTACCCAAATGTAAAATCCGGTCATTTTCATTTTATAGGAAATCCTGATGTTCCCTCATATCGTTTTGCGCTCTTTTGTGTGAGGGATGCTGAGCCCACCCAAGTGTGGCACTATTTTTATTGGGAGACATGTGGGAACACTGGGTGGTAGGAAATATGTGGATGGTGGAAGAGATAAGGGCGTGTGGAGATTGCTGCACTGAGCAGAAGGGCAAAAAAGAACATTGGTGGTCAGCGGAAAAAAGCAGTGTCTTCTGGGTGCTCCAGAGGCGACACACACTAACAGATGGCGAGCTACTGGGGACACCCATAATTTTAGACCTAATAGCTGAAAATAGCTAGATAATAAACAAAGGAGAGTGAAACCCACTCACCAACTGAATATTGAATGGCTAAACCGCTGCTAGTTGAGCCGGCTGCATACCTTAACATGATGACCTGGCAGGGTCCTGTTGGGCCATGGGGTGGGGACAACAGATGTGCCCATCAAGCTGTGAAGGCTAGCCAAGGTCGTATGTGAAAGACATTTACTTACATTAGAAGATTGTCCTGTGGCGGAGACAGGGCAAGATGGCGGCCGTAGGCTCGGTCGTGTGAGCTGGTTTCTCTCCTCTGAACCACCCCTCTATTGAGAATTTGTCAGAGACTGGGATTCTCCTTACCGTTTTCGAGCCGGGGAAAAGCAGTGGCATGCTCACGCTGATCCTCCGTTCTTCACCGGAGCACGGATCGTGCAGTTTCTTCTGGTGTCCTGCCGCCTCGTGTCTTGCGGTGTCTCCGCATTCAGCCCTTGCTCTCGGGGAGATTGTCCGCGGGAGGTACTGGCCTGGAATTATGCCTCCAATGGTCAAGGCGGCCGCAGCGAGGGCGCGATCCGCGTTGGCTGCTCCAACATCTGGAAGTAATTTTGGGGACACGAACAGCGCGGGAGGTTTACAAAGCGCGGTGCGGAGCAGCGGGAATACCGCTACGGAAGGCACCTCTACTCGCAAAGGCTCTCACTCTAGAGGACCGGGGAAGGGTAAAGCTGTATTGCCGGTTACAGTGCCGGCTCTTTTTAAAAATGTAACATCGAAGAAACTCCTATACGAGTGTGGATCCGCTGTCGGGGTAGCTGGGCAAGTATTGGCAGAACCGCAGGTACTGAGTGAATCATCCCCAATCTTGTCTGGCTCTCCCTCGGCTGATAATACTATTATAGGTCAAGAAGTTACAGTGGTGGAGCAACAGGGTGCTATTGTTAGGCAGGAAAACCTCCGTACCCAGGGGGCATGCAGGAGAGTTCAGAATTCCATTCGTAGAGTTGCTAAAACCTGTACTGTATTGCTACCAGAATTGGAATAGCCGAGGAGAGGATTTCAAATCTAGAGGATTCCTTAGCAGCGCAGAAGAGCGCAACTGATCTGATGGGTGCTCAGAAAGATGACATTTTCTGGAAATTAACTGACTTAGAAAATCGAGCCAGAAGAAATGCCCTCAGGATCCTTGGGGTACCTGAGGGTCTTGAAGGTGGAGATGCTAGGCGATTTGTAGTCAAATTATTCTCTGAGGCATTCCCGGAAGTAAAGGAGTGGGATTGGCAGCTGGAAGTGATGCGTGCCCACCGCTCTCCGCTAAAACAGCGGCAAAAGTCCGGAATTCCTGGGGGTAAACCTTGTGCAATATTGATATGCCTTAATAATTGTTTGGCAAGGGAGAAGATATATGATCTAGCGAGGCCTGACAGAAAGAGGAGGGGAAAAGATTGTGATTTTTTTGTGCGGCCAGATTTTTGTCCCGCAACAGTTGAGCGGAGGTGGCAGCTTCGCCAGCTGATATCCCCTTTTCAGGCGAAGGGCGCACAAGCTTTTTTGCTTTTCCCGTCCAAATAAAAAATGGTTTTTCAGGGGCAGACAAGATTTTTCTGGTCAGAAATTCAGGCCAAGGAGTATCTGTCCACTATATAGTCAAGGTTTATCTCTGCTGCTTTCTCTCTGCTTTCTTTTTCTCTTGACCCCCCCTCTTTTTTGGGGGTGGTGGTGTCTTCGCCAAATAGTTTTGTTGGAGTTTCGGGGGTGGAGTGATGATAGGCAAGTGCGAGCTACTTGGGTGTATCTTGGGCTTCATACAAATAGTAAGAGTGAATGAAATAATAAATTTATTCTATTGGACATGAATGTATGCGAGATTAATTGTCTCTGGTTTCGTCTTATTATTGTTATTGAGGGGTGAGGGTTGTCAGGGGAGTCTGTTGAACCAGCTCGCTCATCACAAGGACTTAGGTCCTGTTGCCATATAAGGGTATTGTTAGGGGTGGGTGGGTAATGGGGGTGGGCTGTATTGGGGAGGGGTTGGGAATGGGGAGGGGAGTGGGGGACCGTGGGGGGTATGGATGTATTGGTATCGGAAAGATGCTGTAGTGATGGCTTCAGTTTTTTGTATATATTCTCCTGCGCTGACTAATGTTTTTCTAAATTTGGAAAAAGCGCAGTCCAGGTGGAAATGTTACTTTAGGTCTAATGGGGCAGGATACAATTATCTTTAGTTCATGCAACATATGCGGTCTTAATGATCCCAAAAAACGAGCATTATTTTTTAAAATTGTGCATGCTATGCATGTAGATGTAATATGTATACAGGAGACACATATACCCTGGGGGAGGCATGTCTGTCTGAAGTTGACAGGGTATGACTTAATAGCGTGCACTAAACAGACATCTATGATCAGAGGAGTGGCTATTCTTATGAAGACCGGGGTAGGGATATGCAAAAAATCCCGAGAGGATAAAATGGGCAGATGGATTATAGCAGAAATTCTAGTAGGTCAAAGGTCACTAACCATCTGCACAATTTATGGCTCCAATAGTGATGATCCGGAAGTATTTAAATTTTTAAATATCAAATTGGCTACTTGGCCTTGTCCACTCCTTATCTGTGGAGATCTGAATATCAATTTACTTAGTAATTTTAATTTGGCAGCTGATCTCAATTACAGTGGTAGGAAACCTAAAGTGTTCAAGGCACTGCAGGCATTGGTTCAAGAGCATGGGCTGATGGATGTGTGGCATCGACACAATAAAATGGATGATGGGTACACAGATTACTCAGCCCCTCATAATAAATTGGTCAGGCTTGACTATTTCTTGGTCTCAGAGCAGCTCGCCGAAGTTTCTTCTATTCATGTCTCTCCTAGGATCATATCCGATCATAATTCATTAATTGTTGAGTGTTTGTGGCCCCGAAATAGGAAGCCTCCCAGGCAATGGTCTTTCGAAAGGAAGCTTTTGCTTGACGAGGCTTACCAGGCACATATGAGGAAATGGCTAACAGAATTTCTTGATATCAATAGGGGTACAGCCCCTAATGAGGTGGTGTGGGATGCCCTAAATGCCGCAGTGCGTGGGGAGACTAAAAGTGTTTCTTCGTTCCGGTGGAAGCAAGGGCAAGAACAAATGAAGTCTCGTTTGGAGGAGCTTAGAATAGCAGAATTAGAACTGGCTTCTAAAATTAAGAATGGTTGTGATATAGAGCAGTCGCAGCAGGCTGTTGCTATAATAAAATCTAACCTTTTGGAGTTCTTTGGTCTGGATCTGGCCGCTAAGTACCTTTTATATCGGACGATTATGTTTGAATTTGGTGACAATTCTGGAAGGGTACTGGCGAAGAGGCTCCATCAGAAAAGTGTACAGAGTCGTGTTACTAGAATTCAGGACGAAAACGGTATGGTTCAGGATACCCAGGAAGGAGTGAATGGGGTATTTCAAAAATACTATACAAAGCTTTATTCCGAAGATATTGAGAGTGCTCAGGTAGAGTCTGAGACTGAGGCCTTTCTTTGGGGTAAGCATACTATGAAGATATCGCCAGAACAGAATGAAATACTATCGGCCCCCATTTCATGGGAGGAGGTGGTGTCAGCGGTCAAAGCCTTGGCCAATGGCAAGGCCACAGGCCCAGACGCGATACCCCTCGAGTTCTATAAGACTTTTTTAGTAGAGATTCGGCACGATCTACTTGCTGTTCTTAAGGCAGCTCAGAAAGGTATGGTTCCTGACTCATGGCGGTGGACTACGATTGTTCTGTTTAAAAAAGGAAAGCCAGAGTTGAGCCCGTCATCTTTTAGGCCAATCTCTCTTATCAATAGTGACTCTAAAATTTATTCTAAAATACTAGCCTCTAGACTTGCTGAGGTAATAGTTCCATTAGTATCCCTGCGTCAACATGGATTTATTCCGGGCCATGACACAACAGACCATGTTCGGCGTGTTATTGCCTTATTGGATTGGGCTCAGGCCACGGCCTCTCCCCTCGGGATGATCCTGTTGGACGCTGAGAAGGCGTTCGACAGGGTCTCCTGGGGGTTCTTGTGGGCCGTGCTTAGTTGGAAGGGTTTTAGCACTGAGTTCATACAAGCTATCCGGTCATTATATATCTCTCCGGAGGCAGTACTTCTATATCGGGTCAAGAAACTAGCTATTTCAATATCAGTAGGGGCACTCGACAGGGGTGTCCGTGCTCACCCCTGTTGTTTGCCTTATATATCGATCCGTTTTTTAGCCAAATTGAAGGGTATAGGAGCACATTACCTATAAGAGTTGGGGCTACAGAATATCGGGCTTTGGCCTATGCAGACGATATCGTCGTGCTAACCTCCGACGTTTCCTCTGCACTTCGGGTACTTAAGGTGTCTGCTGCGCAGTTCGGTGTAATATCCGGTTAGAAGTTAAATGTGGCTAAAACCCAGGTAGTTCAAACACCAGATTTGCCACACTCCGGCAACCCAGTGGTTCCTGAAGCAGTGTATCTTGGGGTAAGAATCTCAGCGGAAGTCGATTCTATACCGGATTTAAATATTCTTCCGGTAATAGATGCAGTAAATACCAAATTAGAACGATTGGATCACCTACACTTGTCTCTCTATGGTCGCTGCAGTGTCCTTAAAATGCTTATACTCCCAAAGTTTCTATACCTTTTTAGGACAATTCCTTTAGTACTGTCACAAAGTAGTCTGCTAAAGGCAGATAGGATATGCCACAGGTTTTTGTGGGGGTATAGGCGTTCTCGAAGGGCTGCTAAGTGGATGTATCTCCCTCAGAATCGAGGCAGGTGGGCAGTACCCAATTTGGTGTTATATTATTGGTCGGCAATGGTACAGGCTTTTGGAGCACCGCATTTAGGAGAAAGATTTGAAGCTCCGCTATGTAATTGCCCTACCATTTTTGAGATCGGCTTAGGTACTGCGGCTAAGGGTATCTTGGTCGAAGTTCTTGAGCCGAGTTATTTTACAAGGACTAGATTCAAGGTAATTAATGCTATGTTCCTAATTTGGCAGAAAATTCGGCGGAAATTGTCTATACATCAGCTTAATGTATATACTCCATTCAAAGCATCTCGACTCCTTCCTCCCCTTATTTTTCAAGATCAGGCAATGTCTAGATGGCAACTACAAGGGCTGCGGGCTATAGGAGATTTGGTAGGGGATGGTCAATTATTACCTTTTTTATCCTTGAAGGACAACTGTCAGTTGCATACTCATGATTTTTTTAAGTATTTGCAGGTTAGAAGTGTTTTGTTTAAACATCTTGATGCAACTCCCTCTCTATTCGATAAAATAGCTATATTCGAACTTATTCAAAAGAAAGCTAGAATTGGAATGAAATATCGGTATGTACTCTCCAGTTTACCGGATGATTTGAGTGCACAAGGATTAAGCTGGGCGGATAAATTGGGAAAGACTGCTATGGATTTAAATCCGGCCTTGGAGTTTGCCAGTAAAGTTTTGGTATCTGGCAGTCTTCGGACTCAAAGCTATATGTCGATGTTCGATCTTTATTATACACCTGCAAGAACTGCAAAATGGGGTAGCAGAACAGGGGACCATTGTTCTAGGTGTGGGTTATATGCAGCAAATACAACCCATATGTTTTATTTTTGTCCAAATTTGAAAAAAAAATTGTCAGACATAGAATGTTTCATCAACTTTACACTCAAGATTCAGTGTACTTTGACATCTGAGATGGTGATAATGGGTTATGACGGAGCAGCGTCATTGGGTAATTCATGGTACACCTCTGCGTTTCTGTTCATCGCTATGTCTATGATTCGGCTATGTATAACTTCACAATGGCTTTCCCCTGAAGCCCCGACATTTATAAATTGGAGAACTAGATTGCTTGCTATCCATAAGTTGGAATCCTCAGTATACTCAATAAAGGGTAGGCGGAGGCTGAAGCTTGCTTCTAAGATTTGGTCTCCGGTGGAGGAATGGATTAAATATTGGTTTTGTTTATATTGTCGATAGGATAAGGCTCTGCAGTGTGTTCTTCTCGTCACCCTTTTGCCTGGATATCCTTTCTGTGTTTCTCCTCTTTCTTTTTCCTTTTTCTTTACTTTATTACCATTGAATATGTTATTGTATATGAGATGTAATGTTCAATATATTTACATGTTTGGACTGAAAGCCATGACTGTATTGTCTTATGTCAAAAGGAAATAAAATTAATAAAAAAAGTTTTTAAAAAAAAGAAAAAAAGAAGATTGTCCTGTGGCTACAGCCAACATTTCTATGCCATTCACGATGAGCTGTAGCACAACTGTGCATTGGACAAGCTTGCATGTGGCAGAGCCAGAATAAATAAAACAAATTGCTGCTGACACGTAGCGTACAGTTGGGCGAGATATCAGCTCACAGGAAACAAGGGGAATTACAGACAACCTAAATTACATACAGCCAGAGAATGGTACCAAACCAGGAGTACACAAAGCCTACACACAGTAGGATGATGACTGAGTCGCATCAGACTCCAGCTCAGATAGTAGTGTGAAAATGATGCTAGAAAGGATTAAAAAAGCCCCATATCCACTAATACTAAACTTGACTCCATAGTGATACAGGTTTGCGAAATGAGAGCCCGCATCGATTAGCAGTGTACCAGAGGAGATATGGCCAAACCAGGTCTCACAAAACTCAGATAAGCTGATGAAAATGGAGAAACTGCTGTAATCAATAAAATATAAAAATGAGGGCTTCATGGCACACATGAGGCCTTGCAATATAAGAAGTGTGGGAATTAGAGAGAGAACAGGATAGAAATGTTTCTGAAATAGCTACTAATCGACCAAATCACACTTCTCCTCAATGTTAGTTGTGGAAATAGCGCATAAGTCCAAGTACCCGTCGGGACCCCACAAATATACCACTCCTAAACTACAGGGACAGAATCAAAGCATTGAGACTAGGAAGAAAAAGGCTGACTTATCAGGGAGCAAACATCATCTTATACCTGGACTGGACTGTAGCACTGCAAGAAGCAAGGAGAACATACCTACATGGCAAACAGACACTGCAGCAAGCTATCTTCTCCTATGCAATGTTGTGTTGTATTGTATTGTAATTGCATTTGTATTGCGCTTACTACCCCCGACGAGGCATCGAAGCGCTTTTTTCGGTGAGTAGCACGCTACTCCGGGACCCATAGAGGATTAGTGTTGAATTAGTATAGTGAAACATGCAAGTAAATTTTAAGTTTCAGTTATTTGGATTCAGAAGGATAGCAGAAGGATAGAAGAGGAAAAAAGGTTTGCATTTATATAGCTCTTGTTACCCCTGATGGGGTGTTGAAGCACGCTACTACGGAAACCCATAAAGGATTAGTGGTGAATTAGTATGGTGAAATATGAAAGTAATTTGAGTGATGGATATTAGTCAGTTATTTGGAGTGAGAAGGATAGCGGGGGATAGAAGGGGAAGAAAGGTTTACATTCATATAGCACCTGTTACCCCTGATGGGTGTTGAAGCGCTTTTCTGGCGAGTAGCACGCTACTCCGGAACCCATAAGCGATTAGTGTTGAAAATTAGTATAGTGAAATATGAAGAAATTTGAGTGGTGGATATGTTATTCAGTTATTTGGATGGAAAAGGGTAGGTGGGGGGGAATCGGTATAGTAAAAGAGGTGTCAGATGATGCAAGGAAGAGTGGAGTAGGAGAGTCTCTAGAAAGGGAAAATTTGGGGATCATAGTAGCGGTATGGGGTTTGGGATAAAGGAGAGAGTGGATGTAGAGGATATATTGATAGATGTATAGAGTGAGAGATAGGGTAGTGCATTGGAAAGAGTAGTAGAAAGTAGTTTGAGATGAGTCAGAACGTTGAGCTAGAAGATATATTAAGACAAGTTTAGGCTGAGAAATAGGGAAGTGCCTTGGAAATGCCAAATTAGAAGAAAGTGATAAATATACAGATCCATAAGTACATTGAAAGTATATAGATGCATAAAGGAGAAACGTTTATGTAGATTAAAGATATTGATAGAGGTACAGGATGAGAAATAGGGTAGTGCATTGGATATGCTTTTTCAGGAGAAAAGTAACAGACACAGAACATGGAGGTACATAGATGCACAATGGAAGCAAGTACATGTAGACCAAATAAGATTCTTTTTTTTAAACAACATAATTACTCTACATGTTTATACAAAGCAATACACAAAGATAGGTACATACATATCTATAGTGAGAATAAATTGTGGGAGGGTATTACTGAATGGGAACATGGGCAGCATTTATGGCCCTGGTCCCGGGCAGTCTCGAACAGGCTCAAACAGGAGTCTGCCTTGTCCTCTCCACCCTTAACAGGCTCAGACAGGCAACTGCCCTTGTCCTCTCCGCCCTTAGCTGAGACGCCTGGCCTTTTATAGCCTGTTAGAACCGGGGTCTCAAGTTGGCCAGGGCATGTACCCTAGTCCAAGTAGGGACCACCGCTTCCGACAGGGTAGCTTTGCGCAGAGTAGGAAGGCGTAACTTAAGAGGCAATGTGTAAAGTATTTGTGCAACACCCAGCGTCAATAACCCAGTAAATCACACACACAAAAGGACACCACACCAGTTTTAGGCAAAAATAAAAATATCTTTATCTAGAAATTATGCAAGATACCAAAAATACTAGACTCCACATATAGCTAAATCAAGGATTTTCAGAAATAAGGTCTGTGGGGCAAGTAACAGAGGGAAAGAAGTCTGTGGGCTCTGTCCCAAAAATCGGCTGGTAGAAAACTGTTTTTAGATGGAAACCATGGAGGGCAAAAATAGTTCCTTAGGCGGAGAAGATGAAACCCCTATCGCCGCGTTTGGAAACATGTGTCACTTTCACCCTGCTTGCAATTGAAAAAGAAAGGGTCTCTCTCACACTATTGATCCAGACTTCTGCTATCCTGCTGAGTCCCAGGGGGCGCTGCCAGCCCAGCGCTGCCTCCGTTGCTAATGTCTGTTTAAAAGAAAATGAACAAAGATAGCAATATGCCCCAGATATGATGATTCCAGCTCACAGTGCTTTCTTAACCAGCCAGTTGCAGCGCAGGTAGGGTCCCGGGCGGCAGGGCTTTAGGGAGCAATACTGGAGCAGTGTCACCGGCAGACTCGGAGCCCACGGCGGTGATCAAAGGAAGCAGTTCAAAATCGGGTCTTTCACTCGGGCCAGTGGTGGTGATCCCCGGGGTCAGTTTCAGATCCAGTCGGCGGTAAAAAGCAGGCACCCGCGCACAGCGCTGCGGGGGTGCTTTTGGTGACACGTTCCACTCGGTTCTAGCTCCCAGAGTCTTACAGTTCAGTTGGGATCCCCAGGCAGCGGCGGTGATCTTCAGGCGTACAGCGCTGCAAGGGCAATTCATACACCAATCGTTGCTGTCCTCTTTGTTGCTTTTTGCAGCAAGGCAGTTAGTACAACGTCGTCCTTAGGAATATTGTGGAGACACTCTGGGGGTGTTATTTCCAGTTCTCCCTAGCAGGGCAGGATCAGCAGGCAGTAGGGCAGCTCAGCAAGCAGGGGCAGCAGTTCCTGGGAGCAGTCAGCCTCCTCACAAGTGGCAATCCTCCTAGCGCAGCAGTCCTCACTCCAGCAGAGATTCATCCAGGTCCAGTAATGTAACAAAGATGTGAGGCCAGGACCCTCCCTTATATAACCTGTAGTCTAGTTGCTGGAAGGTGGTAGAAGTCTCTGGAAGGGTCTGGGGGCAGGGGGTTTCTGGAAGAGTCCAGGGAGTTCTGGGATGTTCCCTGCCTTCCCTGACCTGGCTGTCACAGTGACGAGATACAGGGCCGTTAAAGGCTACAGTGGGCAGCCATTCACAGCCACTTCAAGGGGTGAAGGTGCGAATCACCACTCTCACCTCCTAACCCAAGCAGCTATCAGTGTGTAGACGGTCGGGGGCCAGACTAAGTGTACACAGGAAAATATCCACTTTCTAAAAGTAGGATTGCTAAAGGAGTAGTGCCCAAACCCCATATATCATTAGATAGGGTTCACCGCCCCGAATCAAACAAGACCAAACATGACAGACGTATTAGGTCCCTGTCAGAAATTAACTCACAAGGGGGGGTTCCCAATGTCAGCCTATGGAGGGTTATGCCTCACTGCAGTAGCAGGGGCTTGTGGCAGATATGCCAGCGTCACAATGTTTTAGGGGAGAGCACCTGCACCTCACCACTGTTTAGCAGTGGTGAGGCGCCCAGTGGCCTAAGTCCAACAAAAAGGTACGGTGAAAATAGGGGCAAAAATGTAGGCGGAGACCACCCTAAGGCTGACAGGTCCAACATAGCCCAAGTAATCAGGTGACCCCTTCAGCCAATGGGAACCCTAGCCCAAACACTCCAATCACAACACTACACCTAAAATCTAGAACCAGTAGGATACCAGAACCTTACAGCCCTTGTCCAAGCACCCAATCAGTTTGACAAAACCTTGATCTCTACGTCCAATAGAGGCCCTAATCCTACCAGTAGTCCCAACCCAAGTCCAACAACCAATAACACAGAAAGCCCTATTAAATGAGGAGAACAGAAAGAAACCAGGGTGCAGGCCATTCAGAGGTGGCATGCAATATGATGGAAGTGTAGTGTGTTTGATTAAAAAACGTATGCTATACTCCTGGCTGGCTCTATATTTGATAGATCTCTACTAAAAAGAAAATGAAGACAGGAAAATCAAAATGGTATGAAAAACGAATTGAAATACATACAGTTATTTAAATCAACATGTTTTTTAAAAAAAAATGTAACTAATAAATATAAAACATTAACATGCATGATTTATGTGTATCTAATTTGTTTCACAAATTACTTATTTCTTCTTTGTGTATCACAAATAGCACTCTTTCATCCATTTGCTCTTGTGAATTTCATGATGAGAGCTTTGCCTGCACTGTCCAGGGAGGTATTTAACAGCCCCTTGTGGTGCACCATGCATTACATTTTATTACAATTGGTAGGGACAACTTCAATAGTGTTCATGGGACCGGCACTCACGGACCAGACGTATCGCTGCTGCCCAGGCAGGGCTGCTGATGACAGCTGCTGAGTTTGTGCGGCTAATGTTAGTCGGACTGCCAGTAGCCAGAAAGTCTGTTGCTGATGCTTTAACAAGAACTAAACTTTTAATTGCACAAATACTGAAATGATTCCTGACGCTGTGTGCCGAGGCCGAGAACAGCCTAATTCCTAATATAAGGTGGTGTGGAGATTATGTTATTAAATGTTAGAATAGGGGTTGTCTCCTTCAGAATTTCAACTAAATCCAATAGGCTGTGATGTTCACTGCTGACAAGTCTCTTGCTTCACGAAGGGATGATTTGCGTGGTTTCAAAAGTAAGTTCACACTTTTACTTCATGTGTCCAAATGAACATATCTTACCTCTATCAACATGCTCAGAGTTCTTAATAAAGCTAGCCAAAGTAGAAATAAAAATATTCCAGAAATAGTCCATAGTTCCAACCATGGTGAAACCAGATAAGTCTTTTACACGTGATGAAAAAAGTCTTGTGCTTGTTCTTTGAAAGTTCTTTTTGCTGACGTCGTTTCAGGCTCGCTGAGATCCTCAGAAAACATATCAAATTTAATAAAATAGCTAGAAGCAGTTCTGTCAATGGTTGGAATTGCATCAGGATTTGTTGAATTCGCTGGAACCAGTGGATCACTTGCTATGTTGGTGTAGACAGGTGTATCTGGACGAACTGTTATTTGGGTTTCAAGAGGAATGAGTTCCACAGCATTGTTGCTTAGTCTTTCATTTCTTACTGTTGGATTCTCAATGGTGAGGAGTCTTTCAGTTTGAACCTCTTAGATAGTAGCTAGAGGAGTGCGTCTGCTACTTGGTCAGAGTCCACATGGCCTACTGCTTAGTATCGGCCACATAGTGTGGTTTGATGAGGTTGATGGACACCAATATTTTCTTGATCCTTGGATTGCTAGGACAGGTACTGTTTGTATGTAAGACGGCCCAAATTCCTTCTGGTCTGTGATCTTCTCTCTGACTAGATCCCCAAGTTTTGGGATCCAGACAGGCCTTGCTGGGACGGCTGGATTTTCCCCAGTGGTGTTTGGCTTCAGGAAAACGTTGCTTTGTTTCGATCTTAGTTCATTTAAGTCCTGTAAAAAAGCCAAACGATCTTTGATATCAAATGGTTTATTTTCCACCACTGTGCCTTTACATTCGAGATAAGGAACCCACATTCTTGTCCCAAATAGAACCTCATGTGGAGTGACCCCCCTAGAAAACTTCTTGGCAAATTGTTTAGTGAGCGTTGGACCCCATAAAGATGTTTGACCCACCCATCACCCGAACCTAATACACTAGCTGTTATAGACCGCTATATGTCCCGGTTTTTCCTCTCCACAACCGAATTTCCCTCAGGGTGGAATAGAGAGGAGTACCGCAATACTACGCCCAAACTGGCCATGGCTTCTTTGTAAGCCCGAGAGCTAAATGCAGGGCCCTGGTCAAAGTGTAGCGTGCCTATTGCGTATGTGCCGATAAAGACTTGCAAATCTTTTATAACAGTGCGAACGTCAGTCGAGCGCTGAGGCCACATCCATAGGAACCTTGACTTAGTATTTGTGAGATTGCATTTGTCCAAAAGGACGCCTGCACGTAGATAGTCTAATGCTGTCTAACAATGGTGTCTGTACTGGGCAGGCTTCTTCGTAGTCTGGTATCTGGTGGCGTTCTGTACTGCGATCTCTATTGCAGTCTATGCAGTTATTGATGAAGATCTGAATAAGTGTATTCATTCAGGCCACCAGTACATCTCTTTTAATATTAATATTGTTTTAGAGATCCCCTGATGTGACTGACCCTCTCCCAGATGTGCTACATAAATTAAAGCTGCTCTACGTTCCATGTTTGAAATTACCCTATCCACCACTTCAGGAATTCGAGCAAACGGAACGTTGTTTGCATCAATTATATACGAGTATTTGAGTGGAAATTTTTTAGGTAACGCTGCACCACTGCCTTTGCTTGAAGCATTGACAGCCAACAATATCTCACTGTCTATTTTCATTTTTGAATGAGTGATTGCAGCTACGGAAGCCGTTTGTACAGCCCCCTTTGCAGCTTCGTCAGCCAATTAATTCCCTGCAACGTGAACGTCATCACGTTGATGACTCAGCGTGTGTATCACGTGTAGTCCGTCTCGCAACTGAACTATTTGTTAGCAAAGCGTTTTATGCTTGATTGTGCCACCTTTTTCATCTTTGAAACCATTTTCAAGCCAATTCTGTAAATATTAAATGTACGATTGTACACAGTAAAAGGAATCGCACACTATAAGTGTGGGGAATTCGCGATCCGTATTTTGAAGTACCAATTTGAATGCTTGTAGTTCAGCTCGCTGGGCTGTACAATCTCCTAGAGATTGTGCTTTAGTGACCATTGGTCGGAATTTACCATTACGCATACAACCTTTAACGATCGCGAATGCTGCACTGTAAGCTTGCTTACTTTCCATAGCGGGTGGTGCTGATCCGTCAGTATAAATTATAAATTCATACTGGTCAAGAGGGAGAATCTCAATAGGCAGAGGACATTCGTGTTTGTATTGCAGGAATGCTTGTGTTTTTAAATAAGGATCAAAAACGTATTCAACATCTGTTGCAGCAAGAGAATTAACCAATTGTATCCATCTTGGATGTAAAGCTTTTGCATTTGGAATGCTCGCTTTTGTAACTGCCTCTAAGGCTGGTACCGGAGTCACGACAATAATGCGTTTCCCTTGAGCTAGAGCTCTTTCTTTTGCTACAGCGGTTTGAACTGCTGTCAGAATTTTTTCTGTTGAAGTGAATCGCTTTACCGCTTGTGTGTACAAATGTGATTTGTATGCAATAGGTACTTTTTCACCTTCATTAAAAGTTAAGTAGGTGAATCCGCATTGACCCGAAATGATTCGGATCACTAAATTGCGTGTATTTACGCGTGGTTTTAAGTGATAGGTTGCTAACATGTCAGCTTGGAGTGACCGCAGGATATCTCTGTGTTCCTTTGTCCAATCTTTGATTTTGAAATCAGGTTTGATCAGTTCGTAGAGAGGTTTAACCCTTTCTGCGTAATTTAGAATGTAAGTTCTTCCAAAATTCAGGAAACCTAGAATCGACTAAGTTTTTCAGCGTTTTTGGAGGTTGGAGCAGCGCACACTTTTCTAAAAAGTTTGCTGCCAGGCTTTTGCCTTCACTTGAAAGTTTATATCCTAGGAAAAGGACATTGAGATGGGCAATTTTTGACTTTTTAAAGTTGAATTTAATAGACCTTCGAGGCGAAGCCCTATATAATGGTGTTCACCCTGTTCAAGTGCCTATCCAGGTCATCGTCTGTCAGATCGATATCATCGACATATGACAATGCCTCGTCATCATAAATTTGTAGTTACTCTGTTACTCTTGCTGAGAATAACCACGGGCTGTTCTTGAACCCTTCGCTGGGTCCCCATTATTGAGAAAGATGTCAAGTACCTACTTTCAGGTGCTATGTTTTGACAGAAGAAACCATTTGAAATACCCAATGTGGTTTTATATTTTTTACGCACAATGTTATTCATTAGTGCTGTACTGTGTGCATTTTGTACTGCAAAAGCTTTAGAACAAGTGTTCAGGTGTCTGTAATCCAGAACTACACAATATGTGTTGCCTGGTTTGGAAACAGGAAACAAAGGATTATTCATTGAGGAGGTGCATGTTTCAATCACCCCTTGGTATTCAAGTTGATCAAAGATCTTCCTGACCTGCTTTTTAGCTTCTTGCTTTATTGGGTACTGCCCTTGTGCAGTAGGTTGACATTTTAATTGGATTTTATGGTGAGGCGAGTCCTCATCCCATCCTACATGATTTTTGTATAATGCTGGGGCCTGGGCAACTGCCCATTTCCTCGCATAAGTATATTTTACATTTATAGGAACATGGTTGGAGAAGGCTGGCATAATGATGTCTTCGCCATGTGGGCACTCCCTGACAAATTTTGGTGGCCAGTCTTTTTCTGCTAGAAGTATGTCATAACCCCTTGAAAGTTTTTCCCAAAAGAGTGCTTTTACTTTTCTTGGTATGTCTTCCTCCATCCGGAGTGTTATTTCATATAACTTTTCTGGAGTACTAACCCTGGTGTCTACAGTTTCAACTGTCATGTACTCATCAAGTCCACTATCTCCAGAAGTTCCTTCAGGTTCTGGCGAGCTATTGCTACTTCTGCTTCACTGTCCAGCATTTTCTGAGCCCATTCTCCGTCCTTGACTTGTGTCCTCAGAATTCTCGGCATGTCTGATATTCAGACCTGCTACCTTTTTCTTAGTGAATTGAGGTTTTGGTTTGTTTTTCTGAACGTGTTTATCTTCTCTGGACTTCACGCGTTCTTCCTTGTGATCTGACCGTCCACTTCTTTTGGATGTCTGTGACGATGTCTGAAAAGTAAGAGAGGAACGTGTATCAGTATCTTGAAACCCGTCAGGTTTTTTCAAATTACCCCTATTCCTGAGGTTATACCTCCTGTCTGAGTGCTCCTTTTGAGGAGACCTACGTCGGGATTGAGAACGTTTCTCTTTTGAATGTTGTTTGTTAGTTTCACACTTCTTTTTAGAAGATTAAGGATTTTGTTTGAGTTATTTTCAGGACCCTGAGACAGTTGTGATTTATCTTGTTTCCCACCTAAACTGTCTCTGCCTAATTTTTCATAGGATTTTTCTATTATTCTGGGTAGTTCATGTTGATGTTCTGTTACATCAAATTCCCTTACTTTCTGGCGGATCGCCACTGATGCTCCCTCCCCTTTAATATTAGATAATATTATTGTTGAGACCTGGTCGAAGTTTTTCAGTAATTTCATACCTAAGTTCAGAGCAGGCTCTGCCCCGTATTCGTTTTGAATTTGTTTCAGGACATCAGGTGTTACCGCAATAGACAAAACACCATGTGTTTTAGTATAGATGGCAGAAAAGACTGTGCCCCAAGAGGTGCAGTCTTCCAGATGTGGTGTGATCCCCATTGGTAAACAGATTGTTAGGATTCTGTGTTTCTCATAAGGGCTAGTATTAGGAAATACTGCTTCGATTTGAGTAATTTTTTGAGCTATCCAGAATGGAATTTGTTCACGTTTTGTGGGCATTTTACCCATGACTGCGTGTAACATCTGTGGAGTAATTTTTAGAGTATTCCCCTGGTGAGGGGTTCGATTTGGAATGGTTATTGTCCGCATGACATATTGTACTAACTGTCTGTAAATTTTTATCAACTCCTTGAGTTGAGTGAGTAATTCAGCGTCTGACATTGCTTCAATGTCAGGATGTGGTGTGTAGCCGGCTAAAATCGGCCATGTTGCTCTTGGTCTACCTAGTGGACCGAGCCTGGTAATGTGATTGTAATGTTTTAGGGCGCCTTTAAACCAGAGCTGATGCTCCTGGTATGTGAATGGAATTTCAACATCCTCGAAGGGAATGTATTCCTCAGGTGGTTCATCTTCTTTGAAGAAGTAAAACATTGTTGTTACTGGATTTGATTCTGGGAATACTATCAATGAATAGAATACCTCTGTCTGAAAAGATTTATGTGCTTCTATCACAAAAACTGCTCTACCACCTCTTGGTGTTAGGCCATGTTGTATAAGTTTTAGAGTGATGGCTCTCCTTCAATTTGGATGGATGTTTATAACACCCTCATCGGTTTCATTTAAACCTGTAGTATTAAAGGCTGCTACGACTTGGTCAGCCGCAGCCTCTGTATATCCCCGTTTGGGACATTGTTTTTGAAAAATGTAGAACAAGTTTCAAGGAAACAAAGATAAGGTGCACAATATTTTGGAACACTGTATTCTTTAACGTTGAATAAACCATCCAGCTAATACATAGGATTTTAGTCCTACTCAGCTATGGCGGATTTTATCCCTACCCACTCCAGACGTCTTATGGAGTATTATGAGTAGGGGTCTCTGAGTAAAACACGACTGAGTTACTTCAGTATCTGGCGTTAAATTAGTGCCTTACCAAACGTTGGGTGCCATGTAGTGTAGTTCCTATTTCCCTTATAGGCTCTGTGCATTGGAATAATGTACACTATAGTTTTTGCATGCTCCTATCGAGTACATTAAACTTAATTACTTGTGTGTGCCAGCTAACTCAGAGGTCACTAGAAACTTCTCGAATGAACAAGAAGGGATTAGCTTCTGACAAACGCATGAACATGACAACTTTGTTTCCCTTAGAATCGGAATGCGTCTCAGAATCATGGAAACAATAGATAACAGTTTCACTCAGTCAATCGTGCATGCTTAGTTTCTCCAGAGGTACACAGAAATAGATAGACGGGCGTTTCAATAAAAGGATTTATTGAACAGTCTTGTTTCTCGTGTAAGAGATATGAGCGGTCACAATCATTAGACAGTAAGCAAGATATAATACGCACAGCGTAAGCAGTGAGAAGAAATAATACTGCAATAGCATTGTCTTTTAGCTATGACATATATTCATATATACATACATATATAACACAGGCTAAAAAGTGAATACTCGTCTGATGCTTCTAAACAGTTCTACTCCAGTGTACCTAACCTAAGTGTAGTACGAGGTAAGAAGTAGGTGCTGTTTTCTATAGTATGGTATATACTAAGTTTAGTATGCCAAGAGTCCCTCTAGGTTCTAGTCAGCTCCATACCATTAGAATGAGAGAGGTGGGTGTCTATTTCTGGGTCTCAAACTCTAAACACCCCGCGAAGGGAGTCAGAAAACTGGAAGCTGGATTCTCTGTGAGCAGGGATGACAGTGTCTGGTCAGTGCGTCAGGCTGGGATATGGTCTCTTCCGAACTTGCCGTGGCGAACCGTGCAGTCAAGTCGTGCTGAGTCGTGCCGTGGTTTGTCATGGTAAGGTCATGTATATTTATACCTGGAAGATGTTTAGGAATGCTAGCATTGACGTAAAGTCGGGCAGAGGAAGACGTCATGGATGAACCCCTAAAGAATAGTAGTTCATGCATAATAGATGAGTTCTTGGAGAAATCAATAATCCTAGCTAGGGAAAGTGCCGTTGGCTTAAGGGTCTGGTTTCTAAGAACTCGTTGTGATGTGGGATGGACAGATGTAGGTGACCATGCCTGTATTTGGATGGCATGGCAAATGCCTAAATAAGGACTGGGATTCTTATGCCTAAATAAGGGCAATACAAATTGTGCCTATACAAGGACATGGATCAGTGAAACCTACATAAGGGTATCTAATCGACACACAACAGGGGGAGGGGACCTCAACCTCTGCGTTAACCCACAAGGCAACAGATTGGCCATAACACTGGTGGCCAAAGTATTACACCAAGTCAAGCAAAAAGATGAACAATTGGATGTATGGCGTATTCCAAACCCTCACTCAAGAGAATACACAATTATTCCGCAGGACACAGCACATCTACAACTGTGGATTTCTGTTTGTTATCTAGGGACCCTAGCAATTGGACTACAGAAGTCACCCACTTAGTGTTCAAAATATCGATTGGAATGGCTGATACAGGTGCGCAATGGGGATTTCCTACTGAAACATTCATAAACTTGGCATTCCGAGCTTGGGTACTTGACATCAATGCAGAATCAGGTCCTGGCCAAGGTGTCGTATGGACAGCCTTTAAAACTCACATAAGAGGCACCTGCACACCTAAACATGCAGGGATTCTGAAAGCTATTAAGACATAACTAACTCAGTTAGAGCATATTCTGCAAGACAGAAAAGAAACAACAACCAGCACAGATACATGATACACTCAGAGAACATACCGAAAAGGTAGATAGGGAAGAAAAGTTCCTTAGTAAACATGCAAATGCCAGGCGATATGGGAAGGGTGGGCAACCAGGCAAATCAATGGCAAGTCTACTGCGTCACTCCTGGGCAGCGGATATCACATAAATACAATCACAATATGGCAATCTGGAATTCATTGTTACTAAATGTTATGTAGATTTACAAGCAGCCAAGAGAAAAAGGTGTCTTGATGTCATCGACAAATACTTAGAAGAGTCTGCACTTGCATGGTTATCTGATGTACTCTTGGGAATACCTGGGCAGACCTATAATCGTACAAGAAATTACAGAAACAATTGGAAGCAAGAAAGATAGAAAAGCGCCAGGAAACAATGGGCTACATGCACAATTTTATAAAGAACATGTTTATATACTGGCCATGTACCTCCTCCAAGTATACAAGTCGAGAGAAAGGGGCACTGTACATCCCACTATAAGGGAGGCTGTGCTAGTCACACTTCTTAAGCAGAGTAAAGACTCAACACGATGTGGGTCAGATCAACTGATATCCATGAAAAACATGGACAATAAAATACTGACAGACATTAGCAGACAGCATCTTGCTACTCATGCCCAATATTGTTCTACCAAAATGAGCTGACTTTATCCTGGGCAGATAAACCTCACACAATCTATGAACCATATTCTCGATAATACATCCCGTAAACCCGGAGATGCAGGAGGCAGTGGGGTTTCTAGACTTTGCCAAAGCCTTAGAGTCCATCGAATGTCCATAACTCTTCATAGTACATGAAGGATTGGGGCTAGGACAAAGCTACTTAATAGGACTGACGCTGCTATATTCTCATCCCCCTTATCGTATCAGCGTAAACAACATTACATTTTAAACAATAAATATAACTTCCAGCACTAGTCAGGCTACTCTCTCTTTCCCCGATCTTCTCAATGGGAATAAAACTCCTTCCAAGCACACTCTGGCAGCATCACTCACACAGGGGGTTAAGCTTTGTAGCACATCACATACTGATTTCCCTATATGCAGATGATGTGCTGCTATTCATTAAAGAAACAAGCTCAAATGTATCTACAGTCATTCCAGAGTGCCTAAAATTTGGAGCACTATTTGGCCTGACGATAAATTGAGAAAAATCTGTGACATTCCAGGGAATACCTAACACCTAGAAATGTGGGTTTGACTAGCCCCACATTTTAAGTCTGTAAAATATCTGGGAATCCATATACATACAGACATCACTGAAACAATGAGAAGTAATTATGGAACTACCATAGCTACCTTGAATGAGTAAGTAACCTGATGGATCCAATTGCCACTATCACGTTAATTAAAAGGGTGGTCTTCCCCAAACTACTTTACTTATACCTCAGTATTCCAATATATCCAGCCACGTTTTCACCGCAATAAACCATTTGATTTGACAGACAGATGCAAGTTTTCAATGTTCAATTACATTATGTGTGCTCAGGCACATTCAGCCATTAATCATTCCACCCTCCCCCAACCATCCTTCCTATAGTGAAAAGAACTGACATAGCAGCTCCAGACCACTTCAATATGGTAATATACAATACTGTCCTCACAAACTCTAAAGAAATAAATCCTGTGTATAATCCCATTATAGTGTGGCAATCCCTAATGCAATCTGCAGGATATGAGAACCTACACTTATAATAAATCACATTACATGGAAACACCTATATGCCTCTATTATTAGATCTCAAATTAAATATGTGTATATATATATATATATGTGTGTATATATATATATAGCATTTTTATAGCGCAAACCAGCGGAGACCTGAACATGTTCAAAGACAAGCATACAATCAACGAGTAATCAAAGAGGACGGTTAATGCATTGTGTTAAGATGAGTCTTCAACTCATTCCTAAATTGGAGCAGGGTTGGGTGGTCGTTATGGCAACAGAAATGCTGTCCCAGATCCTGGGTGCACAGATGGATAAGGTCTGCTGTCTTGTTTTTTCTATTTTACACTTCTTAGCGTGCAGTCTGATGGTGTCCTGCCTGCGGGTGTGCCGGGAACCACCAGAGTTAGTGAGCTTATATGCAAGATATGGGATGCTGGTCATGTTGGCTTCATAAAATGACGCAACAGGTTTTGCAGAAGGTGTACTCCAGCAGGGGTCACAATGGTGTTCCATCAGTATGGGCGTGATGGTGTCATATTTCTTTAGGCCCCTAATAAGAGGTGCCAGTGTTGAGTCTGGGAGGCTGCTAAGCAGCGCATTTCCACCACCCAGATTCAACAGTATGAGGGCTTTAACAACAGTACTGAAGTCGCTTTCTAGAAGAAATGGTTTGACCTCCTTTAGGTGGCATATGTTGAACATAGGGGTTCATAGCCATCAAGGTTCATATAATTAAGCCAAGATACTGATTGTTGTTCTTGGTTGAGCTGAACTTCTGGTAGACTTAGGACATCCAGATTTGATGATGTACAACCAGTGTTAGAGGTCCTGGAAGTCTGCATCAGGAGGCCTCTTTCTTCATAGCAAGTGCATACTTGTTGCGGAGCTTGCACTCCTCAGGACTACATTTGATATATTTCTCTATTTTAGACTAAAGGATACTCTAAATATTAAAATTGCTTAATTCACACAGGAACCGCCGACACTGCCACATAATAATGACGCCAACCCCCACTCATTTAATGTCTAAACTATACAAAATGGCACAGGAGGGGGGCACAAAACACAACTCAAGGCAAAGCTAGAGTTCTCTAGTGGGTGGATTTAGGCATGCTGCTAAGAGTCATGCAATAGAAATTCTGCTTTCAGCAGACAAGCTAAGTAACACTATACTCTATAGATAACTTCAAACAATCTATAATACTCCAAACAAACTGATAGATCGGGGACAAAGAACAGATATGATATGTTCCAGCGGTGGTAATGCAACTGCTGATTTCTACACTTAGCTTGGTCTTGTCCCAATGTAGCAACATTCTGGGTGGAAATATTTCATGTTATATTCAAGATAATAGGTATAATTATTCAACCGGCCCCCTTGGTAGCCCTTCTAGGCTACGTTAAAGAGTTACCCAAGTCAATGAGAAAACTAGCAATGACTTACCATGCTTGGTATGTGGCAGCATATGACAAAAACTGGAGTTTAATGCATTATTTTCCACAAGCTTGTGATCTAAGTAATGTAACTATAACTGTTCTTTAATGGCAAATAATAAATAAAAAATACATCTAAAAAAGTTGTATGTGACTGAAGTAGTTTCAGATGCTATTGTCTGAAGAAACAGAACTTCGAGGGGGAGAAAGGAGAAAGAGGACTGGGCGACCTAAAGGTTGGACCCCTGGGAGTTGTGGGGCTGGGACATTAGAAAGTTCCTGACCTCGGCTACAGAGTTCCATTTCAAGGAGAACATCAACTCAGTCCCTTCTGATGTACCCACATGGGGAGCTTACAAAGCAGTGATTAGTGGTGACCTGAGGGCTCACATAACGGGAAATAAGAAGGAGATACTAAAAGAGATCAGCTCGCTAGAAGCACAACTGACGGAACGCGAGTTAGATCAGGGGGGACATCCCTTGACTGACCAACTGTATTGTTTGGCCTTGGTGAAGGAAGAGTACCGTAGTATAGTAGAAGATGACGCACATGCGTCCAAACAACACCGAATTTATGAGTGGGTAACAAAGCAGGGTAACTGATAGCATGGCTGGCAAGTTGGGATGAGAGGAGGAGATGGATAACACTACGTGGCAGATAACCAGGGCACCCCACAGCAGAAGGCATGTGACCTCGCCCAGACTGTCTCGGCCCACCTGGCGGACCGCTATGGCCCAGGAGTGGACCACCCCACGGTATATCTCAAGAACTTCAGAACATACCTCCCCACCCTTTTACTGTCCATACCGACATGGAGGCCTTACACTGAAAGATTCATGCAGAGGAGGTCAGCGAGGCATACAGTAGCTCAGAGGGGAAGACCCCAGGACACACTGGCTACCCGCCAGAATTTTACAGATGTGTGAGAAGACAACACTGAATCTATGAGTAGGTAACAAAGCAGGCAAACAGATAGCATGGCTGAGGGGAGGCGATGGATAACACTACGTGGTAGATAACCAGGGGGCACTGCAGCAGAAGGCATGTGACATTGCCCAGACTGTTGCAGTCCACATGGCGGACTTCTTAAGGCCCAGGAGTGGACTGCCCCACTCCTCAAGGACTTCATAACAGACCTCCCCACCTCGTTACTGTCCCCTACGTACTCGGAGGCCTTCGATAGAGAGATTCATGCAGAGGAAGTTAGTGAGGCCATATGGCAGCTCAGGGGAGAAGACACCAGGAACCAACAGATTTCTGCCAGAAATGTACAGATGTGAGCTACCTGGTGACTAACCCACTGCGGCAGATACTGTAGGCAGCCAGGAAGGAAGGCACACTACACTTAGACTTGCAACCCGCCACCATTGTAAGGATCCATAAAGAGGGCATACCCCCAGAGCAATGTAACTCATACCGGTCATTCACCAGCTTAACTCGGAGGTCCAAATACTAACGAAGACACTTGAGTGCAGGCTTACACAGGTGATCAACAAACTGACAGTCAGGCTTTATGCCCAAACGGTCCACCCGGCATAGCCTGCACCACTTCCTAGGCTGTTTAGCCCAGAGATAGAAGATGGCAGAGCCAGCAGAGCTACTCTCCCTGGATGTCAGGAGGGCTTTTTACTCAGGTGAGTGTGATTTCCTGAGGGAAGTCCTGAATAAGATGGGATTCGGAAAAGTATTTGTGCCCTGGATCAGAATGGTATACACACAACTGGCGACCAGGAAACCGGTAAATGGGGTACAGTCTCTAATATTCTCCAGAGGCTGGGAAACAAGGCAGGGACGACTACTTTCCCCTTCGCTTTGGCCCTGGAACTTCTGACGTGTTGGGTGAGGGAGGATGCCCAGATCCGAGGACTGAGATGGACTGAGGAATGGGAAGATATTTTATCCCTGTACGCGGATGATATCCTATTATATCTAGCCAATCCCCTACGGGCTGTCCCCAGGACTCTCAAAATCCTCAATACCTATGGCAAATACTCGGTGATATTTATTAACTCGCAGAAATCATTCATGTTTCCATTGTCACCCCATGGCCTCTCAAAGGACTGGGATTTTGCGCTGAGCTGAGCGCCAGAGGGTTTTTGCTACTTGGGGGTCTGGATCACGAGGTAAACTGAGACATTCCAGGAACGTAACCTGGGTGGGGTTGTGGAGGGATACGACGGAGATGTGGGGCACTGGAGGGCACTCCCCTTATCCTTGATGTGCAGGGCTAGCCTGTATAAGATGTTTATGCTCCCTAAATTCCTCTACTTACTCCAAAATACACTGTTCATAGTCCCCGAGAACTTCTTTAAATCTGTAGACGTAATCACAGGAACCCTGCTTTGGGATGGCAGAGCGTCCTGCATAGTATTACCAACTCTAACTAGAAAATCCTACACCGTGCATATATTACCAGGACCTGACTTCTCCAGATGGGCAGGCCTGAATCCGACAGATGCCTACGGAGGATGCGGTCAGCGTGGCACCCTGGTACACACCATAAGGACTGCCCATTCATTCAACTATACTGGAAAGCAAGTGGGGAAATGCCTATCTGAGGTGGTATAGAAACACCAGTGAAGCTAACTATAAGATTAGCGAACTTGGAGATAAGGGAGGACGAAACATTATCTAGATACACCCTGCTTTTCTGTAACATAGCATTAATCATGGCACAAAGAGACATCGCTTAGAAATGGAGTAGCAGGGACACACCCTCCGTGTCCCAATGGGAGACTGGGATGAACTGGTGTATGCAGGCGGAGCGCACAGGGAGTGCCCTAGGAAATTTGAAAAAAATATGGGGACCATGGGAAGAATACAGGATAATATAAGGTCAATTGTCTACACTAAACTAAACACTGGATGTATATGATGTCAATGCCAGATGTTCTTTGTTTACATTATTGGAGATATAATAAAAAGATTACAGCAAAAAACAGCGCGCTACAAAAGTACCTAATATTGATATTCGAGATCCATTTTATAGAGATTTAGATAACTGTCACATGAGCTGTGCTGAGGGCCATAGCTAACCCTTATAAAAGCTGCAGACAAGTGTTAAAGTGAGAGAAAAATACTGTTATGAATAGTCTTCTCTGAATGTCATTTTAAAGGAAATATATATATATTTTTTTTTAAATCGGCACATCATTTTTTGTGTTTGATCTTTTTATTGTCAATTTAAAATAAAAATTGTACATACATCATGATATACAGAAAAAAGCCAGTAGGAAGGCAGCTTAAGTATTCAGACCCTCAACAATTTATGCAGTACATGCAGCATTTAGGTATCAGACACCAAATGGTGTTCACCTGATAGTGGAGAGTCTCATTAAGAGAAATATGGCTTAAATTTGAGGAAGAGAATATGTTGTTCAAATATAGTCTAGTTTGCTGAAATGAACATAAAGGCATACGGGATTGCAGACCTTAAAACAGGTGAGCAAATGTACAACTATAAAAAAATTCACAATGATATAAAGAGTAGAAAAATATCTTGTAGAGAGTCCAAGTGCGATTAAAACAATGCATGTGTATTCTGCAGCGTGAGGCCTTCGAGAATGGAGAGCCTGTCATAGCCCCATAAAGGGCATGGTGCCTTCAGCAGCCTCCAATAAATGTACACCATTTGAGGCCTAAACATAGAAACACTTGGTAGAAAGAAGAACAGGGGAGAACCAGGAGTATATAGGGCCGGTATGGGGAGGGTGGAACCAGTTTTGGTAGGAAGGGGGTGGGCCCTAGAGCAATCATACTCACTTATGAGTAGTTTTAACAGAGAAGGGGGACCACTATCAGTTTCCCACGTTGGGGGGTCCCCTCGGGTGGGATCTCTAGAGTATAGGAGAGAGTCCTCAAAAAGTTAGAGAGCACGCGGTCTAGGAGGGACATACCGGGCATGTTCTGTTTGGGAGAGATGGTCTATAAGAGGTTGCCAAGTGTGTTTGAACTTAGTATCAGTATGGGTGAGGCAAGTTGTCAGCAGTTCCATTGCCCTGACATGCCATAGGCGCAAGAACCATGCAGAGATTGGGGGGGGGGGGGGGGGGAGGGAGTTGACTTCCACTGAAGGGCTATAGATTGTTTCACAGCTCCCAGCATCTGCATGATAAGGCGCTAATCGGAGTGTGTCCTGGCTTTGAGTTGCGATGGTCTCGTACCCAATAAGGTTACCGAGGGGGAGTTTGGTATAAGGAACCTCACTGTGTCCTTGATGTGGCTTAGGATCTCTTTCCAGAACAAAGTCAAGAGCGGATATGCCCACCAGATATGAATGAATGAATGAAGTCCCCTGTCGCTGAATGACATCTCCAGCATAGGGGAGAGAGAGTAGGAAGCATTTGCTGCAGGTGCGAGGGGGTGTAGTACCAGCAAGTCATTAATTTATATGCTGATTCACGTTGGGTGGAGCTACTATATATTCTAGGGATGTCACGCCATAGTTGTTCACAGTTTTGTGGGGGAACTCTTCTCCTGTGTCAGCTATCCATTGCTTTGGGTATATATGGGGGCAGTTGGGTTGTGAGTGTTGTAGCACCTAATATGTGCGAGATATTAGGCCGTGGGTGCCCTCAAATTTTCAGACCAGGGACTCAAAGGGGGTGGGCGGTCTAGTGGCTTCTAGAGCGTATTAAGGAGTAAGCAACCAGTGGCAAATTTGGTAGTATTGAAGTCTGTCGGCTTCAGTTAATGGAAAGATTGCTTGCATTGTTCAAAGGTTTTAAACGTACCGCCCTCGAAGAGGTCCTGGATAACTCTGCACTCCACCTGAGTCCAGGATGAGAATGTGTGTGGTTGTAAAGCCTGAGGGAACATGGGATGGCGAGTGATAGGTGTATTAGGTGAGGGGAAGGTTGTCAGGTCTCTAGAGATCGAGATCTGTCCCATATCTCGAGAGCTGTTTTCGTGGGGCTTGCTATGTATGCACTGTGGAGTCACGCCATTCTGGAGAGCAAGGCTAGGTCCCACAAGGGCCTGCAAGCGACTGCCCGGTCCATGTGGAACCAGTGATTTTCGCTCTTGCGAACCACCCATTCAGATATGTATCGAAGATGGGATGCCCAATAATATTCCAGATTAGGGCAGGCGAGACTGTTCCGATCCCGAGGGAGCATAAGCACTTTGTTCGAAAAGCGCGGGCGACCCTTACCCCAAATGAAGGAGGTTTGGTCACGTTGAAGGCTTCAGATGACTACCTGAGGGATAGGTGTAGGCAGGGTTTGAAAGAGGTAAAGCAATTTGGGTAGACATTTTATTTTTACCGCATTGAGGCGGCCAACCAGGAGATGGGAAGCTTTTTCCAGCAGCACAGTTCTTCTAAGACTTCTCTTCGGCATGTTGGCCAATTGGCCTGGGTCCAAGAAGAGAGGGACGGGGTCAGGTTAAGGCCTAAATAGCGGATTGAGTGACCTGACCAATGTAAGGGGGTAAAAGATTGGAGCCGCTGTAGTTCGAGAGCAGGGATGGTAAGATTCAGAGCATGAGACTTGGTCATGTTAATTCTGAAGTCTGAGACTAATTCAAAAGAGTGGAGAAGCAAAGTTAGCGCCGGAATAGAAGTAGTGGGAGTAGTGAGAGAGAGTATTCGGTCGTATGCGAACAGGGATACTTTATGATCTTGGTCCCCAAAGGGTATACCCTTTAAATCTGGTGATTGGCGGATAGCGATAGCTAGGGGTTCCACTGCTAAAGCGAATAGGAGAGGGGAGAGTGGGCAACCTTGTCTGGTGCCCCTGTGTGTCGAGATTGGAAGTGTAAGTTGACTGTTAATCCGGAATCATGCTGTGGGGGAAGTGTAGGGGGCCATTACGCTGGAAATCAATGTCTGACCTAAGCCTATTTAATGGAACACTGCACACAGGAACTGCCAATCGACGCGGTCAAAGGCTTTCTCAGCATCGAGCGATATCAGACTGGCCGGGATGTCTCCCCTTTGGACCACTTCAATAAGGTGGGCAATAGGTCAAATGTTTTCAGCCCCCTGGCCGTGGCGGATAAACCCCACCTGGTCTGGATCGATTAGTCCTGGGACGTCAGGCTCGAGACGGTTCACTAGTATCTTAGAATAAATTTTAGCGTCAATGTTAAGTAAGGCAATGGGTCGGTAAGAGGTGCACGGTATGGTATGAGAACCACCTCGGCTTCTGACATCATGGGAGTAAGTCCCGTTGTGTCAGAGAACATATCAAAGAGGTGGAACAAGTGGTCCTGAAGTTGGGGGGAGGAAAATGCGGTAAAAGATAACCCGGAGGCCGTACGGTCCCTGAGTTTTATTTGTCTGGAGTTGTTTTAGTGTTCTACACAATTCATCTAAGGTGATAGGGTCATCTAGAAATTTTGCATGCTGAGGGTCAATGGGTTCCCAGGGGCATGCATTGAGGAAGGAGAAAGTCTCTTCAGGTGAGTGGCGACAGCGTATAGCTCAGTATAAAATGTGGCAAAGGCTTGCCCCTTGTCCAGACGGGGCCCAGGTGTGGTCTGCGCATTTGATTTTGGAAATTTATGCTTTAGTAATTTGAGCCCGAAGGCAGCGTGCTAAGATTGCTCAGATTGCCACCACCTTATCCCCCCTCGAAGAATTTCTGCTTAAGCGACATAAGTGTTCGTTCTGCCTTATTAGTGTGATGTAGTCTCAGTTGTCCCCTGTAGCCTGGCGAGGCGCTTCTTGTATTCTTTTGAGGGTGCGGCGGGATCTCTGCTTTCTAAGGCCTTGATGATATTGGTTAAATTATTTTCCACCAGGCGAGCTTCTCTGGAGCGGGCAATAGCGATAGAAGATATAATCCCAGGATGCTTAATTTAAAAGCATCCCATTGCGTCATATCTACTGGGTCCCGTAAGATATGGGGGAAGGCGCCATCTGTAGGGGGCGTCGTGTTGTCACCGCTACATGGGCATGATCCGATATGGATATGTCTGAGATATCGGCCGGTTCCAGGGAGTTTATCTAAGAATGAGAAAGGAAACAATCAATTCTTGAGTAAGAGCGGTGGACATGTGAGAAGATGCAGTCGCGTACGTCCGGGCGTCCGCCAGGCCTAAGTCTGTGAGGTCCCTCTTCAAGGCAGCTGACATTGCCCCTGTGTTTTGGTAAGTGGCAGCACTACGATCCATATCGAGATCCCAAACCACGTTAAAGTCACCCCCAAGAAACACTGAGCCCTTCCGGGAGTGCAAGTGGTCTTTCTGCAAGGATCCGAGGAAGGCATCTTGCGCCTGATTAGGGGCATAGAAAATTGTTAAGGGTCAAAGGCTGTGCACCCTATTGGGTTTGGAGTTTTAAGTACCGGCCCTCAGCCTCCCACGTCACACGAGGAGTCGCCCTCCCCAATTTGCATTTAGTTAGTAATGCAACCCCCGCCGTTTTGGAGGTGGCCAACGCCCAGTATTGATAGGGGTAGTTGGGTTGGGTCACAAGATGTGTGTTTGTGGAGAGCAAGTGAGTTTCCTGGAGGAAGATAATGTTGGGGTCTTGGAGGAGTAAGTATCACAATATCTGTCGCCTCTTATCAGGAGAATTAAGTCCTTTGACATTAAGGGAAAGAAGTTTGATAAGCGGATTCGTAGTCATATTGCTATGGGGAGTAGTTGAAGGTAGTGTTTTGGACGTGAGTGGGAGGTTTATAGTCACTTAAGTTGGAGAAATCGAGCTTATGGAGCAAGTGGCGGGTATCTCCAGTGTAGAGACTATGTATATTAGAATGCGAGAAGATCATTGTGTCGAGCTCGCCCATCCCCCAGTGTAGGGAAGGAAAGAAAAAGGGGAAAGTAAAAGGGGGCGGCCAACAGGGCCTATGGGGTGTACTGCCATTTATGGAATGGCTCGAAAGTTGAGACAACAGTCAGTCTGAGGATGCCACTTCTCCGAAGGTCACTGTGTGTGTGGGGGGCGTAGTAAGAGCAAGTGTAGGTAAGCCGGGCTCCGCAGACTGCGGCCAGGGTCAGGATGGCGGTAGAATATGCCAAACTGTTATCCGCCAGAGAAGAGGAATAGTAGGGAATAGAAAAAAATCAGGTGAGTGGCCTCCATAGCCCGCTGTAGTTTTCTGAGGATATGGTAGAGTGTGCCAGGTATCAAGGTGTCTGTGTGCACGTTGGGGGCGAGCAATAGTGAAATCTGGAATGTAGAGGAGAACAAGGGTCCTCTCAAGGAGTAGTGAGCCAGAGACTTTCAGAACATATAGCACAAATTATAGTGTTACTGGTTAGAATGCAATGTTTGTAATAAAGTCCACAGGGGCTCGTCACTAAAAGGTATTTTGTTGATAGTTCAGGATAGAGTTGGTGCATTGTTACATCTGTTTCAATCCGAAGTCTCTGAGTTGAGGGCCGTTGAACGAGGAGCACTCATGCTGCAGAGGTGTTGGATGATGTCCTGCTTTCTTTGGAAGGAAATCTGTTTCCTGGCTCGAGATCTGTGTGGGGGGGGGGGGGGGGGGGGGGAGAGAACAGTGGACCAAGGGGCCACAGTGAAGGAAGAGCATCGTCGCCAGGTTCTGCTAGGATTTGAAGGAGATGTTTTGCATCTTTCAAGGAGCTGAGGTCTTGATGTTTGCCTTGCCAGGAGTCGATCAGTGGAAAGGGATGGCCCCATTGGTATTTGATTTGAAGATCGCCTAGTTTGTCTGTGGCCCGTTTAAATTCTTTGCATTGGAGGACCGTGACCGGGGCAATGTTCTGAAAGACTTGGATAGGATGGCCTTTGTACATCAGATTAGTTTCTCCTCGCACCTTGTGGTGAATGGCTTCCTTTTCTACAAAGAAGTGTACTCGAGTGAGGATATCGGGGACGAAGTACATGCGACCTCTTGGGCCAACAACTTGATGTGCTCCGTCGAGAGCTGGAGGAGAGGCATCGTCATCGGCCCTTATTGTGTGTAGAAGGTTGGCTGTAAAAGCCATAATGTCTTGGCCCTCTGCCCCTCGTGGGACCCCCCCTGATGCGGATGTTATTACGTCAGCTTCTATTTTCTAAATCTTCTTGCTTCAGACTAATATGTTCAGCCATTCTACACCAAAGGCTCTCGTGATCCTCTGCGCGTATATCCATTGTGCGCTCAAGGTCGTCCACTTGGCCTCCAATTTCCGTGACATCCTGACGGTTCTCTCGAAGACAATATTTAAAGTCGTTCTTGAACAATCCGATTTCATTCTTAATTTTCTGTAAGAAAGAGGTCATGAAAGCCTGTGTGATTGGGGTTGATGCCAATTTGTCAATTGCAGAGGCTCCCGGAGGGTCAGAGGAAGGCTGCGGCTGAGGATTAGATTTTAACCATAGGGAGGCAACAGGGTTGTCTTTGGCTGGAGTAGATGAGGGATCTATTCCCACTTTAGTGCGTCGCATGATGAGGGTCAGATTTCCTTCGATGCAGAAGTCAAGAGGAGGGATTCCGTGGTAGTCAAAGGAAAAATACCTGGTGCTGTGGTAGGCAGGCCACGTTGTAATTGTAATGTCCTAGCTGTGACAGGACAGTCGTGGATCAAACCCCTATGCGTACCGGTGGAAGATCCAAGGCAGCGCACACTATCCGAGGCCCATTTGCAGTTGCAGCGAGATCAAACAACAGAGCTCTGGGGGCAGCCCAGAGGGAGGGTCTCTAAGGTAGATGAGAGAGGAACAGGGAAAGTGAATAGAGTCACTGGACGATTTCCGCAGGCGAATCTCCCAACTAAGGAGATAGAGGATAACAGGAGTGTGTTGAGGCGCACAGTGGTCGAGGGTGCGAGCCCAGCTCAAAGGCCCTGCCAGGTGTGTGGCCCACAGGAAAGGATTGAGTGCCCAGGTCGATGTTGGCTACATTCAGGTGTAAGTGAATCCTATTGTCTCATGGACAGGCCTCCTCTACTCCTCACAATGTATATCCCTCCAATGCAAATGGGAGGGCCAGATTCCAGGTCTCCAGGGGGGACCCACCAAAGGCCTACGGAGGGGGAGATAGAGAGTACCACTGCGCGAGCCCCGCAGCCAATCCCCTCGACTCGTGAGAAAGTTGACGTGTCGTGTGATCCACTTCCCTGGGGGCCGTTGGCAGCAAAAAAAACAGTGGGCACCAATTCCAGTAAGCACTAGTCTGGTCCAGAGGGGTAAGAGAGAGGGTGAGGCTGCCCTGGGGGTCAGGAGCAAAGAATGAGCAACACCCTCTGAATCCCCCAAAGAGGTGTACGGCGTGGCCTAGCCGCGCTGAGCTATGCATGAGCGGCCCTTAGGGTGAAGGGGGTAGATACAGGATCTGCCAGTGAGCCCAAGTAGTGTTCAATGAGGGGGGGGCAAGGGCCCAACCACGCCGAGTTTGCGGCCAAAATCCCCGCTTCTACTAGCGCCGAGTTGCTGCAATGGTGTGGACCTGATTAGTACTCAGTGCGGGGCCGCTGGCAAAGGAGTGTTAGGGCCAGTTCCAACAATCTCCCCCCAATGCGCCTCAGTGGGTAGGAGGTAGACAAGGATTAATTAAAGAAGGGGGCAGAGCATACCCCGTGGCTCAAGTCAGTGGGGCAGGTGGTCAGGGCCCACAGGAATCTTGTCAAGGGCCCAGCGAGAGAGGGAGGGGGGTGAAAGGCCCTCGCTGCGCGATCCCCTCAGTCGATTCCCCTTACCTGTGAGCAGCTCCCCCACCGCCTCACAGCTGTGCATATCAGCAGTCACAGCAGGTACGGAAAGCCCGGGTTCGGTTTCCGAGGCGGGAGCAGGGCCAGCGATGGAGGCCTCTGGAGTGCTGGCGCCAGTTGAGCCCCGTCGCCTCCCCCGGGGCACCCAAATGGTGTAGGCCCATGCTTAGTGCGGGGGCTGCAGGCAGGAAAGCAAATTCTGGACCGGTATCAGTGCCAGATACAGAGGCCGGGTCTGACAGAGCCTCGGAGAGCAGGCAGTAGGCCAGGGGGTGTTGATGAAGGGACCATAGCATACCCCGAGTTTCAGGCTGGTGGGGACGGTGGGCAAGTCCCTCAGGAATCCCTGCAAAGGTCCAGCAAGTGGAGGAGGGAGGGTGGGAGGCCCCCGCTGAGCGATCCTCGCATCCGATTCCCTCACTTGTAGATAGGCCTCCTGCAGTCTCTTCGTTGCGGGGGCTATGCGCCGGCGGTTGCAGCAGGTGCGAAGAGCCCGGATCTGGGTATCGAAGTAGAGGCAGGGCCGGCGCTGGAGGCCTTTGGAGTGCTGGAGCCAGTCAGGGTCGGCCACTCCCCTCTAGGGTGCCCACCAGAGCCCTGCCAGCCGCCTCTCCCTAGCGTCAAGTCCGGAGCACAGGACGCTCGAATCACATGGCCCACGCCAGAAAGAACACCATCAAAAGCATCTTCGCCAGGCCAGAAATCTGGTAGGGTGGGTCCGCAAGTTTCCGAAGCCAGATCCGCTTCTCGGGCAGGTCACCGGGCTTTCCGTCGAGGGGAGCAGCCCCACTGCTCCAGTCTCGCCTCCCCAGGTGCGGTACCGAGGGGGTGGGTCCCTGTAGCAGTACCCTGAGCAGGTGACCTCCGATACAAGGGGCCCGAGATGAGGGATAGGCAGTCCTGTAGTCACAAGCATCCCCACAGGGCCCAAGATGGTGGCAGCTCAGGGCGTGGTCGGTTCGTCTCGGTAAATCGGAGGCTGCCAGTGGGGTTTCCAATGGATTCCCAGGGCTTAGGGTGCGCTCCCAGAGTGTTCCAGGGGTCTCACCCTTTCATCCCGGCCAACAATCTTATGCATGGCGTAAAAGCTTCAACAAGCAGCGGAGGAGCGGAGCTCCGAGAGCGCACGTCCTACCCCATTCGTGACTCGCCCACACCCCCTGGGCACATCATTTTAAGACTATACAATGAAATGCAACAGACTGACATTTTTTGATAAAGGAAAGGAAGACATTGCATATGGGACATTTATTTATGTGTGCACAAGGAGATATTATTTCATAGTAAACAATGCACAACATGTTTGGTTCATTATTCATGAATGGGAATTGATTTGATGACTGCAGCCATAGTTTAAACTTTGAAAGTCGTAGTTTCCTAACGTGTTTTTTAATTAATATTAAAGGAAAGACATTCAATGAAAGCCTGCAATATAAGTTAATATAGTTTGAATGAAGTTAAAGACTGCAAAAGAAACAGCAATTATTATATACATTGACTGGACAGTTTATTAACATTCCAAGTAATAGGATAACAAAGTATTTTTAAATTTGAAACTATTCGATGGCCTTAGTAACGATGATGAACTAGAATATTTGTACATTTGTTAATTCAATGATTTTTATTTAAGTGATAAATGTTTGTACCTGCCATATTTGTGTTTAATGATATTTCTTTAGCTAGTATAGCATTATAGAGACGTGCTAGTTGTTGTATATACATGTATTCCCAAAATATTTTGTATTACTGATATTAGTAATTTATGTTCTGGATAGAGGCACAAACAAGGTTTAGCAAACTCAAATTATGCTATTGTTTGCATGTCCCTGGACATGTGTAGAAAACTATCCTCAATTTAGCACTTCCAATGTGAAAAAGGTTTAGGTTTAATTATCGTAAGTCTAGCTCAGACACAGAGATCTCACTTGTGTTGTTAAACCCACATTTGTCAGCGTGGCCACGGAGGACAAGATGGCAGTCGAGCATCAGCGAAGCTTCAACCGCCCGACTGCAATCACCTTCCATCCTGCCTGAGAGCACTCATAGGGACCCACCTCGCTGGCTCCTGTGTGAAGGAAGTGTCCCCTGCTGCGAGTTGCTGGGCTCTCGGAGCGGCAGGCAGGGCTGTTGGAGTTGTATCAAAAGGCTGCCCGATACTCACGTTCGATCCAAGATGGTGGCCGCCATAGGAGCTTGTAAGCCCTGGGACCTTTGACAAACACATGGAAGCCTCCTTGGGGGAACCGGTGCCCATGCTGACTGGATGTGCCTAAAGTGGACCAGAGCTGCCGAGCGGACCTCGCCCTGGCAGTCTGAGACTGGGGACAGATGCCCAGGATGGAGTGACCTCACATTGATGTAGATACCTCTATGGATGGTGGTTTTCACTGCCGATACCACTGAATCCTGGGGTAGACTGGTGGACCTTGATGACTGGCCGGTGGTTGGGGCCAGAGACCTGAAAGATTCTTTCTTGACTCAAGTGGCTGCTTGCTGGGATCCCTAAGGGGGCTGCTCCCCCGTTCCTTGTTTAATCCTCCCTTCATGGTTGGTAGGGGAGAACTGCTGTTGCTTGCAACACTTCCTGCTTTCGGTAAACTTGCCTGCCGCAGTGGGCCATACTTAAGGCCTTACTCACCAACCAGACTGCTGTTTGTGACGCTGCAGCCCTACCGTTGCACCAAGATAGTCTGGTAATGTAGACAACAGATTGGGACTGATTGCCTGCGACCACGTGACCGAGGCAGCTATCTCGAAAATCCTGTACTGGATGCTCCTGACTACACGTGCTGGACTGGGACAAGCGGGTCGCGGGGCTGAACCTCGCCTACACTGAGGGGGTTGGACCTCCCGATCTAGCGCCCGACGCCAGAGGCTCGGCTGATTTCAGACAGAGAGACGGACAGAATTAGGTGTCTACCCCACTACCTCTATGTATTAAGAATTTCCCATACCCGATTCCCAGCAATGGTTTTGATCCCTGCCCTCCAAACTCACCTTCTTCATCTGGGCTGGTGGACACCACGGAGTGGCTTTTGACATGGCACAGAAGTTGACCTTTGACGGGGGCTGGGGATTTCTTATGTGTATGCCTAATATTTAGCCACACACCTAGTGCTCACCAACGATTGGTTTGCGGGAGGATGCGATGACCCGGCATACTGTCTAGAACTCCACATAGTGGAGTTCGAAGGCCTGCTATCCATCTTTATGGGAGCCCCATGTATAAGGAGACACCATCATGCACCAGAGTAACAATACAATGCTAGAGGGCAGCCTTGCGCTTGATTCAGTGGGACCGCTAGCTGACAGGGCTTACTCCCCTGTGGTGAAGCACATGGCTTTATCAGCTCTCTACCCTAGAGGGGTACTATTAGTGGAACCGTATTTGGTATTACATACTTGGGTGATATTATCAAAGGAAATTATCTGATGTCTTTCCAGGAATTAAAAGAACAGCATGCCCTAGCAAACACACAATTCTTCAGCTTCCTTCATATGCGGCATGCTTTGGAGACGCACCTCCGCCCTGACACCTTTCTCCCAGAAAACAGCCCCCTTGAAGCAAAGGTTCTAATGAGGCGTTTGGGGAAAGGATCGATAACCCAGATATATTGCTCATTGGTTATTCATGCCTCGGATGGCCATGATTGCCTTCGACAGCTGTGGGCTGGATGGATAAGTGACTTGGATGACGATGACTGGAGAGAGGCATGCATAGCCCCTAGAGAGCTAGCAATATCCACGTGCCTGCGTATGATGCCTAAGAAGGCTTAAAGATCTTGAATTAAAGTCATCTAAAAATAAAAAGACAAGCATCATTGGGATATTTTACGTAACTTTATGTATATATAGCATAAGTGGTCTGCTGGCAACACACATGGGGATCTGGTGGTTTTTCCCTACCTTATGCACCGTGGCAGATTACCTGCCATAACTGATTTCTACTTGAGATAGACCTTAGAGCGCCATTTTGCCTATTGCTGACCACCGACTGTACAACTAACGTATACAGCGGATGTTTCCTGATGCTCAGCCTCTCTGAGCGCGCTGTAGATTCCAGATGGCATGGAGTTGCCCTGGGTCGAGACCCTTCTGAGACAGGGTGGAGTGGGAGCATGCGGGGGTCCCCGAGACGTCTGAACGAATTAGCCCCTACGATAGCATTGCTGTATATGGTGGAGAAGCAGGGAGGCCCATGTGCTCTTTATAGGTGCTGTCTGCTTAGTAGCTAAGCGAGATATAGCGTGTTTGTAGGCAGTCTGCACCTCCCTCGTTATCCACCTGGAGCACTGCAGTTGATTGGTGTGCTCAGCACGAGAAGCCCATATATGAAGCTTGTGGATGCCCTCAAAAACATGCGAAGGTGTGGGGAAATGATGGGTTTATCACAGACTATCTTTGTGAGAAGACTGACTCCTGAGTGGGCCGATATCTATGTAACTACAGATTTGAACACCCGTATTATCTCTCTTTCTCCCTTTTTAGGTCTCGCCTAGGCAGCATGCATGCGTTGCTCGACGAGATGACCTTTAGAAATTGGTCATCTCCTTTTCAAGCACACTCGTGCTTGTGGTGGCATCCACCTTTCGGGAGCAAGCAGCGGCGCGCCGACCATCTTTTTTTTAATTAGCATGGCCGCGCGCCGCTGCTCCCGCTACCGCTAGGGGCAAGCTAGCACAAGCACGAGTGCTTTAAAACAGCTGTTTTTATTTTCCCTTTTTAACTGTATTTATTGTTTGTCGTTTCCCATCTTCCTGTGTCGATAAAATGTACGTTTTTCGGGACAGACTCCGGGCCAGCCTCGTGTTTTTTCAGCAATGGTGTGCATTTCCGTGCCCAGAGGTGCTCGCGCGATAATGTGCCTTTGTTTCTGTAAATGGAGCAGGGATGCGAACCGGTTTACAACCCGGGGCTGCCATCTAGAGGCAGCGCGCGGGATGGCATGCGCAGCGGCATGGACTGGGAGTAGGTATAAGCTTGCTTCCTGCCAGAATAAATCAATCATAGTCAACTTCCTCCCGTCCATATGGCTCTCTCCCTTGCAGAGCAGCAGGGAGACAAGCATTGGTCACGTGACACGCATGTCCCGCGCAGTTATAACTACAGTTATCCAGTATTGGTATCTTTCATAGATTCACATGCCTGAATCATTCCCCATTGCCGAGATGGGAGTCCCACGGTACAATACAAAAGTAGTGCCATAAGTAATAAATAGGCCAAAAGAGGCCAAAGGCTATATCTTAGTAGCCTATTTACGTCCTTATATGACAAGGATCAAAAGTCAGCTCCAACCAATCAGCAGCCTCTAGACCACTCCCAACAGAAGCAGTTCTCCTTAGATTTTCCAAGCACAAGTGGGAAGTAAATATCCCTAAAATCACTGATTACTGGTTCCATGGGGAGGAGGGTGGGTGCATGTGAATCTATGAAAGATACCAATACTGGATAACTGTAGTTACAGATAAGTAACTTGTTTTCTTATCCAGTATTGGGGTATCTTTCATAGATTCACATGCCTGAATCAGAATAGCAAGCAGTACCCCAATTGTACTGTCGTTTGCGGATGATGGGAGACATGTAGTTTAAAACTCCCAATATACATCCACAATCTTGAAACATTGTAATGATAAAGCATAAAAGCAATAATCATACAGTGAATATCAGCATAAGAAACGTATAAGCTGATAAACATAGGAGCATGAACACTGTAAGCAATGCAACAGTAAAGAAACCTACTAATAGACAAGCATTAAAGAAATAAGAATCTGACCTTAGTGAAAGAGATGACGTAACACAGCTTGTCCAACCGCCGCATCTTCCTTTTGTGCAGATTGGAGGCAGTAATGTGTTGTGAACGTGTGGACATTCTTCCATGTCGCAGCACGGCATATCTTGTCCAATGTAACTCCAGCGAACAAAGCTGTGGATGCAGCGACAGTTCTGGTGGAGTGCGCTTTAGCTTTCAACTTGAGAGGTTTGTTGGCTTTTTCGTGGCAGAATTGAATGGCAGATGCAACCCATCTGGCTATTGTGGCTTTGTAACAGCTGTTGACTGTTTTCCTTGACCATAGGTCACTAACAGTTGATACGTCTTTCTAATATCCTTAGTCCTTTGAAGATAAAACTTCAAACACCTTTTTACATCCAATGAATGCAATGTCCTTTCCGCTGGACTGGATGGATTTGGGAAGAAAGTCTGAGCATTACTGGTTCGTTCAAGTGAAATTGCGTGGGAACCTTTGGAATGAAATTGGGATTCGTCCGCAGAATTACATAGTTCTGAGTAAAACTCAAGAATGACAGGTTTGTTTAAATGGAATTGTGAAGGAACCTTAGGGATGAATCGGAGATTCGATTAGTCCAGAGGATAACCATTTATTTTAAAAAAGAAGAAAAGGATGTTTTATCGTGAATGCTTGAATTTCACTAACCCTGCTGTTTGATGTTTGGGCGAGTAGAGAGCCACTTTACTTGCCAGGTATTTGATGTCAGCCGTATAGATTCCTTCAAAGGGTTGCTTCATCAATTGTGACAGGACTATATTTAAGTGCCACTCAGGAGGTGAAGCCTTAACAGGTGGATAAACGCGAAACAAGCCTTTCATGAATTGCTGTACAATTCTGGTAGAACAAAGAGACAGACGTTTACGGGAGGGTCAATATCGAGATACAGCTGCTAGATGAACTCTAATTGAAGAATATACTAGTCCTGAATTTGCCAAGGTATGGTAAGATTTGCGCTGAAGCAGAGATACACGGATGCACGTTGTTTTGATGGCACCATAGACAGAATTGCTTACATCTCAGTCTGTAAGTCTTGTAGATGCCATCCGCACAAGACCTGGCAATAATGTCTTTATACTCCTGTGTAATAGTCAAATCCTTAAATTGAAAGAATTCAGGAGCCACCCATGAAAATAGTGGGAGCTATTAAAGCAACGGTGAGAGCGAGAGCAAGAGCGCCTGCTGGTTACGTTAGAGGAGCGCCTGGCAAAGGGCCCTCTGTGTTATTTAAACCACTGTTTGATTACTAGTTGGAGCGCCTGGTAAAGGGCTCCCAACGTCGCTTTCAGTAAGACTTACACGATATTTTTAAAACATTGTTTTTAGTCTTTTAAACATTGTGTTATATTGTGTACATTTTAGTAAATCCACTTTTTAACCTCATATTCAATCGTACCGCACCCTTACCGCTGTCAGAAGCACATACTCCCCGGTCCACCACCGATTCTTCGGATTGTGTGGAGGGAGTCACGTGCAACAAAAGGGGGCCGGCACTTCCGGTCCAACCCCCCAATCAGTTTCAAGCAAAACAAGTTAAAAGACGATGCCCAGCGCAACGCGCAGCGGACGCGCGCAGCGGGCGCGCCGCCGGCGCGCCGAAGGCGCGCCAAAGGCAAGCCCGTCTGCGCCCGTCCGCGACGGGCCGGGACCAGGGGCCATACCCCCTGCACAAACAAGCAGCCCCAGCCAAGGTAATACGAACCACCGCACATACTACTCCAGCGATGAGCTTAAAAGCCTCAATAATAAAACAATCGATAACCTAGCACGATGCGCACGAATGGGACCGGTAAACACCTCAGGCCCCTTCGGCTGCATTAATTGCAGATGGGAGAGTATTAGCTGGCTCGAGCCCACTACAATAAATACCCCAAATTTCATCCTGAAATGCATCTACATCAATGCCAGATCACTTCCCAGACATGCTACGGACATATGGGACATCCTGACTGAAATCAACCCTGACTTAGCGTTCATAACAGAAACGTGGCTTGATCACCACAGCGCCCCCGACATTGCAACTGCCCTCCCAAATGAGTATAAAATACTTCACCTGAACCGGACAGAGAAGAGAGGCGGGGGGGTAGCTTTATTATTCAAAGACTCCCTCTTCTGCAGACAGGAGGCAATCACACAGGTCAATAGTCATGAAGCTATGGCCTTCTCGGTATCCATAAACACCAACATTCTGCTCGGAGGAGCTATAATTTATAATCCCCCAGGCAGTACGTTGGATTTTTGTGCCCAGCTCCTTGCACAAATTATGCCAGTCTGCCTCAAAAATAAAAACTTCCTGCTGATAGGTGACTTCAACATACACTATGATAACGGTAACAATGCCCTTACTAGACAATTACTAGAGGATATGAAAATTCTACAGCTTACTCAGAGAATCGATAAGCCCACACATACAGCAGGACACACATTAGATTTAATTTTAATTTTTTCTAATATAGATTCCATTGAAATCAACACTATAAAACCAATGATCTGGACAGACCATTCTTTAATTGAGTTTTCGTTCAAATTATTTTCCAAAAATTCAAAACCTCGAACTTGGACTTCATCTAAAACCAAGAGCTGGAAAAGATTCTCGATCGAAAAATTTCAGCAAGATTTTTCACATTCAAATACAACTATCATCGACCCGAATGACGAAATAGAGTTACTCCAGTCTAACATTGGTAAGGCTCTTGATCACTGCTCTGTCACACAATCACAACACAAAAACAGATCTACTAGATCTGAGAAATGGTACGGACAAGAACTAAAAACAATGAAAAGAAAATGCACACTATACGAACATAGATGGAGACTTAATAAAACCGACGATGCTAGAGCCATCTACAAAAAAGAACACACACTCTATAATAAAGCTATTAGGAAGGCAAAGAAGGAATACTTCTCGCACAGAATAACAGAAAACAAAAACTCCTCGAAAGAACTCTTTAAAATTGTCAAAGAACTATGCAGTCCCATGGGTCTCTCACCTAATCTCCCTCCTTCTCAAGAAAACTGTAATAAAATCAATGATTACTTTTGCAACAAAATAGATACAATCTACACCTCATTTTTAAGCACCAAGTCGAAACACATAGAACCTCAGGGACCACCCTCCCTGCAGGCGAACTGCCTCAATTTTGGCCCCTTCTCAGAAGAAGAAGTGAGTAAAGTCATGTTAGAGGTAAAATCAGGCTCCCCCTCAGACCCATGTCCTCATTTCATTTTCTCACAACTGACCCCGATAATATGTCCGGCAGTTACAAAAGCTTTGAACTCCTCCTTAAATCTTGCCGAATTCCCCAAAATCTGGAAGAATGCCATAGTGACCCCTCTATTAAAAAAAGTGGGCACTGATGTAAACAATCCTGCAAACTACCGACCCATATCCCAACTTCCCTACCTATCTAAAGTACTTGAAAAACTGGTCAACAGACAGTTGTCCCACTTCTTAGAAACCAATGATTTATTGGATATATCCCAAACAGGGTTCCGAACAAACAACAGTACGGAGACAACCCTCCTAGCTGTAACAGACAACATCAGAACCATGGTAGATCAGGGGAAAACAGTGGCCCTGATACTTTTGGACCTCTCGGCGGCTTTCGACACTGTACCCCACAATCATCTACTAGAAATCCTAGCAGCAAAGGGAATTCGGGAAAAAGCTTTAGGATGGCTACAGTCCTTCATCCAAGATAGGACACAATCAGTACAGATTGGTGATTTTCAATCCCCTCCCCGGAACATCAAGTATGGGGTCCCACAAGGGGCCTCGTTAAGCCCGACTATGTTCAACATATTTGTGTCCTCACTGGCCAAAATAGGGCGAAAATGGGGTGTCGAGATCTGCTCTTATGCAGACGACACCCAACTGATGATCTCACTGGACGAGGAGAATGACCCCAAAGGCAGATTACTCAACTGCCTTACTGATTTAGCCACCTGGATGCATAGTCATTGTCTCAAACTCAACGCAGACAAATCTGAAATAATGCTATTTGGCAGACATTCCCAGCTATGGGACAACAGCTGGTGGCCTACAACATTAGGCACCCCCCCAGACCCGACTCCAACTGCCAAGAATCTAGGGGTGTCTTTGGACACAGCGTTAAGCATGAAAACCCACGTATCCACAACATGTGGTAAAGGCTTTGCACTTTTAAAAATGCTGAGGAGAGTCTTTCCATGGGTACCATTGGACTGCAGAAAGATTCTGGCCCAATCCCTACTAATGAGTAGGTTAGACTACGGAAACTCTCTGTTTGTAGGAATGAATGACTATCTTTTCACTAAATTACAAACTGTACAAAATGCCACAGCTAAGGCAATATGTAATAAAAGAAAATTTGACTCAGCCAAGAGCTGCATGAGGGACTTGCATTGGCTGCCGATTCGACAAAGAGCTCTATTTAAGCTACTTTGCATAACATATAAAATACTACATAATACAGGCCCATGCATCCTAAAAAACAAAGTCACACTCTATTTTCCATCCAGAAATCTACGTTCTCAATCTACTGCTAGAGCCAGAACCACACGCGTTAAAACCACAAAGATGGGAGGGCGAGCCTTCTCCCACCTGGCGGCTAACAGTTGGAACAATCTACCAGTGCATCTCAGACTAATAACTAATTACCTATCCTTTAGGAAACAGCTAAAAACTTTTCTCTTCCCCAAACCCGACTAAAAACGTAATCATTTGGCACTTTCCCCGCATTACCTACGCACTTTTGTCTGCAACTATAGCGCCGTGATATCCCATTGGGATGATTGTTTGCGCTTTATAAGCACCCCATAACATTAACATCAAGATGAGAGGACCCTGCTCCGCTTTCCTGTTGCTGAGAACCTTATGTATTAAAGGTATCAGGGGAAAAATTAAACCGAGATCCTGGACTATGTGTCGAAAAGTTTTCCTTCATGATCCTGGATGTGGATGACAAGTTGCGTAGAATTGGCATTTGCAGGTTTCATTTGTTGCAAAGAAATCTAGAGCCAGTTTGTCCCAGAACGATTTGGTGCCGACCGATCAAACTTTATCCGTGGAGGCCGCTTCATTGCATGCTGGTGGTATTGCCCGTGCTAACTAACACCGAAGACTCTGCTATCATTGGCAGGATAACTTGGAGACAGAGTTGGATGGATTTGAGCTGCAGGCGATTGATATGCATGCTCTTTTGGAGCGGAGACCATTTTCCTCAAATTGTAGGGTCTGTAGATGACTACCCCAGCTCTCTAGGGTGGCATCTATAGTCATTACGAAGTGAGGAATTTCGGGTAAGAACGTGGGGCCCTCTAATAGGTGGGAGATCTGGGACCACCAGTCAAGTTTTCATCATACATGTGCAAAGGGGCCCCTGAACGATTTTATAGATTGCTTCTATTGTTTTTTAGCTGTTCCTGTAAGAGTCTAATTTCCAGGTGCGTAAGAGGGATCATATTGATAGCTGAGGACATGATGTCAATTGAACACACTGATTTTTTTTTTTAGAGCCAGTTCCTACAACTTTAGTTGCTTGGCTTAGGATAGAAAGTCTTTTGTCTTTGACAGTATCAAGTGTTGCGGCCTAGGAACAGAATCTTCTGGGATGAATCAGTTGATGATCTTAGATAATTCACAAGGGGACCTAGTTTGTGAAACAACTTTAGGCATGCTTCTGTGGCCGTGGACAATTAAAATATCTTTGGTACTTTCATCAACCAGTTGCCGAGGTAGGGGAATACCTGATGACCCTTCGTCCTCAAAGAAACTGCCACAGGGCTATGCAGTAGGTAAAATGCAGGAAGTTGAACTGAGGCCAAATGTGAGGGCTTTAATGCGTGGGAGGAAAGTGGAAGTATGAATCCTGTAAATTTAGAGCTGTCATGTGGTGTCGGAGAGGGTGACCACGTACAAGTATTGGTTTCAGAAATACTTGTTTGATTTCCAGAGGTCTACGATGGATAGCCAATCCTTTATTTTCGAGTCTATGAAGAAAAAAACGAGAATAGAAGCCTGTTTGCTTAAAATGTACTCCTTTCTCTATCGAACCTCCGGGTAGCGTAGCCATCACTCCTTTTCGAAGCAGATGCAGATGAGGGGGCAAGGGGGGGGGGCACCCTCCTTTTAGTGGAGTAGATGACACCATTTTGAAACTGTTTCTCCCAGAGGATGGCGTAAGCAGCACTAGTACGCTGTCACTGGATGTAAGCTAGCCTAAAGGCTACTGATAGCGTCATTAAGTCTGATATCTTTGGCATCATTCTTGATACAGATGAGTATCTCTTTCACAAGTGCCTCAAAAGGGTGTTTCTTTTGCAATTGAATGTGACAAAAAATATTGCGGTGTCAGAGTCATCCTTGACTGCTGGCAAGGTGTCGTCAACGTGCTTGCCAAACAGAACATCGCAATGGTATGGTAAAAATATTAGATATATTTGCAACTCAGGTTCTGTATTCAGTGGTCTTGTACCAACATTGGCGTCTAAGGACCACTGGCACTGCCTATTGAGGCTATATCTATAGCACAATATGTATTTACTGATGAGGAGGTTTCAACCCCTGTAGAATCTTATATCTATATCTATATTCACTGAAAAAACCATAGGTTTCAGGGGCTTTATAGTTCGCTGGACATTTCCCTCGTACAATTCCCCTGTTATAGTTAGTTCAGCTAACTATAACTCGCGCCCCCGCAATGCACTGCTGATGACGTCACATATTACATCACTCATGACATGGTCAGTGACATCACTGATGACATCACTCATGACATCTCAAATGGCATCACTGATGACATCACTGATGACATCATCCAGTGAGTGTGTGTATCTGTAAATTTTAAATATGTTTAATATATATATAGGGAAAAACCTATGGAAGAATGAGTGGGTGTATAAGTGTGCGAATGGATGATTTAGTAGGTGCGTGACTGACTCTATAAGTGAGTCATTAAATGTATCTTACTGCAGACTAGTGTCTAAACTGTGTGAATGTCTGTATCTGTCTGTCTGTTGGTGTATAAGCGGCTGCATGATTTTGTGAATAGCTATAGGAGTGTCTCTATGGGTTATTGATTGGTTGTTTGAGTATCTGTATGGGTGCCTGAGTGTTTGTGTGGGTGGGGTGTGTGTCACTCTGTGCATACATGTGTAAGTGGGTGATTCTATGGGTGCATGGTTTTAAGAGTGCATCTGTGGTGGACTGTATGGTTGGGTGAGTGTATGTATGGGTGTGTTAGGGATTGAATGTATATCTCAGTGGTACATGTGTGACTAAAAGGCAGTATATATGCGTGTAAGAGTATATAAGTGGGTATATGTGAGAGTGTGTGATTGTGAGGGTGGCTGTATGGATGAGTGTGTGCTTGTATCAGTGATTGTATAAGAGCGTAAGAATGTGGTATTATTTTTATGAGTAAGTGAACTTGTGTGTGTATAACTGCATAGGTGAGTAAATGGGAGTGTGATTAATTATTTGCATGACTGACTAGGTGGGAGAGTACCTCTATGGATGATTGGTGGTGTGTGAGTGTCTATGTAGGTGTATAAATGCATATGATAGTCCTGTACTGAGTGACTGTAAGTATGGGTGACTGTACAGGTGAGTGAGTGGATGTGTGTGTAGATCTAAGAGTCAATGAGTGGGTATGTAGTTATTGGTATTGGAGTATCTATGGTTTTGAGAATGGACGTCTGAAATTTTGATTGAGTATATCAAAGGGTGTGAGAAGATGCACTAATTTATCACATGGATGATGTAATCAGTGATGTCACTGACCATGTCATGAGTGATGTAATATGTGACGTCATCAGCAGTGCATTGCGGGGGCACGAGTTATAGTTAGCTGAACTAACTATAACAGGGGAATTTCTAGGGTTTTGTACGAGGGAAATGTCCAGCTAACTATAACGCCCCTGAAACGTATGGTTTTTTCAGTGAATTTCTAAGGTTTTTTAAATGCCAATTCCTAACTAAAATGCCCCTGAAACATTTGTTTTTTTCAGTGGATTTCAAAGGTTTTTTAAATGCTAATTCCTATCTATAACTTATCTTTAAAGATATCATGTTTAATGATATTCATTGGATTTCTATATTTTTCAAATTCAGTGTGTCAATTTCATTAATTATGTTTTTTTGAAATTCTTTCTTATCACCAGTTTTTAAAACTTATTTTTTCAATTAATTCTTTTAAAAATTAAAAAATATTATTTGTTTTTATTGGGTTTTTCAAACATAATTTTTTATATTTCTAAAAATATTTTTTTAACTATATGTTCAAAACTTTATTTTATATATATTTTTTCCATGTTTTTGGATCCGTGCACCCTATGCGCACCGTTCTCGATCCCTACGCGATAGCATCCGCGCATGGTATGCGTTGGGTACGTGTTTAGTGCACGATCGCAATGCGACCGGTACACGACTCCCAGCATATACGCGACACGTTCGATGTAGGTAACGCGACGTTTATGCGCTTCCGCGATGCGTCATCTGCGTCTATGACGCGGTAGGTGCGCGGATCCCACAAAATATTTAACATTTAAAAAAACATATATATATATGTATTTCATGTGAATATTAATTGAAGACAAACTCTAAACTAGTCTTAAAACTAATATATTTTTACATCTAATCCCAGAATTCAATTTCTCGGATGCGCGCTGGGTGCGTGCTGCCTATGCACAGGGTGCGCGGATCCCATGTGATCTGCAAAAAAAGAGATTTTTCAAACATTTCAACCCTTTCCAAATGAAATAATTTCAACCCTTCCCCCAATCTGCCTTCTGCCTGTTACCATAGAAATAGGTCATGGAACACTGCACTGAGCACACAGGTCACAAGTTCAGCACACAATGCTGCTAAACAAGAAAGCAAGTATGCTTGACTTTTCAACTTATCAGCTTATCATATATAATGTTCCTTGCAATCAGTTTTTGTTAACCAATAAGAATCATGCCTTTAAAAAACAGAAATATACACCCTACCTTTCAGTGTAGAAAGTTGTAATACAACCAATGATTTCTTGTCTTTTTTCAATGTTTTTTTTCCTTGGATCCGCGCACCCAACGCGAGAGAATCGGTGCACCCAATGCGCGCACCCTGCACGCATTTCGCCGTTTAAAAAAAAAAGGGGGCCCCAGGGGGTCCTTCTGGGACCCCCTAAGCACCTCTAGAGGGTAAGAGTATTTCCACTCTGCCCCCTTTATATGTTTTACAAACTTATTCCCCTTGCTTCTTCAGCCTCGCTTCTACCAAGGCAGAAAATGGCCGCCAACAGTTCCTGGTTTCGAATGTAGACAGACACTCGACAGCCAATTAGCATTCAGCGCACGATCGGGAGGGTGCGCGCTCGGTTCGGGGAGGGTGCACTTACGGTGCGGGTAGGGTCCGCGGATCCTCCCCGACCATAGATATCACTAACTATTTTACCCTAATTTTCTCAGGAACTACTGAACAGATTCACACCATTTATGCAAAAGGCACGAGTCTGAACTGAGGACTACCTCTTTGTCAAATTTGGTGTCATTCCGTTCAGCGGTTCGAGCTGTAGCTGCGACAACAGATCCTATGGGAAATTGCATGGGGAAAACGCGTTTTAGGACCGCCCTTTTTTCTCGGCCCCCGCTTGACGGATCACCGCGAAACTTTCAGGATAGGAGCGGAGCTGGCCAAAAGTTTGGAAAATTTCGCGAGGATTCATCAACCGGCGCCAGACTTATTGAGAATAGAATGTTGCGGATTTCCTATGGAAAATAGGTCCTAACTATAACTATCCACTGGCGACCGCCAGTAGATTATATATATATATATCCCGATTTCTCATCTCTTTCTTTTTGTCGAACAAGACGATACGGACCCAAATTAGCGTTTTTTATTTAATTTTGTGCCCCGCACCAACCGCCATTACGCGTTTCAGCCTTCCAAAGGCCTTGATCTCATGACGCAAGTCATCATCCCTTGCTGTTATTTAAAGTGACAGTGCATAAAACTTGTGACTAAGTTGATAATAGACATAGAAGAGTACTTTAAAACATTAGCACAATCAATTGCATGTAAAGGTAGAAACATGTAAATGTAAAATACAATTACAGACAGATTAAAATATTATCATAGAAAATGCATCCATAAAAATAAATATTTAAATAGTTGCAAAGACTCTGATAGAAACCCTTTTAAATGCAAAATACAGCTAAGAGGGTAAAATTCATGGTAAAATACACTTTAAAAAGTTCATTGAATAAAAAACCTTTTTTTGGAAATAAATATTGTCCATCAGTGTAAAACCATCATAAGCTGTTAGCCGTGCTAGATGTTGAATCAATTGTGCCCAAGTGGGCCTTACGAACCTTCAAAGTCTATTAATCATAAAGTGCAAGTGCTACTGACATAAAGTGCCACCAAGAGTACAAATGTGCAAAAGTACAGCGTGATAAATAGATGATAATAAAAAACAATTACAGAGGCAGCGGCTAAAAAAATATTATTTACATACAGCTGTGCTTGACTGCTAAAACTTCAATACTACAGACAGGTATAGAAGTCTTCACGAGAGTTGAGACCCTGAGGTGTTTTACAGTCCAACTCTAGTATATACCTGGTCTCAAGTTGTCTGAGGAAAGCTTCTCGGTCCCCACCTCTTCTCAGAGGCGGAACTGTGTCCACCACAAAGTATTTCAAGACACAGACATCTTTCGCGTGAAACTCTCCAAAGTGCCTGGCAAACGGGATAAGCTTGATCACAATTGACAATCGCCCTCATGTGCTGGAGTATCCTCTTGTGAACCTGCAACCTCATGCTGCCCACGTAGCGCAGGCCACAAGGACACTCCAGCACATAAATCGCAAACTCAGTTTTGCACGTTAGTTTTTAGGTCTCGTCTGAGACAGCGCTTTAGCGCTGCTCTGGCGAGACTTATAGTAAGCGAGTTTTGGAAGTGCAAACAGTGCTTTTCAGGCCTCCAAATACAGTGCATGTGCCCTGGGCGCGCGCACCATTTGGCAGCCTGAAAAGCACTGCCTGATCACTTGCTTTGATGTCCTCAGTGAGCCGCGGGGCCACTGAGGACATCAAAGTGCACACCATTTGCCACCCCCTTGTTTTTTCCTTTGATCCCTATCTTTCCCTTCCTCATTCTCACCCTCTCCCTGCCTTTTACAACTGCGGCCTGCACCACTGCGCCCGCCCCCACTCCCCCCTCCCACTCCCTCCTCGTCAGCTTCAGTGCGCTCTTGTTCTGTGCCACTCGTTTTTCCTCGTTTTTTGTGCCTTTCTGCCCTCTGTTCCACTCGTTTTCCCTCTTTTTGTGCCTTTCTGTCCTCTGTTACACTCGTTTTCCCTCTTTTTTTGTGCCTTTCTGCCCTCTGCTCCTCTCGTTTTTGTGCCCTTCTGCGCCACTCTTTTTTGTGCCTTTCTGCCCTCTGTGCCACTCGTTTTCCACTCTTTTTTTGTGCCTTTCTGTCCTCTGTTCCACTCGTTTCCCTCTTTTTTTTTGTGCCTTTCTGCCCTCTGTTCCACTCGTTTTTTTGTGCCCTTCTGCCCTCTGTGCCACTCGTTTTTCGTGCCTTTCTGCCCTCTGTTCCTTTCGTTTTTCTGTACCGGCTTGTGTTGAAACGCATATAATTGGGTGAGTATCTGTGCTTTTATCTGTGTATGCTTATTTTGCTTGCATACCACTTGGTGAATATCTGAGAGTGTGGGTTTGTGTGCCTTTTTGAGCTAACCAGGGACATTTCCACCTTAAAGATCAGGGAAAATATTTTAATCAAGAAATATTTCCATGGTTTGTCAAATGTCCTGGGCATACGCTGGTATTCAGTGAATATAAAAATGTGTGTGCATTGCAATGTTTGTGCAATTATATGCATTTAACAACAAATACATAGACAAAAAGAATGCTCTACAAATAGCAGAACTGTTGCTGCGTAATTGTGCACCGTTTCACACCAAGAACATATCAAATTAACTGCTTGTCTCCAAGCCACGCCCTTAGCTTCGCCCCTTCTGTTACATTTAAAGCACTGATGCTTCCAAGTACATAATTCTCCATTAGTCTGTACACGTTTGCCTAGATCTCTGAATAATAATAGGTTCAATAACTCGAAAGAGAAAAATATACAAGAACAGTATTTCTTACGAAACGTCCCTAAACCTATAAAAATTAGCAGAAAAGAAGTTGGTCATTTAAAGAAGCAGCGAGTGCTTTCCTAAGAAGAGCTCTTCAGGAACCAGCCAGAGCCACGTTGACTGCAAGGTGACATGTTTACGTAGGACCACGTTCCCAGAACAGATGGCTGGCTTGTCTTTACCCACGCAGAGGAAAGGAAATTAGGGCTGCACACAGAACAAGCATTTGCAATGCAATAGGTCTCGCATTTGCAAAAGTTTAAGCTATTGGCATTGTTCATGACAATGCCTTTTTTAATCTATTTTATAAAACAAACACATACTGGCATTTATTTATCATTTACAAAGCCAATAGCTAGTGTTGCATTATTATTAGCAATGCCAGCTGCTCACACTTTTATAATGCGAGACCTATTGCATTGCAAATGCTTGTTTGTCAATGCGTGTAGGTTAATTTTTAAAAGGTGTTGTATATTCTGTTCGATTAATCCCGTATCTACAGGCCTTACAAGTCGATCACATGCGGAAACCCTTGCTGACATCCAAACAGGTACAGCTAGATTGTAACTCAGGACTGCTCTTAACTAACGGGTTGCTCATAGATCTGGCCTTCCTAAATGTGATATTGGGTAACCTAGTTAGATTGCCACCCAATACAGGATCGTTTTTTACTAGTATCCAGTTTTTATTCACTATCTTGCGGATAGCCTTGTGCTGGTTACTGTAAGTTAGGATAAGCCTTGATGGTTGTTCGGCTATTGCTGGCAACTCGATAGATTTTTGGGTTTTACACAATAGAGCCTGCGATCTTTCCATCTTCCTGGTTTTCTTTATGGCTAGATTGATTTCGCCAATAGAATAGCTCCTAGCCAAGAATCTCCTACAGCTATCCTGTTGAGCTTTTTAACATTCAGCGCCAGTGCGGGATGCTGCGGACCAAATGTGCGGGATGATGGCTAGTAACATGTAATAATGTGTTGCCAGATGTTGGTTTCCTGAACAATCTAGTTTCAAGATTATCGACAACCATTATTTCAACGTCCAAAAAGAAAATGGATTCTCTGCTGAGTTGGTCGGATTAATTGTAAGATTAAACTATTACGTTGATCTGCTCTATAAAATGGAGGGCATTCTCTTTGGTATATATATAATTATTTGTATATTTATTTATTTTTTGTAATTTGTTCCCTATCTGTCTTCCGTCAGAAATTCTATGTATAAGCAATGTTGAACTACATCTCGTAATTATACCAGCCCCGTATTAGCAATGATTGGGCTGCCCACACAGTAGCACCAGGCATAGTTGAGAACAACTCCTTGCTGGTAAGGCTGGCTTATACGTGACAGGGTTTTTCATGATTGCAATTCCTCCCGGATAAATCAACAATTGGAATAGGTCTCACAGTTTTTCTATTTAAAATCAGACGAGCAGACCATTTCTTATTTGCTTTTGGAAGTTAGAAGCGTATGGCTGCACGTTCCTAAGGGTCAGGAAACCATCAAAAATCATCCGGTGGGTATTCCAGCAGTTGTGGGCTTTCTCCCTATCAAGACCAGATATAAATGGGTCGTTCCCAGGAAGGAAAGTAACATTTATTTATTTTTACCTTGGGATAACTCTTTTGTGGCAGAAGCATCGGAGTATGCGGACATACCGGGCACAATGTGACTTTGCAGTCTCGGGAAAGTGTTAGTAGTAGTCCTGTAACACGCCCTATAGGTTTAGTACTAGAGTGACATAGATCTGACCTATGCTGTAAAGTTGGAAGCAGAGCGAAGTGGTGAATTTGCTCCACATATTGCATTCTCCATATATTGGGTACTGTTATAGACTTACTCGTATTAGCCCCCTTAATTTGCGTCATTAAGCTATTCTGGACTATCTGTCTTTTGTACTTGTTGATGACTATGGTGTATTGTCATTGAGATCATAGTTGCCTAGTTAGACACAGACGACTATGCTCATGTTGACAATCTTTTGTCATCGACGAGGCCGTTGTACAGGATGCAGTCATAGATGAGGCCATCGTAGACGATCTCATCATAGACTAGGACGTCGTAGACATGGTTATGTAGGCGAGGTTATCGCAGACGAGGTTGTCGTCATAGATGACCGTCATGAACAACCATCATAGATGAGGCTGTCGTAGACGACCGTCATAGACAATGCCATCGTAGAGGAGGCAATCATAGGTGAGGCCATTCGTAGATGTCGGTATCAAAAGCAACAGGAGATAAATAGACATTTAAATCTGCTTCATTCTTATGCCTCAAATGGACAATGATTGAACTTTTATTGAGGAGTTCTGAACAGTGCTAGCTACTACACCTCACATAGGCCACTTCTAAGCACTGAACATACAACACTCTGGGACGTTCAGAATTCAAGTGAGTCTGATTCTAGTCCAGTGCAAAGAATGACCTTAGGTTAGACATTCTTTAATCGTTCCCATGTTGACAAAGAGCTTGCTTGAAGACCTGTTGGAAAACTGTGGTTTCCAGTAGCCTACTGGACCGAAACAAGCCAGCTTCCAAAGAGGGCTGCGGCTGTTCCATAACCCTCAACCTTAGAGGATCTTCTGCTGTGGTCTAATCTCTTAAAATGCAGTCAACCACATTAAAATTCATTTTACGCACAGATGCTTATATAACCATGAACACAATGCATCACAATACATGTGAAAGGCTTTCATTACAACACAAAAGGCAGACCCTGTGGTTGTGTCAATGCGCCTGTGAGCAGTACTTTCTCATCCGCCGCGTCCTTTGTTTCTTTTCTTGCCTCCTGTAAGTCTGGGGTCTTCGAGAGTAGAGATATCTTTATACGATTTTTTATAAAATTTGTCTTTTTTTAGCATATTTGCATGTTTTTTTCAGTGTCCTTCCTCCTGTGTATTCATTTGCTTCATGGCTAAACACTTAAAAGGTCCCAAAGGCGAGACCTATTGGCTATGCCAATGCTTGCTAATATTTGTAAAGTGAGGATGATGCTTGCTGCTACTATAAATGAAATAAAGTTGGTTATAAAAAACATGCACGTATCAGCTGCATGTTTAAAGGGAAGGTCTTATGTGGAGTTGAGTGGGCTCTTGTGTTAAACAGAAATCTGCAGCGATTTTACTGATCTCTTACCCAATCAATGAAGGACAGGATGCATTTTCATAATTTGACAAGACACTACTGTCTTGTCTCACTTTCTAGAAATGCTACAATAATCTCTTTCATTCCACTGTCTATTCAATGGATGGTCTTGCTACTATTTCCAGTGCTTATGACTAGCCAACAAGGTACCTTGAAAGAGAAAGAAGCATTCCTTTCATTCCTAGTTCCTTGGGGGAATCCTCAACGAGGTCATAAGTAGGACTGGGTGTTAAGCTCCGCTCCATTTGCAGAGTTTTCTGCACTACATGCTCTGCAGAGCTCGTGGAGTGCAGAAAACTCCACTCCACCTAGTGCAGCAGAGGTTTATCCTCACTCGCGCTCGCCACCGGTAAGGTGGCGAGCGCGAGCTGCACTTCGCCACTTGCAGAACTCCGTGAAGTTTTTTGTCACTTCACAGAGTATAAGTAACCCTCCCTCCTTCATGTTGAAAAAACTAAGAGCTTGTTCATCACAAGGCAGGATTCTCATTCTCGGTTTAAAAAAAAAAGTAAACTGATGCAGCTGCTACTGAGAGGGCAGGAAAGTATTCGTGTGGTTTGTGCTTGGTAAAAATAGCAGTCAGTTTTAGGCCTCTGACGGCAGCACCATATCTAAATACAATGCACATTTAAAAAAAAAAAAAAAAGGTTTACAAATGCGGTTTCTAGTGACTTTTCTTGCATATAATTTTTAGGAAAAATACAGCTTGGCCAATCCTGCAGACAGACTACCAAAATATACTTTTGTTTTCAAAATGGTCTATTCAGAAGAAAAGTATTTTATTGAATATTAAATAGTTTTCCAGAATTCAGCACAAAGACAGGACTAATCAGTACACAACTACAACGTTTCCTTTTTAAAAACACTTGGGTCCCATAGCAAGTGTTCTCTCCAGGGGCTAGTTCCAAAATGTATAAAGCATTGTGATTTAAGCAAATGACAAACTGGCTTTGTGTTGGGTAAATATATACACAAAAAACCCTTTTTTCCATCAACAACTTCCTGAATTTTCTTGCATCATCATTTGTTCTCTCAATGTCATTTTTTTACCTCGTGATTTGATTTCAATACATTTTGCATTCACAATCCTTTTGTACAGTATGCTAGAGTACTCTGATATTAGGAAATGGTCCTGTTGGTACATAACCATCATAAGAAAATTAATACATTGAATATTCTCTTTATAACCACCTTTACCTAATAACATAATTAAAAGGAAAAATGTAACCATCTTTAAAAAAAAAAGAAAGGTACTTACTATAGATGACTGGACAACCTGCAAAATATCTGAGGAACAGATTTACATCCAAAGCAGCACTGGACAAAATCAGCTTTAGAGTAGAATGCTTTTGTAGTATGTCTCTCAACTTCGTTAATAAGAAGTCACTAAAGCGATCCCTCTCGTGCACTTCATCCTTTAACAGAATAAGATGAAAATATAAGGAAGACTTCTTGATCAGAGCCTCAACGTCACCTAATGCATTAAACAAACTATTATGGAATCAATTACTTTTGCTTTTTGTACATACTCACACTGTTAGAAGTCTGTGTTTGATAAAGGTCCTGCTTTAAAAGGAAGAGTACAAAGGGAAAACACTAAACTCCAAACTACTTCACCCCTATTATTTTCCCTCCCAGGTACTATTTTATTTCAATGTGGTGATGAACTATAGTCTTCCACTTTTGTGCCCTGGATGTCCTCTGTAGTGATATATTTTAGGCTGACCCTGGAGAAACTGCTTTCCCAGCTGTGTTAGCACAGAGTGGGGCCAAGATTCAAGGAGGAATCAGTCAAAAGAACTACAGGAGCTCTAGAGAAGAACATAGTATACTTGCAATGTATGTTTCTGCTCCTAGGATCTTCTCAAAGAAAGGACAGGAGAAAGGGTTTTAATGGGTTACAGCAGTGGTTCCCAAACCTTTTAGACCAGCGGCTCTCTTGACTCATTGGCCGTGGCTCCCCATTACGTTACTTTTTGTTTTGGTGTGTGGGGGGTGTAAGCCCGGCCTGAGGAGACTTCCATTTTTCTCACTGAAAACTATTGAGATGAAGCGGATGAAGGTATTATAATCATAGATGTCATCCTATTAGTCATAGTGTCTGAAAGGGAGGGTAGGTTAGATAGATTGATAGATGAATTTGTGCTTGGTATGGGAATTACAAAGATTTTGTTTGATCATTTACATGTGTTTTTCTGTTGGATTCGGCAAGTCTGACATTTGTATTTGTACATTTGAAAAGTCCTTCAAACAGCCTGCGATAGCTGCTGTGGTGCTATCCACAACTCTGTCTGGAGAGACAATCAAATGCCACAGGAATAGTGGGACGGCAAGTTGGGAACTTCAGAGTGTGATTTATCTAGACGCGGAGATACCGGTAAGAGGCATGTACAGAGCTTGTCATCTCATGCATCAGTGCACACCCTTGCTTCCAGGCAAACAGTGTTAGGCAACGAGAAATATGTCAAGTACAGTTTGCTCGTGGAGCCCCAGAGCGTAAACAGCACCTCTTTCAAGGTGAAGATAACTTACCCCTGGATGCTGAAAAATCAAAACTTTTGAAGCCTGGAGGTTATGGGCACATTGCAGGGAACAAAGTGTTCCTAATCGTGGCATGTATTCCAAAGTTCTCTTGGTCAGGCTACATAGAGAACTGTGCGTGCATGCATCCAGTAGCGATTACCCCACCGGTGCCAGCGTTGTCTGTGTGTTGGGTAAAGCGTGCATTGAGTCTGGGTAGATGAGCGCTTGGTCATGTAGCAAGTAGTAGTTGGAAGGTAAAAGGTGGCTGCACACATACCTTGACTCAGTGTGTGGCCCATCTGTAAGTAATCTTGTATAAGTCTTCATTATGTTCTATTTGCAAGCTGGGAATGTGGTCTCCTCAGTTAAGGTACTGCGGTACACTCTATTCTTTAGGAGGCATATTTGAAGGCCGGCTGCTCTGAAGTGTAGTTAATGCATTACGTTTGAAGGAGGCACGGCAATATTTCATCCCTTACCTGGGCAAATCACCTAATATCCCCATGCGTATCAAAAAATGAATGTATCCTTGTTTAGCGTAACTGGTGATCTTGCAAAGCACTCCAATACCTTCGGGTCGAGTTCGCGTTATATAAATTAAAAAATAAAACTGCAAAAAAAAAAAAGGTTTCCTGTACATACTGTGTGCCAGACAGGCTAGTAGCCTTTGAGTAAAATATGGCCACTCTCTGCTCCTGCTCGGCCCCACTTAAAAGGCATTTATACTCTGCCTTCCCCTGAACTCCATCATGTGTGCACCCTTCAAAGAGCTTGCACTTCCTTATTTCTGTAAGCAAAGCATCAGTGTCCTATGTTGCCCTTTACCTTACAATCATATGTTACCGGGATTCGGATGACCTCGTTAGACGAGTGACTCATGCCTTTTGACATATAAATTACTTCTAAAGGCTTTAACTGAGCAGCTCTTCCCGCTAGTGGAGCCATCGAAGCAACTACTTTATAGCTGTGGAGAATGTGGCTATGTTCACAGGCTGATTTCGTTTTTTACCTTACACTGATGCCTGAAGGGCATGTGGCAAGGGTGAAGGTCTCCCTTACAACTGGCGCCGTGAGATGAGGGATCGTCTGTGCTTTGCCACCACTGCTGTGGTATCTGCTGCACTGCAGAGTGTCTCCGCAAGTGTAAGAGCAGCTCCTATGCGTGTGGCCTCATCGGATGAGCACACGACTGATTAGTCCTGGAATTCAGAGTATGTTTGCCGGCTCCAGGCACCCAGTCCCTTCCTGTGGGCTTATTATGAGTTTTAAGTTGCTGCCATCTCAGAACTGTTGCTGCGCCATTTCATTTCAGTCACGCACGTGCCTCAATATCCCCTTCAAAGCACTGAATTCTCATTAGTGCTTGCGGCGCCCCAGGCTAGTTTTGATGGCGCACCAGGGTGCTGCGGCGCACAGTTTGGGAACCACTGGGTTACAGCGTTATGGATGTGGAAGAGCTATTTGTGACTAGCTGTCGCAAGGTCCTAATTTAGACTTTTTCTACTCAAGCAAGATCCTTTCTAGGGTTTTACTGCTGCTCACCACTGCTTATATACCGTATTCTTGGCCACCACCTTAAATGCCTCCCATTCTACTGTTAATGGGGAAGCCACAGCATCATAGGATGAGAAGTATTCTTGGACCTGGCATGCAAGGGAATCTTCCAGCAGAGAGAGCTGAAGGTGCTAGATGGGGATAGGTGGGAGGGCTCTTGTTGTGTTTCAATTTAGATGCTCGTACATAGGTTTCCATGAATCATGTCCTTATAAAGGCACAATTCGCATTGCCCTTATTTAGGCATAGAATCCCAGTCCTTCTTTAGGCATTTGCCATGCTATCCAAATACAGGCATGGTCGCCTACATCCGTCCATCCCACGTCACGAGTTCTTAGAAACCAGACCCTTAAGTCATCAGGACTTTCCCTAGCTAGGATTATTGATTTCTCCAAGAACTCATCTATTATGTATGAACTGCTATTCCTTAGGGGTTCATCCATGATGTCTTCCTCTGCCCCACTTTACGTCAATGCTAGCATTCCTAAGCACCTTCCATGTATAAATATGACTTACCTTACCATGGCAAACAACGGCACGGCTCGGCACGACTTGACTGCACGGTTCGCCACGGCAAGTTCGGAAGAGACCATATCCCGGTCTGTCGTACTGACCAGACGTTGTCATCCCTGCTCGCAGAGAATCCAGCTTCCAGTGTTCTGACTCCCTTCGCGGGGTGTTGGAGTTTGAGACCCGAAAAGAGATTTCCACCTCTCTCATTCGAAGGTATGGAGTTGACAAGAACCTAGAGGGAATCTTGGTGTCGCAATTTCTGCAGTGGAAGGCCAGGGCGAGGCGCGCACCATGCATCTTACCCCCAGCGCTTCTAGATTACAGCGCGCGGTCCGATATGCAGGGCGCGTAAGGGGAGGCAGTAGTATGTACAAGCACCGGGCACTACAACTCCCAGCATGCCCACAGACGACGAACCAGAAGTAGTTCCCGGCGGTACTGCCGGAATACGATAAAGCCCTTCCCTCCTCCCGGGAACAGTGCTTGCCAATGCTTTTTCCGAACACACTTGTAGCGGATGGTATTCCCCGCTGGATACTTCCAACCAACGAAGCCTAGCGCCGGATGACCTGCAGCGGCTCGACAGGCAAAAGAGACCGCGCCATTGTGACGGAGACAGCACCGTTTCGAGACCAGGGAGCCATCAACCGCCGATGAGTCAAAGTCGAGACTTCCCGTCTGATGCAGTTCTGTGAGTAGCGCACTACCAAGTAACATCTTGATTCCCCCAGAGTGCTTGGCCATGCGTTAGAACACTGGTTGTTGCCCTGTTGCAAGCTGTCTTGCTACACCCCGTTCGTTTCTCTCCTTCAAGTCTACCTGCACGTGAAAACCGTGAACAGTTCAGTGAACTCTGAAGCGATTATTCTAACCCCAAACTGTGACGTATCTACTACTGCCAAGTTCTGAGATGCATGCTCGCGCTCAACCCTTGCGCAATCATTGAAGTAACCCGTTGTTGACTTTGCTGAAGTGCTGTACAGTTGCTGCTACTGTCTCTATTATTTCCTGGGAGGTTCCTCTGCTGAGTCACAGATCCCCTCGTAGACGCAGGATCACAGAGACCTCACCGCCCAGCAGCATTTTCTTATTTTATCCACTTCCCTTTTCCCCGGGGGGGCTTTCCCGCGCAGCAGTGAAGTTATTGCTCTGTGAGGGTCTGCGCCTCAGGGTCGAGGGGGGATAAACCACGCTCCATCGCTCCCGAAGGCTTCCTTCCGAGGTTAGTGGCAATTTTGTGTTCTTTAACCACTGACTCCACGACACTTGGCATACAAACTTAGTATATACTACTGTAGAAAACAGCACCTACTCTTACCTTGTACTACACTTAGGTTAGATACACTGGGGTAGAACTATTTAGAAGCATCAGACGAGTATTCACTTTTTAGCCTGTGTTATTTGTGTATATGAATATATGTCATAGCTAAAAGACAATGCTAGTGCAGTATTATTTCTTCTTACTGCTTACGCTGTGCGTATTATATCTTGCTTACTGTCTAATGATTGTAACAGCTCACATCTTTTACACGAGAAACAAGACTGTTCAATAAACCCTTTTATTGAAACGCCCGTCTATCTATTTCTGTGTAACTCTGAGGAAACTAAGCATGCACGATTGACTGAGTGAAACTGTTATCTATTGTTTCCATGATTCTGAGACGCGTTCCGATTCGAAGGGAAACAAAGTTGTCATGTTTATGCAGTTGTCAGAAACTAATCCCTTCTTGTTCATTCGAGAAGTTTCTAGTGACCTCTGAGTTAGCTGGCACACACAAGTAATTAAGTTTAATGTACTCGATAGGAGCATACTGACCTTAGTCCTATGCAAAAACTATAGTGTATATTATTCCAATGCGCCGAGCCTATAAGGGAAATAGGAACTACACTACACTCTGCCCTAATCCAGGTAAGGTGTTAGTGGGTTACATTGGGATATCCACTCGCCTTAATAGTCAGAGGTAGAGACTTCTGGACAGCAGTAGAGCAGACTGCCCTGTCTAATCGTAAATACCAGTCATTTTTACGGGAACATACGGAATAAACTGGATTGGTGGGGTTATGATGCGCCATACATCTGGTCTCTTTCCAGTGTTGGAGCCTTTGTGTGAGAATTATAGCGTTATAAACAGTTTGGGTATGTGAGAGAGGTGAATGAGAACTGTCTAAGGACAAGTCTGGAACACTATTAAAGTCCCTCCCCAACACCCATGAGGTATGTGCCCAGGTTGAGAGGCGGGCGGGTAACTAGTGCAGGAAGGTCTGTTGCTTTGTGTGTTGGGCATGAACACTGCCAAGGACTAATGGGCCGCCATGTAGTTTACCCTTGGGCAAGATAATCTGCACTAAGGGGTCCTTTAACTGTTTTCATTATAAAGTAAACACCTGCTTTGAGCAAAACTAGGGTTTCCTTGGCAGATGTGGAGAAATTTGTGGTAAGATGTGACCTTTTCAGCACTTTTAAACCTTTATTTCCTCTTTTAACGTTGGGTGGGATTCTTATAACACAGTTATCTGGACGCCTCTGCGCCTAAGAGCGAGAGGACCTAATATTGCTTAACTTGTTAACTGGACTGTTCATTCCTGTTATGTTGCATATCATGACAGTGAAACCATATGACTGTGCCATAGAGATCAGTAAATAGCTCTCATTGTAATGGATCCCTCCGTATATGCCTCTATTGTCATAGTGCATTCTGTGGCGCAGTACTAAGTGCACTTTCCCAGCCATGTTAATCTTGGGTAGTTCAAGGGAAAGGTGAATAATAATCAATGGAACTCAAATAGCAAGCAGCCAGTGGCTGCTTCCCCAGCAACTACTACGGAACATTTTTTGGGATGTGTAAATGGTTGGGTCCAGAGCAGAGAGATAGGATTAGTACCAAGCTCTCTAACTGAAAAACAAAAAGTTTAAATACGAAAAACAAGCCATTTTAATGGATAGCACAAAGTATGAGAGTTCAATGATATCTGGCGGGTGTCAATGTCAGATAATTTGTAAGGTTTTAGAACTCATTGTTAATTGAGCAAGTCATAGCTCTCCTGTAGGGAGCACCAATCAGGAGGCAAAGGGGGGTGTGGGCTACAAGATGTTCACAGATCCTTAAGAAAAGATAGCTGTCACAGTTTGTCTAGAGCCCATCATAGAGTATCAAAATCTCACAAGCCCTACAGGAGATAACCTGGTTTTCAGCCCAGTTCCATGCGTCCTCAGTTTTGGGAAACATGTAGGTTTTCTATCCTGCCATGATCTTGAGTCACTGGGAACATTATAGGCCCAGTTTTCTATGCTTTTTTCAGACCTATTAAAGACGCCCACTGGTGCTGAACTGCCGGAGTATAGTCGGGAAAAATCATTAGTCAGTGATTTTCTTTCTCAGGGTTACCCAACAGCCGTGCTGCTCTCAGGATTGCATTGCAATCCAGGAAATATAGTATCCTAGCGACTACCGGTTGCATGGGAGGGCAGCTGGGGGGCTCTTTGGAATGAGAAGAAAGTTGATAGACTATGGGAGGCGGCAAACTCTTTGTTCCACATTTCTAGGAAGCCTACCATATCACTTCCTTCAGCACCTTTAGGTATTCCACCCACTGGAATTTTGTTGCCCCTGAACAGCAACCAGCGTTTCTGTCCTGTCCTCAAAGATGCACACCAAGTGTCAAGTCTTGCATTTGCTGCTAAAGTTCCAAAGCCTGGGGTGGAAGCTCAAGTAGTCTTTTCTCTGATTGGGACACTGTTAGTTTCCTGTGGTCATCATGTAGTAAACTAACATCAATGGCAATGGCGTCAACCTTAGCCCATAGGGAGGTTCTGGAAGCTTCTATAGGTGTCAATATTTTATATAGTCTGTCTCACTCGCCTGCAGAGGACCCCGTCCCCTCAATGTCTATCCTCCCCTGCAGCAGTGGGGTTACTGTTTTAGACTGGTTAATTCTACATGTTGCTCTGGTCCATCACTGGACTACATTGATGATGGTTGTGACCAGTGTAGAAAAGCCAGTGAATTACCTCGCTAGGAGTGTAAGAGTGATGCTACTGAAAGTCTCAGTACAAACAGGAGTGGCCTACTTACCCGCCACAGCTCATCAGAAGTCATAAAGAGCAACTGATCATTGGCTCAAATGCTAAGCACATGAGAAATATGAGGAATAAACTGAAGTCCCACTGTGGCATAACAAAGATTTTGGGAGGAAACATGTGGATCACTACTTTCAGAAAGTGCATCACAACTGGTTTGCTCTTGCAAACATAAAAATTAGAAATGGCTGACACAAACGTTAACTGTGCCCACTGTAAGACCTTGCTGAACCGATAACAAAACGAAGATCTGTCAGTTTGGCCTGGATAGATGATGGTTCCCACACCAGGCCACAAACTCCTCTGATTAACCAGCTTAAATGGATTTAGCTGAAGGACGTCTGGCTGTAAGGATGACATCCACTACCACAAGCAGCAGATCAAGGACACTCTGCTATCGACGCTTAATCTCCATGCATAGATTGCAGATATTTGGCTGCATGACCCTCACCTGTTGCTGAGACAAGAGGCTATCCCACAGAGGTAGACAGATCAGAGGGTAAATGCTCAGACTCAAAGGAATTGGGTGCCACACCCTCCTGGCCTAGTCTGGTGTTGTCCTGATAAACTTGGCCACAATATGCCCTCATTTTCTTGAGAACTCAAACAGGAAACCTATGTTACATTGCAGACAGAATGCGCCTTCTAATGACTTCCTCAAAGGGCAGTCCAGTTCGAAATGTTTTGACATTGCATGTTCTTGTCGGTGGTAAACAGATCTAGTCAGATCCCACTGTTTGAAGATGTTTTGTGCCACCTCCAGATAAGTTGTCATTCATGGTCCACTGGTGGAAGTCTACTCAGCATGTCTGCTCTGGCATTCAGGGACCCTGCTAGGTGATTGGCAATCAGAAAGATATGCTGCGGATTCGGCCATCTGCAAAGGAACCCATTTCACCCCGTCTGTTGCAGTACCACATGGCAAGCCATCTTTTCTTTGAGAACCTGCTTCAACCTCCTCCTGATGGTCAGCAAGAAGGTAAACAGGATAATACGAAACTTAAACAAATTGAGATGGAGCTAGTGCTCCAAAAGAGGCCGCAGGCTTCAGATCTCCACTTTCCCCAATTGACTCCCTACACCTCAGCAGTAATGCGTTCATAACAAGTGTGTAGTCTGGGTGGCGAGGGGTGAGAGTGGCCTTCCGCTGGTCAGGCTGGTGTTTGCCTGCCACCACAGAGAATCCCGAGCAGTGACCTGAGATATCTGGAAAGCATCAGAGGGATAGCTAGATTGTTGGGCACACTGAAACTAGAAGTTTCACTACAGGGTTTTCATATGCCATCTGGTGTACAGGAGAACCAATCTCAATGAGAACCAGGACTGTGCCCAAAACATTGGGATCATATCCTAAATGTCCCAGACTCACCTCTGCTGTAAAACACCCTTTTACTTTACAGTGTGAGAAGTTGGCCTGATATATGATGTCACTAGTTCTAGTGTACACCTTGTATCAGTCCAAACAACCCTTATGGTGATTGGTTGTAAAGTCAACCTTATAGACTAGCTATCCTAGTGGTAGCATGGACAAGAGCAGTCTTAGGCTAAACTCTGTATGGCATGTGAAGCCAGCTGTTATACCATTTGAAACCCCTTGAATACCAAATGAAAGGACACCACAACAGATATATTATAAAAATAGAATGTATTTATTCTAGTCAAAATACCCTCAGCACTCTTTATGAGATTCGAGGTAAGTACAACACAGTCTTATTTAAGCATACATAAGTCACACAGGTAAGTAATACAGTTAGGTCCTAGGGGCCACGCAAACCATATACTAAGTAAGTGGTATAAGAACCACTGTCACGAGCACAGGTTAGGCCTAGGCCTAGGGAATCGCTGGGGCTACACTATCCTATCAGTTGCTAGGCAGTGGGAGGCCCACGGGATTCAGGTGCAGAGTGGAAACACTCACGCGTAATGCGTTAAAGTCGATAGAAATAGTAATATTTAGAAATTAAGAGTTTTAGTACACTTCGGAAGGAACTAGGAGTTAGAGACTTGGAAACTAGACACTAGGATAGTTAATACCCTCGTGAGCACCGGAGTACTCAAGTTACCTAGCCCACGGGCTGCGGGTGCATAGGTGTGAACTTGCGTCTGGTTTCGTCGTCGACTCCTATGGATGCCTGAAGAAAAGATGCTGACAGGCAGTCAGTGAAGAGTGTCCGGTGGATTCCAAGGATGGAATCAAGAAGGAGGATACCTGCAAGCAGAGGGGACAGAGTCTAGGTCACCAGCCAGGAGCCGGGAAGGAACCAGGAAGGAACCAGGCGATGTCGTGAAGATGCAGGTGAAGAGGTGAAGCTTGTCGCAGCGGCCACGGGTACCAGGAGACGTCGAGGACGACCAGAACCAGGAGGCGAGCTGTCCCACGAGGGCTCTTGCTGTCGGCGGTGTCGATGTCGAGTTGGGACACAACAAGCCTTGGCAAGCGCAACCCAGGCAGAATGAAGTATTCGCTTCTGTTGCAGACCAGTAAGGCCTAAGGTGCTTCTCTTCCACAGGGAAGCAAAGACCAGTCTGGAGGAGCCAAACCAGCGGTGGAAAGTCAAGGGTTCGTCGTCACTGAGGTCACTAGCCAACGGGCAAGCAACCGGACAGACGCCTCGAGCAGGAAAATGCAGAAGGGCCCCACGCAGAACTCGTGGCGTGTGGAGGGCTGATCTTCGGTGCAGATGGTGCTCGGGGTTGGGGCTTCTCAATCCCCAGAGCACAACTTCGAGGATGCCTCAGAAGCTGCGCTGGAAGCAAGTAGCCAATTTTCCCAGGTAGCCGGTCCCACGTCTCTCGTCGCCTCCACGAATCTCAGCTTTGCTGTGGATGTGGATCAGGGTCGGAGAAGTCTGGAAGTCAAGGCGCTGGTCGGGCTCTGCAGTCGGTTCCTCGTAGAACTTTGGGCAAAGCAAACGGCAGGTCGCTTGATGGTGCCCGTTTGCACAGGGTGGCCACTCCTTGGCCACAAGGGAGATTCTTCAGTCTTCTTCCATAGTCGAATGTCGAAGGTCCAGAGTTTCTGTTCAAGTTTCAGTTATCAGGATAATCCAAAGTCCTAGGGACTCAGCTCCCACTCTTATACTAATCTAGGGGGCTGGGTTACCTGCTAGGTCCCTCCTATGGGTGGGACCAGGGAGGGGGGTGGTTACACCCCCTTCCCTTTGTCCAGTTTCGCGCCAGGACTGGGGCTGGAGTGCCCCACCACCGGTTTGAACCGGACTACGCATGGGACACCTTGTGTGCCCCAGGCAGTGTCTCGTTTCATTCATGCCTCCCTGCCCCAATACACTAAGGCCTGCCTAGGGTGGTGCTAGCACCTCCCAATGCAGGAAACCTATTGTCCAAGCCTCCCTCGCTGGAAGGACTCCCAGCAGCAGGAGGTCAGACTTGTGTCTGTGGCAGCAGCATCCATTTTGTGATGCTGGGGCTCTGGTTAACTTTAACCGGGTAGTAGGTCTTCAACATGTCTTCTCCCTCTAGAAGGGAGGAATACTATCCTCATCGCCAGAAATGGTGTGGGGGTAGTATTCCAGAGTGTTAGACACCTTACACAACATGTTTTGATAAAGCCAAACCATAGTTACCATAACAGCGAGGATTATAAGGCACTTTAAGAGTATATGGTAGGCGATATCATAGAACAGTATAAGGACATGGTTCCGAAAGCTGCAGACAGGCTCAGCTCATGCTAGAGCACCATCTCACATGTTACCAAGCACTCTGCCTTCAGGATTGTTAAGGCCTGCCATAGGAGTGACTGATAGGTTACCCATGTGTCTATATATAAGGTAGGTATAGGAATACCTCACATAAGCAAGGGGTGATTACACAACCTTGCCCCAGCTGAGTGATCAGCCAGTTGTGTCATAATGGAAGGCCAGCCAGGGGTGGCATAATACATGCTGCAGCCCCTGGTAGGCCTAGGGTACACCTATGAACTGGGTACCTAAGGTACACTGTACAGGGCCCTAGAAGGTGATCCTTACCAATTGGGTTATGTACCTAAAGTACATAGTGTGAATTTAGAGAGAACAGCTGGGCTGTGGGTTTGATTAGCAGGCCCACAGCCACATCTAAGTCGAAAACCAGTGAAGGAAAAGCAAAAAGTGGGGGTGAACATAGAAAGCAGACCCTACTCTCCTACACAACCCCCCCCCCCCCAAACTTAGGGACATTAAACTAACCTTGACCAGTTGAGTCTTCATGTTCTAAGTGGAAATATCTGGAGAGTCCATCTGCATTGGCATGGTCAGTCCCAGGTCTATGTTCCACTGTGAAGTCCATCCCCTGTAGGGAAATGGACCACCTAAGAAGTTTGGGATTTTCACCCTTCATCTGATTTAGCCACAAGAGGGGCTTATGGTCTGTCTGAATCTTAAAGTGAGTGCCAAACAGGTATGGCCTCAGCTTCTTCAGGGCCCAAACCACAGCAAAGGCCTCCCTCTCAATAGCTGACCAACGTTTCTCTCTAGGGGTCAGCCTTCTACTAATAAAAGCAATGGGCTGGTCTTGACCATCTATATTCAGTTGTGAAAGAACAGCTCCCACACCCAACTCAGAAGCATCTGTCTGGACAATGAACTCTTTGGAGTAGTCTGGACTTTTCAGAATAGGTGCAGTGCACATGGCCTGCTTCAGGTCATCAAATGCCTTCTGTCAGCTTACTGTCCACTGAACTTTCTTTGGCATCTTCTTAGAGGTCAAGTCATTAAGTGGTGTCACAATGGACCCATAGTTCTTAACAAACTTTCTGTAGTACCCAGTCAGGCCCAAGAAAGCTCTGACCTGAGTCAGGGTAATTGGAAGAGTCCAGTTCTTTATGGTCTGGATCTTGCTCTCCAGTGGTTGAACCTGACCCCCACCTACTAGGTGGCCCAGGTACACAACCTTGCTCTGCCCTATCTGGCACTTAGTGGCCTTGATAGTGAGGCCTGCCTTTTGAAGGGCCTCTAAAACATTCCTCAGGTGGACCAGGTGATCCTCCCAGGTGGAGCTAAAGACAGCAATATCATCAAGATAAGCTGCACAGTAGTCATCCAGGCCTGTAAGGACTTCATTCACCAACCTTTGGAAAGTGGCAGGTGCATTCTTCAAGCCAAAGGGCATTAGCACAAATTGATAATGTCCTCCTGGGGTTGAGAAAGCAGTTTTGGCATTTGCATCCTCAGCTAGTCTGATTTGCCAGTAGCCTGCTGTCAGGTCAAATGTACTCAAAAACTTGGCAGCTGCCAGTCTGTCAATGAGCTCATCTGCCCTAGGTATTGGGTGGGCATCTGTCCTAGTGACAGCATTGAGACCTCTGTAATCCACGCAAAACCTCATCTCTCTCTTACCATCTTGGGTGTGAGGTTTTGGCACAAGAACTACAATACTAGCCCAAGGGCTCTCTGAAGGTTCAATGACTCCCAGCTCCAACATCTTTTGTACCTCAATCTTTATGCAGTCCCTGACATGGTCAGGTTGCCTGTAGATTTTACTCTTCACAGGCAGACTGTCACCAGTGTCCACCTCATGGGTGCACCAGTTTGTCTGACTTGGGGTCAGAGAGAACATATGTCTGTAGGCATGTGGAACTTGTCTGCAGTCCTGTTGCTGGTGGTCAGTGAGGCTGTCGGAAAAGACCACACCATCAACTGAGCCATCATCAGGGTTCTGAGTCAGCAGGTCTGGGAGAGGGTCACTCTCTTCCTCCTGCCCCTCATCTGTAGCCATGAGTAAGCCCATGTCTGCCCTGTCAACATATGCCTTTAACCTGTTGACATGAAGCACCCTGTGGGGGCTTCTGGGAGTCCCAAGGTCCACCAAGTAGGTGACTTCTCCCTTCTGTTCAACAATAGTGTGGGGCCCAGACCATTTGTCCTGGAGTGCTGCTGGGGCCACTGGCTCCAACACCCACACTTTCTGTCCTGGCTGGTACACAGTCAGCACAGCCTTTTGGTCATGCCAAGCTTTTTGGAGTTCTTGGCTTGCCTCAAGGTTTTTAGAAGCCTTCTTCATATACTTTGCCATCCTGGAACGGAGGCCAAGTACATAATCCACTATGTCCAGTTTGGGTTGTCTGAGAGGTCTCTCCCATCCTTCCCTTACTAGACACAGGGGTCCCCTTACAGGATGCCCAAACAAAAGCTCAAAAGGGCTGTAGCCAACCCCCTTTTGTGGGACCTCTCTGTAAGCAAACAGAAGGCAGGATAAAAGGATGTCCCATCTTCGCCTAAGCTTGTCTGGTAAACCTTTTATCATCCCTTTTAGGGTCTTGTTGAATCTTTCCACAAGCCCATTGCATTGTGGGTGATAGGGTGTAGTGAATTTGTAGTTTACACCACACTCCTTCCACATTGCAGTTAAATATCCTGACATGAAGTTGGCACCTCTGTCAGAGACAACCTCCTTTGGAAAACCCACTCTGGAGAATACTCCAAGTAGGGCCCTTGCCACAACAGGAGCTGTTGTGGTCCTTAGGGGTATAGCTTCTGGATACCTGGTGGCATGGTCCACTATCACCAGTATGAATCTGTGCCCAGATGCTGTTTGGGGGTCCATTGATCCTACAATGTCTATCCCCACTCTCTCAAAGGGAACCCCCACCACAGGTAGTGGTATGAGGGGGGCCTTTGTGGTGCCACCTGATTTGCCACTGGCTTGGCAGGTGACACAGGAGCGACAAAACTCCTTGGTATCTTCTGACATGTGAGGCCAGTGAAAGTGAGGGACAAGTCTGTCCCAGGTCTTATTCTGGCCTAAGTGTCCTGCAAGGGGAATATCATGGGCCACGGTAAGAAGGAAGCCTCTGAAACTCAATGGTATGACCAACCTTCTGGACGCACCAGGCTTGGGGTCTCTAGCCATTGAGTACAGCAACCCTTCATCCCAATACACTCTATGGGTACCTTGAGCATTCCCTGCAGCCTCAGCAGCAGCCTGCTGTCTGAGGGGTTCAAGAGAAGGACAGTCTAATTGTGCCTGCCTCAGATCTGCCCTTGAAGGTCCCCCTGTCCCAAGAAACTCAACCTGGTCAGGTTCCAGTTCTTCTAGGACAGTTCCTTCAGGGCTCTCAGAATCATCCTCCTGTGAGGGCTGACTCTCTACCTGAGGCAGGGGGAAGGCACAGCCTTAACCCTACTGCTCTTTCTCTTGGGTTGTGTCTGGTTCATTGTCCCAGGATCCCGCACTTGTTCAGTGTTGCACTTTTTGGCCTGTGACTTAGTCACAGCAAGGACATGTGCATCTATTCCCAGCATTTCTGCATGGGTCCTATACTTCACTTCAGCCCACACTGAAGTTTCAAGGTCATTTCCCAACAGACACTCTACAGGAAGATCTGAACTCACCACAACTTTCTTGAGGCCAGTTACCCCTCCCCAGGAGAAGTTAACAATTGCCACACTATGGGAGGTAGTTGCATTGCTAGCGTTGGTCACTAGGTAATTCTCACCTAGCATGATCTGTCCAGGGTCCACAAAGGCAGGTGTCACCATTGTGACACTAGCACCTGTGTCCCTGTAGGCCAGAGCCATTCTCTAGTTGATCAAAGGAGTCTGTCTGTACTTGCCCAGGTTACTGGGACCCACAGTAGAGGACAAAGCTATGTCCCCATCACAGATCAGAACAGCCTGAGTGGGTATTCTGACTAGGCCAGAATCCACTTCAGTTCCCAGGGTTAACCCTATTACACCCTTTTGCTGGGAACCACCACTTACAGCTGGACTAGGGGGTACAGTTGCCTTAGGGGCAATGGTGGTTGGGGGCTTATCCTTTTTGGGGTACTCACTAAACCAATGGGAATTGGACTTACAATAGTTACACCAAGGTTTCTTTTGGCCATCTTTCTTTTTATCCTTTTTGGGACCACCCTCCCCCTGAGCCTTTTGGGGGCCTGGTGAAGACTTCTGGTCTTTTGATTTCTGCTCATTACCCTTCTAGTCTGCCTTTTGCTGATCACCGCCCTGGTTCTGGTTTTTCTGCTTAACTCTAGTCCTGACCCACCTATCTTCCTTCTTTCCAATTCCTGGGGAGAAGTTAGGTCAGAGTCAATCAAGTGTTGATGCAGCAGCTGGTTTTGACAGTTGTTAAGGATTTGTTCTCTCATGATCAAATTATGCAATCCTGTATAGTCCTTAACCTTACTACCCAATAACCAGACTTCCAAAGCCTTAGTGGCACAATCTACAAAGTCAGTCCAGTCCTGAGTCTGTGTCTTCTGGGTATCCATGAACAACAACCTGTATTGTTAAGTGGTTAGACCAAACCCATCAATCAGAGCACTCTTCAGAACAGTGTAATTGTCAGCATCCTCATCACTAACTGTGAGGAGCTTGTCTCTACCTTTCTCAGAGAAGGAGAGCCACAAGATAGCTGCCCACGGACTTTGGGATACCTGCTGTACTTTGCAAGCCCTCTCCAAAGCAGTTATCCATTTGTGGATGTCATCCCCACACTTGTAGGAAGGGACAATCTTGCTCAGGTTTCTCAATCAAAAGAGTCTTTATTATGATTATTCATCTTGAAAGACATGTATACAATAAAAACTATATTAAATACAGTGACCATAATAAAATAACATAACATACATATTTATACACAACGATAATTCATTTAAAATTTGAAAGGACCATAAAACTCCATCTAAATAAAATAAACAGGTTTACTATAACCCACTATTTCTTTCGCGAATAGCCCAAGACCAGCTTAGGAACTTAACGACCCCTATTGCGATGGTTTCGTTGTCACCAATTTTCAATAGACGTTTGGCGATCATAGCGGAGTTTGTACAAAGAGATCTACACAGGGGTTTGAGCCACATGCCCCTAGCTGAGTGGTAGGCTGGACAAACATAGAGAAGGTGGTTTATATCTTCGATACAGTCAGGGCAGAAAGGGCACCTATCTCTCATACCAGTTTTCCATTTACTGGTGAATTTCCTGAGTGGGAGCGTTTCTACCCTAAACTGGTGATACAGCCTACGATCTCGAGGTTTAGTGATCAAATCCCAATATATTTCGAGGGATGGTTCATCCTTAAAATCCCCAAAAGCTCTGGTCAATGGAGAGCCCACCAGAGTAGAATATCTCCTACATTTTACTAGACTCCAGTATGCTGCTCTTAAATCGGTCTTAGATGGGGGGGCAACAATGTCCGGGGATACCCAGAAATCCCTCATTCCCATATCAATAAGGAGATTTTTGACATTTTTCAGCCATGAGATCTTATTTGAGTGGTCCAACCCCCTTACTTCAAGTAATGCCTTAGCGAAGTGATGTAACTCAGGGGTAGACCATAACCTTCTCCAGAAGAGGACCATTCTGAGCTGTACAATGTCCTCAATGGGATTGCACCCTAGGTCGTACAATAGAGGGATTCGAGGAGTCGATCGTGGGAGGCCTACAATTGATCTTAGGAATTTATTTTGGGCCAGGATTAAATCGGACAAATTGCAGCACCCCCAAATCTCAGCACCATATAAGATGGCAGGGACTATTTTCAAAGAATACAGCTTAATAACTGGTGGCACTGGCTTGGTTAAAGAGAGCCTGTGCTCCCTTAAAAGGGCTCCTGCTAGCTGGGAATGTTTCAAAGCCAAAAGCTTTATCTGTGGGGTCCAACTCAACTTTTCGCCCAGGGTGATACCTAGATAGGTAAAAACTTTGGCCTGCTCCAGAGGCTTCCCAACCATTAAAACTTTGGCCGAAACATCTCCTGCCCCATGGAGAACCATACATTTTGTTTTCTCTACATTTACCTCAAGCTCATGTTCGCTGCAGAAGGCCTCGAAGCGGGATAAAGCCCGGTGCAGACCCTGTCGTGTTTTAGATAAAATCAAGGTATCATCAGCGAACATGAGCAGGGGCACCCTTTGACCATCCAGTTTTGGGGCATCAGTGGGGTGGTCTTCAAAAAAACGAACAACCCCATTTATAAACAATGAAAACAGTGTTGGTGCCAAAACGCACCCCTGGCGGACTCCTTTCTCTACCTTAAATTGTTCTGTAACCTCTCCTGGGTTCCCCCAGCGAACCTGGGCATAATTGGAGCTATGGAGCTTGATCACAAAATCGACTAGTTCCTTAGACATCCCTAACCTTAACAGCACGTCCCAGAGTTTTGGTCTTGGGACAAGATCGAATGCGGATTTTAAGTCCACAAATGCTGCAAAAATAAGCCCCTTTCTCAGAAAGACCTCCTTCCAGTAGATTAAAACGAATTTAAAGACCTGGTCCAATGTTCCCATATGGGCCCGAAACCCTACTTGGAGGTTTGATAATATATCTCCTTCCACCAACCAAGTGTGGATTCTCCCGAGAATGACTCGAGAAATAATTTTTTGCAACGCATCAATGAGACTAATTGGTCTATAATTGCCCGGTGCAGAACGATCTCCCTTTTTAAAAATTGGGATTATTTCTGCTCCGGACCAAGAAGTGGGGAATGGAGTTCCCCCTGCCAATGAGTTCATCAGGTTTGTTATATATGGGGCCCAGAGATCGTGATCCTGCCTAAACAGGTCCGCTGGGATGCAGTCAGGACCGGGTGCTTTACCGCTCGGGATGTTCTTCAAAACCGCCTCCACCTCCTTAATACTAAACCTTAGGGGAACATCAATGGCTATAACAGGAGCAAGTGGCACCCGCTCAGAGCTCTGCTGGTATTGGGCTTCAAAATGGGCGACCCAATGGTGTGGGTCCACATTATTGTTGGGGACTAGCGTCCTCTGTCCATTCCCCCGCTTTAATAGATCCCAAAAATGGGACATATTCCTACCTTTGCAGGCTTCGAGCAGATCCTTCCAATGACCCTCGTCCCACTCTCTTTTAGCCTGCTTTAGCGTGGATTTATACGAGAGCCGGGCCTGTTTAATTGTAGGATAATTTCTAGATTTAATAGCGGTCAACAGGGCTTTGTGTGTAGACCTACATAGCTCATTATACCAGGATGTTGGGTCAAATTTTGAATTAGCCCTCATGGGCTTGGTATTAATGAAGTAGGTCTTCAGCTTACTAGTAAGCTCCTTGTGAATCAATGGCACTTTAATATTAAGAATGTCCTGAGAGCTACATTTATTGATTTCTCCTAGAGCTCTTACATCCAGGGCCCTAATCTCTAGGACTTTGGCCTCATCAAGAGCCACCTTGGCCCATTTAACCCGCCTAAAATCGTTACCCAATGTTAGTGGGACTCCACGACTATTTGTATTCCCAGCAAGCGGGGGGTTGAAACCTTGGTTATCTAGAGAGAGAACCAATGGATTATGGTCACTTTCAATACGGATTTGAACGACCATATCTAGCACTATGTGCCAGATTTCCAAATTGACCAATATATAGTCAATCCTACTTTTTGTGCGACCATTGTCAAACGTCGCTACACCCAGGGCATCAGATTTAGTCCTACCATTAACTGCTCTGAAGCCCCATTCCAAACACAGCCCCTTTGCCTGGAGCGCTGCCTCCGTCCATTTCTTGACAGGCAGTAAGTTCAGCTGTGGGACGCCCCAAAATGCGTCTTCCTCCTCACTCAACATGCCATCCTCACTGTCCAGTGTTTCAAAACAAGTATTAAAATCCCCCATAATAAGGGTGTTATCATTAGAGGGGCTTTCCGCTAGAAAGGTCTCAAGTACAGAAATAACTTGGGAACTCCTCCCACCCACTTGACCCCTAGAATATATATTAAAAAGAAGTAAACATGGGCCACACTGAAGTTTGATTTTAATACCCAGAATGTCAGGGTTTTCAAGGGGAATCATTTCAATAGTAACCCCCCTAGTTTGCCTAACCCAGAAAGTTAAACCTCCCACCGGTCGCCCTCTATGTCCCCTGGTTGCAGGTTTCGAGAAATTTAAATATCCTGCATGGAAGATGTTCTCCACTGCCCATGTTTCTTGGAATGCCCAGATGTCAACTTCATCAATTGATGATGACCAATCTGCTAGGCCAGTCTTAGATTCCAGCCCAGCAATATTCCAAGAAGCAATGGTCATGGGACCCTTGAGTCCAGGGTTAATCGGACACCCATCAGGGGTTGATGGCCTCTACATGTGGGCTGCCTATCTGCATTGTGGGTGAAGTTGGAATCTCCATTGGAGCATCAAACACAACCGAGTTACCTTGTTGGAGTGCAGCAGAGTCGATAGCAGTTCCAGTATCGCCTTCCATAGTATACCCCAGACCACCCAATCTCTGTCAATCAATGTCTTCTAAGGAGGATAAGACCTCAAACCGGTTGTTAAGCTCAATACGGGAATCTGGTCTATGGACAGCTCCCTTGTAAAATTGGACACCTCTATGTCGCATAGCCACCTCCTGTTTGTAGAAATAGCCTAACGGTAAAATACTAATGGACAGCCAATCATTGGGGGCATTGGCGGCAATCTCGAGTATATGATTTACCAGTCCTGGCGACCTAAAACTTAGGACCACGCAATCCCCGGCTAGATTTTTGTCCGAGTGGCCCACCTAGTCGATCCTTCTAGCCATTTTGAAGTCCATATACAGCCTGTCCCCAATGCCGTTTTTTTTATTCAGATAATGTAGAGCCTTATTCCTTAAGGATGACCAATGCTCTTGGGAGTCCATTGGTAAGGGGGGAACATTTGCCAAGACAATGGTGTAGGGAGTAGCTTGGGGGGGGCAGGTGTAAAAAGGGATGCCTCATATGGTCACCTAAGTTGTTGCTAGATATTTGGCCGCAACTACTCCTAGAAGCCAAGAGTATTTTATTGGGAGGGCCCTCTGCGTTGGATCTATCTGCTGGCACGATAGTTCTTACATCCCCCGCTTTCCTTGCCCCGCCCACCAGTTTAATAGAACGTGTCGTGGCACCCATCTGATTACTACAGTTGTCATCTGTCGGTGGTGGGGTAACCCCTGCTAAAATTTGCGTAGGAGGCTGTAATGTAGATACTGGGGGCATATGATCTAAGGCCTCCTCCATCTTAGCTAGCCTGCGATCAACCAAATCCAAGCGTTTATAGAGCGGCTCCAAAATGGCAGAAAGGTTTTCTTCTAATAATTTCATGAATTCCCTTTTGGACAGGGAGCAATTAATGACAGGAGGGTCGCTAGGCTGGATATCTATAGGTGGAGAGTTAGATCCACCATGAACAGAAGCCTCAGTCGGGACTTTGGCAAGTGTGTTTTTAGTTTTAGTTGTACTACGTCCCTTCTTTGTTTTGTTCTGAGGAACCTTGGCTGATCTTCCCACAGCTTTCATCCCCCTGGTCTTTACCCTGACTGGACTAGCTGGGTTAATATGGATAGTAGGAATGGGGGAGTTCTCGATAGACATGGGAACTTGGCTATGGGTAGGGGTCTTGTTCTTGTTAGTGGTGTCAGTGGCTTTAGGTGGCGAACTAGAGGCATGTGGAGGGGCAGCAGGGATAGCCCCCCCTCCTAGCAGCCTAGGGTCTAGAGACAATCTCCGCTCCGTGGCCTCAATTTCATGGACCAGCACGGATTCAGCTCTTACCAGGAAAGCGTCCAGAGTACCCACCAGCTTGTCCCCAGATTTCCATTTCGACATTTTATCTATGCACTGATAACAGGCTTCACTATAGGTTAAGGATAGTTGTACACTCACCACTCCAAAGTCAAAGACACGATTTGAACAGGGTATAGCCCGGCCCCCAGCCCGCCCTTTGCCCGGGCTTAGCCCCGGGCGCTCCCGCGCAGCGGTAGCGTTGCTTCTTATATTTGGAAAGTACGTAAGCAGGGGGCATGTCATCCAGGGAGAGCAGCCCAGGTGTAGGCAATAGCGCTGGCAGGGACTCCTGGACAATGGAGTCCCCTGCTGCTTGCAGCCCTGACCACTGACGTTCAGCCCGGTTGAGGCAACCCCAGTTCCAGACCGCCCTTACGATGTTCAAAGGGCGCTGCGGGACACGCGCAGCGGGTCCGGCGAGGAGCTTGTGCAGGAAAGGCAGGAAAGGTCAGACAATGATTCCCGCGTCGATCAAAAGGCAAGGTGAGACCCAGGAATGAAGGCTTGGTGCTCCGTTTTAACTCGCAGCTAAGCAGGGGGCGTGTCGTCCAGGGAGAGCAGCCCAGGTGTAGGCAATAGGGCTCACAGGGACTCCTGGACAATGGAGTCCCCTGCTGCTCGCAGCCCTGACCAATGACGTTCAGCCCGGTTGAGGCAACCCCAGTTCCAGACCACCCTTACGATGTTCAAAGGGCGCTGCGGGACCCGCGCAGCGGGTCCAGCGAGGAGCTTGTGCAGAAAAGGCAGGAAAGGTCAGACAATGATTCCCGCGTCGATCAAAAGGCAAGGTGAGTCCCCTCAGGTTTCTATTATCATAGGCCCTGTCTCTATCCTTAGGGATATTGCTGCCACCAGTGGGTCCTAACCCACTTAACATTTGCTCTCTGGCCAGAGCAAGTCTCTCTTTGGCAAGGGCAAGTTCTTCCCTTTCAATCCTCAGATTGAGTTCCCTCATTCTGGCCTGATGCTCTTTTCTCTGTGGAGAAGTCATTCCCCTGTGAGAAGAGGCATTGGAGCTATTAGAGACATGGGAGTGGATAGATTCCCTAGAAGGGGATCTTCCTCTCCTGCTTCTCTGGTTAAGTCCACTTGAGGGTCTGAATGGGGGGACCCCATTCAGACTCCCATGTAGGCTTAAGTTAGCCTGGCTAAGTCTCCTAACTTGGACCTGTCTGTCTACCTCATCTTCTGAAGTCCCTGCTGACTCATCTTGATCAGTATTGTGAGGCGAGTCTTCTGTGGAGGGTAGACCCTCATTGGTACCTAAGGCACCATCCTGGGAGGCTCTCTGAGCATCATACTCTTCTAAGATCTCCACTAGATAAATGAGGGTAGGGTTTGAACCCGGTTTTAACTTTCTGGAGGTACATAATTGTCTCATCTCCTGAAAAGTCAGGGTATCATATCTAGAGGGTATCTTTCTAGGCTATCCCCCTCCTGAGAGAGAATCAGCTTGATCTCCTCTCAGAGACATGATCTAGTGAGGGTGTGGTGTGTGCACCTACCTACACTAGTTGTATCTACTAAAACCTCTCTAGTAGTTGTAGTCAGGGTGTGCTAGGCCCTTCAACCTACACCAACTACGTTCAGTAGAACTTAAGTATTTATAAGCTATGTTATATGTACCTTACAAATATCCTTGTGATCTTTCAATTTGATATCTCAAGATTGCAATGGAATCACAACAGCAAGCTCAGATCCCAACCGCTGCTCACCAATGTGAGAAGTTGGCCTGATATATGATGTCACTAGTTCTAGTGTACACTTTGTATCAGTCCAAACAACCCTTATGGTGATTGGTTGTAAAGTCAACCTTTTAGACCAGCTATCCTAGTGGTAGCATGGACAAGAGCAGTCTTAGGCTAAACTCTGTATGGCATGTGAAGCCAGCTGTTATACCATTTGCAACCCCTTGAATACTAAATGAAAGGACACCACAACAGATATATAATAAAAATAGAATGTATTTATTCTAGTCAAAATACCCTCAGCCCTCTTTGTGAGATTTGAGATAAGTACAACACAGTCTTATTTAAGCATACATAAGTCACACAGGTAAGTAATACAGTTAGGCCCTAGGGGCCATGCAAACCATATACTAAGTAAGTGGTATAAGAACCACTGTCACGAGCACAGGTTAGGCCTAGGCCTAGGGAATCGCTGGGGCTACACTATCCTATCAGTTGCTAGGCAGTGGGAGGCCCACGGGATTCAGGTGCAGAGTGGAAACACTCACGCGTAATGCGTTAAAGTCGATAGAAATAGTAATATTTAGAAATTAAGAGTTTTAGGACACTTCGGAAGGAACTAGGAGTTAGAGACTTGGAAACTAGACACTAGGATAGTTAATACCCTCGTGAGCACCGGAGCACTCAAGTTACCTAGCCCACGGGCTGCGGGTGCATAGGTGTGAACTTGCGTCGGGTTTCGTCGTCGACTCCTATGGATGCCTGAAGAAAAGATGCTGACAGGCAGTCAGTGAAGAGTGTCCGGTGGATTCCAAGGATGGAATCAAGAAGGAGGATACCTGCAAGCAGAGGGGACAGAGTCTAGGTCACCAGCCAGGAGCCGGGAAGGAACCAGGAAGGAACCAGGCGATGTCGTGAAGATGCAGGTGAAGAGGTGAAGCTTGTCGCAGCGGCCACGGGTACCAGGAGACGTCGAGGACGACCAGAACTAGGAGGCGAGCTGTCCCACGAGGGCTCTTGCTGTCGGCGGCGTCGATGTCGAGTTGGGACACAACAAGCCTTGGCAAGCACAACCCAGGCAGAATGAAGTATTCGCTTCTGTTGCAGACCAGTAAGGCCTGAGGTGCTTCTCTTCCACAGGGAAGCAAAGACCAGTCTGGAGGAGCCAAACCAGCGGTGGAAAGTCAAGGGTTCGTCGTCACTGAGGTCACTAGCCAACGGGCAAGCAACCGGACAGACGCGTCGAGCAGGAAAATGCAGAAGGGCCCCACGCAGAACTCGTGGAGTGTGGAGGGCTGATCTTCGGTGCAGATGGTGCTCGGGGTTGGGGCTTCTCAATCCCCAGAGCACAACTTCGAGGATGCCTCAGAAGCTGCGCTGGAAGCAAGTAGCCAATTTTCCCAGGTAGCCGGTCCCACGTCTCTCGTCGCCTCCACGGATCTCAGCTTTGCTGTGGATGTGGATGTGGATCAGGGTCGGAGAAGTCTGGAAGTCAAGGCGCTGGTCGGGCTCTGCAGTCGGTTCCTCGTAGAACTTTGGGCAAAGCAAACGGCAGGTCGCTTGATGGTGCCTGTTTGCACAGGGTGGCCACTCCTTGGCCACAAGGGAGATTCTTCAGTCTTCTTCCGTAGTCGAATGTCGAAGGTCCAGAGTTTCTGTTTAAGTTTCAGTTATCAGGATAATCCAAAGTCCTAGGGACTCAGCTCCCACTCTTATACTAATCTGGGGGGCGGGGTTACCTGCTAGGTCCCTCCTATGGGTGGGACCAGGGAGAGGGGTGGTTACACCCCCTTCCCTTTGTTCAGTTTCGCACCAGGACTGGGGCTGGAGGGCCCCAGCACCGGTTTGAACCGGACTATGCATGGGACACCTTGTGTGCCCCAGGCAGTGTCTCGTTTCATTCATCCCTCCCTGCCACAATACACTAAGGCCTGTCTAGGGTGGTGCTAGCACCTCCCAAGGCAGGAAAGCTATTGTCCAAGCCTCCCTCGCTGGAAGGACTCCCAGCAGCAGGAGGTCAGACTTGTGTCTGTGGCAGCAGCATCCATTTTGTGATGCTGGGGCTCTGGTTAACTTTAACCGGGTAGTAGGTCTTCAACATGTCTTCTCCCTCTAGAAGGGAGGAATACTATCCTCATCGCCAGAAATGGTGTGGGGGTAGTATTCCAAAGTGTTAGACACCTTACACGACATGTTTTGATAAAGCCAAACCATAGTTACCATAACCGCGAGGATTATAAGGCACTTTAAGAGTATATGGTAGGCGATATCATAGAACAGCTATAAGGACATGGTTCCGAAAGCTGCAGACAGGCTCAGCTCATGCTAGAGCACCATCTCACATGTTACCAAGAACTCTGCCTTCAGGATTGTTAAGTCCTGCCATAGGAGTGACTGATAGGTTACCCATGTGTCTATATATAAGGTAGGTATAGGAATACTACACCTAAGCAAGGGGTGATTACACGACCTTGCCCCAGCTGAGTGATCAGCCAGTTGTATCATAATGGAAGGCCAGCCAGGGGTGGCATAATACATGCTGCAGCCCCTGGTAGGCCTAGGGTACACCTATGCCCTGGGTACCCAAGGTACACTGTACAGGGCCCTAGAAGGTGATCCTTACCAATTGGGTTATATACCTAAAGTACATAGTGTGAATTTAGAGAGAGAACAGCTGGGCTGTCGGTCTGATTAGCAGGCCCACAGCCACATCTAAGTCGAAAACCAGTGAAGCAAAAGCAAAAAGTGGGGGTGAACATAGAAAGCAGACCCTACTCTCCTACATACAGTATCCAGGAGCGTCCCTATGAAGGGGAGCCTCTGAGTGGGGCATTGGTTTACTGATGAAAAGAAAAACAAAGAGGTCAAACAGTGCCCTTGTATAGAGGTGGCCAGCAATTCATATTTGCAAATTTGCCTTGAGCATCCAGTCGTCGAGATAGCGGAATATGTGTATTCCTGACCTCTGAAGATGAGCTGCAACCACCGCCATTTCTTTAATGAATGCCCAAGGGGCCGGGTTAAGGCAATATGGCAAATTGGAAGTGGTACATCACCACCATGAACTGCTTGTAGCGTCTAAGAAACTGAAGGGCAAGTACATGAACATATGCGTCCTGCAAGTCCAATGACAATAATCCAGTCGCCAGTACCTAAAGCAAAAAGGACCTTCATCAGAGTGAGCATTTGGAACTTGTCCTTCCTCAGACACATTAATGAGAGTAGCATCCCCACACTTCGCGGAGTCCAGTACTTGTTTGATGGCGCCTGTGCCCAGCAGACTGACTTCCTGCATTAGGAGTGAAGTGTGATCAGCTGCAATTTAACCTAGGGAGATGAGGCAACGATGAAATGAAAGGTAGGGTGTGGACCTTTTAAAAAATCTGCAAAACTCACCTGTCTGATGTACTGGATGTCCAGCAGTGGAGGAAAAGCCAAATCAGCACCCTAATAGCAGCCTGTGGGTCTGCGAGGGCAAATCAGTTACTTGGGTGCCACTACAGCAGGGGAGGAGGATGTAGATGAACACTGTCTCTGCTGGTGTGAATGGTTTCGACCGCCTCCACATTCTGTGCCCCTGCCTACACTGACTTAGATGACTTACTCTGCCAGTTTTCTAAGTCTCTAGACTAACCCCTAAATTTCCTGTACTGCTGGTGGAATCAATGGGCTTGGAACAATAATTAAAGGGATCATTCCGGGGTGTACCCGTCTCTAATCACTCAAATGTCGAATCAGCCTTTTCTCCAAAAAGTCTAATCCATGAAAGGGCATGTCCATAAGGAATGTCTAGCTCCCCATATAAAATCCTTTCACCTGTATCCACTTGCTACCCCTGAGCACTACGCTGGTGCTGATTGTGCAGCCTTTGCAATCAGTGATATCCAAGCCAGCAAGTAGTAAATATTTTTCTGCATTCTATTAGTCGAGAAGAGAGCAACATAGACCATGGTGCCTAAATGGAAGCTTTGATAAGTGACAGTACGGGCCTCAAAATGCTTTTGAGAAGGTAACTGGTCATGAAGGAGGACCCTCCAACAAAGTCTCCCTGGGAAGCACTGCTTCTCTGTGGGACTCAAGGGGGCACCAGATGGAGCCGGCAACGTCTGCAATATCTGTAACATGGCCTCCTTGAGGGCCGCAATCTGTTGTCTGGTTCAAAACAGCCCAGAAAACCCAGGCTGAGCCAGGATCAATTGTGACACTGGTTCGGATTCAGGGGACACTGTGAATGAGGAGCCCTTCGAGTGACGCCCTTGTGACATCTTGCATGATTTCAGGTGGTGCTATGGGGGTGAACTACTGCTTTGTTTACTTGCGCTGTGGCCGAGAAGTGAGATTGTTGTTTCGAACAGGACCTCTTTTTATGCTTGGTGACGCAGAGTTTTGCTTCCTGCCCTTTGATTGCCTGGGGCACATTTCTCACATGATTTCCATTTGGTAATGAACCTCAGGCGCCAAAGGTAAACACTGTGCACATGCATGACCAACATCTGTTTCCTGCAGTCATGGCACAGCTTTACTCTTCACTAGCACACGGTCTGAAAATTATTTGGAAAACCGATGAACTTGGAGCAGAGCCCCAGATCCACGTCAAAAAGTCACCAAAGTAAGGTACTGAGGGCAGCATCAAGAGTGGTGCCTGTAAGCCACCCTGCTTCACCACTTCCAGGGCATTGCGGGATGCTGCAGAGCTGCACGGGCCAGCTTGTAGGAGTCAGAATACAGTAAGAATTTACAGGATTCAGGTTAGAAGTGTCCATCAGAAATAAGGAGACAAATATATTGATATATGGAATATACACACATACTGCCCCTCTCTATGGTAGAATAACTACTTAGAGTCACTATACACTCTCTTGTTGTAGATGAATGTATAGTTTCTACTTGATTGCTGTAACATGGAATTAGAATAAATCTTTAACATCCTGTGAATGCCTACTCTTAGCAATGTATGTGCATAATGGACTTATAATACTGTATACACTTGTGCATAACAATTTTGTATATGTATGAAAATCTTTTAAAACTTCAGTCTTGTTCCGTCACAGGACGTTTAGCTAAATTAATATACCCCCGTCTTGTGTTTAACCAACTACGCAAAATAGTTCAAAGTTCATTACCTAATCATGCACAAATTCAGGATGTTTCTCTAAGAGACAAAACCTCCATAAGCTAATCTGAATGCATTGGTGCTTGTAATTCAACATTCGTGTAGCAAGTGTCAGGGCCCATGGTCTATGCTCAACTGTGTATTAGGGGGGGGGGGGGGGGGGGGGGAATCAAAACATAATTCTCTGAACTTCAAGGGCATGCAAGTTCTTCACTAAAAAGAAAAACAAAGGCGCATGCAGAGAGAAGGCATTCTTTCGAGTGAGGCTTCGAGGATGCCACACTTGTTACGCAAAGCATACAATGGGGAGTAAGGCAAACTACATTATTCAGAATGCTGCAGGACTCCAGATTTGCAGCAGCCATCTTGATCCTTTGGGTATACTTTTTTTGCATTGTATGGTTTTCCTTGCTAGGTGATTGATTCTTTAGCTGCTGCAGTCAGAACTCTAGTTACCAAAAACCAGATTCATCGCACCTTCACACCAGACTAAACCAAAACCTTGCATACAAAGACGTATACTGCATAACATTACAGATGAAGATATCTTGCTGGAGTAATATTGTCTGGACTAAACTAGTGTGAACTTGTGCCATTAATTCTATATTGGAGTTACCTGGTTTGGTAATACAAACTCTATATTGAGTCATTTTACATGATATTTATGAACTCAACACTGGAATCATTCAGATGGAACGTGGTAGGTACTTTGGGAATGAATGAGTGATTAGTGCGTAGCACCACTCTGTCCTGCTGGAATTGAAGATAAGGTTCTGTTGCTTGAATTCTACTAATATGTCTAGCCAACGTGATGGCTAAGAGAAAAGCCACCTTCCAAGATAGAAATTTTATGTCACACTTGTGAATTGGCTCGAATGGCGCTTTCATGAGATGAGACAACACAATGTTCAATTGCCAAAGCACCGGAGCGGGCCGAACTGGCAGGTAGGCTCTGAAAAGGCCTTTCATGAATTCCTTCACCAACCTGCAGGACCATAGGAACGACTGGTTCGAAAGTCTCCTATACCTTGAAATTGCGGCCAAATGGACTTTTGCTGAGATATGAGAGAGACCAGATTTTGCTAGCAACAAGAGACTTGGCAAAACCTCCTCCGGAGATGAAGAGAGTGGATGGCATAAGTGATTTTCACACCAGGAGCAGAATCTTTTCCATTTGGCTGAGTAACACTTAACCGTGGAGGAAGCACGGGCCTTGTTAAGAATGGAACTGCACGCCTCAGAAATGTCTATGTCCTCAAACTCAGTGTGGTGAGGAGCCAGGCCGACAAGTGATGACTGAATTTGCAGATGAATCACCTGGCCTTGGTCCATAGAAAGTAGACGTTCTGAAGGATGAAGACGATCTGGAGAGACTTCTAATAGGCGAAACAGCTCTGTGAGCCAGTATTGCCTTGCCCACGCCGGGGCAATGAGAATGATGCAGCAAGATTCTTGTTTCATTTTTTGCAGGACCTTGGGTATCAGTGGAAATGGAGGGAACACGTAGGCAGATGACCCTTCCCAGGAGCAATGGAAGGCGTTGCATAGGGAAGCTGGTTGAGGGAATCAGACTTGAGAGAGCCAGCGATCTTATTCCTCCTTGTTTCTGTAGGTAAAACATTGTGGTTCTGTTGTGCGAACAAGGATTGAAGAACCTTTTATCCTTGGAAGGAAGGAATGTAACCCTAGGAATACTGACTTCAGCTCCAACAGGTTGATGTGGCATAGAGATTCCTGATCCGACCACTTCCCCTGAACCTGAAGCTCCTGGAGGCAAGCACCTCATCCCTCCATGGAGGTATCCATTGTCATGACCATCAGAGGCTCTGTTGGAAAGAAGAATAGGCCTTGTGAAAGACTTTTGACTTTCCACCAGGACATCGCCCTGATCATCTGAGGCGTGACTGAAATGAGGTCCTCGAAGGAGCGTTGAGCTTGTACCCATTGGGCGTTGAGCTGCTCCTGGAGAAGCCTCATCCGCAACCAACAGTAAGGAATCAGCAGAATGCAAGATGATATCATTCCCAACATCGATTTGTAAATCCTCACAGAACGAACTTTTTTGAAGAAAGGGACTGTGCCATCTTTAGAAGACGAGAAATTCTTTCTTCTGTGGCAAAGGACATTGAGAGGTTGGAGTCTAATCTCGCTTACAGAAACACCAGAGACCAGGAAGGAAGGAGCAAAGGCTTCCCTTCGTTGAGATTGGGACCCAGAGAGCGAAAAAGGCGAAGACAGGTGTACGTGGACTTTTTTGCACCCAGAAATGTCGGAGCCTTGATTAACCAATCGTTAAGGTAGGGAAAGACCTGGTGATGCACGTCGGAGAAAGGCTGCTACTGGTGCTAAGCATTTGGTGAATACCCTGGATGCTGACTTTAGCCCGAAGAGCAGCACCTTGAACTGGTAATGGCACCCTGATACTTGGAACCTGAGATAAGCACGGTGCTTTGGATGAATAGGAAAGTGAAAGTACGCATCCAGAAGATCCAGAGAGGTCATGTAATCCCCTGAATCCAAGAGAGGAGAATCTCCCGGTGCAACAGCATCCAAAACGGTTGGATTTTGATGAACTTTTTCAACAACCTGAGGTCCATGACCTGCCTCCATTTTCCAGTTCTTTTCTTTATGAGAAGAAAGTGGGAGTAGAATCCCAAGTTGCACTGGCTGCGCTGCACTATCTTGATTGCCTGCTGGTCGAGAAGGAGTTTTATTTCCCTTTGAGAAACGCCAGATGGCGGTGAGCAGTCTTTCTTGTGGGATAATCTGGAGGGTGATGAAGAAATTCTAGGGTGTGACCATGATTGAAAACGTCTAACACCCAGCTGTCGGACTAAATGAAGCTCCATTGCAGAAAGAATTTGGAGCAGTCTTGAGCCGAATGAAGTGGGACTAGGGTTGCGGGTGCCTGATGAGTCTCATTGTCTCCTGCCTGTATTGGGATTTACCTCCTGAAGCGGGATGTCTTCGAGTTGTGGCTCTGGAGTAAGTTAATGCAGGCGTCCAAAAGGACTGAGCGAAGTACTGAGGACGGAAACCCTGCTGGTAATAAGGTTGAAAACGCTGTTGAGGCTGGGCCTCTTCCTCTCTCCCGAAATGAAGAGAACTTTCTCTGTTGTAAATTGGCTAAGGATTTTGCTGTGTCCATGTTGGATTTGATAGCCTGGAGTGCCTCATCAACAAGCTTACCGAACAGATTCTCTCCATCAAATGGCATGTCCAGCACCTTTGCCTGGACTTCCGGACAAAAGTTGTAGCTTTCAGACAACCCTGCCTGCGCAACACTGCAGCACCCGCCATCTGCCTAAAGGCGGTGAAGGCAATGTCCATAGCCACATCAATGGCTTCCGATGAAGCTCTCTCACCCTCTGAAAGGATCTCCTTTGCCTCATTTTTCTTATCTTAAGGCAGGAATTCTAAAAAAGGCGCAATGTCTGACCACATCTGCCTATCAAACCTTCCATGAATAGCCATTGCATTGGAGGATCTGACGGCTGTAGCAGCCAGTGCAGAGAATCCCTTCCCAATATTGTCCAACCTACGCCCCTCTTTGTCTGGAGGGGTGGTACATGGAGAAGCAGGGTTTTTTGATCGTCTGAGCAGCCTGCATTATTACCGAATCGGACTTCGGATGGCCAATGAGACATGTCTTCTGGTATTTCTTATCCAGCTTTGGAATGACGTTGGCACAGACGCTGGATTCTTCATTAGCTTGATACCTTTCTGCCACAAGAAGTCGATAATAGGGATTGCCCTAACCAAACGTTGAGTGGAAGCCTTAAAATCGTACAAGAAGCATTTCACTTGCTTGAAGGGCATAGGAAGGGCAAAGCATTTTGAAGCTCTCTCAAGCAGATCGTGGAAGCCGCCGATATCTGCAGGTGGAGAGTCAGTCACTGGCACAATAATTGAGGGTTCTTGACGATCTTCCTCTTCCTGCTCATAACATTGGTAGTGCTCCTGGAAGGTATTCAGGGATTGCGCACCCAAGAGCCTCTCCGAAAAGGAATACTCACCCTCAACGTAAGCCAAAGGATTATCTGGCTGATCCTCTTCATCAGATTCCTGGCACTTCACTCTCAGTTGAGAGGGGCCGTAAGCAGGGCCAAACGGACCTTCATCCTCCGATTCCTGAAAATCCAGGAGGCTAGAAGGCGGCAGAGGAGATATTTTTGAAAAGTCTTGTAATAGAGATTTTGAGACTGGTATGTCTATTTTCCTCGTCAACAGGATCGTCACCAGGGACTGTGATGAAGGCTTGGAAGTATCCGTCGACAGGGCGGATGGGCTCGTTGGCGGCGCAGCACACAATTGGACCATCGACAGCGAAGCTCTCGTCGACGACGAACTCCTCATCGAAGCCGTCAACTACATCACTACTTCCGTCTTCGTCGTCGAGACAGCCGTCGTCGTCTTCACTGTTGATGTCGTCGATGTCGCTGACAAAACCATCAAAGGAGTCTTCCGATCGACGGTCGTAGGCGGAGAATGCCTCATCGACGAGTCCGACGACGGGTGGATTTTTTGTGAGGGAGTAAGTGGTGCAGAAGGAGGAGCAGAGCCAGATTTTTTTTGGGTCTGAGATAAGCCTGGTTGCTCTTTTTTTACCTCTCTTTTCCACAGAAGACTCCTTGCTCAGAGATCTTTGTTTTTTTGGAAGAAGGATTTTTCTTCCTTCCTTTTCTTTGAGGAGGAATAAGGCCTTTCCTCACTCTCTGAATCAGAATCCCCCTGAAGCCAAATAAGAAGCCTTCCCTCACGGTCTTTGAGGGTTTTTGAAGAAAAAGTCCGGCAGTGCTTACAGTCTTTAGGCTAGTGCTCTGGCTAAAGGTAATATAACCACTCCTCATGAGCATCCTCTGAGAAAAGCCTGGACTTTCCACACGTCTTGCAGGACCTTAACAGCCCTTTTTTAGACTGACATTCTGTAGTAAATACAGAAAATAAGCAGTAAACTAACTTTCTAGCAGCACCTCAGTTAAAGAGAAAGTTGAGGAAAGAGAACGGCCAGTTGAAAGTTGAAGAGTTCAAAGTAGACACACTGTGACTGAGCACAGCTCAGGGAGACTCCCTAACGCACAACGTGCGGTAAGAAATCTAAGGTATGGTGGCTCTGCAGAGGATGGATTCTCAGGGGTCTGTGATGTGATTGGCTGGAGTTTGGATGTTCTTAAATGAGGTTAACTGGTTACTAAATACTGTTGATTCTCAAGGGAGATTTTCCTTTTAGCTTTATACTGCTATTTTACTGGAACCGTGGGTCTCCGACCATGACAAAGGGGAAAATTCAAGCATGTGAATCTATAAAAGATACAATAATGGAGATTTCTATGTACGTCATATTCATGATCTGAATTAAACTCAACTGACATAGGGCTTTAAGCAAGATTTGTTTTTACAGGGCATGGCTTTAACAGAGACATGAAAAACTGGCTGGATTGTCATAGACTGTGGCAATTTTAACCTTTGAACAATATTCAAAATTGTTTCTAGTACACACACACACCCCATAAATTTAGTTTCCAAATGCAAGTTCTTTATAAGTAACCACACTTTCCTACCTACAACATAGTGAGGTGCTGGACTTCTCATTTGATCAGCTTAAACCTTGTTTTATTTATTTATTTAATGCGTTTTTATATAGCGCAAACTTTACCCGAAGGTGTCAGAGCGCTTCACAATAGGAGCAGTAATGATACATAAGGAGAAAAATAACAAGTGAGCATGTTACAAAATCAAACGGTACGTTACATGAGGCAATAGTGACAATTGTGCAAGTATCAAGAGCAAACAAAATACAAGAGGTAGCAAACGATACGTTACAAAAGGAAAAAGTGAAGTGTGCAGGTTAAAAGAGCATACAAAGTACACGTAGAGGTAAAAAAAGAAAAATTGCAATAAATGGCAGACACTCAAAACACTAAAACAAAGGTTACGTTACATGAGGCAGTGGCGGCCGTTGTGCATGTATCAAAAGCACACAAAATACAAGAGGTAGCAAACGATACGTTACAAAAGGAAAAAGTGACATGTGTGCATGTTACAAAAGCGTTCAAAATACAAGTACAAGTATAATACTGCAATAAATGGCAGACAATCAAAACACAAAAACACACTGGGAAGGCACTTCTATAGGCATGGAGAACAGAATTTCCTATAATGGAAGAACTTCCTTCAGAAAATAGAGGGCGTGAATTAAATTTGGAAGTGTCTTTGGAGGAGGAGAGCTTTGAGGTCAGTTTTGAAGGCCTGGGAAGAGCTGGTGGTCCGGAGCTGAGGCGGAAGTGAGTTCCAGATTCTCACTGCGTTGCCTGAAAAGGATTGGGCCATCGATCTTTCCTTCTTGAAAGTGGGAGGTTCAAGCAATACATTTTCTGCATTACGTGATGGTCTGGAGCCTCCAGAGAGTTTCAGTTTATCTGCCAGGTAGCGAGGGGAGGAGGAGTGCAAGGTTTTGTGGGTGATACAGGCAGTCTTGTAGATAGATCTTGCCTCTATGTGATGTGGTCGCTTCTTTTGGCCCCATATATGAAGCGAGCTGCTGAATGGAGAACAGACTTCAGGGGGGACAGGTGTGATTTGGGGAGGCCAGTAAGAAGAGAATTGCAGTAGTCCAAGCTGGAGAGAACCAGCGATTGGACCAGGGTTTTAAGGTCGTGCTCCGGGAAGAAGCGACGAATCCCCAAAGAAGGCGCAGTTGGTATCGAGCAAACTTTGCAATGGAATCGATGTGGGAGAGTAGATTGAGTTTTTTGTCGAGTATGACACCAAGGGATTTTGCGCTCTCGACAATGATGGGTTTATTGTTCAGTATATTAATCTGATCCAGCCATGAATGCACTGGGGGAGGAGAAAGTGAGGCGGAGAGGAGGAGGAATTCAGTTTTGGAGGGATTCAGGATCAGTTGATGAGTTAACATCCAGTTTTGAATGGAGTCGAGAGTAGAGCTTAGGAAGGAGAGATCGTGAGTGGAAGCCACCTTAAGGTAGATTTGAGTGTTGTCCGCATATAGATGATAGTGGATCCCGGATTTACTCAGGAGATGTCCCAACGGTTCTAAATAGAGATTGAACAGTGTGGGTGCAAGTATAGAGCCTTGAGGAACACCTTGACCGACCGCCAAAGGAGATGAAAGACTGTTCGCTATTTTGATCATTTGGGATCTATCAGAGAGGAAGGAGGCAAACCATTTGAGCACAGTGCCCTCCATGCCCATTCTCTGTTGAAGAGTGTTAAGGAGAGTGTTGTGATTGACAGTGTCAAAGGCTGCAGAAAGGTCAAGAAGAATTAGAAGACAAGACTCCCCTGAATCAAGTATCCGCAGCTCGTCATCAATCACTAGCAGCAGGGCTGTTTCAGTGCTGCAGTTTTGAATGAAGCCGGACTGGAAATTGTCCAGAAGATCATTGTCCTTGATATGGCGAGAGAGTTGTTTCGCTACATATTTTTCTGTGATTTTCGCAAGAAAGGGTAGGTTAGTGATGGGACGGTAGTTGTTGGGGTCGTTCGCATCAGCGGTGGGTTTTTTAAGCAGAGGGGTGACCTGCCCAGTTTTGAAGTAAACAGGAAGGGAGCCTTGACTGAGGGAGAGGTTGACCAGAGTGGTCCAATAGGAAAGAGAATGGGTATAGAAGTCAATGGCAATGGCACTAGGGATGGGGTCAAGGGAATGGTTAGAGGGCTTTGTATCGAGGATGAATTTAAGGAGGGCATCATCAGAGATGGGGTCAAAGTTTTGCCAAATGGTTAAGGATTTGCGCTCCTCTGTAGGGGTAGGATGAATGACCTGATCTACAAGTGATTTCACCTTTTCGTCAAAGAATATAGCGAATTCGGCTGCTTTCTTTGTGGAATCCTCCAATTTGGAGGTTGGGGGAGAGCTGTTTGGGTTCTTGATGAGGTCGAATAGTTTTTTGGGTCTATTTTTGGCTGAGTCAAGGAGGGATTTGAAGTGCGACGCTTTACCAAGGAAGATGTGCTTGTGGTACTTGGATCTTGCTGAACGAAGCGTGGCCAAATTTTCGGTGGAGGGCGCTTGTCTCCATTGTTTCTCAACGACTCTTAGGTACTTCCTTTCTTCATAGAGGGATTTGTTGAACCAAGGTGCTGAGGGAGAGGGCCTTTTCTTTTTGCTTTGGAGAGGAGCGACATTATTGATTTCGACTGCAAGGACTGTGAGGCATTGGGAGGTGAGTTCGTTAACATCTAGGTCCAGGTCTAGCCTTGGAAGTGATAGCAAAGCAGAGTCACAGAGGGTACTGAAGTCAATATTTTTAGTGTTACGGAACCAGGAAGTAGCCCTCTTAGGCTGGCCAAGAGTTATAGAGTGTGATAAGTGAAGAGAGAATGGGATGAGGAGGTGGTCAGACCAATCTACATGAATAGGGGTAGCGATGGTCAGCAAGCCTGCGTTTAGAAATAACAAGGTCAAGGGTTGAGCCCTTAGAGTGTGTCGTTTCAGTGCAGTGTTGTATAAGATCGTTTGCAGAGAGGAAGGTGGCCAGAAAATTCGCATAGGTGTCTTGAGGCGAGCCCCAGTGGACATTGAAGTCACCCACGAAGATCTGATTATTACTTTGCGAGTACTGGTCGCTGATGCAGTCCGTGAGTTCCTCCATAAACGAAGGGCTGCTACCAGGCGGGTGGTAGATAACATAACTTGTAAGAGGCTTCAGGTTTTTCTCAAGGTTTCTTGCGCAGATTTCTAGATCGAAACTAATTTCTTGACCAGAGTGAACAGTGTTTGAAACAGACTGATCCAGTGGAAATATTCAAGGAGGATGGAAATACATACAAAAGAAAGGTGACATCCTAATAGATGGATGTTCTATATTATATATTAATTCTGTAAACCACATCTTGCTTCAATTATCGTCTTGTGCTAACACGAGACACTGCTCAACACATTGATTACATCTTTTTGTTTGATCATCGGTCTGAGAGTGATAACTGATGCACAGACAAACCAATCTACTATTGACACAAAGACATCCCAAACTTTTAAACAAACCGAGATCCTTTGTGAGTAATTAATACTTTTTGAAAAAAACATTTTTTCATGCAACATGATGTGAAAATGGCTTTAGTAACTCTTTAGCTGCAGGTAGACCAGGTAAAGATATAAAATGGCCAATCTTATTTAAAAATATACTACCATTAAGAGACAGGTAGTCCTGGTGCCCGAGATAAGCAAGAGCAGGAAACTTGGTCTTAAAAAAAATCAACACACTGATGACATAGATTTGAGTGAGAATGTAAGAGGTGGAGTATGGACCTGTGAACCTTCAGCTGAGAAGGTGTAATGAATGTGCTTTTCACTAAAAGGACACACCCAAACCCTGCACTCCCACTTTGGAGGCAAATATACCACTGCACCTTTAAATATTACACTTTGAGCAGCACCCCCTAAAGACAAGGAAAGGATGCAGCACTCTCTTTAGGCGAGGCAAGAAAACAAATTTAGGTGCATTTAAAACACACACACACACACAAGTTTATTAATGAAAGGTAGGCCAAATATATCAGTAAATGCAGATTCCCAAATGTACAATTAGAATAAAATGAAGTATATACAAGTAGCAAAGAGTAGAAAATATATACAAAATGGTTAGGAACACCTCAAGAATTGAATTTGCATCATCCTTACCAACTCAAGAGGGGGAAGCCCTTCAACAGCCCATGAAGGAGTTCAATCAGTACTCAAGTTCCGTCACCTCCACAGCAATACGTCTATTCTGTGGTGAACTTCCACCTGGCCCCCGAAGGCTCCCAGCTTTAATACCCTTACTCAACGTGAGGCGAAGCTTCTAGAAAACCTCGCCCCCTTCTCATTAGAAAAAACCGAGCTGGCTGTACCCGTCTGAGTCAAGGCCAAGACAGAAGCTGGCCAAGCTCCCGTATTTTGACTCCAAGGCAGAGTTGTACATTCTCACATCTTCCAGCCTCTATCCTGACGAAGCTCCCACAAGGCCTTCCAGAGTACATTAAACAAAAGCAATCACTCAGAAAATCAGAAAGACCTTGAATGTGAATAACCCAAACAACTCGCAAGCACTGCTGTGCACATAGAAAAACTGCAGTAAGGCAAAGCCAGGGAAAAGGGATGACATGAGGCCATGTCAAAGCCTATAGTAAGCACTTATAATTCTCATAACCCAAAACAACTTGCAAGCACTGCTGTGCACGCAGAAGCAAGGCAAAGTCAGAAAACAAGATGACATGAGGCTATGTCAAAGCCAATAGTAAACACTCATAATTCTCACCAATGTACAACACAATGCACATTTCTGCAAAACTGCTTATAGCATCAAATATTTAATCTCTCAATGTGTAACACCGAGCACATTTGTGCACCACCGCTCACAACACTGCACTTTGAGACCAAAAAGTACATTCCACACCTCTCTCTCCCTCTCCTGCCTTCAAATACACATCCCACACCTTCCATTCTTGGCAAGACTGTTCTACTCCATGACCGATCCCACTAAAAGACAGCAAGATTACAAGACAGAAGAGAAGCAGGCATATGCAGGACCGTCCTACATTAAGACTAGGGTAAAATAACACACTAAAGTCAGTTAAATGATGGTAGTTGAAGGTCATCATAGGGTGCCAAACCACAAGAGCGCCTCTTTCACTACAGAAGGCAAGCCAAAGGACAACCTGAAACCAAAACCTAATCAGTGTCAGCCTCTAGGTCAGAAGATAGGGTGGGTTCTTCCAGTTGACTTTATATAGCTGCAGCAGGAATCAGTCTGTTTCGAAACTTGCTGTGATCAAAGGTTCTCCCTCTACTCAGTTTGTTTACCATTAACCTTTGTTGATTTCTGTTCGCTCTTCTGCAAGTTTTCCAACTTATCAGCTTGTGTTCCCATCTTGCTAATTTCTTGCTGTCCCCTGTGCTCTTGAACTTGAAAAGTGTCTACTGGTACTGTCTAAGTTTATCAACAGGACCATGGGGCATACACTGCTAGACATTTAAGAATCCTAAAAGTGTATATTATCATATACTAAAGTATATTCTACTTTTTCTAAGACTCCACCTGTCAACTGTGCGATGTACACCTAATATCTGTTATGGCCTAGCTGACAAAATTAAGCCGACTAAGTGCTGCAGCAGTGTTGCCTCTCTCTTTTTCTCTTACCCACTTTTCACTTTGCCGAGGTCCAAGTAGTAAATCTCTTTCTGAAACTAACTCCCCTCTCAACGAAGCGAGACACTACCACTAGAATCATCATATAACCTTGACTCTTATGCAACTTTACAATAAAAACTATTGACACTGGTTGCCAAGATCAAGATGGAACAGGCAAAAGTCTCAACTATCCCAATAGTTTACAATGCAAACTTTTGGCTTGGGCATGAACTGAATAGATATGCACATATGTTTGAATTATATTTGTATGAGATGAATATTGCAAAGTGCATGGCACAACATGAAAACAGCATAATAAACTATAAACATGGGGGTGTGTGGCCAGCCGCGAAAGATGGCGGACGCCTAATTGCACAGCTCCCGGGCCAGGGCCGAAATAACCCATTTCATCCCCATTGAACTGAAGCCTTTCACAAAAATTCCCCCTAGCAATTAAGCCCAAGGTTGTCGCACCCTGCAACCGCCAGAGGGCCCGGACTCTGCCCAAGCAGAGCTGACTCTTAGCGAGAATCTACAGACCATGAGAAGCAGCAGACCCACGGGGTGAGCCCACATCCTACAAGGCCCCCTCGGAGGGACGAATGTGTTCGCAGGTAGCTGGCACTGTGGGACAGTCAAACCCCTAACGAAGGGCCCACTGGACTGCCCCTGCTGGAAAACTGAAGAGCCCTAGAAGCCGCACAGCAACAAAGAACCAGCACTATTGCCCCCCAGTGAGTTGATCTGGCAATAAGGACACTAATTGGTGGCACTTGAGAAGGGGCGCTGAGGGCCGACCGACGTGGGTCCCTACCAGAGCACGCTGAAGGTAAGACCTGCGCCTAGAACTTGATGGGCAGCACACCTCACTTCGCTGGAACGCCTGGTGGGCGCTGGCGTGGACTGTGAAGAATCGGATTCGACTTGAAAAACAGCAGGATACCAGCGGCGCATGAAGCAAGCGGCGGCAAGAGGCCTACAGGCCAAGGGCCCACAGGAGAGTTGAGGCTATAAAGCTGGCAGGGTGGGGGCGACGCGGTGGTGATCCAGTGCCACTAGAGAGGCAACTGAGGAGGCACAAAAGGCACTAACTCGGTTTCTTATCTGCCAGAATCGCCCCAACTCCAGAGGGTGGAAGCAAATTTCCGTGCAAGGGATGCACTGCGCCCTTATAACCACGCCACTACGTGGTGGACAATAACTTTACACAACCCGGAGACCACCAGGCATGTACCCATTAAAGTTGTGAGAGAAGTGGTTCCGAGCCCTTACCCCCTAGCATAGCAGATGTTGAACCTATACCTATAAACACAAAGGTCTTCACACCGACACAGAGGGGGAAACAAAGGACGAATTACTATGCTTAAATATAACCATTGAAGGGGCCCCCTACATCCAACTGCTGACTCCCCTATCACAATATGGGTTGAACTAAAAGGAAGCAAGTGGACCATGGCCACTCAGAAGAGTCAACTACCAGTAATGACTTCCCCCTATTAGTGGAAGATAGACGATACCCCTACCCCAGAGATATCACCATCTGAAAAATTAGACATTATACTTAAAGAAATCAGGTAATCAAGGGTAGTACTGGAACAACAACTGGGCACACTTACTACCGATGTTAGCTTGCTGAGGGCTGACAATAAGAATTTCTCAGAAAAAGTCCAAACGCACTCCGCGACACTGGCAGGTATTAAACTTTGCTGCAAAGAGCAAATGGAGATGGTTACACAGCTGAAAAAAACAAGTGGAGGAACTGCAAAACCAAGTTGGAGATGCTGAAGGGTGCACACGGAGAAATAATATCCATTAGGTATGTCCGAAAGGAGCGAAGGATGCGACCCCACGCACTTCATAGAAAATTGGTTTTGCACCGCAGTGGCTGCAGAAGGCCTATCTGAAACGTTCAGCTTCGAAAGGGGGCATAGAATCCACACGGGGAACCTCACACCGGGGGCACCACCAAGGCCGATGGTGGCTAAAATATTAAATTACAGAGACACGCTGCTCCAAAAAGCGCAAGAACATATACCCATAGTGTATGAAAATGCCAGGATTTCCCTCTTCCCAGACTAAAGCATACAAGTACAGAGACAAAGGGATCAAAAAACACCAACAGCAACTCATTCTGCGATACGCCTTACTCTTCCCGGCCCGTCTCAAGATCATGCATGAACAAGACAGTTATTTTTTTGAAGATGCAGATGTAGCATGGTCTTGGATTGAGGCCACTTTTCCGGATCTGGAAATCCTGGAAGGTCATAAGAAGCCACGTAAACTAAATCAGCTCCATAGAAGTACACAGCAACTCCCCAGTCACACGCGGACGGGAGTCGAGGTACTACCCACCCCGGAACAAATACTGGCGAGCAGAAGAGTGATGCTACAGATGGCTGCTGCACTGAGAAACACTGCAGCTCCCAACAAGCGTGACAGGTCGTCAGACGGGGCAGCACTCACAAACTCTGACAGTACCCTTCCTTTGTTACAATCTGTTACACCTCAAACAGCCCGTGAGATGATGGGCTGACAAGAACACCTTCATCAGTACTGACAATAAAAGTTCCCCCAAATAATGAACTTTAGCACACACCAATTATCCTCGCATCCCGTACCACATATACCCATCAAAAACTAAAGAAAGGCGGCACTAACTACAACTGCTACATGAGCGGCCGAACTATCTGTGATCAATATGAACTGACAGCCTGATACGGGGATGGAGAGGGCGGGCCCTGGACCCGGGGCACACCCCCCCTTCCTCCACTTTTGGACCTCCAAGAGCACAACTTTAAAGCTTCAGAGGAACAGGGATGATTGCGGCAGGTCTAGCAACCCCCTTCTTCAGTTTGTTGCTGCTAATGGCGTATCTTTGGTTGAACACATGTTCAAGGTTGGACCATTGATTTGGGGTGTTTGTGTTATATGTTAGTAAGATTTATGAAGGGCGCACTTTCACATAATGTACCACCCTAGTTAAGGAAGGGCGGGAAGAGAAGACAGTCACTAACAAAGACGACACACATGGCAGCGCCATCCAAAAATAATTTTACAATATGGAATGTGAGGGGAATGTGTTCTATTCACAAACTGCATTGTATTAATGCGCACCCGGGCAGATGTAAATCTCAGATAGTATTCTTGTAGGAAACGCACCTCAACGCAGCAGAAGCCTGTAAAACTCCAGAAAAATTTGAGAGGGCAACTATACCACACTGCCTATTTTGTGTTTGCAAGGGGAGCGGCTGTATGGATCAGGGTGGGGGTTCCTTTTGAGATTCAAGTCCAGCGCATAGATGCAAAAGGCAGATACTCGCTAGTGAGAGGAAACCTGGACGGAACACCATTGGTTCTAGGAAGCCTTTCTGCCCCTAATACAGAGCAAGAGGCATTCCTGATGAAAGTTAGTGCAGCGCTAACGGAATGGGCTAATTACCCCCGGAATCTGGGAGGGGATTACAACGTAGTCTTAAACACGCAGCTAGATTGATCCCACCCACCACTCCCAGGAGCAGCTGCATTAAGACAGGCTAAAGCGCTAGAGACATGGACACATAGTAGAAATGAAGGAGTGCGCAAATACTCTTTCTACTCCCCAGTGCATAGCTGCATACGTGCATAGATCGAGTCCTATGCTCCCCTGCCCTACTGTCCCAAATAGAAGACACAACATATCTAGGTAAAAGATTGTCGGATCACAGCCCCCTAAAGCTAACACTTTCAAGGGGGCAGGTACCCACACCCATCCCGGCATGGAGATTTAATCCCCTATTGCTTGAAGATAGCGCCTTCCAATCACAACTAATCACCACAATCATCTAATATTTCTCCAGGAATGCCTACATGACGTCTACCTCCATAACTGAATGGGAAGCGTCCAAAGTAGTGGTGAGGGGGACAGTAATTGGCACAGTAGTAGGAACAAAACAAACTATATTACGAGACCTTGCTGAGGTGGAATCCCAGCTAAGTGCCCTAGGGAGGGAAGCTGCTGCATCCCCAATAGGTGCTGAGAAGCTGCAGAAGGAACAAATAGACTATGCTGCGCTGCTAGAAAGACTGCAGGTGGTGGACTATAATGTCCACACGCAGAGAGTTCATACATAAGCAGATAAAGCAGGCACACTACTATTCCGGATACGCAGAGACCCGCCTCCAGTGATCCCTATATTGAATATTCACGTGCCCCAGTGACTACCCAGCTGGAAAAAAATGAAGCATTTAGGGCACGGGTACTCATAGTACGGCCCGCGGGCCGTCAGCGGCCCGGCAAGCCTTCCTTGGCGGCCCGCGGACTTTGCAGACATAGTGCCTGTGCCCTGTGCTTGTCAGCAACACCGCCGGTTACAGCAGCGCGGAGCTGTGAGGCCGGGCGATTCTTTTAAAGGCCATTTACTTGTTAATGAGGCTTTGTTGTATTTCACCTCTTCTTAGCGCCCCTGCATCTCCCCTCTGATTGAGCGGAGATGCAGGGGCGCTAAGAAGAGGTGAAATACAACAAAGTCTCATTAACAAGTGAATGGTCTTTAAAAGACCTGTGAAGTACTTGGGTGCGGCGGCCGTGTGCGTTCCCTGGAAGCCGTCTCAGCGCGGGGTGAGGTGACAGAGGACAGCAGGGTGAGGTGATGGAGGGCAGCAGGGAGTGAGAGCAGGGGGTGAGGTGACAGCGGTTGGAAGACAGAGTGCGACAGAGGGAGGAAGAGGGAAGGAGAGAGAGGGAGAGGAGGAAGACAGGGAGAGGGGGGAAGACAGGGAGAGGGGGGAAGACAGGGAGAGAGAGAGAGAGAGGGAGACAGAGGGAGGGAGAGGGAGGGAGAACGGAGGAGGGAGGGAGGAAGACAGAGTGAGGGAGACAGAGGGAAAGAGAAAGCAATAGAGAGAGCGAGGGAGACAGAGAGAGGGAGGGAGAGGGAGAGAGAGAGGGAGGGAGGGGGACAGAAAGAAAGGGAGACAAACAGTGAGTGAGTCAGAGGGAGGGAGAGAGAGGGAGGGAGACAGAGAGAGGGAGAGAGAGGGAGGGAGACAGAGAGAGGGAGACAGAGAGAGGGAGACAGAGAGAGGGAGACAGAGAGAGGGAGACAGAGAGAGGGAGACAGAGAGAGAGGCAGGGAGACAGGGAGGAAGGGAGGACAGAGGGAGGGAGGGAGACAGAGGGAGACAGAGGGAGGGAGACAGAGACAGAGGGAGGGAGACGGAGACAGAGGGAGGGATAGGGAGGGAGGGATAGGGAGAAGGAGGGAGACAGAGGGAGAGAGAGAGGGAGGGGACAGAGTGAAAGGGAGACAAACAGTGAGTGAGACAGAGGGAGCGAGAGGGAGACAAACAGTGAGTGAGACAAAGGGACCGAGAGGGAGACAAAGGGACCGAGAGGGAGACAAACAGGGAGGGAGACAGAGAGAAAGGGAGACAAACAGAGTGATGGACGGAGAGAGAGACAGAGAGAAAGGGAGACAAACAGAGTGATGGACGGAGAGAGAGACAGAGAGAAAGGGAGACAAACAGAGTGATGGACGGAGAGAGAGATAGATAGAGAGGGCGGGAGACAGAGTGAGAGATAGATAGATAGAGAGGGCGGGAGACAGAGTGAGAGATAGATAGATGTGCATACCGGGTCATAGTTTTTTTTTGCTCTAGCCCCGCCCCCTCCCCCACTGGCCCCGCCCCCTCCGGTGCGGCCCTCAGCCAGAAACCACACTGTAAATTTGGCCCCCGAGAGAAAGTTTGTGAGTACCCATGATTTAGGGGATATAACGAAAACTTGTATAAGTCCCCCAAAGCAGCAAATTCCCAAGTGATACAAGAATTTATCCAGACAGGGCAGCGCCCTACTCAAACTGAGGAGGAACAAGAAGCATTAAGATTACCAATTACGGCAACAGAAATTCAGGAAGCGATTAAGGACCTCCCACGCAATAAAACCCCGGGATTAGATGGCCTCTGTGTAGAATTTTACGCAGCGTATGCGAAACAACTAGTGCCTCAACTAGAAATACAGTACAAGGTGGCTCTGGAGAAGGGGGCACTACCCCCAACCACGCTCCAGGCCCTTGTTAACTCCTTACCGAAGTCTGGCAGAGACCGCTCTGACATAACAGCATATAGGCCCCTATCCCTCTTAAAATACAGATACACAATACTAAGCAAGGTGCTAGCATGCCTTCTGCTCCTGCATCTCACTAAGCTAATACACACAGACCAATGTGGGTTTATCCCTGGCAGGTGCACGGCCCACAATGTCCGCAGACTATACCAAGGGATGTGGGCCCTCCCAGAGCACCTTCCACATACAGGATGTCTCTCACTGGATTTGCGCAAAGCTTTTGACACCCTGAGCTGGGATTACATGCCGGCAGCCCTCGAAAGATTTGGGATCCCTGCTGAATTCCTGAGATGGGTTAAGTTGTTGTACACCACGGGCTGGTACAGGAGCACACATTTCAAACTCATACAGGATACAAAGAGGTACAAGACAGGCATGCCTACTTTCTCCCACGATCTTTGTGCTGGCATTAGAGCCACTAGCTCAGAGACTACGTAAAAATGCTGCGGCATGGGCCATAATAATTGGACAAACACCACATGCAATATCGCTATACGCAGATGATATTATACTATACATTAAAGATCTGCAATGTGGGTTCCATACTATCGCTCCAGTATTCACACAATTCAACGCTTTGCCAGGCTTGGCCATCAACTTTGATAAATCCCTTGCCTTCCCCTTTCAGGATATTACCCTTTCTGAACAGTTCCATTTGGAAGGGACGAGCTAGAGGTAGCCCCGGACACGTTCAAATACCTAGAGCTGCGAATATATAGAACTCAAGAGGATACGCTAGACGGGAACGTGCAGAGCACGATTGCTTCTCTGCAGTCCCAGATAGCATTCTGGATAACACTCCCGTTATCAGTGGCAGGCAGGCTGGCGATAGCGAAAATGGTCTGGATGCCGCACGTGCTATGCTATTTTACCACTCTCCCAATAGTGACCCCCGAGAGTTTAAAAAAAATATTGAATTCCATTCTGGTGGAACAAATGTGGGGCACCGGGAGGTGAAGGATTAGCCTTAGGAAGCGCCAACTACTAACCAGCTCGATGGAATGGGGGCCCCAGACTTTAAGGCCTACTGTATATCAAGTCAGCTACAGTGGCTCTCATACTGGTTAGCGGGACGCAATCTACATGAGGTTGCATTCACACCTAGAATGATCGCGCGAGGAGCCTTGCACACCTTATTATACCCTGGGCAGCCAGACACAGACACACTATTGCTACACGTGGCACTACACTACTGGAAACAGGCACTAAAATACACCATGCCAACAATACCACTACTGGGACTATCTACCCCAGCAGGAGTCATATCACAACACCAGCTGATTAAATGGGAAAGAGAGGGAGTGACCACAGTCGGAGCATTATTCAGTGATGGTACTCTACTAAATCATGCCGACGTCATTCATGCACAAGGCCTCACCAAAGCACTGTTTCTATTGCATGCTAGCATAACCCGTTACGTTAAGAGTGAATTGGCCCAAGAGGGACTACAGCCACCAACGCATGAACTGGTATACCTGTTACACTTGATGGTCACAGGGAGGCACCTGACAAAATGGCTCTACACAAGCATAAGAGCACCCCTCACCCCGAAACATGCTACGGACGAAATGGGATGCAGATTTAGGGCATACCTTACACTGCATCGGTTACACAAGATGTTTCCCATGGTGGCAGCAAATTGTCCCCGGTGTGTAGAGACAGATGCTGACTTCACCTATATGAGGTGGGCTTGTCCTGCAATATCCTCATACTGGGCACAAATAGCGCGCATGCTGGAAGAGGTGGTGGGCGGGCACACATGGAATACAACAAAGAGCTGCCTGCTGCCTGCTGGGACTGTACAGACGCCCCAAGGGATACCAAGAGCAGACGCGATATGCAGATCTGGTGCTTATACTTGCAAAGCGTCTCATGACAAGAAGAAGGAAATCAGCAAGACCACTATCGCTAACCACTTGAAGGGAAGAAGTGGAGCATTGGGGCCTGGCTGAAAGCAGGGTGATACGTACAAAAGAAAAACGAGGGTTATGAAAAATACCCATTGGCATGTCCTGGGCTGCATTATTAGAGGCCTTCAAAGCCCTGGACGGGGATGAACCACACAGGAATGTGGCCGATGCACACATAGTAACACCAGATAATTAGCCAAGCCATGGAACATGCACACAATGGTACAGACTGGGGGGAGATGTGTGGAGCAGGCAAAGACAGGATATAGATAAATCATCTGACCTCCTTATAGCACATCAATATTTTAAATAGAAGTGTACATACAGTGTATGTTCAACGCCAAGACAGGAAGGATTCGCCCTTGACCTAGTGCACAAATAATTGAGAGATGCTGCCCCGTTAGTTAACTCTTAGAGGGGAGGGTGGAAGTTCCAATGATAAGGGTGTTAATAGCAAGGATGCATTGCAGCAGTCAATAACCCTCAGACATGCATCAAGATCTACAGTTCAATTACAAAGCTAATATCTATAACGTGTTCTCTATCCTACGATTAGCACAAGCACAGTGTACAGAATATTATTGCGTTCTAAACTGTACTTTAATTTTGTAATTCTTTGAGTTATGTCTTATGTATGGCTTATGCTCATCCTTGACAAAAACTCAACATTTGTTACAAAAATGTTTTTTAATATAAACATTATGGTTGGCTAAATCACTAATATTGGGTTTCAAGGGAGTACCATGCTACCTGCCTGCAAAGTGATTTAGGGTCTCTTTAGCAGTACTAATCGCTATATAATTAATTATACCATACCATTACTGAAATAATTTACGTATCCTAAAATGCACCAGACACAATATGGTGGCCACCCCACACACCAATGTAAGCTCCCCACCCATTTTTTTCTCATGCCCTTAGAGGCAAAGACAAAGAAACAATGATCAGTCTGAGGCAAAGCAGTGTAACAATAAAATTTGGAACCTTTTTAATGTGGCCTACAACCATCCTTCAGATTAGAGAGAAGGGCAGAATTAGTGGGAATCTGAAGGTAGATAGGAGTATCTGCCAGAAAGATTGTTCCTGTAGGTAAGTAATGTTTTTTCTGATGAATACTTCTACATGCAAATTTCTCACTTGTTAAATAGTTTCCCAGGCAGTGCCCCACCCCGTGAGGGAGGTCTGACAGAATAGTCAAATGAGGAAATCCTGGCACACCAAGTGTGAGAATGACCATCCCTTCTCCCTTCTCACATAAGAAGCCATGCAATTATGCTAAGCAAAGGTATGAATTAAAGACCATACCGCCGCCTGACAAATCTCAGCCATGGGAACACAACGAGCAAGCGCTGAAATTAAAGACTTTGTTCTGATGGAGAGAGGGCTGATTCCCTCTAATGATTCCTTTTTGGCAAGGGTATAGCACATTATTGTAGAGAGTACTATCCAGAGGAACAGAGTCCTTTTCTAAACTGCTTACCTTTCCGATCATCCAACCTGATCTCCTTGGTGTGGTCAAAATAATAACTACCCGCCCACCAGCGGTCCAATCGTCGTAATCGTTCCTCCTCCTTGGTGAGATGGTGTGAAGGATAAAAGGTTGGAAGGGGAATGGACTGTCCCAGATCGAAAGGGGTCTCCATCTTAGTTCTGAGGACGAAATTGCCCAGGAAGAAACATGTGAAAGGCAGACGCATGCTCATTTCCTGCAACTTACTCACACGCCTCGCCGAAGTGAAGTCCACAAGGAAAACAGTTTTAAAAGTTCTAAAATGTAACAGGCAACTGTAAAGGTCTGGACCGACAGGAAAGAAGGAATGCTTTTAAGGTTAGGTGGACAGCCTAATTAGAGCAGACCAGAGACTTTCTATCTCCAGCACCTCCAGCTGCGCCCCCTTCCCCTAGGGTGAATGCATCCACTACTATTTTGGCCACTGCCAAAAGTTGCTGCAAGTACATTCCCTCAGACAGGTGCTCCTCCACCAAATCATCAGCACAGGTCTGGCACAGCGACTGATAGTCTGTTCTCTGACAGACCATCTTGAAACCACTGCCAACATAGACACCATTTAACGGCTCCCATGTGCAAGTGTGCATATGTGATGAGAAAAATACAGGAAGCCAGCAAGTCTAACATGTCAATTACCTCCAGAACTAAAACTTGAGCCACCTCCCTAAACATCAAAATAATTTCCCGAATGTGCGGGATTCTCCTAGGAGGAGGGAAAACTGGCAAAGATGTTGTGTCAAGTACTGCACCTATAAACAGGAAAAGCTGAGCTCTAGGTGAGACTTGGGCATATTGATGAAAAAGCCCAAGTTGAACAGCAGGTAAGCTAATGCTTGTAAGAGAAGCAATGCCATCTGCAAATGTTAGGACTGCAAACTGGTAGCAAGTAGACCCTACCAGGAATTCGGGTACCTTGTGTGCGGCTACAGAATTAGTGTATGAAAATACATGTCTTGCAAGTCGAAGAACACCATCCACTCTACTTGCAGCACCAGAAGAACCTGAGGGACAGCATCTTGAACTTTTCTTTCCTTGTAGAGGTATAAGATCAAAAGTCTGAGGTACTAGGAAATACTGAGAGTAAGAATCTGCCCTAGTTTGGACTTTGGGAACAACTCTACAATTCTTTTTTGCAACAGGGGTCCCACCTCCTGCAGCAGAGTTGCCACCTCCTACAGCAGTTGCCACCTCCTACAGCAGGGTTGCCACCTCCTGCAGGACTTACCATTATTCCTCTGACTGAAGGGAATGAAAGGGAAGGATCAGAGGTAACCTTTGTTGCAAGGGTAGGGAATACTCCCTGGTCTGGAGTTATCCCTTCCAGCCCTTCAGGAAAGGATATCCATCCCACAACTGGTCACACATGCGCCTTCAAGGGAAAGCTAAAGTGGATTTCCAGGTTGTGTGGGGAGTAAGGGAAGGAGGAGGAGGGCTGCTGGGCTTGATGACCCCTTCCCTTGCCTCTGCCCCTATATTGGTGAAACAGCTGGTCTTGATGCTGGGCTGTTTGGGAGGTCTGAGGCTGGCAAAAGTTGAGTCCTCTTTAGAAGACTCAAAACATTCAAAACTATAGTCGTCATCACCACCTTGAATATCATTACCAAAGAGACTTGACCATCAAAGGGCATATCCATTAGTATTGTCTGCACATCACCCAAAAACCTGGATGACACAAGCCACACGGCCCTTCACAAGGTCACCAATGAGCCCTTGGATTTGATCTTTTGAGTCCATAATGTCCCGACCTGGCCTTATGATGTTCTTGGAGACAACCAGTCTGTCTGAGTACTTTTGTAAAATAATCTTTGATAAGGTCTGGCAAGCTCACTCATTGTTGCAATATTCTACAAGGCATGGGTGTATCTCCCTTAGAGGCAGGTAGTATTGAGGTGACGAAGGGCTAAGCTACCAGCTGAAAACACTTTGTTCCCAAAGGCTTATAACTGTTTACCACCTCTTCGGTGGTTCTGCTAAGTGTAGGGACAAGCCTGACCCACTATGCTTTCTTGTGAGGGGTGTACCTAAAGAAAGGTCGGGTCTCCAGGTGCTGGCCTGTACCTTTTGGCAACCAGTTGATTCACAGCGGGGGCCTCCTATGTCGCATTTACCAGATTCAAGACTGCTTCTACGAAGAACAACAATGGTTCCAACAAAGTTGGTTGCAGAAGTGGTTTACTGCTGGCAGAGGCAGGTCGACCATGTCAGCTGCCCTTCTTAGAAAACCATGGAATGGACATTAAAAAAAGGGGGGGGGGGAGAGGGAGTCCCCTTGTCAGGAGGGACAATCCATATCAATTTCTAGGGAAATGTCTAGACCATTTGTGTTTTTGTACAGCTAGATAGTACACCGTATCAGAAAAGAGGGGTGGCAACAAATTGGCTGCCCCACTGTTGCCCTCTGTCTCAAGAGGAATCATCTCAAGAATTTGTATGTGGACCAAGCCAGGGCCTAAAATATCCTCTATCATCTGGCAGTAACGCTGGTGAGAAGGTGTCTTGCTCGAGTCCCTACCCAGACCTGGCCTCTTCCACTATCTATGTAGTGCATGAGGCAGTACATGTCACACAACTTGTATCATGCTTCTACCCTAGACCTTCCTAAATAGACCTCGTGCAGATTCAAAATGGGCATTTGTCCACTATAAGTGCGACAAGGCCAAAACCCAGAGTGTTGATAGTAACATCTTTAAGCATTGCATAGGCTAAACGTTTGAGATGAGGAACACTATTGGTTAAAGTTAAAGAGAATTGAGGAGAGCACCTTCAGAGCCACATCAAAGGCATGGATAACAAGCATTGGCATAGCCAATAGGTCTCGCTTTTGGGACCTTATAAGTATTAAGTTTCGCAGCACAATATCCTTGGTGCACCAACATTAACTGTTGCATGGTTAAACACTTATAAGGTCCCAAAGGCGAGACATATTGGCTATGCAAATGCTTTTTTGTCATTTATACCCTAGCTGGGAAAATGTTAACACAATTTAACTGCAATGTTTAAATATGTCTCGTATTTAAGTAAATCAAAACATATTTACACATTGCCAGTTAAACAGAATAATTGAGAAAAAGCTGAGGGGGGGGGGGGGGGGTGAGGGGGGAGCAGCATTAAAAAGTTTGAAGACCACTACCCTAAGGGCTACCGAAACACACTGCAATGAATGCGAAGGACAGCGTGTGCACCTGCATCATACAATAACATCCAGTTTCATTACCACCACGTGCCACGGAAGCATCTGAAGGTGTGCTCCATGCATGCCCTGGTCCCTAGCCCGGGCTCTCTGCCGCGGTGTTGCACCGGTGATATCCGCATGGGGCCTTGGTCTCAGCGGGGGCAGCCTCTCAGGGCGCAGGTCAGTCACACACGAATACAATTATCTATAGAGGCAGTTAATCACCCTCTGCCAGGGACGTGGGTGGCGACAACCGCTCCCAGGGGAGATACATTGTAATGCAGAGATAACAGGAACCACGGTTAGTTACCAGGGCTGCCAGCTAATGAGGGAACCCGGCCAGGGAAAGGAGGGATGGGAGGCAGGCAGGCACTGCCGCGGTTGCAACACAGCCTTAATCTAGAGATCAGATTAAAGGCAGGTAAGAGATGAAGCAAGAACCAGTGCGCGGAGGATGAAGGGGTTCTGCATGGCGGAGGAGAGATGTTAATCTCCTAAACAGGCATTGGCAATACCAATAGGTCTACTTTTAACTGAAAAGGCCTCTTTAGTCACTGGTGAGGGGCACGCAATATAATTGCACTCTGTATTGTAGTGTATATACTTTAATATAGCACTTACTGATGAGATGGTCAAGCACTATAGCTTAGCCTCGCACTCATCATGCACTCAGATACTCACTGACTTATTCTTGCATTCACCCACTTACCCACTCTTAATAAAACACACACAAACTCAACAACCATTTGTAATATGAACTAAAGGAATAAACATTTAAAAAAAAGGAAACATGCAACCAACTGCCGATGCTTATAATAAAAAATTAAAATAAACATAGTTCTCTTGCAATGGTATTGTGCACATATATCCTTGTTTTAAAGTTCCAATATGATTGCCATGTTTAGAAGAAACATGTTGTCTATGTTGGATTGAGAAAACACCATTCCAAGATAGCCACAGAGTTAGAGGCAGAGACCAAGAGGGAAACAAAATCAAAAAAAGGATTGACAAAGACAATAAGTCATCGCGGCCGCAAAAGTGAAAGCGATCGCCCGGGAGTGATGCGTGCGTGTGTATTCCAAGATAGCCACACACTTTAGAGGCAGAGACCATGAGGGAAACAAAATAAAAAGTAGACCAGGAAAGAAACTAGGCTGTGGCAGATGAAAGACAAATACACGGGCATGCAAGCAAATTCCAGGAGAGCGGAGGCGAAGTAGGAGGATGTGGGAGACGAGGAAGTGAGGGGAGCGAGGAGGAGGAAGATGGCAAGAGGAGGTACAACACGAGGGGGGGTACAGCTGGAGACAAGAATCGTCCCTCAGGGCGAGATGGCGCACAAAACGAGTGGTGGGGTTGCTAGACTGCACCAGTCCTGGAATTTGATTAGTCAGCCCGGTGGGTTCTGGGAGCTGTAGTGATCGTTTCTTTAATGGCACCGAATGGACTACAGCGCATCATGACAATTATTTCCAAGAGGATATGGTTGGGACTTAAAAAGATAATGACCTGGCGACATAGATGGATGTGGCAGACTCAACATGGGACGGCTGCGGCTCACTCTAGGGCGTCGTTAACGCTATACATGAGGAGGAAGGTGGTATAAGGTGAGGGTGAGATAAGATTGAAGTGGGGGGTTGACAGTCGTGCGGTTGGCGAGCTGACAGTGTTGGGGAGGGGGGGGAAGCTGGAAGGGCGATGGATGGGGGAGAGAGCCGATCAGACTTCAGAAGTGGAAAGAGAAGGGTCGAACTAGCAGATCGGAGGAGGGGGTGATGAAAAGTGAAGGGTGGGTAGACGGAGATGGTGAGACGAAGTGAGGCCGGGAACTGAAGATTGTGATTCTGGACAGATGGAAAAAGAGTGAGGGGCAAGGGAATGGAACGTGCACATGCGTACTGATGGGGTGGGTGGCAGATAATACCCTGAGGTAGAAAGAGATGTGGTGTATAGAAAGTGCAGAGAAGGCAAATGTGAGGATAGAAGCGTGAGACGGAGGGGAGACGAGAAGGGGGTGAGCAGGGGTCGAGGCGGTGACAGGTAGAGAGTGACTCGGGGAGAGGGCGAGTAAAGTGGATGGAAGGAGACGGAACAATGGAGGCAGAGAGCCAGGGAGAGGGCGGAGACAGAGAAAAAAAGAACACCCACTTGGGTATCAGTAAAAAGGAGATACATGGAATGAGTGGGAGAGAGGGGCAGAGAGCGCTAAGGGGCGGAAGAAACGTCTGAAGGGGAAACAGAGACAGGAGAGAGATGTGGAGAGACAAAGGAGATGAGAGGAAAGGGGGAACGGGGAAGGTAGAATCGGACGTGGGAAGAAAAGCAACAGAGAGTGGGAGAAATGGGTAGGACATTCAAGAGTGAAAGGTGAGACTAAAAGCAAAAGGCAGACATGCAATGGCGGCGCGGCCGTGAAAGTGACACGGCAGCAAGGCGCGAAAGTGAAAGGAAAAAAAGCTGACAAAAGCCAGATGGCAGCTGTGCTCGTTGCGCGCGCTTGTGCGCGTAACAGCAAGCTGGTGGCCAGCAAAAGCCTCTGGGTAGCACTTTCAAAACCTGCTTACTAAATGTCTCGCTTGAGACAGCGCATGCGCTGGCTCAGGCAAGACCTAAAAAAGGAATGGGAGTTGGTGCACAGGTGAGGGTGATAGATGGCTTCAGTAGATTCACCACCTCCAAGATGGAACCAGCACCGTCAACCAGTGCACAAGAAATACAGAAAAGTTTCCAGATACAGCCTAGCCCCTGGGGATATTCAACAGGTGAGGAATTTGCAGGTAGAAATAGCCATCAGAATAAGCACGCTAACAAAACCTCAATTCTGAATAATGATTTTATTAGTAATATGCCTGGAAGCGTTCCTCGGTCCATGCTTTCAGCTAAATGAATTACCTATAAATATTGAATGCCAAAAAACAGGAAAAAACAGAATTTACATCATTTTAAATCAATCACAATATTAACTTTGAAATTGCTACCAATATAGTTCTTACCACAATAACATGCGTCACTGTAGACAGCGTGCTGTCGCCTGCCATCAGTGTGCGTAGCAGTACTCCATTTGTGCAAAACGTAAGAAGCGTTTTCGGGGACACCCTAAAAGACGAAAATTAAATTAAGTAATTTCAGAAAAAAATGCAGTGCTAAAAATCTGTTCAACATAATTTTACATATGTTAACTACACAGCTGTACTCTTGGCTAAAGCAAATGGGATTCTGTTTCCTTCTATTGCTTATTGCAGCACACATATTTTAGTTAAGAATCACAATGCTTAATAAATACTGAAATGTTGTGTAATTCTTGTGTATTTGTTTGGGTATGCATGAGTTGCCAAACAAAAAGGTTCCATTTCTGGTGCGAGGTACTAGTAATCCTGCTGGGCTTGTACTCGAGGAAATGCGGCGTGAGGAAAGAGGACGTGGATCGGCGGCTCTTAGCAAGATTTCTTAAAGGACAGCGGAGAAACAGTGATTTCATAGTTAAAGCCCAGCAGCATTACTAGTACCTCGCGCCACATGATAGTGTGGCCTGAAATTATCGTCGCACTGAATACTGCGCTTAAGTGAATTACAAAGCCTTGAAAGAGTCGCATGTACAACCATACGGAGGCGACGAAACACGTGTTGGTTTGGGAACAGTTCACTATTTAAAGCCTGAAGAAGGAATAAAAGACAAAGAAATAATTTTGATCCATTGTTTTGTTCGTAATTACATGTGAATTTGTTGTTGCTTTAATATCATGTGTGCTGGGGAATTCTTATCATGTTCTCTTGTTGCTTAGGCCACAATTTTAGAGATGCGGGTGGTTCTCTCAAACCTACAGCACCGTTACTACAGTTGATACGGATCATATTTGCTCTGTGGAATTACCCTTTTGGCGCCTGTACCCTATTAACTATACCACCATTTCTATACACACTGCCAAGAAAGAAGGGTTGGTGCAAAGTACACAGTATAGTTCACTGAAAAATATAGCCAAAGTAATCACTGCCAGGAAGATAGTCTTTAATGTCAGTAAACACATTGGGTGACTGTTCATTCGTTCAACTGGGGACGTCATTAGGAAAATTAACACCAAATGTAAATCCCACTCTAAACGGAGGGAGGTAAAGAGACAAAGCAAACCTTAAGAAAATGGTGACTTGAACATAGATGCGTGATTCAGTGCACACATGAAGGCAGTCAAATAGCCTTTTACAGTGGCAACGCTAGAACTGCTGGGTAAGCTATAGCAAGAAGGTGGAATATCAGAGAGACAAAAATGGAAAGGGTTCAAACATTCCAAATCGCACCAGGTAACAAACTTTGATCAGCGCCTGCATAAACAAGTTTTGTTGGGTGCTTCCGGTCAGCTAATATGACATCTGGCACTTCGGATTTTAAGACGGTAGGCTTCCGGTTTGCAATGCTGAATTTCCAAATGTGCAGCAGTAACACAGGACTGGAGTGTAGAACAAAATCACCCTGCTGAGAAAGCAGGCCTGATCTGTGTGGAAAAGGAATAAAGAGCTCAAAGCTTACTCTAAACAGATCAGTGTACCAAATCCTCCTTGTCCAGTTTTTAACACTCAAAATCAAATCAGTAGAGCTCGGTCTTCACGCACCTTCTGCAGAACTTTTAATATAGATAGGATTGGTGAGAATGCATAAAGCAGATCTCGTGAACCATTAAATCAGAAAACATCACCCAGGATGATGACCAAAACTAAGAACACTTCCTGTTCTGGGAAGTTTCTAAGATATCCACATGCAGACATTCAAATTTGGAGATCATGCCTGTCAACTTGGGATGGAGTTTCCACTCAAGATCCTCAAAGAGAAGTGACTAGGCACTCTCATATGGAGGTCTAGTCCTGCCCCAAAAGGAGCGACATAGCTGCTGGGTGGCTGTAGCGGAAAGGGTCTTGACCAGCTGGAATGGTTGCTGTGGTCATGAGGGTTGTTTACTGGAGGAATTGCTGGTGAAACAGCTTCGCTAGAGAGGCCGTGCCATGACATGACTGTTTTTAAATGTTCCTGGGAACAGTTGGCCTTTACCCCAAGGAACTGCTCACCATCAAAGAGAATGTCCTTTAGCGCTACCTAGACATCTCCTAAGTATCCTGTTGAGTGCATCCAGGTATGTCAGACAAAACAAAGTAGCTGTTGTTGCCATGGATCAAGCAGTAGTGTAGGCCCAAACCATCACTGACCAGTTCCAAGAACAGCTTACTCATATACGAAGGAACTAAGAAGGCACATGGCTTTTGTAGGGCAGACAGCTAGACTGCTTAAAGTATAAACTTTGCTGCTGGTGGAGTTAAGCCATTTCAACTCATGGCCTGGAGCAGCATTAAGGAAAGTAGCTGAAGCTTGTGCCACCAAACTCCTCATGACCTCTGAGAATGGGAACTCAGGTACACATGCTTTAGCACTAGCTAATACACCGGGAGTATGTGAATCCACGTTTCTTAATCAGTGTACTTTGTTTATTAATCAACTGCAATAATGTTTGTATACCTGCTTCAAGCTCACTAAGCCTAAGCATTAATGCACATTTACATGTATTAAAAAAATTATTTAATAGATCAAGGATAAATTGAGTAAAGTCATAATTAATCGGAAAATTCGATTTGGTGATGTTGTAGTTCATTTATTAATTCCAAGAGCGACTCTTCCAAATCAGAATCACTTATATTCAAACAGACCAGCCAACACATGTCAGTCCCTTCTGGCATGCAAGCCCGGGGCTTTATCAAGGCTGATATAGCAATTGGAACCTGGATAGAACATAGATATAAATTAAGTAAATAAATATAAACCAAAGAATTATGGTAAACAAAGTGTAAGAGAAGTGGGGAAAACCAAAGCAATCAAAATAACATAGTATAAATTCCGTTCCATTTAACCATCATAACGCAGTATCATAATTATAGATACAGAAAAACGGTAAATGAATAAAGGGGAAATACAGAGTCATATATAAATCAATACATCATAAGATTGTTAGTGATTTGTGACCCAGTAACACATATAGAGCAATATCAAAAGAAACGGTTACCAGGTTTTACAACACCATTGGTTATACGTAAATAATTTACATACATACGTCATTGAGAATCGTCAACAAGGAAATGATGATGTAGCCCAGAAAAGTATTCAATTTTTTTTTCCCAAAGAATAATAATAGGCATCTCCGAATAAAATATTTGTCAGACAGTAATTATTTATGTCTAAAAATGCCCAATTCCCTTCCCAAATTTCTTCAAACCGTGAAATCAAGAAGGAGCTCATTCCTATTTGGTTTGTGAAGGACAGTTATCAAAGATTCTTAATAAATGGGAAGGGTAAGGGAAAGAGCGGTAAAAAGGCAAGTCCTGAACATGGGTTGTATGTCCTAAAATTGTGCAATTATCAATTTTTACCATTCGATCCTGCATCCCTTACATAATCTCCTCTGAAGGGAGAGGTTTGGGATAGTAAATCACCCATTGACATAGTAACGGAAAATATGGAGAAAGAAAGTAAGAAAAATAAGAGTCAAAGCTAGATTTAGGTCCTAAGAGTCGTTTGTCAGTGGATCTTACATAAAGGTTTGTTACCCCCGTGCATGGTTTAATCAGGTCCTCACCATACAACATCGATATAGTATAGGTAGTTACGTCATGTATAACATTAGAAAAAGGCTGCAATCAAATAAAAAGCATATGCGTCAAAACTACGATGCCCACCTCAAATCCCGGTTATTCTAACTGTCCCGTCCTAAAAATCCATACCTGTAAATATTTTCAAATTTTACGTTTATGTAGCCTTGTCGGGCACATAGTATCTGCGGTCGGCTTATGTTCCTGTTCTCAAGCGGTTCTCTTTCCAGTCAAGCCATAATGCCGATCCTATTATTATTTAACGGTTCCGGGTTTATACCGGAAGCACCTATCTATTGAAAGTAAGAAAGGGCAAGTCTGTGAGAACTATGCAACGGTATGCAGGCGCCATCTTGTAGGGGTCAATAAGAAGTTAGTTAGAATAGTGGTTGTCACCGTCTGTAATAAATGTATTTTATATGTGAAAAGGGGGATAAGGCAAAATAAGCAGTACATGTACCTAATACCCGTCTGTATTATTAGTTGATAAATTGGGGTACAAATCATATAGATAAAAAAGGAAGAACAATTTTTTGAGATACCAGTTGAATAGCATTATTAATTTCATAATGTTAAATAGAGAAACAAAAAATTAGAAACAAAAAAGCAGAAACATAAAAATATCTCTTATGGTAGGAGAACATGAAATACAGATACTGGGAGGCAAAAATGACCAATCAATGTAATTCTCTTCTGAAGATATAGGAGAAATAATTCAGGTATTTATTCTGTAAGTCTCCTAGTCTTCCTCTAACCAATATTGTATTTCAGCGTCCTTATTAAGTCCATTGGCAACAGTATTATATTTAAGATTCAATTCGCATTCCCTTTGGTGAAGCTTAAGTTCACGGTTGCCTCCACGTCTGTTTCTGTGCACAATTTCAATACCTAGAAATGTAAATGTTTTCTTGTGAGGATGCTTGTCATGGAAGTGATCTGTCAAGGGATAACCAGTAGTGAACTTAATGTTCCTATAATGTTCTTGAATTCATACGCTTAGTGGCCTAATAGTACTCCCAATGTATGGTCTGTTACAGGGACATGATATGATGTAAATGGGAAATTTACTGTTACAGTCAATCCATTCGCTTATTTGAATTTGTGGTCCTCTTTGGAGTGAAATTTGAATTGTTTTATTTTGGCCCAATTTACATATACTGCAGTTATGGCATGTATGGAAGCCCACATTAATCAATAAAGAGGGGGGGACCTAGGAGCTATTAAAGGTCCAGTGTCCATGCTCCTAATGCATACATTTTAATCAACAAGAGGACACTGTTCCTAAAGCAGGATGCAAAAAGTCACCCATACTTAAGGGTGCAAAAAGTCACCCGTGCAATTAACAAGAAAGAAAATGTGAACAAAGGAACCTTAGGTAAGGGGTACCCACAAGTGAGGGGAAAAAATTATTTTTCGTCCTCTGATGCCCTCACACACCCCAAGGGGTGTCATGCTTCATCATCGGGCAGTTGCTCCTCGTAGGGCCGGCGCTGCAATTCCCTACGGGTCCCACGAAGGGTCACTTTGTCGGAGATCTTTTATAGGACTGCCGGATGGTGCATGAGGGTGTGTGGGGAGTGGGTTCACTGAGGGTAAAAAAGGGGATGTGCGTGCAAGATAATTAATGAGTAAAAAAAGGGTCAACATGCAGCGACAATGTAACTGTTGTACTCTTCGCAGTCCGAACACCGCTCAATAAAATATTGCCCCAAAGGCTCACTATGCCTGGGTATCATAGGTCATAGGTCGACATGTTTCGCGCTTGTCTCGCCCAACCAGGGTCATTCGCGCTTCCTCAGGACCATAATAATTCAAGTAAGTGAAGTGCATGTGAACAGTGTAAATGAGATAAAATACCCTTTATCTCAATCAGGGCGGAACAGCAACTTGTGTACCCTCAGTATGGCAACAGCTGTATGATGGATACCGCTCATGATTAATATCCTCTATCTCAATCAGGGCGGAACAGCAACTTGTGTACCCTCAGTATGGCAACAGCTGTATGATGGATACCGCTCATGATCAATACCTACTGACGACTTCAACTATTTTCGCATATTCTTCACTTGGACTCTTCAAAGCTTTCCTCCTTGTTGCAACATTATAAAAGAGATCTTCTACAGTTATCTGAGTTCCTTGATTTCCTGCACAAGGTTTGGGCGGCCCTTTTAGTTTTCCATCAGAGTAACTTGCTCTGTATGCACACTTTCCATCCGCTGTTTTAGTGGTAATTGTTACGTGGGCCACGTGACTAATGCTAGCAAGTGCCTCTCCTCTAAAACCATAGCTGGAAATGCTTGAAAGATCCTCAAATGTTTGTAGTTTACTTGTTGTGAATCTTTCACACACTATATCCATATCTTCTTTCCGAATTCCACTGCCGTTATCTTGGATTTGAATTAATTTCAATCCTCCTTCTTTTACTGTTACTTGAATGCTCGTTGATTTCGCATCTAAACAGTTCTCCAGCATCTCCTTAATGGCGTTGGCTGGTCTCTGGATCACTTCTCCAGCGGCGATGCGGTTCACCACTGTCTCATCCAGCCGTCGGATAACCCCAGCCATGAGTGCCATGGCCCCTTAGAGCGCAACGAAAACGTCTCGCCTGCTGACCGCCTCACAGCGATGTATGGAAGCCCGCCAGTCTGTCAAGAAATGTGCTTGTTTTTTACTCTTATCGATAAATTCAGATCTCCATAGTAGTTGTTCGAGATTGGGTGCTCCATGAAAGCTCATTTCTGGATGGTCTTGGATCCTGGTTTCAGGCAGACATTTGAGAAGATGCCAATAACATCTCAAGGCAGTTCGTATCCTATGATGACCACTATGACAGTCAGTGATAAAAGCATATTCTACCTCCTATATTAGGAGTTGCAGGTGGTTTAGATCTAATGCGGTTGATCTCCCTATAAGGAAGATTGCATTCGTTGTGGACTTTAGTTGTGATTGAGATCTTCTATTGCTGAGGCGTGTAATAAGTTATCGTCCCTTTTCCGGGAATACAGTTTCCTTGCTGCAATTACTTTTGAGCCTCAAAAATTCACCTTTCGGTATGTTACAGATGCTATGACGTGGATGACAGCTACTTGCTATCAATATAGAGTTATAGATGTATCCTTCTGAAAGATCTTACTATGAAGTTGATCATTCTTGAAATACAATGTCAGATCCAGAAAGTTGATCTCTGTTTGAGAGACATGATGAGTGGTCTTAATGTGCCAAGGGTTCACGTCCAGTTGTCCCAAAAATAGTTGGAGTAGGTTCATTTCTCCCTGCCAAATGCAGAGAATATCATTGATAAAACGTCCCCAGTAAACCAGATGTGTAGTCAATTGGGAAAAACTGGAGTCCCAGAGCCAGCATTTTTCCACGTCGCTTATGAAAATACACGCGTACGGTAGTGCAAATTTTGTACCCATCACAGTTCCGTGTTTTTGTTTGTGAAACCTCTGATTAAAACAAAAGACATTGTGGTTTAAGCAAAATTCCAACATATCTAGGAGCATTTGATTGGCTTCAATAAAGTGAGCTGGTCAAGTCCATAAGGTCCTTTTGATTGCTTATAGGCCATCTTGATGTTCTATGAAAGTATGGAGGCCTATGATATCGATGGTTATCAGAAAGAAATCTTCTTCCCAACATATATTTTGTAATTTCAAAAGAATATCGTTTGTATCCTGTATATATGGCGGAATATTTTTCATGAGTGGTTGTAATTTTTGATCAATGTATTCTCCCAACCTCGAGCAAGGTGAATTAATTCCTGCTATTACTGGTCTCCCTGGTGGTAGGATGACTCCTTTATGAATTTTGGGGAGTAGGTAAAAAGTAGGCATTATTGGATGTTGGATAAGGAGATAGTTTTTTTTCATCGTAGTTGAATAAGTCACGTCTATACCAATAATCAAGGAGTGTATAATCATACCTTGTATGGTAATAGTAGGATCTTGATCTAAAGGTTGATAACAGGACAAGTCTACCAGTTGATGTTGGGCCTCCTGAAGGTAGTCAACCACCTGTAATATCCTCGTATTGCCTCCTTTGTCTGCCTCTTTTAAGATTAGATCTCACGGTTGCTGAAATTTTTCGATATCTCGTTGATCTATAGTAATGTTTTGCGGAAGGAATTTGATGTTTCGAATATTTTCAGTATTCCTGCTCCAAGTCATGCAGTACTGCTGAAAAAAAGCATCTATACTATCACCAGCCAGTACTTGTGGACAAAATGTCGACTTTTTGGACAATTCAGTAAATTCTATTAAATACATCTCAATTCCCACTTCAGTAGCAGTTGTGAACAAAGAGGAAGAGGCAATATCTGATTCAGCCAGGATATCCAGTAGATTGATATTAGCAAAATCTTGAATAGATAAATCAGATGTAAAAGGATTAGAGTGTGTAGGGGGCATAGACTAGACGGTTTGCCACCAACTGTATCTATAATTATAATATTGTATTATGATAGTTAAATGGCACGGAATTTATACTATGTTATTTTGATTGCTTTGGTTTTCCCCATTTATCTTACACTTTGCTTACCATAATTCTTTGGCTTATATTTATTTATTTTCCTACTAAATTTATATTTATATCTATGTTTCACCCATGTTTCCATTGGTATATCAGCCTTGAAAAATCCCCAGGCTTGGATGCCAGAAGGGGCGAAACACGTGGTTGCTGATCTGTTCGAATATAAGTGATTCTGATTTGGTAGAATCCCTCTTGGAATTAATAAATGAAGTACTCCAACATCACCAAATTGAATTTGCTGATTCATTATGACTTTACTCATTTTTTGCCTGCCTCTATTAAATCACTTTATGATGGGAACGGTTGAGGGGTCTCCCAATCTTCAAGGCAAAAAATCCATAGATACATCCTCAATGAACTAGGATGCACCAATAGAAAGGATCATACACCCCTCCAACCTTTGCATGTATTTAAAAGAAACTGGCATATTATCCTGTGTTGTATATTGCACATTTTAGCTCTACTGCCCTAGTAAGCGCAGCCTAGTTCTGAAATTGCCAAAATGAAGCAAGGTTAGCAGAAAGTATTCGAATAGGGCTTCTACTTGAGAAACATATATCAGTGCGACAAGGTCTTCTCACATTCTTCCCACGAGAAGAGCCCGGCATCTGCTCATTAGTGCCTATTTGCATGCTCCTGTCTGTCATGTGTTCCTGTCCCCATTCACTTGCATTGGGAAAATGTGTATATATGTAGCACCAAAATGAATTATAATAAACACTGATTGGGGTGGAGCTCTGGTCTATTGATTTGGAGGTTTGCCTCTGCTTATTTTGATTCTTTGTGGCTATCTTTGCATTAAACATGACCTAGACATCTGTGCGCTATCTCCATTGTTTTTTGTGTTTTTGTTTAGAGAAACTGATGCATTATGCACCGGAAAAAGTCTCCAGTGGACGAGCAGACAGGTTCTGGACCAAACGCCACACAATGACCCCAGGCGCCAGAGGTAAGGGAGAGATTTCACCTGGGGAACTCGGAGGGAGCATGTCCCAGTCCTTGACCAGGTGATACGACCAGACAGTGTAAGTATGTTGAGCTAAAATCAAGTGAAGTCTAACGATGTTTGCCATATTGTGCTTGCTGGCTCCTCATGTATTGTCTTATTCTCTGTAATATTTTAAAGTGCACTGAAGATATCGGCTAGAAAGGCAATTAAAGTAATTTATACTGGTTGGGTAGGTAGGAATAATAACAGATTACATGTGTACAAATCCACGGTTTAGAGCAAGACGACTCTAGAAAATAGTGCGGAATTGGAACAATAGGTACGAGTATCACCGACCCTTCAATTGTGAATGCGTATGAGAAAGAGTCCCTCTGATCCCATTGCTCTGCCTGTTTTTCTAGTCCCTTTGGGCACACAATTGAAGGTCAGCCAAACACAGGATGATCTTTGGGTGTGAATGTCGATACTTTTCCATATCCCTCTGCAAGATCAGTTGCAGAACAAAATGAGGGAGTCTTTACCTAGCTTTCCGTTTCCATCCTCACCACCCTCCACAGGATGAGTGACCCGCATAAGGCCGCCAGACCCTCTGCTGTTGATCATGCATAAATGAAGGAACAGTGATGGGAAAGAAAAATCTAAATGAATTGAACACCACCGACTCCTGCTTATGTTATGTCTGACCAGTACAATAAAGCCACTTGCAAATTTCTTAAACAGTGGGAGGGATTTGCTAAAGAGGATGGGAAGAAATTCTTTCCTGAAAACAGTACCTTTGATCTAGTGATATGGGAACTTGCAAAAGTTAAAGAAGCCTTAATTCAAACAGAGGTCAAACTCTGGCCAAGCTTTTTACGGTGGCATGAGGAGGCCAATAAATGCAAACAAGAATCCCAAGTCTGAGCTACAAAGCTGGAATACCAAATAAGTAACCTTATGGAAAGAGTAGGGGCTTGTGCTCCCATGTCACTGCTTCCTCCCTATTTATTCTCGCAAGGAGGAGGATTTGTTGAATATTTTCCCCATGCCAACCGATGGGACTGGGAATGCACCTGTAAAGGAGCGGTATCAGTGGGACTGGTGAAGAACGGAGCACAAGGAGGGATAGTGCAAGTGAGCTCTGTGATATGAGCAACTTACAGCAGAGCACTTGACAGAAACATGTGAATAACCAGGCAGGACAACAGATTCCATTACTATGGAGCAGTCTAGACCAATCCCTTTGACTGCAGCCCACCATAACCTGTCTAAGAAGGACGGCAGATGACTGGCTAGAAGCCACATTCAGAGAGACAGGGCAGTAGCTTCCTCTCCCTCCAGCAATGCAGACAAGCCCACCCTGTCCATTTCTGATGCTCTTCTTCCCTTAAGAGACTACCCTGCTCCCTGGGGTAGAGTCACCATCTATGTCCCTTGGACACCTCCTAACTTAATAAGCATTAAGAACCAGCTTCCCCAACATTAGAGAAAACCCTGCCCAGTTCTGTGAAGGACTGCAAATATTTTTTAAGTATAAAGACTGAACTGGGCTGATGTGAATCAATTGCTGCAGTATTGGTAGTCAGTGAAGTGAGAGATAGATTGGTTTAAATGTCTGCATGGAGAAGACAGGACCCTGGGAACAATAGGGTCCTGCATACAGCAATGAATTTGCTGTTGAATGTAGTTACAGATGTGTGCTCGGTGAAAACTGACTGGACCAAAATTTCAAACTGAAAAAGAATAAGGATAAATCGTGTACAGATTATCTAGATAAGCTTAAAGGTGTATTTGAAAGGTACTTAGGCATTGCCCATCCAACTGGGATGTCTTGAGAAGCTGTAGGTGCTTCCTACCTTTGTTTCTGAATGTGAGAAATCAATGGATGACAACAGGCCCTAGAAAACAAACTAAGAAACTAGTTAGTGACGGTGGCCAGTCACTGTGTTATGCAGAAAGAAAGAAAGAAAATGCTGAATCTAAACTAAAGCCTTTGAAATTATCAAAATATGTAGCAAAAGGTGATGGGGAGAGGGTGGGGAGTCCCCAAAAGGGGGGGAACCAAAGAGGGAAATAAGGTGGGGGCAAGAAAAGCAGGAAGGGGTGTCTGGTTTCCCCCACGAAGCAGTATGCATGTGGGTAGGTAGGGGAAACTACAATAACCAGCATGCATCTGGGCAGGCAGCCGGTTCTTCCCTGGAGACTGGGCCTTCCTCTAGGGCAGAGCTTTCCAAACTGTGTGTCCCGACACAGTACTGTGTCGCCTGCAAATGGTGGGTGTGTCGCAGAATGACACTGGTATAAGACTCCTAGTGGCCTTCAGCGAGCTCTAGTAATTTTTGAAGATTTCTGTGCTGCTCGAGGTCTGGAAGTTAATGTAGCAAAGATGAAATTCATGGCTTTTAATCCGCACCGGAATTTTAAAGGAAACATTTTAATGAATAATCAACCACTTGAACAGGTCAGGGCTTTCACTTACTTGGGTATACACCTGGAGAAGGATCTAAAGTGGGATTACCATATTGATATAGCTGCACTAAAACATCGACAACTCACGGGAGCCTTAAGTATAGAACATAAAAGGTCAGTAACAAAACCGATTAGACCAGTGCTCCAAGTTTACGAATCGAAAGTTGTCAGCTCCGCTCTTTATGGTGCCGAACTTTGGGGGTTTGCGAAAGTAGCTTGCCTAAGTGTTTCCGAAAATAAGTTCCTCCGCAGTATTACTAACCTCCCGCAAAGTACTCCCCTAAAGCAGCTAAGGTATGATCTGGGTAGAAATGCCATTACAGATATTTCCAAACTACGCCCTATTTTATATTGGCGCAGGTTATGGACAGCACCTGAACTCTCATCATACGCCGCGGGTTTTCTTGATGTAATAAAATCCGATGGCTTTCACAAAATTGGCTGACTAAGGGGAGTGAGAAATAGCCTAGTAGGCTTGGACATGAAAATGTTATGGGAGAATCCAACAGAAGCCTCTTTCCCCTCTAAAAAGATTTTAAAAGCGAAGTATTGGGAATGGGTTACCCATAATGTTTGGAGTAATAGTGATTCATCTTCAATGGCGGGAATTTTCTTAGAAACAAAATTCATTCCCAGACTTGAAACCTACTGGGATAGCATCACTAAACCAAGAGATAGGAAACTGTATTTTCAACTTAGAGCAGGTTCATTACCCCTAAGATCTCTTACCTCCAGGTGGACCCCTTTAAGTGATAACATCTGCCCGGCCTGAGGTAGTTGCAATGAAACAGTTGCTCATATGCTCTTTGCCGGTTTTGCCTATCCCACCCCTAGGAGAGTTTGGCTGAACCCTATGTGCAAACTACTTGGTACAAATAGGAGTGCTGAAGCTGAAAGGCTTATATGCACTAGTACTTTGCCATTTATTTCAATAGCGGTTGCTAAATACTTAGAGTGGGTGTGGGTAATAAGGCTGAATTTAATATCTGGGTAATTCTATGTTGAGCAATATTTTTAGTTTACCTAGTTGAACATAGAATGTGACTGATTCAATGGTAAATTGTTTTTATTTTTATCCGTAATGTATTTTTCTTCCATTTGTTTAGATTTTAGTTTTTATTTAAGTCTATTAATCATTTGGACTATGTACAATCCAGCCAAGAAATGTTTAAAGTGTGTGTATTTATATGTTGTTTGTATTGTGCTTTTATGATCATATCTCGAATAAAGCTACTTTGGATTGGATTGGATTAACGGGCACTTCGCACATAACTGCTGCTAATTAAGAGGCATTCCTTTGAAAGCTTTGTTCTCACTATGCCTCATCTATTGCATAACGTCTCCCAGTAAATGGTCTTTTAAAGACCTGCGAAGTACTCGGGTGCTGCTGTGTGTGTGCCCGGGAAGTTGGGGTGAGGTGACAGAGGGTGACAGACAGAGGGAGATAGAGAGAGGGAGATAGATGGAGGAAGATAGGGGGAGGGAGACAGAGGGGGAGGGAGACAGAGGGAGGGGGGAGGGAGACGGGGGGAGGGAGACAGAGGGAGGGAGGGAGACAGAGGGAGGGAGGGAGGGAGACAGAGGGAGGGAGGGAGACAGAGGGAGGGAGGGAGACAGAGGGAGAGGGAGACAGAGGGAGAGGGAGGGAGACGGAGGGCGACAGAGGGATGGAGACAGAGGGCGACAGAGGGATGGAGACAGAGGGCGACAGAGGGATGGAGACAGAGGGCGACAGAGGGATGGAGACAGAGGGCGACAGAGGGATGGAGACAGAGGGCGACAGAGGGATGGAGACAGAGGGCGACAGAGGGATGGAGACAGAGGGCGACAGAGGGATGGAGACAGAGGGCGACAGAGGGATGGAGACAGAGGGCGACAGAGGGATGGAGACAGAGGGCGACAGAGGGATGGAGACAGAGGGCGACAGAGGGATGGAGACAGAGGGCGACAGAGGGATGGAGACAGAGGGCGACAGAGGGATGGAGACAGAGGGCGACAGAGGGATGGAGACAGAGGGCGACAGAGGGATGGAGACAGATAGAGGGAGACAGGGAGGGAGGGAGACAGAGGGAGGGAAAATGTGGGAGACAGGGAGGGAGGGAGACAGAGGGAGGGAAAATGTGGGAGACAGAGAGAGAGGGAGACAGAGAGAGAGGGAAAACGTGGGAGACAGAGAGAGAGGGAGACAGAGAGAGAGGGAAAACGTGGGAGACAGAGGGAGGGAGTCTGGGGTAGACAGAGGGAGGGAGAGGGAGACAGAGAGAGGGAGGGAGACAGACAGAGGGAGACAGAAAGAGGGAGGGAGACAGAAAGAGGGAGGGAGGGAGGGAGACAGAAAGAGGGAGGGAGGGAGGGAGACAGAAAGAGGGAGGGAGACAGAAAGAGGGAGGGAGGGAGGGAGACAGAGGGAGGGAGGGAGCTAGACAGCGGGAGGGAGGGAGACAGCGGGAGGGAGACAGCGGGAGGGAGGGCGGGAGGGAGGGAGGGAGACAGAGGGAGGGAGAGGGAGGGAGACAGAGGGAGGGAGAGGGAGGGAGACAGAGGGAGGGAGGGAGACAGAGGGAGGGAGGGAGACAGAGGGAGGGAGGGAGGGAGACAGCGGGAGGGAGGGAGACAGTGGGAGGGAGACAGACAAGGGGGAGACAGACAAGAGGGAGACAGACAAGAGGGAGACAGACAAGAGGGAGACAGACAAGAGGGAGACAGACAAGAGGGAGACAGACAAGAGGGAGACAGACAAGAGGGAGACAGACAAGAGGGAGACAGACAAGAGGGAGACAGACGGAGAGAGAGGGAGGGAGACAGAGAGAGATGGCGACAGAGACAGACTGTGATAGATACAGAGACAGACAGACAGGGACAGACAGAGACAGACAGAGGCATGGACAGGGGCAGACAGAGACAGAGAGGGAGACAGAGGGAGGGAGACAGCGACATACAGGGACAGGCAGGGACAGACAGGCAGAGACAGGGACAGGGTCAGACAGAGGCAGAGACTGAGACAGAGAGAGAGGCAGAGAGAGGGAGAGGGAGACGGAGTGAGAGAGAGAGAGAGAGAGGGGGGAGAGAGAGAGAGGGAGAAAGGGAGAGAGAGAGGGAGAGAGAGAGGGAGAGGGAGACAGAGGGAAGGAGGTAGAGAGAGACAGAGGGAGGGAGTCAGGCGGAGACAGAGGGTAGGAGAGGGAGACAGAGGGAGGGAGACAGCGACATACAGGGAGGGACAGACAGAGACAGGGACAGACAGACCGAGGCAGAGAGAGAGGCAGGGAGAGGGAGACGGAGGGAGACAGAGGGAGAGAGAGAGGGAGAGAGAGGGAGAGAGAGGGAGAGAGAGGGAGACAGAGGGAGAGAGAGGGAGGGAGAGGGAGGGGGAGGGAGAGGGAGGGAGGGAGAGAGAGAGAGAGACAGACAGAGACAGAGAAAAGGAAAAGGAATTGTTCTGATGCTGTTTCAAATATATCCATTCTGCAGACCCAGACAGAACTCTTCTCTTCAATTTTAGAACAGCCAGAGGTTCCAACTGTGCCCCGAATAACCTGATTCCTGTAGATCAGAAAGGAGATCTCTAGGTTGATTGCATGATAAATGGTAAATGCACTATCCGCCTTATTGACAATGGTGCCAGACACTCTGCCTTGAAATCTTCTGAATTCCCTTCATTACCTCTCGATTGCTTTCCATACACATATTCAGTATTTGAAATCTGGGTGCTCCCCATCACAATTCTACCCCATCTCTATCACCCTTGGACTCATTACAGATAAAAATGCTTTCTCAGTCCTACCTCATCAACCTATTGGTTTGGGACATCTTTCGAAAACACAACTGCACTGTGTTCTATCCACCCAATGGAGTCTCCTTCAAATTACCCCAACGCTGCAGAATGAAGTGTTGGCATTGCCTTGTGAGAACACACATTGTCAACCCAGTCCAGCTTCAACCTTCTGCGCCTCGTTAGTTAGCATATTGCCCGATTATGTCCTCCAATACACACATTTCACCATTATCGGAGACTTGAACCTCCATGTTGAAGATGCGGACTGCCCGGCAGCCCCTACAGTTAGCAGCTGATCTAGAGGCACTTCAAATGATACAATTGATGTGTGCCCTGACTCACAGATTGGGCCACAACTTAGGCCCTATTTTCACTAATTCAGCTAATATCGTGACTGACCCCCCCCCCATTCCACTTACATGGACTGATCATGACGTACCACGCCACGGCCACATCACCCCCCACCTGAGAAACCTGCACTGGCTGCCTGTGAACAAGAGGATCACCTTCAAGCTCCTCACCCACGCACACAAGGCACTCCAATAATCTCTCTTGCTTTTAAAGCATTGGAAGGGAATTGCCCGCTTCTGGAGAGCAGCATAGATATGGTTGATTCGCGGGCAGGTGAGAGTACTAAGGACGCACTAGATCAGGTACGACTGAATGGTTCAGTCAAGAACTATATATTTTAAAGAAAAGTTGCAAACGGCTAGAGCGCATCAGGTATAAAAATGTTGATCTTAACAATAAGACTTCTTGTCGTGAAGCTACGAAAAACTATCACAAGCAAATTAGGCTCACACAACACAATTTCTATGCAAATAGAGAGAGCACAGAATGCGTCCCGCTAACTCTTCTCAATAGTCAAGTCCCTCTCCTCCCTCGAGCATGTCTCAGCAGCTATTCCTCCATCTGAAGGCAAGTGTAACATCTTGCTGCAGTTTTTCTTAAATAAAGTGGCTGCCATTTTTGCTACATTTCTTGAGGCAACCAGAAGTGCCCCCTTCCTTAAAGTTTGGTTTGAGCCTATGGAGCAAAGGGAAGTGCTCTTAGATTTTAAATCCATCATCACTGAGGAAGTTACCTGGATTATGGCATCTGTAAAGTCAGGGGCTCGCTCTGACCCCACCACCCTCACTATCCTGGAAAACAGTATTTTGTGCATTGCTCCAGTGCTGTGCAATCTGTTTAACTGTTCCTTTAGGAGTGGACAGGCACCTCAGGCTTGGAAACACACCACCAGTGCCCATACTCAAAAAGCTGCTGCTCGAGAACTTTAGGCCTATTTCCTAGCTTCCTTTCACTTCAAAGGTAGCAGAAAAATATGTAAACCATTAACTGTCTTCTTTCACTTAAGCACGTGACCTTCTGCATAAGACACAATCAGGCTTTCACCCTCAATACAGAACATAATCAGCACTTTTATTTTCTTCCGAATCTATCCGCCAAGCTGCTTTGCTCTTGCTGGACCTCAGCGGAGCATTTGATACTATGTCTCATAGCCTACTATTAGAATGGCTGAGAAACTACGGAATTGGCAGTAAGGTTCTACAGTGGTTGGCATCTTTTTTGCAGAACTGCATCTTTCAGGTGGCACAAAAACATTTGCCTCAAAGACCTTTCCACTGCAGCAGGGGGTGCCCCAGGGCTCCTCCCTGAGCCAGACTTTATATAATCTGTATATGCGCCCCTGAGCTGACATCGTTGAGCAGTATCGCTTTACCATTGTGTCGCACGCCAACGATATTCAACGAATAGTCTCTCTCTCTCTCTCTCTCTCTCTCCCAAAAGTCAGCCTACTCTGCAGCACTGCTCTTCTCCTGCCTGGCAGAGTTAGCAGATGGATGAGCCTCAGCTGTCTCAGGCTTAATGCGGGTAAAACAGATTCTTATCCTTGCTGAACAGCCATCTGTTTGGTCTACGGCTTGGTGGCCTGATACACTGCGATCCCTTCCAGCACCCAAGCCCAAAGTAAAAAAACGTAGGTATCTGGTTTAACTCCGAATTATCATTTGACAATCAAATCACAAGCCTAGTAGGACAGTGCTTTAGGATCTTAAAATCACTGAAAACAATCCTTGCTTTCTTGCCTGAGGCAGCCAGAAAGACAGTGGTCCAGTCTTTTATCATACCCAGATTGAACTATTGTAACGTATTATATCTAGGAGTCTCGCAGGCACGTATTATGAGACTCCAGCGGTGCAGAATATGGCAGCATGTCTACTACTGAATCTGCCTACACACTCCCCCTCAGCTCCTACTCTAGCAAAATGGCACCGGCTCCCCCTGAAAGAACGGGTCTCTTTGAAACCTCTATGCTATTGCCACAGAATTCTCAATGGCAGAGACTGTAGCTACCTGCATTCTCTGGTCACAGCCTAGTCCCCTAAAAGAACCCCGAGATCAGCTGATGCCACTAACATCTATTTCTAGAATCAAAAGAAGGCACATCGAGAGTCCCCGGTGTGCCTACGCTGTGGCTCAGGGGACGGCACTCTATTTCACACAATTTGGCAGTGCTCGGTGATAGAAGGTTCTGGCGAATAGTTCTGGCTTGCCTCGCGGAGGTCTTGGGGTGGGAGCTCCCTTACTTCCCCAAATTGGTGCTGCTACATGTAATGGAGGGGGAGGGGGGGGGGGAGGAATATCTATAAGCGCCACTTGATGATGCTGGGCTTTATGCTGGCTAAGCGGGACATTGCCCATACGTGGAAGGCTGGGGCTCCACCCCCGCTGTCAGCGTGGAAAAATGGGTTGGACTTTAACATGGGGCTGGAGGTTCCCATTTTTCAGGCATGTGGGTGCCCGATGAAGCATTATAAGATCTGGAAGAGGTAGGCGGGGTCTCGGGGCTTGGATCTAGAGCCCCCTGTCGTGAGATGTGACACTTGAGGATTAAGCTGGGTAGGAGTCGTGGTTCTGGGCTAGTTGGGTCCTGTGACTGGTGTTTTCTTTTTCTGTGCGGGTGACTGTGTATTAATATTGGCGGTGCGTAAAGACAGTGCAGGGGGGGTTTTTGAGCATCATTGCATTTGGTATTAAAAATGCACATTATTTACAGTGATGATGAGCAGCAAAATCAGTTTATGGTCTTATATGTAAGAATCCGTTATTTCACATTCCTTAGTATTTTACTTATAAGCTGACTTGGGGGACAGAGGGTTTTCCATGGTCCGTATGAGACTAGACCAATTGTGCTCTCTTCCCAGTAAAGAAGATCTGACTGTGGCCAATAAAGTCACCCCGGCATACGTAGCTACCTTATGTGGTAAAGGTGCAATGGTGCAAGACAGGGAGGTTTCTGATTGTAAGTCTCAGCACAGGAGACGAGTTCAGCTCGAACTTTAAACTGAAAAATCCGGTTCTTACATAAACTTTGTACCAAAACCAAAGCCCCCGATAGGTTTCAGTTGTTATTAAAAAAAGTAAATGCTGCTACTGTAGACAGGAGGGCAAAAGCTGCAGAAAATACGTAAAACCTTGGTCGCCCGGTGTGGACAAATAATTCAGCAATTGCTATAAATGCAGATGCTTTGTTCCAGAAATACATCAGTAATAGCAGGCAGGAAATTGGGAGGATGCGGCTCACAACAATGATAAACCACGGATCTTTGATACGCTTGTGCTGGCTGCGTGTTGTTCAACGTGACTGAGTTGAGAGGCCTGCTGCCATCTAGCAGTGGGAGGACGAGCTGACCCGAAGAGCTGCTGCTTAACTCCGCGTCCCCGGCCTCGTTACTTATTACACTTGAACCGAACGATGAACTTTAACCAAATGCCAGGCTAAATCCTGCGGGCGCAAGATATGAAGTATCTGACTTAGATTGTAGGCGGCAAGCACTGAACACGTGAAACTAGAAATGGGCTGACACGACAAGCTGCTGTAAATGTCGGCATTGGAACAGATGCGGGCGACACATACAAAAAGTGGTGAGGTGGGGGGAGCGCGGGGGTGAAAGTGATCGCGATCAAACAATGAAAGTGAAAGCAAATGGTGTGCAGGCTGACAAATGGTGCGCGCGCCCGGCGCACATGCACTGTATTTGGAGCCCTGAAAGCACTAGTTTGCACTTCCAGATCCCCCATTTACAAAAGCTCTCGCGAGAGCAGCGCTAAAGCGCTGTCTCAGGCGAGACCTAAAAAAGGGGGGGGCGTGGCTAGCAGCCAAAGCGAATGGATGCTGCCTAATGAGGCTCCGTGGTCGACGCGGCCTTCCCACTGATCCGACAGGAGATCCGACAGCGCAAAACGCTTGAAAGGTGATGCAAGTGGCGTCCGCAACGTTTCAGGAACAGTATAATCGGCTTTTCAGCACTGAACGGATTTTAAAGCACAGCCGACGTCGTGAGAGACAGACGCAACCCGAAGCATTCGGCGAAGCCGGGACGTTGCGTAACCCGACACCCATGAACAGTTTGGGCAGAAATGACCGGCGCGATCGTGGAGCACTGAGCCGATCGTGATTCCTCAGGGAGAAGGGTGATCAGCATATTCGCTGATACGCGCGGGACAGCCGAGATCGGCTTGGACCAGGTGAGGAGAGAAGGGTGCTGTGCGGGACTGTGCAGAGAGCCCGCGAACACCCCCCCCCCCCCGACCCACCCAGGCTCTGCAGTGCCGGCGGTGAGAGATCTGAGACCTGGCCGGGCGGAGCAAGGAACACTGTTCTGTTTTTCACGCCCGGGGAACGGGGCTAAGCGGATGTCGAGGAGCCTACCACCTACTGCGAAGCCTTAAGTGCGGTTTGCCGTCGGCCGACCCCCCCCCCCGCTCTGGCTCACCTCCTCACCACTTATAACTGTGGTCACTCCTGACAGCAAAGCACAGAGAGTAATACCCACCGGGACTAGAGGTGGCTGGCTTATCATCCATTAATAGGTGCATTGTACTGCTGCCACATATATTTGGAGTGGGCTGCGAAAAGGTCCGAAGCGCATAATGGGTCAGCGGTGACGTGGTGATTCCACCTCTTACGTGGGGGGCCAGCAATACCGCAGATACCAAAGCTGAAGTGCCACCTTAGGTACATGCTACCAAGACAGTTCCTGCCATACTGATCACGTTTCATACTGCGTGAAGGACCAATATCAGCGAATCTCCGTGGGTAAGCCCCTGGATTTGTGCGACAAGAGGACGACGGCAGGAAAACCAAAAGGCCGCGAGCGGCTGACAGGCCCGCGGGCAGGCAGCGGTGACTACTGCCTCCCCCCTGCGCAGTCCAAGGGGTTCCACGAAGACCAGATGAAGATGGGGGGCCAGGGTCAACGAACGGCTCAGCAGCTCAAACTAGATAAGTATGCATATAATAAAGATTCACCGGACCAGTCCGGGTCTCAACCAGGGCGAGGAGGAAGCCTTACGGACGATAAACTTGCAGAGGTTACCTTGCACGATATCATGGTCACTTTAACAAAACTTCAGACTACGGTGGGGTCGATCTCTACAGATATCTCATTGATACGTGCGGACTTCCAGAAAATGGCTACGCGTGTCACACAGGTGGAAACCACGACAGCAACCCTCTCCAAGAACATGGCCACTCTACAGCGTCAAGTCAAGAAACTGGAAGTAGACAATAAATTACTGGTGGCAAAACTCGACGACCAGGAATGTCGCTCCAGGCGCAACAAAATCCGCATAATTGGTGTGCCGGAAAAGGTGGGGGGCCCTGCTCTGGACCTGTTTGTAGAGGACCTCGTTAAAAACCAGATACAACCGCGGGGCCTGTCCAACTTCTTTTCAGTCGAAAGGGCTCATCAAGTGCCAGGCGGCAGACCTCGACCTGGGGCCCCCCCCCTAGGCCCATACTCACCAGAATCTTCAATTTCCGTGATTGCGACGCAATCCTCCAGACGGCTCGCATTGCTCCTCCAATTCATATCGAGAACTATACTGTAACCTTTTCCCCGGACTACACGGCAGCAGTGACCAAACAACGCCGCAGCTTTCTGGAGGTTAAGAAGGAAATGAGGGCCTGTGAACTAAAGTACTCCATGCTATTCCCTGCAAAGTTGCGAGTGGAGGCTGAGGGAAATCTTTGGTTCTTTGCTACTCCTGAGGAAGCACACGAATGGCTAGAGGGGTGGCGCCCGGCGTCTGGGCTTAAAAGGCTGAGACAGAAACAACAATATCAACTACAGGGAGCAACCACCTCCGAATCAGAAGACGCAGGCTCGCCGGAAGACCCTCGACAGGAGCAAGATGGACATTAAGGACGCAAGCTGGACCCTAAAATTTACACTGACTGTGGAACAAGATCTCCAGAATCAGGCAAACAGACCTAAATGTCGGCCAAATTACCTGTAGCGACGCACTGACTGTGACTGGAATCATCACACATTCCGCACTACCTGGCGTAGCCGCTGACATGGCCCAAAGACTTTTATAGGGCCATTTTGCTGTTATACATTGATTTATCCATTGGGGTGGTTTGCTGTGATCATGGAGCTACTCTAACCCTCGCACGCAAGTACCAGTTATGGGGACAAAGCACTCTGCAAAGTTTGGGTGGCGGGTAGATTTAAGTCCACCGAGCAGCGAGGCAGGGAGGGGGGATGGGAACTATTTAACGTTATGGATTTTTTCCAGTTTCAGATACACTACGAGACTACTGAGTACATACACACTATCTGCATGGTGTTTGCATTGCAATGTTTTTTGTGTTGCCCATTCTTTTTTTTTTTTTTTTTTTTTTGTTTGAAACCGTTTATTGCAGTCTTCAAATATATACAAGTATGGGCCTACAACCTTCCGGCCGGCCGCTAGAGTGACAGGAGAATATGACATACATACAAAAAAGGCTCTTGGCGTTGCAGAGAGGTAGATCAGGAGGTATCAACGACGTGGGCCACATAACTCCGAGCCCGCAATACGGTTTCATTTTATAAGAACACAACAACACACAAAAACCACACCCGCAAGGCAACCCGCAATCCGAAGTGACAGCACGTGCTCCGTAAGTGGGGGACCCCAACCATCCACAAGAATCTAAAGAGGGGAACGGGAAGAGAGCAGGGACTGGGGGACCCTGTGCCCGGGGCCGGGGGAGGGGGTCAACTAGGGGGACGGAGCTGGCGGGGCAGCCGGCAGCAGCGGCGGCTCACAAATACCCCCGCGGTAGGCGTTCCAGGGGCCCCAAACTTTCACCCACGCCCCAGGCTTACCTCTCGCCACGTACACCACCTTTTCTCGGAACATGCACCAATCCATGTGCTCTTTCCAGGCCGACACCGCCGGGGGCCTCTGGGACCCCCACAGCTGCGCGATGTCACGCTTAGCTACCATATATCCCAGAGTCACCCATCGTGTCTGCGGAACCGAGTAGTCAGTTGGTTCCCACACATTCAGCAAGCATCTCCTCGCTTCAGGCAACAGCGCGACACGCGTAACCACTCGCAGGACCTCATGCACACCACGCCAGAATCGCTCCACCTTCGGGCACTCCCACAGAATATGCAAAAAAGTCGCCAAAGCACCACACCCACGCTTACACAGCCCATCCTCGGCATAGCCCATACGCAGAAGCCTTGGCCCCGTCATGTAAACCCGGTGGAGGATCTTTAGCTGGACGAAGCGAAGGCGAGCCGGTATGGCCACCTCCTTCGGAGAGGCCACCGCGGAAATCCAGTCCTCGTCGTCCAACTCCAGCCCATCGGCAACCCAGGCCTCGCGGAGGCCAGTCAGCAAGCCCGAGCGATCATTAATCAGTTTTTTATATATGAGGGAGATCGTGCTGTCCGGAACATGGCCATCCAGCACTCTATCCTCCAGGGGGGATGACTCCGGAATGGAGGCGACGTCTGGGAAGACGGAGCCCAGTGCGTGGCGGACCTGCAGGTACCGATAGTATTCGCTGCCCTGCAGCTGAAACTCCGTCTGCAGCATCTCGAATGTTTTAAATCCCCCCCTCGTCCAGAGGTCCCCCACTGTACTGATGCCGATCGTGTCCCACTTCTCGAAGCCCTTCGAGGTCCACAGGGAGCCCAACCTCTCGGACGCATACAGCGGTGACGCCCGGGTCAAACGGTCCTTCCACCCCATAGCTGCGTTAGCCGCGTGCCATACTCGCACCATGACACGCGTAGGTCCCGTCAGGCGGGGGTCGGGCGCGCCAGAGTAGAGCGCTCGATTGTAGTCGCCACCAGGCAGGAGCATCTTGTCCATTTCAAATGCCGGGTTCAAGGCGGGCCCGTAAAGGCCATGATTAATTGCAGCTAGCTGGGAGGCCCAGTAATACCGTTTAATATCCGGGAGGGCAACCCCCCCGTCGTACCACGGGAGCGTCAACTTCGCCAAGGCAATACGCGGCCTCCCGTCCCAGAACAAGCGACGCTGTAGACTCTCCACCTCACGGAAGTAGCGCGCCGGGACCAAGTCCATAGTGTTCTGGAGAGCGTACAGGAAGCGTGGCAGCGACATCATCTTAAACAATGCCGCCCGGCCAAGCGGCGAAAGCGGCAGGCGCCGCCAACGCGCGACGTCCTCCTTCAAGCGCTGGAGGGGGGGAAGCAAATTCCGCTCGTAGCGGGCCTCCGGGTCCAGAGTGATATAGATACCCAGGTACCGGAACCCCTGAGATGCAATCTGGATCGGACAGTCCCGCGGGAGGACGGGAGCCTCCCCGGAAAGCACATACACACATGATTTAGCCCAGTTGATGACAAGGCCTGAGTTGCGACCGAATGAACGCAAAACATCATCCAGGACAATCAGTGATTTACGCGGGGAGGCGAGGTACAAAAGGATATCGTCAGCGTATAGGGACACGCGGTCCTCATACTCGGGGGTCCAACGGAGACCACGGATGGAAGGGTGCCACCGCAGCCACTCCGCCAGGGGTTCCAAGGCCAGTGCAAACAGGAGAGGCGACAAGGGGCAACCCTGTCGTGTGCCTCGTCCCAGCGCGAATGGGGCCGAGACTCGCCCATTCACCACCACCTGCGCCAATGGGCCCGAATACAACAATTTGACCCAGCTGATGAATCCCGGTCCAAATCCAAATTTCGCCAGCATCGCCCAAATGTATGGCCACTCGAGTGTATCAAACGCCATGGTGGCGTCTAGGGACGCCAAGATGGCCGGCTCCCGCACAAACGGAACACGCGCGAGCACCCCGTGCAGGCGCCGCAGATTAAGGGCCGTGTTGCGATGGGGTATAAAGCCGGACTGGTCTTGGTGGACCAGATCGCCCACCACACCGACTAGCCGGTTGGCGAGCACCTTGGCGAGGATTTTGGGCTCCGCATTCAAGAGCGAGATAGGCCTATAGGATGTGACCCGTTCTCGGGGTCTCCCCTCCTTGTGGATCACTACGATTGTAGCCAGACGCTGGTCCGGCGGGAGGGAGCCCCGCGAGTGGGCCGCCAGGAACATCGCGCGAAGGTGGGGTGCCAGCACATCCGGTCGCAGCTTATACAGCTCGATAGGGATGCCGTTTGGGCCCATGGCCTTGCCAGATGCGACCGAGCGTATGGCGAGGGCAATTTCATCCGAGGTGGGAGCAGCCTCCAACGACTCCCTGTCCTCCACCGAAAGGGAGGGCAGCGCGATGTCCCGAAGCAGGGCATGGGAATCCTCCTCCGAGCAGGGAGAAACCGGGGAATACACCTCGCGGAAATAATCCGCGAAGCAAGAGACAATGTCTTCTGGCTCGGTGACACGTACACCATCCATTCTCTCGATCAGCGGGACCACACGATTCGCTCTCTCCTTTTTATCCAACCACGCAATCAATTTACCAGCCTTATCACCCACATCATACAGTCGCCCCTGTTGCTCTCTGCTGAGGCCCCTGGCCGCCTCCGTGACGAGGGCCCCATAGGCCGCCTGCTTAAGGTGTAGAACATGTAGTGTGGCATCCGTCACCCCACTCCCCAGGTCACCCTCTAGTTCAGTAATTTCGGCTTCCACCCGGGTCACCTCCTCCTGTTCGCGCCTCCGGGCATGGGAGATAGAGGAGAGGGCCTCCCCTCTGAGAACTGTCTTGAAGGCCTCCCACAGGGAGATAGCCGAGGGGACAGACCCCACATTCTCCTCAAAGTACCGCTGCAAGGATTTAATCAAGTCGGTACGAATAGTGGGGTCGCGCAGGTACCATGCATTGATTGGGGCTACCCTACCCTCCCCCCTCGGGAAGACATCAAAATGCAACAGGAGCGGGGAGTGATCTGAAATACCCCGAGCCAGATGGCGCACCTCTCCCACTCTCCCAGCATAGGCCGCAGGGACAAGGACATGATCAAGCCGCGAGAGGCTACCATGGGCACCCGAATGAAAGGTGTACTGCAGCTGCGCGGGATGTTTTAGTCGCCAGCAGTCTACCAATCCCAATGTATCTAAGAGGCCGGGCAGCCACGCCTGTGCCCGGGGGAGGTCCCTAGGGGGGTAACGATCCATAGTCCCAGAAGCCACCGCATTGAAGTCTCCCCCAACCACCAGAAGCCCCCCCGGGAGGTCAAGGAGGAGGCGCCCCAGGTCCGCAAAAGTGGTAGATTGTAACCCCGGTGGGACGTACACGGATACAAAAACGACTACTTTGCCCTCCATTCTCCCCACCAAGACCGTGTAGCGTCCCCTCTCATCATGGCGCACCTCATCTATTTCCAGCGGGAGCGAGTTCTTAACCATGATGCCCACCCCCCGCGAGCCTGACGTGAAGCCCGAGTGGGCCACCAAGCGATAGCCCCGCCGATTCATGGCATAAAAGGAATTACCAATAAGGTGTGTCTCCTGCAGAAAGACCACATCTGGAAAAATTCGTTTCAGATACTGCAGGACCACACCTCGCTTAATCCTATCCCCCAGTCCATTAACGTTCCACGACAACAGAGTCAAGTCCCTACCCCCCATCACAAACAGAAGCCATCATTTGTCCCCCCAAGAGCACTTCAAAAACACCAACACAGTAAAGGGTTTGCCTTGTGGTAAAAACGAACAACACCCCACCCCAACCCACCCGTCCCAACAGAACTCCCCCCTCCCTGCACCCTTGCATGAGCCCAGACAGCCCCCCCAAAGTGCAGTGTGCCTGTCGCCCCATAGATGAAAAAACTAACTAGTCCCCCAGAGGAGGAGGGAAAGCCCCCAAGGAACCCCGCACGACCTCCACAGGAGGGGAACATACACGAGCAGTCAATGATAACAGTAATATTGTCCCGAGCCAGGCCTACTATTTGTCCCTCAGTCCTGATCCGGCGGGCCCTCCCCACCAACCGCACCCCCCCCACCCCCCTGACCCCGATCCCCGGGCAAAGTGTCCAACCAGTCCCCGGCCGCCTCGGGACGATCAAAAAAGTGCGTGCGGCCACCCACCTCTACCCTCAGCTTAGCTGGAAAAAGCATTGCGTACTTAAGGTTCAGGTCCCGTAAGCGACGTTTAACTCCGAGAAAACTCAGTCTCTGCTTTTGGACCGCCGGAGTAAAATCAGGGTAGAAATTGACGTCCATGTTGTCGAGTCTGACCGGTCCTTGTAGCCTAGAAGTCTGCAGGATAGCGTCCCTGTCCCGAAAATTGAAAATCCGGGCAATGAGAGGCCTCGGCGGGGCTCCGACCTTAGGTCTTCCCCCGGGGACCCTGTGGGCACGTTCCACCGCAAAGAGTTTACTCAGCCCCCGGGGCTGGAGATGGGTGAGAATCAAGTCCTCCACAAACAGATCCGCCGCCTCCTCCTCTCGTCCCTCCGGCACCCCAAGAATGCGGACATTGTTCCTCCGGGCCCGACCCTCGGAATCCTCCAGTCGACGATCCATCAGGGCGCTCGCCTGGCCAAGCCGGCGCACCTCCTTTTGGAGGGCCGCCACGTCCGTAGTGAGGCCCGAGGTAGTGTGGACCAAAGAGTCGACCCGGTCATTCGTTTTGGACAAATCGGCCCTTACCAGGCCCACATCCACGAGGACCGAGTCTATCTTCTGCGCCAGAGTGTCAAAGCGCTGGTCCACCGAGGCCTTCATCTCGGCGATGGCGCCCATGACGTCTCGGAGGGTCAGATCCGCGGGCAGAGCAGGAGCATCAGTCGGGCCCGCAGGGGACGTACTCGGTGCCTCAGGAGATCCCTTCTGGAGGGTGTAGCGGTCCATGTTGTTGGACTGATGGGCCGTGCCACGGCGGGTCGATTTCACCTTTGCCCGGTCGCCATCTTGCTTTGTGGACATGGTTGCAGTCCCCAAATCGTGCCAATCTCCTCGAAAGGGCCGACAAACCAGTTCACGGGCTCCGGGGGGGGGCGACTACAGGTCCGCAGGCCGAATCACAGACAGCGGGTCGGCCGGGCACCCGGGCAAGGCCACACCACCGCACACCGCCCCGCAACCCTACCTCGCCCGTCAGCAAGGAGGGCGCAAAAGCGAAAGTGAAAGTGCGGGGTACGCGAGTCGCCCAGCCTTGCCCGCCGCTGTTGTTCACTTTGTCTCCGGATCGCCCCACTACTCCAATCCGGGGGGCCGGCGTGGAGAAGGCCGCAAATCTCAATCGGTGCTCCCGCCGGTGTCCGAGGTCCGATTTGGAAACGGAAAACGGGTGTCACCTCAGCTCGGGCTCACAAACACAGTCCCCTCATCTAGGACAGGATATAGTCAGGATTAATGCAGGAGGTCGCGGAGGTCCTCGGGAGCCTCGCACCTACGCGGCCATCTTGGTTGCGCGCTAGGCTCCTCCTCCTGTGTTGCCCATTCTTGATGTAAAATATGATACAAGCAACTGCCCCGGCAAGCTCTTCGGCTGCACACTCACTACTCTCTAGTACGAAAGGCCCCCCTCTGTCTATTATGTCCTGGAACATCAATGGTCTTGGAGATAAGATTAAGAGAGGGCTGGTCCTACAGTACCTTAAACGCGAGGCGCCAGCAGTGGCCCTGATTCAAGAATTCCACCTGGTGGGCTCAGCTTGCAAAGCCTTAGATAGATGGGGTTTCAAAATGGTGGTGCACTCAGACTTCTCCTCCGGCTCTCGGGGGTGGACGTCCCGATTAATAAACTCTTCCCGATTATTATAACGGGGAAATGGTCTGATACTCAGTTTGCAGCCGTGGCGTGTCAGTGGGAGGGCCGTCCATACAATTTAGTGTCAGTATATATCCCGCCAGCTCTACATCGGGTGACCTTCCCTGCCCTGGGTAAATTTCTGCTTACACTTCCGCAGGGGGAATTGGTAATAGGGGGCAACTTTAATGCAACAATAGATGCCGCCATAGATTGACAACCCCCCAGGGATAAAAGCGGGCTCAACCTTCGGTTATCTGAATTCCTTGATGCTTTTGGTCTAGTGGATACTTGGCGCTCACAGTTCCCACAGGAGCGACAATACACCTTCTGTTCAGGGGTGCATGGCAGTCTATCAAGAATTGATTACCTCTTCACATTAGCGACAGGCCTGAAAGGGATACTAGAGATATCACATTTGCCATGGGGAATTTCTGATCATTCCCCTGTCCTACTCAGAAACACATCTCATACCCTGGGGCGGCGCCGAATCTTCCCGATCTACCCCGGGTTACTACAAAACCCTCAGATATGGAAGGGTCTGCTCACGACCACGAAACAATATTTTGAGGAAAACGCACACTCCGTCACATCCCCGATGACGCTGTGGGAGGCATACAAGACAGTATTTAGGGGTCAAGCTATCTCACTGATCACAGGCCATAAACGGGAACAATTGAGTCACATAGCGGCTCTTGAGAGGGAGGCGGGATGCGCTGAGTGAGACCATGCACTAGGAGCTACCGACACCATGGCACATAAACTAGATCTGGCCAAGAAGGAATACAGGGATTACCTGTGGGAGGAGGCGAGGATTAGGCACACCAAAACAATACACACTATTTACGAGGTGGGAGATAAGGCGGGCAAACTCCTAGCCTGGATAGATAAACGTGAGAATGCTACTCAGTGGGTGACACAGTTGAGACTGGACAACGGAGCTTACACAACAGATCCACAGCAAATAGTGGATGCGCTCGCGCTCCACTATGAGAAAGTGTACACACCTACCGCCACAGCCACGACAGAAGACAATCTCACCTTTCTCAGAGATATTCAGATGCCTACACTTACCCCTAATGACCTGCAGGAACTAGAGGCAGATTTGACGATAGAGGAAATAACACAGGCAATTGGCGCACTGCACACTGGGAAAGCTCTAGGTCCCAATGGAATACCAACAGAAATGTATAAAAAAAGCTGCGAGTCACCTGGCACCACACCTGCTGGGAATGTATACAGACAGTTTAGAAAAAGGGAACTTCCCAGGGATCAATGCTTAGCCACAATTGTGGCAATACATACACCTGCGAAACCAGTACCTCATACCGGCCGATCTCGTTGCTCAATGCGGAAGCCAAAATTCTGGCCAAAACACTAGCCACCAGGCTGCTACCCTATCTCACAAAACTGGCACACCCGGATCAATCGGGGTTCATGCCAGGTCGTAACACGGCGCTTAACCTGAGGAGACTGCACAGCGTTATGGCCCATATATCACTCATAGAAGAAGACGCAATTATCCTCTCTGGATGCACGTATGGCATTTGACCTAGACGAATGGCCCTTTCTTTTTGCAGTACTCCCGACACCTGGGGTTTGGTCCCCGGTTCTGTGCATGGATCCAATTACTCTACACGAAACCCTTGGCGCATGTAGTGGTGAATGGCCGTATCTCGGCAGACTTCCCCTTGGGCAGAGGGACTAGACAAGGCTGCCCCTTGTCACCGCTGCTATTTGCGCTGGTGCTTGAGCCATTGGCAGCTTGGATCAGACAGGATCCGGTCATCCGGGGACTCAAGTGGGCGGAAGGATGGGAAGACCGCATTTCCTTATACGCGGATGACGTCTTATTATACATGGCTCTCCCCGCAAGCTCCATTAATTGCCTCTTAGACATTTGCGCTGCATATGGCACAGTTTCAGGATATACCATTAATTGGGGAAAGTCACTGATATATGTGCTTAAGGGCCCTCCACCACGATTACCTAGAAACTGCAAGATACAGATTGCAGAAACTGGGTTTAAATATATTGGTTTGTATATAACACCACACCCCGAGCAATTCATGGGAAACAACCTCCTCGAACCCCTAGGCAGGTTTAAAAGGGATGTGAAGCACTGGCGCTCCTTGCCGCTCATGTTGCTTGGAAGGGCGGCCCTCTTCAAAATGAAGGCGCTCCCTAGGTTTCTCTATGCCCTGCAAAACACCCCCTTTGTGGTTCCCCCCAACTACCTTAAAGCAATTGACACCAAAGTCAGCAATCTCCTTTGGGACGGAAAGCCCGCCCGAATAGCCATGCAAAAATTGGTAAAGAGCTGGTATGATGGTGGAATCGCCCTTACAAACATAAAAGTGTACTACTGGGCATCACAACTCACCGTGATAATGCTCCACAAGAGGAACCGGCACACACCGAACACATATGGTTCACTGCCCTCCGCGCGCTTGGCTGGGAGGGGGTACTGACACAAGCTACACCGCTGTGGGAAACCCGATGATTAGGTAAATTATGCAATACTAAAGGTTTTAAACAATGGGACCTAATTGGTATTTCCTGGGTAGGGGACCTATGAAAGAGGGGCAGACAACTACCATTCACTCAGCTCCAGGAAACGTATGGGATGGCACTGACAGAAACGTTCCGCTACATGTAGATTAGCCATGCACTTACGAAATTCCGCCGGAAACTGAGCTACCGGAGGTCTCACCACTAGAAGATAGATTGTTGACGGACCACATGACTAAAAAAGAGATTTCGCAGACCTACCGCAAAATTATAAACAACCAACCAGACCCCACAAAAACCCTCAGGGACAAATGGCAGACCGACATTGGTGAACTAGACGAAGCAGACTGGCAGGCAGCATTATCACCGAGAGAGGTAGCAATCCCCTCCAGGTTAAAGTTAGTTCAACTTAAAATTCTCCATCGTATCTATTACACACGGACTGCTCTGCACCGCATAGGACGTGCAGACACACCATTTTGTATACGACAATGTAGGGGGATGGGTACCTTCTACCACATACTGTAGGACTGCCCAGAGATTAAACCATATTGGGAGGCGGTCATGCGCACCATCTCGCGGGTTGGCGGAGCTGGAGTTGAACTGGAACCCAAGTGCTGCCTTTTAAACACTGGGGTGCGGGAAAAACTCCCACATACCATCAGTGGTGCTGTGATATGGATGGCGCCATGATAGCAGAAAAAGTGGTCTATACGCATAGGGGGTGCCCCAAAAGATGTCCAAGGATTTGGGGAAAGTGGAATGAATTCAGAGGCAATATTTGCGATCCGCCTAGGGTTGAGTCGATGTCTGACATCAGCGAATAAGTTTCCAGGCCAGGGGGATGGGATGTTTCTTCTCCATTCACACCGCTGTAGCGCTCGGGGGGAGGAAGGAAACAGGAAAAACATGTAAAGGTACTCAATATGTTTACGATTGATTGTAATGCCATGCACTAATTCTATGCCAAAGTATGCAGTAATATGTATCAATTATTGAAAATGTTAATAAAAATGTTTTATAAAAATAAAAAATGCACATCCGAGGATGCTCTTTTAGCATCTTGCCAGCAAAACTGTGGAACTCCCTGCCTCTTCCACTCAGACAGAACAAGCCAGGGGTCTCTTTTAGTAAAAAACTGAAAAACAAGCTTTTCAGAGCCATTTAATCTTGGCTTTCCAGTATCTTGTGCTCTCTATTGAGGGTAGGAAACCTTAGCGCTGGGACAAGTCTGCTGACGTAACAATGCACTCTATAAAACACATTATTATTATTGCAAATAGTGCTGAGCTGACACAAGAATCTACCAATTTACTTTCTCAGGTGCCCTCCATGTTGTGGTCCACCGGAGTCAACGATGAGCGGTTCATTACTTCAAAGGAAACAGTGAAGATAGAGGTCAACCCACGAAATAAACTCTCTCAGATCCCTCATTACTCCCTTAAAACAAAAGGCTTAGGCAGGAAGAAATGAGCCCCGTTATTGTGGACTTAAGTTAGGTACTGATTGTTAGCCAGGTGTAATAACCAGATTCTTCCGATACAAAAAAGCAGGAAAGACAAATGCCCAAGATCTTAGAGCCATCAATAATGTGCTTATCTCAGTTTCCCTGTGGTCCCTAATCCTGCTAACATCCTTTCTTGCAACCCCGCAATCACCCATTGGTTTACTATTGTTGATCTTTTTTCCACCTGCTTCTTCATTGCCATAAAAAGAAGAGTCTGTTCCTCTTTGCATTCTCATTCATGGATCTCAACTTTTGTGGTGGAGGCTTCATCAGTGGCTTACAGAATCTCTCGCCATTAATCTTTTCTCAAGCTTTAAAAAAAATATACTGAAACTTTGCCATTTCCCAGATCTACTTTTGGCACAATATGTGATGATTTATTGTTGCCACCTGTTACTCTAGATCACTTGTCTCCCCGCTGAATCGGCTATGAAGGGGCATAAGGCTTCAAAGAAACAATTGCAGTTTTTGCCTCACGAGTATGATATCTTGATCATTAAATTTCAGCCATAGAGCGCAGCGTGTTGCCCAATCGAATTGAAGCCAGCAGTAAGTTGCCCAGTTCAGTGACCGTATCCCAGGTATGTGATTACTTTCCCTTGGGTTATGGTGCAAATCATGAAGATGAAAAAAAGCCTCTTGACTAATATTCTTCCACTTTGGACTAAGCTCAGCTGGGCTGCCTCTCAGTGGTGTAGCTTGTCCTTTTGCGGCCACTGGCAGTCGAGGCATTTGCCGCCCTGCAACGGACGCAGGTAAGAGTGGGGGTGCAACAGTCCCTGCATTGGCTGCACCACGGCAGGCACAGATAAGAGTGGGAGAGGCTGCCACCCCCAAAACACGTGCCGCCCAGGGCGGACCGCCCCTTCCCCCTTCCTATGGCAATGTTCCCTCTGTGTCTCTACTGAGTAGGTACTGCTGCCCATCCTTTTGAAGCCTCTGAAAATACAGTATTTAAATCCACTCCAATTGTTGCTGTTCCCCACTTTGGTGTTGCTCTTCTCACCACTAAAATATATTACCTTTCTAGTGCCAGGTTGTCTTGATGTGAACTTATGCTGTCTGCTTCTCACATCACTCTTGTCTCTTGACCCTCTCTGAACACTGCATATATGATGCCCACAAGACCCTCATGATAGTTTTGTCGCAACTGAGCATGTGCTCATCTAACTGATGAAACCATAACAAAAAGTGGATTCATGTATTTTGTGGATGGCTCAGGCCGTAGGAATGACAAAGGTGTACTGGTTTCTGGTTATGCTATTTTCATTGGAAGTCAAATACTCAAAAGCCACTGTCTGCCCCACATGAAATCTGCTGAGGTTACAGAGCTCACTGCACTGCATCCTGGCTAAGAAAAAGATAGTGAGAGTGTGTATTGACTCAACCATATGCGCTTGGAGTAGCAAATGACTTTGGATTGTTCTCTATGTAGAGGGGATTCTTGGCACTGCCATTACCCCCATTAACCAATAGGCTGTATGACACTGAACGCTTTAATGGTGCCAAAAAAGACTGCTGTAGCGAGATTGGTGCGGAGCACCAATATCCACATGATGAGGTATCTCAATGAAATGCTCTCACTGCTTCAGCTGCAATGAAAGCAATCTTATTACAAACCAATGATGCTGCTGCACATGATGTACACACTGATCTGTCTCCCATGCCCTCCTTAAAAGATTTGTTTTTGTTGCAGGCAAACCCTCTGCGAGTGAAAAACAGGACTGTAGAAGACAGACAGAGAGAGTGGAGAGACAGGTAAAGATGTGCGGTTGCACAGAAACTTCTACTCTTCAACCTTGTATGGTTGTATCATGGAGCTTCCCATGTCGGTAAGGATGACAGGATACAAGCCACCACAACCCATTGATATATACCCTTATTTTCCTCTATGGTCTAAAGCCATTGTTATCATTCCTGTTTCATTTGCCAGTCACACAATGCTGGGAAAAGGATTAAGGCCATCTCTGCTGCTTACCCTTCTCCTTAGGGCCCATTTGTTCGCCTCCACATTGACTTTAGCCTGGTTCAGAAGTGTGCCTCAGTTTCGTATGTGGTGGTGTCTGCATGTTCTCAAAGTGGGTAGAAGCTATTACCGGTTTGAGAGCAGATGCCATCATAGTTGCAAAGAGCTTACTTAGTGACTTAATTTCCCGTTTAGGGATCCCAAGTCGCCTCTCGAGTGACCGAGGAACATACTTAATTTCCTTTCAAATGTAGTGCAGGAGATCTGCATACCTTTAGGGATTGATCAGCACTGTCACTGTGACAATCGCTCTGAATCTGCCGGCAAGTTGGAAAAAAATAACAGTATGCTTAAGCACAACATAGCGACAATATGTTCTGAAATACAATTGAAATGGCTCTGTCTTGCCCCTACCTGTGTGGTCCATCAGGCCTATACTAATGACAGGCATTTACTTGACAAAAAGGTATCATGGGCACATTATACAATAAAAAACGACAGCCCCCGCTTATGGGCCCAACGGTACACATTTGGTTTGAGGCACAACGTCCACTGGGATGGGAAGGGGTATTTACACGGGCTACACCTATATGGGACACACGGCGACTATGCAAACTGAGCAATGCAAAAGGTTTCCGGCAATGGGACCTAATAGGTATTTCAAAAGTACGGGATATTTGGAAAAAGGGGGAAATCATCCCATTTGACCAACTACAGGAAACATATGGCTTAGCACAGACAGAGAGGTTTAGATATTTACAGGTGAAACACTCACTACAGAATGCCCTGCCCCGAGGAAGACAGCTGCCGGGAGCCTCGCCACTAGAGGATAGGCTTCTCACAGATCATTTACACAAGACAGCCAACTCCCTAGTGTACCGAAAAACAGTTAACAACCAACAAGACCCCATGATAGCCCTTAAAGAACGATGGGAGGCGGAGCTGGGCCCCTGGACGAGACAGACTGGCAGGAAGCATTGGCGTCTCCGAAGGAGGTGGCAATCCCCTCAAGGCTGAGACTACCGCAATTGAAAGTCTTACACGGAACATATTACACACGTACACTACTTCACAAATTGGGAAGCACTGACACACCGCTTTGCCTGCGACAGTGCGGCCTTCCCGGGATATTGATACATACTATCTGGTGATGTCCCAACATCAAGTCCTACTGGGAAGCAATTATGACCACTATGTCACAGGTCACGGGGATAGAAGTCCTCTCGGACCCGAAACGCTGCCTTATTAATATATGGGAACCAACTGACCTCAATCAGTCAGACCAGAATTGGGTAACACTTGGCCTGACATTGGCAAAACGGAATATAGTTCTCAACTGGGGATCCGGGCAGACCCCAACCCTGCGAAAATGGTGTCAAGATTTGGACACCACAATGGTGACTGAGAAAGCAGTATATGTACACAGGGGATGCCCCAAAAAGTGGGCCAGAATATGGGGCAAATGGAACGCCTACTGTGGCAATATATGTGAACCCTGCCGGGAGGACGATGGAACTGATGTTAGCGACTAATTTAGGATTAAAAGGGACGACGATGTGATGAGCGGCAAGTCCACTTGGTTTTATAATTTCTTGGTACACTGACAAAGAACGAAAAATGTTGAAGAAATGTAAATGTATATATGTGTGTAACTGCAATAGTTATGAGATGTGACTATACTAACATGTACTGTTTTTTGTACGTTGTAAACTAAAAACATTTTTAAAATAAATAAATTAAGTACCCACAAACGAAGGGCTGCGCTGCAGTCCAATGGAGAGCTGGCCCCATTACCGGGGAATCCACTAAGAACACTGCACATATAAACAAACCATAGTCGTACCTCTCAATAAGATTATGGTCTACGTGCCGCGGGGCTGAACTTTGGCACCTTGAATAGGATGGCCTAGAACTCGCATGATAAAAGCTTTGTGGTAGCAAGGGAGATATTCTGATGTTACTCCTCTCAAGCCTCGAAAAGCACTCTTCGGCGAACCCCGTGTCTGCTGTAGGAGTACATATATATTAATAAAACGGTACTCTCTGGATTCAGGTATTTATCATTAAAGAAGAACACAGTGATTGTGCACTATTATTTGAGGTGGTTTCACGTATGCCCAAACCATATTGGATTTGCTAATAACAAATGCTTTGCTAAGCTCGTATAATAAATTGTGTCCTATTCATGTCCCTTGAATACAGTGGAACCCATACCAGCTATCTGCTACCCTTGTCATTGACTAGTGTTCGCAATGCGTCCTGGGATCAGCGGTCACCACTGCAGGCCTTCGGGTGAGCCGTACATATGGGCTCTCCTTTGTACAAAGGGCAGAAGACCTTGGCCTGAGCTGGAGGCTGGCTAATTGGAGAGAGCTGCTGGGGGTGGGAGGATCTCCCCTGACAGTGCGCCGCGGGAAAGCTCTGTCCCGAGAGGAGGAAGGGGCAGGCTGACTACAGAGCTTCCAACATGGAGTCTTTCAGACACGGGGGGCGAGGCAGCTTCCCTGCTCCAAGCCTTCTCTCTACTATGGCCTATAACTCAATAAATTCTTTCTGGAGTGATTAGCAGCAGAAGCCTTCCTGGCCAGGCCTGCTCCCAAGGGGTGAGCAGGGGATGTGGATAGGCAGTGAGTGCTTAGAAATAAAATGTCTTGCTGTAGCACATACCAGGCTTGAAGATTTTAACACAGAGATTGCAGGGCACCGGCAGAACACAGTAGGAAATCTATGCGATTTAAACTGTTAGCCTGTGAGCGACCTACTGGAAATACCAGCTGACCAGTTACAGATGGTTTTAAGTGGGTTGGGTGCTGGTCCATGCCACCAGAATCTGTTCTAACATGAAAGTGAAATCAAAAGTGACTTTCTCCAAAGTATTTGAGTAGCTGTTGTGAAAACCTGAACCAGTGAAAAACATCTCCACAGTTCCCACTGGTTCAACAGAAAAGACACGCCGGACGGCCCGAACCCCAGCAGCTGAACACTAAGAAACAAATAACAGAACTAAGAACCAAAGACTTTTAATGTCATTACTGCCCACAGCGTCATTATATACGTAAAAGAAGAGTTCCACGTTTGGAGACCCAGCATCCAGGACAAAAGAGAAACTGGTGGTGTCAGACATGCTGCAAAAAAATGGTCTTTGAAACCATAGACCTTTGTGTGAGAAAAACATCCAAAGAGGTAGCTTCTGCATGGCAATGCCATCATTAAACATGAGGATATTGGCAGATATGACCAAATAAAAAAGCGACATTATTCTTTAAGTTAGGCAATTCAATTTAGCAGTATGTCTGAGCGAGCAGCACACTATAGAAACGATATATCAGTTACATGTATGTGGGGATGTAGCACAGAAAGTAGCAACAGGGAGCATTTTTGTAGTTCCATGTTTATCCTTTGAGTGTTTGGAGCCTAAGGGATGGCATGAGACAGTCAGGATCGATCCAAGGTAATAGTAATTAGTACACGTATGTAGCGCACTGAAAGTGAAGACGAGTGCTGCTATTATCACAGCACTCGTCGTATCTATCTCATAAGTGGGAACGGCTGCGTCAGTCCTGCCGAGATTCCTAAGTGACTTTTGGGTTTACACAACTTCTAACAGGCTTGAAACTAGCAGGTGAAGAAAGCATAGGTTAAAATAAAATGCCCATGCTGAAGAACACTGTAAAAAAAAAAATGAAATGATGCGCATGTATCATGGCACATGCATTCATAGACATCAGGTTATTATGGCGGACCAGCATGACGATCTATATGCTTGCCAACACATGCATGCACATACGGCATGAGCAGTTTCATTTTCGTTTTTAATTTAGTGCTCCGAATGAAGGACATTCATCGTGAAAGGGTTAAAAAAAAAAAAAAAAAAAAATGTGTGCAAGCGCCTTACAAGGATCAACATGCCAGTAAACTGCAGTTGTTAGGCTCTCCACATAAAAACATAAAAGTACAATCGCGCTTTCACTTTAAGTGAAAGCGCGATGCGAAACTAAACATGGGGCTAGCGCGATGCGAAACTAAACATGCGGCTGCCTTTACCAAAGCTGAGTGAGAAGAAAAAAGTGCGTGGGGACAAATGAAGCAGAGAGTGTCACGCCGCCGGTAAAAGATCAAATCCCGGTGGGCGTGGCCAAAAGGAGACAAGGCGGCAACAAGGAGGGATTAAGAAGCCTCCTTTACAATGAGAAGCCTATGTTTTACATGCAACATGACGAGAACCAATTAGAAAGATGGGCGGGGCTTCAACTCTGCCTCGGAATCTGAATTGATTCCAAGAAGCTCTCGAATGCCGAGAGCAGCGCATGCGCTGCTTTCGACAGCCGAGACCTAAAAAGGTGGGGGGAATGGTTCTACAATAGGGGATGGATAATTTATTAAGTGCAACAGTGAAAAACCCCAAGAAGAAGTATCAGTGACGTACAATAATATCAGACAAATCCTTACAACAAATAATAATAGTATGAACAGCACTTTAAGCGGCACAATAAAGTAAAGATTCACACAATGTGTCTGGGTGTGACATATTTACACTCAAAATGTACATAGAAATACAATAGTACTCATGAGATTACTTACTTCAGAGTCCGTAACCCTCATATATGCAGTTCTTAACAGCAATACACAGTGCAGAATCAGATCACTACAGAGATAAGAGGTCCATAATGCTCAGTGTCAAGTCCATGTTTGACAATTCTATGTATATTTCTCCGAAGCAGGAAAACAAACCCACTCCTTTCCTGAAAAGAATTCATTTCATTTGAAATGGAGCTGCATATAGTAATCCATTTAAATTCAAATGTTTGTAGAATGAGCGAGAGGTCCCTTACTCTTGTGGGCCTCCTAGCTACTTCGAACACTTGTCATCAGCCGTATGCTGCTGGGCAATCTAAATAGGGCCGGCAGACCACAATGTTGGCGGGGAGGGAAAACCGTTCTCACAAATGCAACTGAATTCCCTCTCCGCCAACATATAAATCTAGGCCAAAATATTTACTACTTGTTCATTCCTGCTTGCCATTAGGCTTTACTGAGCAGACGATGCAGTTGCCCCATTGATTCTTTCCCTTGAGGGTTTCTTCTCACTCTTTCCTCATTACAAATATTTGTGCACTGAATGCCTTCATCCCCTTGAATCCCTCTGGGATGTAAATATGATTGTATAAGACTACAATAACAACAGCGCTCCCACATAGGTATTCCCAGGACAATCCAGCCAGTGTTTTGTTAAGTAACACAATACATGTTCATCCAATCTAGGAATCTACATTGCCCCACTCGGATAGGTGCCATGGCACATCTCTCCTATACACTACTTGAATATGCCATTAGGGTGGTGTTGGGGGGTGGAAGGGCGTACCTCCCCAGGGATCACAGTAGGTATGAGTGAAGGTCAGTATCCAAAAGCATATCTACCATTAAGCGTCAGTCTTAAAGGTCCTCTTGTGCGTTGTCATCAGTTTGTACCATAGTGAGCTGTATCTCTTCAACCAGTAACCATTCTCTTGAGTCCCAGAGCCATCGTGCAATGGGGGAACCACTTGGCTGCGTCTCGTGAATTATCATCTGCATTTTACAAAAATAACACCAAGTACACAAACAGATAACGCACTTTTCCACGTTTTTTCGTGGGGTGCAGGCGTAGTATACGTTTCAAGGAACATTCAACTCTCAGCCGGGGTATCACTACGAGACAATGAGTCACCTTTGTCGAGTAGTTGGCTAACATCGGGAGCAGGACCACAACTTATACAGTAGATGGTCTTCAACCTGTCTGTATCTAGGACAGTCCTCAGTCTGCATCAAGTAGATTTTATGGAGGGTGGGGTGCAAATAGGCCCCACGGAGGATTGGAGGATCTTAAACTGTTTGTATATGACTAGTTAACTTTGTTGAAACTCTTCCTCACACACTGGCTACGAACAAGGCGATGGACAACTCCACCCCTTGTTGACTGTTAATTTTTTTATTTTTTTTAACAGATTTTTATTGAGTTTCAGAAAACATACATTCAATCCTGCGGTCCTTGACCTGTTCAAGGGAGGAAGTCAGCATGCAGTGCAATAGATATCATGACAAGCTGATTACAAAATCTCATCCAACCCCCTACAGGGCACTCGTGGTACAGCTCAGTCCGTCTGCATGCTTGATCCAGTCCAATGATATGAAGCTACAAATAGAACCCCCGACCCCCTCCCTCCCCTCCCACGTCCGAAACACCCCCAACAGGAACCCCCCAACCCAACCACCACCCAAGTATGCCGCCAGTTACTTAGATATGCAGGAAGGCAAACAAGTCTCCCGTATCACCTATCAGTCTCCCTATCCCTCAGGCCAAGGTAGTGAGGGGATCAGAAACACACGGGGAAGCTTCGTAGCATGATTGCAGGGGTCCCAGCTCACACTAACCTCCTACAGGCGGGAAAAGTCCGTGCCACATCCCTCTCATCAAGGGTATCCTCATGTTCTATAGCCGGATGCTTGGCCAGTTCCAGGAGTGCCGCCCAGGCCATCTTGTTGACTGTTAATATATGAACATGCTCTCTAAATTCCCAGGATTAACTTGTGTCTAGGCATGGTTAATGGGAATGAATTTCTCAATTTCTGTTACAAATGGAGTTACAGGAGAAATATAAAATAACACATTGTTGACTTTGCTTTGTTTTACTTTTTCTGCTGAAAATCTAATAAAGAAATATGATAAAAAAGAAAGATGATGCTCTTCTCCAATATTGCAGGAAGCTTATATGCTGTATCTACAGTTTCTGTTTACATGTTCAAGCGGTCCTACCTGAGTGTTTGTCTGAAGCCTGCCATTCCCTCCAGCCCAGGGACTGAATCTGTGTCAGGATGAATGGAAAAAGTCAGCTTTATGACCTCACTGGAGAGGTTATACACATCTGTTACGTGTCATGGAATGGAGGCGTTTGTCCACTTCTAGTTCAAACGTGCTGCCCCCTAGGATTCGTACATTCTGATGCACATCTGTGGATCTGGTTCAACCCCCGGGCAGAGGCTCCCTGTCGGAGCTGCTCCTGTTGCTGCCCAACAACCTTGCGGTGGGTCAGCTCTCCAGTGCCCACCCCCCTCATATGCACCCCAACAGCCGTGCAATGATGCAACCATCACCCCACATCGTTACCACCTTCACGTGAAGCAAGTGTTCATCCCTTGGAAAGTGGATCCCCATGTGCGTCTGCCACATAATCTTTGCCACTGGCCTCAGCCTCTTGCTCTTGGTGGAATACTTTTATTGTTGTGGAATGGGGAGTTATCAAGAAACCCAACAATACATCACCTCTACTTTAGCTGCCACTCTGTGTGAAAACAACCCCTACTTGCTGTTGCTTGTGAAATACTGATAGACTAATAATATTTCTTCATGCTGGATCTGCATGCACTTGTTTGCCAATGCTGTAAGGGTCTGTCTTTAATTGGAGTACCCCCCGGCAAAAAAGGTATTTGCCTGATCTGTCCACCGATGGGTGCCAACTCCCAGAATGTGCCAGCCCTTCTCCTGAGTCTTTTCAGGGGCTTGGATAGTATAATAATCCCATTGGTCTCTATAAGACTGGCATTACTTGTCTAGCTTATTCTGTAAGAAGGCAAATCTCTGTAGGTAGAAACCCCTCTAACTGGTGTTGTAGAGACCATACATCACGCATCAGCCCCCTATGAACACAGTCTCCTTACTGGCATGGTGTTTTCCAAAAGCTGACATTTAAGAGACTATGTACATTTAATTTGTGGTAAGATAGCCTATCCCTAGTTGTCTCGTGAGTAGTTTGGGTTCTGTTATCCTTGCTAAATATTCCTACTAATAGACAGACTGACATTCACCCTCTCCAGCAGTGGCCGGGACACAATAAGGACTCTGAAACGAAAAGGTTCTTCTCCATTCTGTTTCTCAAGTATGGTGTAAGACAGGCCATCTGAGAGACTAGGCATAATGCTCAGATGCTGGAAGAAGTAGCCAATGTCATCGCCTTTATCGAGGTTTGATATCAGAAGGCCATGCCCTTACACAATGGAATGGCTGTAGGTAATATTCTTGCTGTCAAAAGGGGCATCTGTGCAACAGTATGGTGTGCATGTTGCAAATATCGTCCCACCACCTCCCTTAATATCCACAAATATGAATGATAGTGTTCAGACATTACAGGACATTAAAGAAGGCCTTGAAGTCAACTTGAGTGGCGCCTGGCCTTGTTTGTCTGGGATATTAGGGAAATTACGTTTTTTAAATTTGTAACTGAACTTATTCTTATTATAATACTAATATACGTTCTGATTAAACAGAGTACATGCATTTGTTAATATTGATGTACACAATGATACATGTGTTCATAAAAACGAAATAGAATCACTGTTGAAATTACCCGAGATGACCTCTCTATTAACTCAGACTCAGCAATACATGGTCAGGCAGGTCATGCGATCTAAGCCTGAGGCAGCTGTTGATCGATCAGAGGTGGGGTGGCACGTAACTAGCAGAACAAACGCACAAACAAGAAAAACACATTTAAGTCCCACAGATAAGCAGTGGCACCACAATGGTCCAGGGAGATTGGCCCCAATAAAACGCACATGGCCAAAGTGTTGAGTGTTCCCAAAACATCATAAAGTTAGATGCCACATGAAGTTATAAACACTCAGCCAATCACGCGCTCCCCATGCCGGACATCTGGACAAATTACCCACTGGCCTTCATAGTGTCCATGCAAGGTCGAGAACCACCTGCATTTGTCATCAGGTGGTATTAATTTATGGCTCCATGACAGGGCCCACATTCCTCTCCTTAAACAGGATCTGTGAATTGTTTAATGATTCTCCAAGAAATGTACATAAGGTCACTCAAAACGTTTGTACTTTGAGTCAGTCCTCAGACCCGTTTCTGTGTGCCGTACTCTTGGTCGCAGTGTTTAATTACACCAACTCTTCCTGTTTTGCCAAATGCCTCGTCTTTGTTTGTCAAGGTAAATTGATATTAGGGCAACATATTATTCAACATCTTTGCAGTAATAAAGGCTTTGCCCATGCTTACCCGCCTGATACCATTGAGGATGATGTTGGAAATGACAATAAAGAATTAAAAACTGTTATTATTGGACTGCATGCTATTGAATTGTTGTAGGGAGTTTCACCTTCCAAAGTAAAAGGAGGATTGGAAAAACGAAGCTCCATATATATGCTTTAATAATTGTTAATACACTGTGACAACATGAGTCCACATGTGCCTTAAACAATGCCAGTACATTGTTTATTAATCAAATGGGATTTTGTTTGCATACCTGCTTCAAGCTCAATAAAGCCTTAGCACTATTACCCATTTAAACGTATTTTAAAGAAAGAACCATTTTGTTACCCTTTATTTTACATAGTACATTTTAGCTCAACCGTCCTACTAAGGGTGGCCTCATTCTGAAGTTGGAACAACAAAGCCCGGATTGCAGAAAGTAGAAGAGTCATTCTTTCACTCAAACATCTTGTAAAGGTCTTCAAAGCCAAGTTCTTCGCACAATGTTCCCATGAGATGAGCCCATGCTCATTAGTGCTTTTATGTAGGTTTTTGTCTGTCATGTTCCTGCTTCCAATAACTTGCATTGAGAAAGCGAGTATAAATATAGGACCCAAGTGTATAGATTTTAGCATCACATGCTCCAACTGATCAGGGGGGCGAAGATCTGCCCCAATGATTTGATGCTTCTTTTGATGCTTCAGGTTAGACTTCCATGCTCTACCTCAAGTGTTTATTCTCTTTTACAATTCAATCACTGCACTATTAGAAAGCAGGCTCTCGTCAACCAAATGATCCATTACTGTAAGATTCAGGGAACACAGCTGAATGATATGATGCAGCATGGTTTGACCACAGCTTAAAGTGATGGAGTTACTCTAGACAGCTTGCCCTTTCGTTTTATGAACATTAGATAATCCCTAAGAAGCTGACTGTGAATGTGTCTGTGAATAAAATCAGACCAAAGCTAGGTGTACGCTGTAAAAATAAACTGAGCTGACCGGATCTACATCTTTAGCAAACATATATTGTTTGTAAACATCACAAAGAGGTTTGAGTAGTAATTGATTAGGAGGTCACATATGTCCTGATGATGGCCCTGAAAGGCACCATGGAGTGGCCTTTCTATGGCCAACATCTCTGTAGATTGTCATTTGGACTTTCATTTCCGTTTGTTATGTCTTCAGGTTGTATTTTCAGGATTTAGATAGGATTTTTTGTATACACTGAAGGAACTTCATTGTGATTTTGAAACTATTGTGAAAATATTGTTTGTGATTCCCTCCTTATTGCCTATGTATCTTGGTGGAACAATTTGTGCTGCACATACATAATTGGGATTTTTAGCGAGTTTGAGTGTATTAAAGTAATAATAAAATATTTATATATATTTTTTAAACCCGTGATTGATTTGATCTATTAGAATTATTCTTTCATGTATGTATCATGAATTGTACTTTAAGACCTGATGCACTTTTTTGTATTAATTCTCTCACAGCTGTTTATGTCTTGTCTCGCTCACTTATTAATGGTTTTACGATGCACCAGGACATCTTACTTTGTACACGTTATGCCCTGCGCTACTAATGGTGCTTTCCTCTGAATTGGTACGTGTTGCATTTAAAATCAATAAAAACTAGTTTTAAAAATATTTATGTATCAATATTTGATGTTGTATATCTAAAAACTGCTTCAAAAGGGTAACAATTATAGCTTCCATGAATGTCAGTGATAAATTGCAACTTTAAAGCACCTCTGCGAACATATCAAGTATGTATGGTGTTGATGTCTCAATGTCCTCCTGTTAAAAGGTGGTTCTGACACTCTGAGCCGCCTGGATTTTTGAGCACCTATTTGTTGAACTTTTACTGTGGGAGAGTCTCATAAGTTGGGACTCACCCCCAGTGAACTCATGATGAAAGAGACTGCGTGTGGATTTTACTGGTGTCCCCCTAGCTTGACTAGGCCTACGGGGAAGTAGAGTCCATGGGCTAGTGTCACTTTCCAGACACGCACTAAAGTCCACTGTAACGGTTGTGAGAAAAAGTATTCTGCAGAGTCCAAAGTCCTATTTGTACTGCTTTTAGGTCATCCAGAAATGTCATATTTCTCTGAGTCAGCCATAACCAGGGCCTGGCTGGGGGCTGACCTCAGCAGGCTGGATTGATTACCTTTCTTCCAAGAGCTAAGGTCTCCTCTCCCAGGAAGAGAAGATGGGTGGAGCTACAGGCGCATCCATCAGCAGTAGTCACTGGGTGCCAGGCACCAGGCTGCACAAGGGAGAAGGCAGCACTGGGGGGAAGGTGCTTTTTCAGAGACCATGGGGCAGGAGACCCAGGACGGCGCCATCTTGAACCAACCCAGAGGCCTGGGCAGGAAGGAGGGAGCAGGGACAGAGAACTGATGTGTCGCTGTGTGATAGGGCAAACAGACTCTTCCTGCCGCCCAATTCTTTAAAAGTGTTTGCACAGGAAGAGAAGCTCTCGCTGGGGTGTGGTCTGCTGAGGCAGAAGGTGCTGGAGCCGAGCGTAATGGGCAGTTGGAAGGAGGAACCCCCTGACTGACCCAGGATCATGAACAGCGCCAGGAGAAGAGACCAGGACCAGTGCGCAGAAGCGGGGGCCTCTGCGCAGGGAGAAGAGAGGCCCAGGAGGAGAGCCAGGCGAAAGGCTGGCGCAGGGAGCCAGTGAAGACAGCTCCCTGCTGAATCCACCCTCGTGTGACCAGGAGGGTGAAGGAAAGTGCTCCCAGTGGCTGGGGTGCGCCACCAGGAGCAAGAAGAGGCCGAGCTCACCAAAATTGGCCTCCCGGGGGCAGAGATACGGCCCCCAGAAGGTAGGCGACCTCTGGAACGAGCGCGTGGGGCTCCGCCGCCGGTCCATGATGTGCCCCCAGGGTGGGTCAGGTCTCGGGGGCTGCCCCCAAGTCACCCCGTGAAGATGTGCCGTAGGAGGGGCCCGTGTGAGGAAGGAGGCGGGGGAGCGCCGGGCGAGCCCCCTCCCCCGGCGAAAATGTGCCCTGGACCCCATTCCCAGGCCCCGAAGAAGAAGAGGCGAAGGCGGGGAGCGCTGTCGCAACATCCCCCCCCCCCCCCGCGAAGAGGTCTCGGGGGGGCCTGGGGCCCCATTTCTGGGTCCAGTGAAGATGACCCCAAGGTGGGTGCCAGGAGCCCACCCTGGCCCCTCCGACGTTGGATGGAGGGCAGTGCCGTCGCGCCCCCCTCGGAGTTGTTCGGGGGCCTGGGACGCCAACCTGAGCCCCGGTGTCAGGAGAAAGGGGGGGTGGGGGGAGTGCCGCCGCACTCCCCCACTGCAGCCGGAGGAAGGCGGGGGAGTGACGTCGCACTCCCTCGAGGTTCTGACGACATGTCAGAAGCTTTGTACGGGCAGACCAGAAGAGATGCAGCACGCGAGGGTGCTGGCCGGGCGGGGAGCCGGCAGGGGCAGCTGGGGGTGGGCACCCTAGGCTGCCCTCCAACATGAGGGCCCGCAGGGGTCCCGGGTGGGACCGGGACACCGAGAGGACACTGTGGGGAGCCCAGGTGGGACCGGGCTCCCGAGGAAGAGCAAGAGAGGAGAAAGGGGCCTGGGTGGAACCGGGACCCCGAAAATGCATAGATCGGGTGGGGGTGGGCTTCTCGAGCCGTAAGACTCTCCTGGGGGTCCGGGTGGGACTGGACCCTCTAACGGCAGGCAGACGGGGCCGGAGTCCCACATTGCAGCTCTCCACGGAGCAAGGGGGAAGCCGCTGCGCTAATATGCGGGAGCGCCCATAATGCCTTGTAGGCCCGGATCGGCCTGCAAGGAAAAGTCAGCGTTTTCTTTGCTTGTGGTGGCCCCAGGAGAACGGGGTCACCACCACACGTGTGCACAGGTGCAGGGGAAGCTGCAGGAGCAACGCAGTCTCCACCAGCACAAAAATGGAAGTCCCCCTAAGTCTCAGGGGGATTTAAGAAGAAAAACCCGTCAAGTGCTCAGCCCGCATTTAAACACCTTCTGAGATGGAACTATTTTTCTACAGCTGGGGGTGTTTTGAGAAGTGCACCAAGGGATGAAGAACTGAGTTGGGGATGTCTGGTGAAGTGCATTCCCTTGAGGTGAAGAGGTGTAATTGCACCCATATTGCATTTACTAATGCTATTTCTTTCAGAGGGACTGAAGGTCACATGTGTAATGTGAAGTACCGGTGTAAGGCAATGTCATAAGCAAAGTGTGGTTATGTTGCCAGATTTTCCTGCTAGGGTGCCTAGCTGTATATGCGTAATCCTGTGATTTCATTTGTGATGCCTTTATGGGCTGTAACTGCAATGCATTCTAGTGATCCACAAATGTGATGAGTACTGTCATTCTAAAGTGATGCTTAAACATGTATTCTTGCTGCTGCGCTTAGGTGAAGACCCCAGACTGCTAGCCCTTAAGATATAGAGATGTATACTTCATGGTCAGTAGGAAATGCTCTGTCAGGGTTATGTGTCACGAAGGCAGGGTTACCCATTTTTAAGGTTTGTTGAGATAATGGGGCGAGTCGCCACTGGGATGGTGCCAGTGCACAGGGTCCTCACTCCAGATTATGTTCAACTAACTGCATTGGAGGCAAGATGATGTGCATACATGGGAGTGGTGGTACTAGACCCCAACTCCCCTGCAGGAGGGGAGGCGATGTTATGCAATGTCACAAAGTAATTTCAACAGCTTATGTATATTTGTAAATTGGTGAATAGTATTGAGTAGTGTGTGTGTTTAATAAATGTACTCTTACTTTTATAAAGCAAAGTACAGACTGGACAATCAATTATTGAGTGTTATCTCTGCGCACCTGCAAATGGCGATTATTAGCCCACACCACCTCCTTTGAGTAAGCCTCAGACTGCTCTGCAACGCTACCCTCTGAGAGTCAGGCGCTACAATTAGGTGTTTGGTTCCCAGTGAAGGACAAATGGAGTCATGTTATTTGTGCAGGCCTCACAGATACTGCCTCGTTTTCCAACACCTCCTTATAAAATTCAGCCATCAGTCCCTCAGCACAAGAGACCCACCCATTAGGGAAATCGCTCACGGCTTTCTTGAGGTTTTCTATCTTGATAGGAGATTACAATATTTCTCTGTCCAAGTCATCCAAATGCACTAGAGTTATAATTTCAAGCTACTGCAAGTCCTAAAATTCAGAGTAGGAAAACTGGGTCATGTACTTGTAACAACTTCTAAAGCTGTGGAGAATGCTAGGGGAATCCTAACATGCACCTTTTTCTTCATCATCTCTCCTGCCGGCCATTCCGGATGCAAAATTCTAGCCAGGGTCTTACCCAGTCACTTCCCCTCTCCATATGTCCTAGCCACTGCATATTTACAAAGATATTTAATTTCATGCTCAGCCATGTCAATGATTTCACCTATGTTATTATGCAAAGCCTCTAGTAAACTGGCCTTTCTGAAAACAGCACGCTGTAGCTCCAGCTCCTGGATATCTCCCTTCAGTTTTTTCAAAATGCCCTTTACTCCAGGGTGCTTAGAAAGGTAAAAGTACCAAATTTAGATCTTGAATGCTTAATTTATTCAATAATGGCAGCCCTTGATGTCTCTTCCCCGCTTCCTCTACGCCCTCCAGAACACCTTGGACTGGGTACCGGCCAAATACTTTCGGGAGGTCGAAGGCCTCCAACGGACGTTGCTGTGGGATGGGCGGCCGCGAATAGCTATTTCAAAGTTGACGCTCCCATGGTACGATGGGGGCATCGCGCTCCCAGACATCCGACGGTACTACTGGGCCACGCAGCTGAGCGCGATCAATCATGGGTTTTATGGCCCTGCCCTCAGCCCTGGGTATGCCATGGATAGGTGGCTGCTGCGTGGCGGCAACTACTACAGGGCGTTGTATTCGCGGTCCTTAGACTCGTCCCTTACGGGGCCCACAGGTGTGGCGGTGCGTGTATGGAAGATGGCGACTGATTCGTTGGGCTGGAAGGATAGGCTCACCCTCGCTACCCCATTGTTTGAATCGGAAAGATTGGGAAGACTCTGGCATACGAAGGGCTTTGATAAGTGGGACCTGATAGGTATATCCAAGGTGGGAGATGTGCTGCATAAGGGGAGGGTGAAGTCCTTCGAGGAGTTGCAGACTGAGTATGAGCTAGGGCCCTCAGAGTATTTCAGGTATATCCAGCTGCGTCACGCCCTCCGATCAGTCCTCGTGGAGGGTGAAAAGGTGCCGGAGTCCTCTCCCCTTGAGGACCGAGTCCTTGATGGTCATATGCCCGAGAGCACGATCTCGCTTATATATAAGAAGTTGATTAACGTCCGGGCAGACATGCTTTTGGGGCTGAGAGAACAGTGGACTAGGGATGGCCTTGAGTTGGATAATGAGGACTGGCAGTCAGCGGTTTCTTCTCCTAAGGAGGTTGCGATCCCGTCGCGTCTGAGGCTGGTGCAGCTTAAAATACTGCACCGGGTGTATGTGACGGGGCCAAGGCTGGTCCACATGGGATTCTCGGAGGACGGCCTGTGCAGAAGGGGATGTGGTATGGTGGGTACTTTCCTGCACATCATTTGGGAATGTAGTGCCATTGTGGAGTTCTGGAGGAGAGTCCATGCAGTTATGGGGGAGGTGACGGGCACTGCGGTACAGCCGGAGGCGCGGTGTTGCCTCCTGAACGTCTGGGGGCCCACTGACCTCGATGAGGCGCAGACCCAATGGGTGACTCTGGGTAACATGGTAGCTAAAAGGGATATCGCGCGATTGTGGGGCTCCTCGGGACCCCCTACACTGACCGCGTGGAAGGAGAACATGGACTGGAGCATGTTTAGGGAGAAGACGGTCTACTGCTCCAGAGGTCGCCCCCGGAAGTGGCATGCCATCTGGGGGCGGTGGAACCAATACAGGGGGGGAATATGTCTTGCCCCGGACCTGGAACCTCCCGAGGAACAGCTTTCCCCCTGACCTACTTTCCAGCACAGTTAGGTTTTAGGAACCGTCTTGGGCCTCTGCTGTCCCCCTTCTTCCTCCGTACACAGTCTTGTAACTAGTAGATGAGTGGGGTCCGGCCTCCCCTGGGGGCTTTCGCCATGGGCTTTCAATGTCCTTGCCTTGCTGGGGTTTGTTGTGAGTTTTTCTGTGTTTACTTAAAATTGGACCTTTGCATTACTCTTTGAACTGTATTGGGGACACATCACTGTATCTAACTCTCAATGCTGCCGAACCTTCGGGCTGTCGGCTGAATAGCTGTGTCCTGAATTTTGAAATAAAGGTTTTCAAAAAATAAATAAATAAATAAATAAATAAATAATGGCAGCCCTCATCTCTAATTTAAACCCTGTGTCAAGAAGGGCCATAGATGTGAAGTACCACCCTCAAGTTTAGTAACATGAGATTGAATCCCAACACTAAAGGGGAGTGGTCTGGTAGTGTGTGTGTGGTATTTGTGTACAGCTGTTTGCCAATCTGCTTACATCATGTTTAGGCTGTCCGGTTTTAGGTTTAAACCTAAAATAACTGATAAAAACCCACCAGAAAGGAAATAGCCCTCACCAGTGTAAACATATAAACACTGAAAAAACCCTGCACAACCACAAACTAAATGCCATTCAAAGAAAGGAAAAGGAGAGTGAAAGAGTCATTTTTATTTCTTCCTGAATTGGCCAATACAATGTAACTTTGTTTTATAAGGTAGCAGTAAGAAAGACTGAGCTAACATTATTCTGCTTGAGTATTGTTGTTTAGGGATGTCACTAAAATATTGTTTCTTCATGCTTTTTTCAGTGTTGTGGTCTTTGGTCTAAAGATACAGGGGTCAGAAGCATGTTTTAGGTGTTTGTTTATTTTATAAGCTGTAGAGAATCAGGAAATATCTACATTATATTTGATTTTGTTTGGCTACATTTGAGTCTTTCACTGATAGGAAAAAATTAGGTTTCATAAGAATCTTTCCTAATATGTACCATCACATTTACTCACAGAGAATGAGTAAAAACCCTTGATACATCAGCCCCCTTTTCTAGTGAGTCAGTATTGATAGTAGGTGAATTGCTAAACACCCCAGGCTTTAAACATTCAATGCAAGGTATAGTGACAGGTATATGTGAAAAGAGTGCAGTCACAAAGCATCTGGGATACTGGTGAAAACATGACACCAGACTTTTGGAAAACATGGAATGCAGTGTCACTTGGAATGCTGCTGCAAAAAGTTCTTGCCAAGTTCAACAAAGATTGAAGTGGTATTGTTTGTATTTACAGTGATTCAGCTACGTATATGAAAAAGTTGTGTGATGACCTGTCAAATTTGATACCTGAGCTGAAGTGCCTCCCTGTAAGAGATCCTTGCCACCTGTTAGATGGCAATCTGAAAGCATCTTTACAATCTTCAGAGTTAATGAAGAATGCTATTGACTTTTTAGTCCATTCTGTTGCACTGTTTTGTTATGCTTTGGGAACTAAAACACAAATATTTTTCATGTTGTGCTTTGTGTGGCATCAAAGAAAGAGTCATTTCCAACTGTGTCACTTAGCTGTTGGTTCCGAGTCCTAGAGGCCATGAATGCTATATTATCCATGTGGCAACCGTGTACAGAACTTTTGCTGAGTGATGATGCAAACGGCAATAAATGTGAGGATCTTTGGTCACATATTGATGGTGATTTGAAAAAAAAGCACACTCTACTGCATTCTTAGATTTTTACAGGAAAGCATAACTACTGTAGTGGATATTTATTCAAAAAACAGTAGAGTCTGAAAACACCCTTGTCTGCCAAGTGTTCAGCATAATTTGTGTAGATGTGTGAAACAGCTCCTTGAGAGTAAGCTGGTTTACACTTTTAGTGACTTTGGCACTGCAGCATGTTCCATGTTAGAGTGCTTGTCACTTGGTAAGCAAAGAAATGTTGAGGAGCAATTCAGGAACTTTTATTTGACAATGTATGAGAAATAGCCCTTCACCAACCATGGCATTTGAAGTCAATGAAGCCTCACTGTGGTACTCTGCACAAGATATAGATCCCTTTCGTAAAGGGACATTTTCTCAAGAGTTTCAAAAGTGCTGCCTCATTTTTGACCGCTTTAAGAACTCTGAGGTCAATATGCGCCCAGTTCAACGCATATGTTGCAGAACCTGCCCAGAGAATCACAATCTTCAGGTGCACCAGTATTGGCATGGAAAGGTATGACAGTGGCCAGAGTTAGCAAATTGTGTACTGGCTATTTTGGCGTTGCCTGTCTCAAGTGCCAATGTTGAGAGGGCCTTTTCACAGATAAATGTTTACATGAGAAGGAAAGAGCTAGCGTGCATGACCAAAGCCTCACTGAAGAAGTATTGTATGGTGTACCACGATAAGTTTGATTTGTAAAAATGCATTTGGACCTCAAATACACTGTTTATATACCATCCACTATCAGTGCACAAAGCAAGCAATAATAAAAGCAAAAGGTTTCATAAACACCAGAAAAACACTGTTTCTGTTGTTTTTAATGGCGCAAAAATGTGTAACCACTGATTACCACTGTTTTTTTAAGGTATTGAAATCACTGGAAAACACTGAAAAAACCCCACCAGAATTTACCAGAAATAGAAACTGAAAACAGGAAAGCCTAATCATGTTACTGACCAGTATCATATCTATGAGTGCATGCTATACACTACTGAGTAAAAGGTGCAGCTGGATATTGTGGTGGACTCATTCTCCAGACATCCACCTGATTACTATCATTATTATTTGGTGAATTATATTTGCTGAGATGGATAACACAAAAAGTGATGTCCTGGGCATGTCTAGTTCAGTTTCCAGAATCAAGTGAAAGCCACACCACCAAATGGTGGAGCAATACTCCAAGTCCTGGTGTATCATGAATAGATAAGTGTAGAATTGAAGGGTTTCAATGTCTGGGGCATAGACATTGATGAAAAATGAAGTGTTGCCTCTTGTTAACTCTAAGGTAGAATGGGAGACCCCTTATTTCTTTATACATTTCCTCTTGTTATGGAGTAGCTTCACCAGTGGTCATAGAGAGGTATACTGTGTGCCACCAAGAAAAAGAAAAAAGTGTGGCAAATTCTCTACCGGGAAGTTACATATCTGCAGGTCCAGTTCTGAAAAACCATTTCGCCTGTTGGCTGCTTTCCAAAATTCTCCTGTTTCTAAACGTTTTCCAACCTCTCTGATACCAGATTGTCGGAGAATGTTCCTGTTCTTTATTCAGGCATGACGATCGAGCAATCAGTCAGTCACTGTCGGAAGTCACCAAGTAAATGTACAAACCTGCATTTGCTGCAAGGCCCACTGTTTACTAATCCTCCTGGTCAGCCTCCTGGTCAGCCATGATAACTCAGAACTGACACACTTGAGAATTTGATACCGAGGAAAAACAAGGAAAATGAGAGAGTATTTGGCTTGTTCCTTATGGAGATGAAATGTAGGGTCAACAGTACTCAAAGAAATAAAAATGAAGTTATATTCTGGATCTATTTTACAAGTGGTGTTTAGTATGTGCTAAAATTTAGCAGTAATTGAATTGGACTCTACACTTTCAACTTTTTCTGGCCTGCAAACGTTTTCATAGGTAGAAGTTAAACAATTCATCTTGGGCAAAAAGGTAGGGAATCACTGGAGTAATTGGCCTGCAACAATGCACTGGGCAGCTTAAGTGGCCAACCTCCATTTGCTGCTCCTGGTGAAGCATTAGTACTGCAAACCAAAAAGTGAAGGCTCTACGAGGTAGACCTAAAAATAATAGTAACATGTTGTAACTCTTGTGAAACACTGCCTCAAACATGAATTAATACCACACAAACATTATGGGAATTAAAAATGAGACTGATACAAGATAACTTGATTTACCACAACTAATATACTGGTGTAATACGTTCTGGACAAGATGTGCCCTGCAGCCTTTAATTGACAAACTAGCAAGTAAGTGTCTTACAACGAAAGATAACAAGGCAATCAGACCTGCTTTCCAGTCGTATTTGGTAACCAATTGTCTGACCAATCTTTTCTCCTCTTTCGGCAGCTACTCGTTCAGCCACAGCAATTGCTGCTAAACGCCTTGGTTGAGTGCAAAATATGCGACAGGGAATGCCATTTTTGTAGCTGTCATCTAGAAGAAACTGTGGGATCTGGAAAAACAGAAGTGGGGAAATATTACTATGATCCCTTTGAGAAGAGAAAAGAGCAAAACTATTTTAGTATAGATTCTTGCATAATGCAACTGCAATGCTGTGTTCATGTAAACAACCAGTGTGCTATGGATACAATGAAGCTGTTCAGTATCCATCAACTTCTAGCATTCTCCACTGCTGTGCTCGTAATTAACCCCATACTTCACCACGCCCTGGCAGCAGCGAAAACTTTCCATTACTGCCCCCAGTACTCCAGTAACATCGCCAAGAAGCACCAAGAATGTTGCAGTGGCAATTACAGAAAGAGGGGATACTGTAATAGCTCCGATGTGGTAGCCACAAAATCTTCCCTGCACACATATGAGGAAGCAAGTGAATCCAGCTATAAAGGGGAGACACCAACTTGCAAACTTTGTCCCTCCTGAAAAAAATACATCTCTGGCATTGCAGCATAACTATGAACCCAAAGCAGGAATCCCTTCCATTAGTCAAATGAGGAGAAAAGTGGAAAGGGAACATAAGCCACCCCTACACTCCTCCCCACCACGCCTGAACACAAAACCAGGTTTATAGCTTCCAGGCGGCTTGAATAATCGGCTATCCAGGATCTGTCACCCCACAACACTGGTCAATAGGAAGTCCTTTTTCAATAGAGTAGTGCCAAATAGTGGCCACTACTTAACTTACAGATCACTTAGCGGACCTCTCAATCTGACACACCAGAAACTCTGAAAGCCTACAAAATGATAGAAACGTTTCTAAGTTAAAAACAAGCATTGGCATAGCCAATAGGTCTCGCCTTTGGGACCTTATAAGTGTTTAGCCATGCAACACTTGCATAACTAAATACTTATAAGGTCCCAAAAGCGAGACCTATTGGCTATGCCAAGTGGCCGTGCGGCCGCGAAAGTGAAAGTAATCGCGGTCAAGCGTGGCACGCGCGCCCGCGCACATGCACTGTAGCTCTAGGCTGGCCTGGTAGCACTTTTTGGAGCCCTCTCAATAAGTCTCACCAGACCAGCGCTGGGTCAGGCGAGACCTAAAAAACGAATGGTGTGAGGGACTGGCTCTTTAGGACAATTACAGAGGAGTACAAAGCCCATTAGATCACATATATGTATTAAACAAAATTGCCTTAATAGCTAGTTTTTGGATAAATGATGCACTGTTGAGCACTGCTTGTACCCACCTTTCCCTCTGAGCCATTATGTCTTCAAGATTTCAGGGAGGACAGGATCAGTGGGATACCGAGCAGCATCTGTAGTGAGCACATGTTTATGAATGAAGGAGGCAAAATTAGTAAAGGGGACGGGAGGCTATCCAATTTACAAAAGTGCCATTTTTGCTTTAGGAGTGTGACAGGACCACCATTTTAATTCAGGAATCCTCCTAGTAGAGGCAATGGATTTTAAGTTTAGTAGAGCACCTGCCAGGCACATCAGCTGATTCTCTTCCGCCTCCACACACCACCAGATTTCCCCTCCGCAAGGGTATGAAAGTCTACCAAGTTATAACCCACCCTTCCTCACACTACACCAATCAGTCCCAGAGGGACCTGAGAGCCCACCGAGCTCAAAGATTTCGAAACTGAAATTAACTACAACTGTCAATGACAGAGTGGGGTAAACCCTGCTACAGGGGATTTACACCAAATTTTCACCACTTGACTTTCAGGTTGGGTGTCTGACTTATGAATGTGCGTTTTCAGGGGACCTGAAAAGCCCACTGGACACCGTACGTCATTTTTATTTATAGACACAGAAAATTGAATGGAGTGGGTTGGCACCCAGTACGGTTCTCTCTGACTCTCATCCAAAATATGCCTATCAGTTTTCCTAATTTATCAATCAACAGGTCCTGGTTTATCAGACAACAGTTATTACCAACAATATGATCTGTCTGGGACCTGAAATGTGTATTGAACTTGAGGCATATTTCCTTTCGGTTCTTTCTACCTCTCTCAGAGAACATGAAATATCCCCTCAATGCCAAAAAGCATTACTTCTTAAATGCAAAAAAAAAGTAATCAGGGAACACACCATCATCATTATTATGATACTTGTATAGTACAGAAGATCCAGGGTACAATCAAATGTCCTAAACGAAGCTTGCTCCACAAGCTTAGAATAAGTTAATTCCTTCGCCAACACTCTGGCGGTCTACGGGGGTGGTACTGACAGTACCTGCAACTCACACATGTGGTGCAAACTGTTTAAAACTGTTTAAATAATCAGCAAATGCATACAGCAACTATACAGGGGCTTGAAGGGCATGTACATTCGAAACGTTAGTAGCAAATTAACGTCCTAATAGGTGTAATGAAAGGTGAAGCTGGGAATATGGATGTAAGCCCTTTAATAAAATGCATCACAAGGGGTGACTTAAATAATAAAGGTTGGTCAGGCAAACGTACAAAGGCAGAAAGGGCTGACAAATAACCTTTAATGAGTCTCACTTTTTGGGCCAAAGATCAAATACATTTTAAAACTTCAGTCTAATTGGACTGCAGAGTCACTTTTACGTTTTGAACACCCGGCCACAAACATAGGCCAGGAACCATAGTAAAAAGATTTAGTAGAGGGGTACCTGGATTCGAGAATAAGAGCCACTATTTTATTTCAGTTAGTGCTGCTCAATCTCCCCCCATGTAGGCTGTGGAAATTCGGGTGTAGGACAAGCACCTTTAGTGGTGTTTGATGTACCGCCCTAAGTGGCCAACGGTACGCCCAGTTGTGGTTCCTTGCTCACTGTGCCACTGGAACTCAGCTACACAGGACTGAAGCGACCCAATCAGGGTGCAATCGGTACTAGGTTGCTTGTGTTCCGGTTCAGAGGTAGCCTGGCTTGGCAGTACGGGCTGGACTGTTCCCTTGGGAGCACGACCAAGACTGATCTGCATATACCTGGGTGTAATCTGAGGCGACATGGTGGGTAAAAAAACGATGGGTTGGAATTCTACCCTGAGCGATTGCCAGTGGTTAGACTTATTGTAAGCAACCTCCCATCTCCTTTTGCGTGTTTGATGTACTGTCCTAAGTGGCCAAGGGTGTGCCCAAACGTGGGTCCCTTTCTCACAGTGCCATGGGAAAAAAGCTATACTCTACTGAAGAGCCCCCAATCATGGAAAACTGGACTTGGGTTGCTGGTATTCTGGTTGAGAGAGGACCTGACTTGGCAGTTCGGGCTGGACTGTTACCAATGGAGCAGGGCCAAGACTGATTTGCATATAGCTAGGTGTAATCTGAGAGGGTATGGTGGGCAAAAGAACAATGGGTTGGAATGCAACCTAAGAGACTGCCTGTGGATAGACTTATTGCAAGCATCCTCCCATCTCCTTTTGTGTGTTTGATTTATCACCCTAAGTTTCCAAGGGTATGCCTAGACGTGGATCCCTTGTTCACTGTACCACTGAAATCAAGCTACACCTGACTCAAGAGCCCCAATCAGGGCGAGACCTGTCTTGGGTTGCTTGTGTTCCGATTCAGAGAGAACCTGGCTTGGCAGATCAGGTGGACTGTTCCCACTGGAGCAGGACTAAGACTGATTAGCATGTAGCTGGTTGTAATCTGATGTGGCATGGTTGGGCATAATAATGATGGGTTGGAATGATACCCTGAGCAATTGCCAGTGATTGCAAGCAATACTCCCCTCATTTTTTTTTTTTTTAAACCTTTATTACAAATTGCAATAGATATACAGGTATGGGCCTACAACCTTCGGGCCGGCCGCTAGTAAACAATAAGGTCATAAACATATAGGTATAAACACAAGCAGCAAGCAGTACATGTCCCAAGGATCCGAAATATCATTTGCGGCTATAGGCCTTTACATCCCAAATGGCGGTTTAATTTTAAATGAAAAAAAAAAGAAACAAACCCACAAGGCGGCAAAAGTCCAGGTGACATTATGCGCTCCCCTAGGGAGGGGCCTACCAAACTACAATGGAAGGAGGGGGGGGAAGGGCAGGGGGCAGAGACAAAACCATCCCGACAACACAGAATCATGGAGATGCGCAGACTAGGGAGACAGGGCCTCAGCAGAGTCACACGTTAGGGGCGGGGCGCAAATCCCGCCACGATAGGAGTTCCAGGGGCCCCACACCTTTACCCATTTCCCAGGCTTGCCTCTCGCCACATACACAGTCTTTTCTCGGAACATACACCAATCCATATTTTCCTTCCACACCGAAATCGTGGGTGACCTCTGGGAGCCCCACAATTGTGCTATGTCACGCTTGGCCACCATATATCCCAATGTCACCCACCACGTTTGCGCCACCGTGTAATCAGTCGGCTCCCAAACATTCAACAAACACCTCCTCGCCTCGGGGAACAACGCAACATGCGTGACCGCCTGCAATACTGCATGCACGCCACGCCAGAACCGAGTCACCTCCGGACATTCCCACAAAACATGGAGGAAGGTCCCAATCATACCACACCCACGCTTACACATCCCATCCACCGCATATCCCATACGCATCAGGCCAGGACCCGTAACATACACCCTGTGGAGTATCTTGAGCTGGACGAACCGAAGACGGGCCGGTATGGCCACCTCTTTCGGGGAGGCCACCGCAGACACCCAATCCTCGTCATCCAGCTCCAATCCATCAGCGACCCATGCCTCACGAAGGGCGGCCAGCAGCCCCGAGCGATCATTGACGAGCTTTTTATAGATTAATGAAATAGTACTATCCGGCACATACCCATCTAGTACTCTATCTTCCAGTGGGGAGCACTCCGGGATGGACGCGACCTCCGGAAATACGGAGAGCAACGCATGACGAACCTGCACATACCGAAAGTACTCCCTGTCATGCAATTGGTACTCCGCTTTCAGCACATCTAACGTTTTAAATCCCCCCTTCGTCCAGAGATCCCCTACCCTGCTAATGCCGATCGTGTCCCACTTCTCAAAACCTTTCGTCGTCCACAAACAACCCAATCGCTCGGAAGCATACAATGGCGTCGCCCGGGTCAACCGATCCTTCCACCCCATCGCCGAGTTTGCCGCGTGCCACACACGTACCGCGACCCGTGTCGGACCCGTCAACCACGCGTCGAGCGATCTGGAGTAGAGCGCCCTATTGTAGTCGCCACCCGGCAACAACAATTTGTCCATCTCAAAAGCCGGATTAAGGGCAGGCCCATAAAGCCCGTGATTTATCGCTGCCAGCTGGGAAGCCCAATAATAACGTTTGATATCGGGGAGGGCGACCCCCCCGTCGTACCACGGGAGCGTCAGCTTCGCGAGGGCGATCCGCGGTCTCCAATCCCAGAACAGTTGGCGCTGCAAACCCTCCACCTCCCTAAAATAGCTAGCCGGCACGACATCCATTGTGTTTTGTAAGGCGTATAAAAACCGCGACAGTGACATCTTAAACAGTGCCGCCGGCCAAGCGGCGAGAGCGGCAAGCGCCGCCAACGCGCCACATCCGCCTTCAAACGTTGGGGGGGGGGGGGGGGGGGGAGTAAATTCTGTGTGTGTCGGGCCGCTGAGTCCAGGGTAATAAAAATTCCCAGATACTTGAATCCCTGATGAGCGACCTGGATCGAACAACCCCGCGGGAGGATAGGAGCCTCTCCAAAAAGAACATAAACACAGGACTTAGCCCAGTTGATGACTAGGCCGGAGTTACGGCCAACGGAGGACAATACATCCACCAACACAATTAACGATTCACGCGGGGAAGCGAGATACAAAAGAATATCGTCCGCATAGAGAGAGACTCGGTCCTCATACTCCGGGGTCCATCGGAGACCAAGAATCGAAGGGTGCCACTGCAGCCACTCCGCCAGGGGCTCCAAAGCGAGCGCAAAGAGTAGAGGCGACAGCGGACAACCCTGACGCGTGCCCCTGCCCAACTCGAAGGGAGCCGACACTCTACCATTCACCACCACCTGCGCCAGCGGTCTAGAATACAGCAATTTCACCCAACCGATGAATCCCGGGCCAAACCCAAACCTCTCCAGCGTCGCCCAAATATATGGCCACTCAAGCGTATCAAACGCCATAGTGGCGTCCAGGGACGCCAAGATGGCCGGCTCACGTATAAACGGAACCCTCGCGAGCACCCCATGCAGACGCCGTAGGTTAAGCGCGGTGTTGCGATGAGGAATAAAACCGGACTGATCCTGATGGATCAGATCGCACACCACGCCAACCAGTCGATTAGCCAGCACCTTAGCAAGGATTTTCGGTTCCGCATTCAAAAGCGAAATGGGCCTGTAGGACGTGACTCGATCCCGCGGCCTCCCCTCCTTATGAATAACCACGATGGTGGCGAGACGCTGGTCCAGCGGGAGAGAACCCGCCGCCCGAGCCGCGAGAAACATATCACGAAGATGAGGCGCTAAGGTATCCGGCCGCAACTTGTACAATTCAATGGGAAGGCCATTAGGACCCATGGCCTTACCAGAAGCGACTGAGCGTATGGCCAGGGCGATCTCCTCAGACGTCGGAGTCGCGTCCATCAACAATTTATCCTCCTCCGAAAGGGAAGGCAACCCAATATCTTTAAGCAGGACGCGGGAATCCTCTTCTGGGCGAGAAGAGACCGGGGAGTACACCCCGCGGAAATACTCTGCAAAGCAATCAACAATTTCCTCGGGATCAGTAACACACACACCATCCACTCTCTCAACCAGCGGCACAACTCGACTCGCTCTCTCCTTTTTATCCAGCCACGCAATCAGTTTTCCAGCCTTATCCCCCATATCATACAGTCGCCCCTGTTGCTCCCTACTCATGCCCTTGGCCGCTTCAGTGACCAGGGCCTTGTAGTCTGCTTGTTTGAGTCTGAGAGCATGCAATTTGTCCTCCGTGACACCACGAGCCAGGTCACCCTCCAACTCAGTAATTTCAGACTCAATACGAGCCACCTCCTCCCGCTCGCGCCTCTTGGAATGGGAAATGAGGGACAGGGCTTCCCCCCGGAGCACCGTCTTGAACGCCTCCCAAAGAGAAACAGCAGACGAGACCGATCCCACATTATCTTCAAAATATTGCTCAAGGGATTTAATCAAATCTGCACGAATTGTGGGATTACGCAGGTACCAGGAGTTGATCGGGACCACCCTCCCCTCCACCCCCAGGACAATATCGAAGTGTAACAGAAGCGGGGAGTGGTCTGAAATACCCCGGGCAAGATGTCGCACCTCCCCGATCCTCCCCGCCTGGGCCGCTGGCATAAGAACATAATCAAGTCGTGAAAGACTACCATGGGCCCCGGAGTGGAACGTGTACTGTGTCTGTGCAGGGTGTTTTAGCCGCCAACAATCCACCAATCCCAGGGTGTCCAAGAGTCCAGACAACCAAGTTTGGGCCCGGGGGAGGTCCCTGGGGGGGTATCGATCCTCGGCTCCGGAAACCACAGCATTAAAGTCCCCTCCAACCACTAGAATCCCCTCTGGTAGCCCAAGAAGAAGGCGCCCAAGTCGGCAAAAGTAGTAGTCTGCAAACCCGGCGGGACATAAATAGAAACCAAAACAATCACTTTACCCTCCCATCTGCCCACCAGTGCAGTGTAGCGCCCCCTGTCATCATGGATCACCTCGTCAACCTCCAGCGGGAGAGAGGTTTTAACCATTATGCCCACACCCCTCGAACCAGAGGTGAAGCCCGAATGAGCCAGAAGGCGATAGCCCCGCCTATTCATAGCACGGAAGGAATTACCAATGAGGTGTGTTTCCTGCAGAAACACGATATCGGGTGAAATCCGTTTTAAAAACTGCAGGACCACCCCCCGTTTTATCCTGTCCCCCAGTCCGTTAACATTCCAGGAAAGAAGTCTCAGTCCCCTACCCCCCCATCACAACCAGCCCCAATCACCACCCTCCCAGAGAGCACTTTAAGTATGAAACAACAATAATCCTTCCTTGTGGTACGAACAAACAATACCCAACCCCAACCCAACATTCCAAACAAAACTCCCCCCACCCTGCACCCCTGCATGAGCCCAAACAGCCCCCCCAACTTGCAGTGTGCCTGTCGCCCTTGCATGAACTGAACTACAAAAAGACCCCCTGGAGGAGGAAAGAGAACCCCCTCAAGACACACCACAACCTCCAAGCGAAGGAGGACAAAGCATGACAGTCAAGGAACCCTGAGCCCAACAAAGAGGTGACATCACCAGAAAGTAGCCCCAGTGTCAATACATTAGGCCCGGTCCGGTGGGCAATCCCCACTCGCGGCCCCCAGTCCCTCTCGATCATGTCCCCTAGTGTCCAACCAATCCCCCGCCGCCTCCGGACGGTCAAAGAAATGAGAACGACCCTCGGATTCCACCCGCAGCCTGGCCGGGAAAAGCATGGCGTACTTCAAGTTCATGTCTCGGAGCCGCCGTTTGACGCCCATGAAACCCAGCCTCTGCTTCTGGACCGCTTGCGTGAAGTCAGGATAGAAGTTCACCTCAACGTTCTCTAGCTTAAGCGGCCCCTGCACTCTAGAGGCTTGTAAAATCGCATCCCTATCCCGAAAATTGAAGATACGTGCAATAAGAGGCCGCGGAGGAGCTCCAACCTTCGGCTTGCCACCAGGAACTCTATGGGTCCTCTCCACAGCGAAGAATTTGCTCAATCCCCGAGGCATCAGACGATTGGAAATCAAGTCCTCCACAAAGAGATCCGCAGCCGAATCCTCCAATCCCTCAGGCACTCCGATAATGCGGATGTTGTTCCTCCGGGCCCTACTCTCGGAATCCTCCAGTCGCCGATCCGCGAGAGCACTGGCCTGCCGGAGCTGACGTACCTCCGTTTGAAGGGCAGCCACCTCAGTCGTGAGGCCCGACGCGGTGAGGGCCAAAGAGTCAACCCTATCATTTGTCTTGGAAAGATCAGCCCTAACAAGGTTGACATCGATGAGAACCGCGTCAAGTTTGTGCGCCAGGGTGTCAAACTGTTGACCCACCGAGGTCTTCATCTCCGCTATGGCGCCCATGATATCCTGCAAGGTCAGGTCCGTTGGCAAATCCGGGGCATCCGCGGGCCGCTCCGGAGACTTATGCGACCCGCCGGGAGAACCTTTCGGCAGGGTGTAGCGATCCATAACGTTGGCCTGGGTAGAGGCACCAAGCCGGGCTGTTTTGGCCTTCAGCCTCTCTCCATCCTGCTTCGTCGCCATCGCCCTGTAATCCGTGCACCCACGAGTCCAGCGACAGGGGGGGTGAACAATCGAGGCCGAAGACCCCAGAGGTCGCCTCAGGAAGGCGGAACGGGTCCCCGCAGAGTAGGCAGGGTCCCCCAGTGAGCCAACCACCACACTCCGCGAAAGAGCCGAGATCCCACTTGCGATGATGGCAAGAGGGCTCGAAAGCGAAAGTGAGGGGTGCGCGCCCCGCCAGGCTCGTCCCGCCGTTGTTATTCACTTCACCACTGGATCGCCCCTCAACTCAAGTCCGGGGTCAGAGGAGAAGCAGGCCGCAAACTTCAAGCGAAGCCCATCACCGCACCCGGGGTCCGATTCGAAAACGGAAAACGGGCACCACCTCGGCTCAGGTTCACAAAGTCCCCTCAACCAAATCAGGATGAGGACAGGATAGATGTAGGAGGTCGTGGAGGTCCTCGGGAGCCTCGCACCTACGCGGCCATCTTGGTTGCGCGCTAGGCTCCTCCTCCCTCCCCTCATTTTTTTGTGTGTTTGATGTTCTACCCTAAGTGGCCAAGGTTATGTGCGAATGTGAGCCCTGCGCTCAATGTGCCACTGGAACCAAGCTACACCCAATTGAAGTGCACCGATCAGGGCCAACCGGTCTTGGATTGATTGAATTCCAGTTCACAGAGAACCTGGCGTGGCATTTCGGGCTTGACTACTCCCATTGGAACAGGACCAAGACTGATTTTCATATATCTGGGTGTAATTAGAGATGGTATGGTGGAGAAAAGTATGGTGGGTTAAAATTCTACCCTGACCGATTATCAATGGTAAGACTTATTGCAAGCATCCTCCCTTCAGCTTTTGTGAATTTGGGTGTAGGGCCCTGCCCTGTTGCTGAAAGAGGAGGTCCTCACGAACAGGGAGCCAGATCAGAGGGCAAATGCTCAGGATCAAGAGATAAGAGTAATACTGTCACATAGCCAGATCCGGATATATCAGGATGGTCTGAGCACAGCTCCTCTGAACTCAGGACAGGAGAGGCAGAAGTAAGAATGGATACAGGGGACCTGCCTCCCATTGCAGAAGGAATGACTCTCCGAGGGAACATATATATGAAAACTCTAGTGCGCATTAATAGCAACACTGCACATTATTAGGTGTGATGATAAGGTCCTACAAAGGCATCACACTTGGGGAAGTTGCCTTGAGCCATCTCCAGATGTAGATGTCATTCATGGTTCGACAACGGCCATCTGCTGAGCTCATCTACCCTGGCGTTCATATGGCTGACTACCAGGGAGATCCCTTAACAGTCCAGCAAGGTCCACAACCCCACACCACCTACTTGTTGCAGTACCACATGGCAGTCTTGCTGTCCATTTAGACTTGAACCAGTGTCCACTTGGAGGGAAGGAGGAGCTTCATAGCTAATTGACCGATACAAAGCTCCAGAAGATTAACATGAAGTTTCATCCCTGCAGTAGACCAAAGGTTCTCGGATTTCCTCTTCCCCTAGATGACTGCTCAGCCCAGAGACAATGCATCTGTCAATATTGTGAACTTTGGGTGGTGTAGGGAGAACAGCTTGCCACAAGACAGGTTGGTGTCCGCCTCCCAACACTGAGGGTCCCAGCCTGTCTGACAGGTGGGACTAGCTCAATGTATGAGGCCAAGAGTCCAAGAAGCATCAGAACTGTCACCACCAGATCCCAGGAATGCGTTTGAAACACTGGGGATCATAGCCTGAATATCTTCTAGGCAGAAATGCCTTGAACTTCACTTTGTCCAGGATGGCCCCCATGAAGTGAACTGTCTTAAAAGGCATCAAGTGGGACTTGGACTCGCTTATGAAAAACCTCTGACACAAAAAGGGCAACCAGTGTTTGTATGTATATCCGCTGCAAAGATGTACTGAGACCCCACCATCACATTTGTAAACACTCAAGGGGCAGAGGTGAGTCTAAAGCATAGAACGGTAACCTAAAAATGCTCTACCCCACTACAATCAGAAGAAAGCCTCTGTAGGACTACAGGACAGTCATTATGGACCCTGCAGGACCCAGGTCAACATCCAATAGCCTGGGCCACAGTAAGCACCTTGACTTTATCCCTTCACAAGAAGCCGTTCAATGGGTGAAAAACCACAATCAACCTGAGCAACCCATCCTTTTTGAGCACCAAAAATAACTGAAGAAGCACTTCTTACCTTCCTCTGCGACCCTCTCTATCGCCATATGGACAATATTTCCCACAGAACGTTGGCTGTATGACATGCTGAAGTTTGAATGGAAAAAAAAAGTTGGATGTGGCTTGCAGCCGAGAGAAATGGCTGCGGCGTAAAGGAGCTCCGAGACCAACTCGAGTTCCCCACACAATCCGAAGCCCTATCCGATGAAAAATCCGCTCACAATGACATCTAATAGGTATCGGAGGACACGAGGCATCTTCCGATTCCGCCTAAGGCTCGGCAGCAACGTCGCAAGAGGGACAGGAGCCGCTGACGTATAGCGGCCTAGCATCCTGGGAGAAGCAGCGGCCTCGATTTATGGGAGGCCCGGCGGAGGAGTACACGACTTGTCGCGTCGCCGAAGGCCCGGCGACTGCCGCCCTGGAAGCCGCAGCGCTACGGCACTGATTTGACTGCCGCGACCCTGCCCTCTTTGGTGAGCCACGAGGGAGGCAAGTGTAGGAGGCGACGTGGTCCTTCTAACTGAGGGGCAGGCTGAAGGGCACAGTACCAGCCGGCTGCACGGCCGGGAAGGTAGCAGATTTGGGCCCACGCAGAGGATTTGCCCCCACCATAAGCACGTCCTGCAAGACATCCTGAAGTGACGAAGTGCAGGGACTACACTTTAAAGGTGCAGGCTGCTGGGGCCACGTGGATTGCGGCGCTGGAGCAGTAATCCTTACACCGGCTAGCAGTCTGGGCCTCTGTGCTGGGGCCGGAAAGGAGTGTGGCCGGACAAACGTGGCGGCGTCGGCGGAGGCATTGAAGAGTGCTAGTGGTGTGGGCGCCCGCCTGGACTGGATAATCCGCTGAACACACAGGGAGCAAGCAGCGCAGTGAAGAGCCGGTGGGCATGAGAGCCAACTGGTTGGGGATACCGCAAGGGCTCATCTGGCTCGCTCTATGATTTATCAAGATAACTGAGCCCAGGAGTGATGACTACCCGGTAAGATACGCGGCACGTGGTGGTGATTTACAGCCCAGGGGGAATCGACCTTACCGCATATCCAGAGGCGAGTGTCAGCGGTGCCACTCCTACCCTCACCCTGCGGCGGGACCACACTGCCTGGATGCGCGGAGGCGACCTGTCCTGAGGGGGCTACAATCCTGCCCACCTTTTATCTAACTGGGTGCGCGGGAAAACCGACAGGCCGCGTGTGTCCTGTTGGCACACGGCAGGCGGCGGCGACTACCGCCCAGTGGTGGGATATAGGCCCTTAGAGACCTTGTCGATCTGCCTAAGATGGGGGGCAGAGGGCCTCGCAGGACCTCGCAGCTCAACCTGGATAAGTATGCGTATGCTAACGATTCTCCAGCAATACCTGAGCGACGGGCCCCAGCGGAAGTGGACCACACATCGGAAGGGTCGCCCAAAGTCACGCTTGAAGATATAATGTCTCTCCTTAAGAACGTGCAAACCACAGTAGGATCAATCTCCTCTGATGTCTCATTTCTGAGAGCGGACTTTCAGAAAATGGCCACTAGAGTCACCGAGGTGGAAAAGAAGGCGACCGTGCTTGCGACAGACACAGGCGAGCTACAACGGAAGGTTCGTCAACTGGAAGCTGACAACAAGAGCATGGCGGCCAAACTGGACGACCAGGAAGGGCGTTCTAGACGCAATAATGGACGAATCACGGGAGTCCCGGAGAACGAAGGTAGTCAAGCCATGGATCTTTACATTGAAGAGCTGATCAAAACCCAGCTGCAGCCCAGGGGGCTCTCCTCCTTCTTTTCAGTGGAGAGGGCACATCGGGTCCCGGGGGGCAAACCCAAGCCGGGGGCGCCGCCCAGGACTGTCCTAGCCCGTATTATCAACTTCCGTGATTGAGACGTCATAGTACAGACCGCACGGGTGGCTCCCCCGGTGCGGGTCCAGAACTCAGTGATCTCCTTTTTCCCGGATTACACCGCGGCGGTCACAAAACGCAGACGAAGCTTCATGGAGGTTAAAAAAGAACTCAAAAGCAGAGAAATATCGTACTCCATGTTATTCCCGGCCCGGCTGAGAGTAGTGGCGGAAGGGAAGACGTGGTTCTTCGACACGCCGGAGGAGGCATGGGATTGGGTAGAGGGCTGCCGACGGGCAGGTGGACACCGGTGAGGAGGAAGATATACGCAACGACCACCGGAGGGGAATGAAGCGGACGATCGGACTGGTGAGACCAACAAGGAGACCTCCCCGCACAGTCGGTTGGACAGCGATGTCCCTTGCCCGTAAATTGTTGAGTATTGACCCAAAGTAAAAATTGGCCCATAAGCAGTGGTAAGCACAAGAAGAACTGTGAGCACGGGAAAAATCGGAACAAGAGGGATACAGTAGCCGCAGAGATTGACCGACGCTGCCGGGTCTGGAGCGGCATCACCGGAATATAAATGGCACGACGCACTTGAACTCTATCGATGTTCGCACATGACAAGACTAATAGTTTGTTGCTAGTCTTTGAGAAGGGGGACTTCCAAGCGCTTCTCGGACTTCCTCCCCCCGCACGCAAGTATTGTTAATGGGATCGAAGCACTCTGCATTGTTGGGGAGGCGGGTAGTTGGGAATCCGTCCAGCAGGGAGGGGGAGGAGAAGGGGTTTGTTCTTTCTTCATTTTTTCTTTTTTCAGTAAGTGAAGTTTGTTTTATGTTTTTAGTTGTTCATTATGTTTTATGTACACGAGCACATACACATCTATCGGAGTTAATCACGCAAGAGTCAATCCACACGCTAGGTATGTCACTGACTACGACTCGCCTTCATGTCCTTGTCACCAAACCCATGGGGCTATGACAGACACTACCTCTAGGACGCAAGCGAACAACGCGAATACACTGGGGTCGCCTCTAACAGTGGTCTCCTGGAATGTAAACGGCCTGGGTAACAAGATAAAAAGAGGTCTAGTGCTGCAATACCTCAAAAGACACGCCCCGTCTGTCACCCTGATACAAGAAACACACCTGGTAGGCACAGCAGTCAAAGCACTGGACAGATGGGGCTTCAAAATGGTGACCCACTCTGAATTCACATCAGGCTCTAGAGGGTTTGGGATCCTGCTTCGTAAGGCCTGCCCTCTGATCCTCACTGCAACCTGGACTGATGATCAGGGACGCTTCGCAGCGGCCTCCTGTCAATGGGAAGGGTGGGTCTTCAACTTTGTCTCGGTATGCATCCCTCCGGCGCTACACACGTTAGCTTTCAAAGCCCTTGGCAAGTTCTTGTTAGACCTGCCCCCCGGGGAGCTCATACTGGGAGGGGACCTCAACACCGTGATGGATGCCAAGCGCGATAGATGCCCCCCCAGGAGCTGCGGAGCGGGTTCCTCGCCCCTACAAGATTTCCCGGACGCACTAGGCCTGGTGGATGTCTGGCGCGTGCGCCATCCTTCAGAGAATCAATACACACACCACTCAGGAGCGCATAATAGTCTTTCCCGAATAGACTATTTTCTCACCGCCCAAACAGGATTAGAAGGCGTACAAGAGGTCAAGCATCTCCCGAGAGGCATCTCTGATCATTCACCCCTACTACTAACACATTCCTCACAGCTCAGGGGTCGTAGACGTATTTTTCCCATTCACCCGGGATACCTTAAAGTTCCACAGATTAGAAAAGCCATGCATAAGATCACGAAGCACTACTTCCAGGAAAACACACATACAGTTAAATCCCCAGGCGTCCTCTGGGAGGCATATAAGGTTGTTCTACGAGAACAGGCCATTTCAGCGATCACCGCACATAAACGAGCACTAGCACAACAAGTATTGGAATTGGAACGAGTGGTACACCGCGCTGAGAGTGACCATGCAGCAGATCCAAATGACATCAACACCCATGCCCTACATTTAGCTCGACAGACATATAGAGACCACATATCGGAGGTAGCCAAGACTCGGATCACAAAAACACGCCATACAATATATGAAGCAGGGGACCAGACTGGTAAGCTACTAGCATGGATAGACAAAAAAGAGAAGGCCAGCCGCTGGGTGGCGCACCTTCCGTTAGCTACCGGAGAGACGATAACAGACCCAGTTGCTATCACAATGGCCTTTGCACAGCATTTCGAAACAGTATACACTCCTATAGCAACAGCGACGGTGGAGGAAAATCTAGAATTCCTTCGGGACATACAGCTCCCACAATTAACCCCGCAAGAAGCACAGTTATTAGACGCAGATCTCACCACTGAGGAAATTGCTGTGGCCATCAAAGGCCTCCAAACCGGGAAAGCGATGGGACCCAACGGGATCCCGGTGGAATGGTACAAACGAGAGACGGACACACTGGTACCACACCTATTAAGTATGTTCCAGACCAATCTGGAAGAAGGGATGCTCCCGAGAGACCAAAGGGTGGCCACACTAATAGCGATACTTAAACCCGGGAAACCCCCCCAGGAGTGTACCTCCTACCGGCGGATCTCCCTCCTCAATTCTGAAGCCAAAATACTGGCAAAAGCGCTCGCGACTAGACTGCAACCCCATTTAGCGACGCTCATACACCCGGACCAGTCGGGGTTTATGCCGGGCAGAAACACAGCAATGAACCTCAGACGCTTACACGGTATAATAGCCAGCGCGCCTGCCATACAAGAAGAGACAGTCATCCTTTCACTGGATGCCAGTATGGCCTTTGATCTGGTGGAGTGGCCATTTCTTTTCGCGGTACTGCAGCGCATGGGGTTCGGACCCAAAATCTGTGCATGGATACAGCTGCTATATTCGCGGCCGCTGGCGCAGGTAGCGGTCAATGGGCGACTGTCGGAAGACTTTCCGCTGGGGCGGGGAACCAGATAGGGATGCCCCCTCTTCCCATTGTGGTTTGTGCTGGTACTGGAGCCGCTTGCGGCATGGATTCGGACAGACCCGGTGATAAAAGGGCTGAAGTGGACAGAGGACTGGGAGGACCGTATCTCCCTCTATGCGGACGACATTCTACTATACCTAACACAGCCAGAGCGCTCACTCAATAGCCTATTAGACATTTGCGCCTCATACTGCAGGGTCTCTGGGTACTCCATTAACTGGAACAAATCTGTACTATATATACTTAACGGCCCTCCCCCGCGCCTGCCCAGAGGAGCTGCAATACAGATAGCGCCGAACGGTTTTAAATATCTTGGCATTCACATCACTCCAAACCATGCACACTTTGCAGAACGTAACCTGCTTCCGCCGCTGCAGAGATTAAAGAGTGATGTGAGGAATTGGCACTCCCTCCCGCTGACAATGTTGGGGCGGGCTGCGTTGTTTAAAATGATGGCCCTCCCCCGGTTTCTTTATGCAATACAGAATACACCCATGCCAATACCCAACTCATACTTAAAAGCCATTACGGCGGAGGTGGGTCACCTGATATGGGCAGGGAAACCTCATCGTATAGCTGTACGTAAGTTAATGCGGAGCTGGTATGACGGTGGCATAGTGCTGCCAAACATCAATCTCTATTACTGGGCCTCCCAACTGATAGTGGTCAACCAATGGCTGCACGCCCCCCAGGACGAACCGGCTCTACGTATAGACAGACACATGATGGGCACGGACGGAATAATGGGCGTGCTATATGATAAATCAAAAATAAGCAAACTGATCGGCCCTACAGCCCATGTGGTGCAGGTTTGGTTTAAAGCACAGCGAGCACTGGGGTGGGAGGGGGTGATAACCCAACATACACCACTGTGGGACTCCCCCCGGCTTGGTAAGCTACGGAAGAGTAAAGGCTTTAAGAGATCTGACTTAAATATATCTCTATGTATAATTTGAAATGTGAATGGATAGCGTGTGGTGTATGCTATCGATCAATATCGGCATTACTTATGATGATGTATGGCTCAAATATGTTTGTATTTGTTAATGGTAATAAAGAAAAATAATTTTCAAAAAAAAAAAGTTGGATGTGGGTGGGGGCATTTGTGATGGTCAGGGTATAATCTATCTGAAAAAGCTACAAAATCAACTGATCCAACGGTATAGTGCACCAGCTGGGTAAGAAAAACTAATTTCTGGGTAAGAAAAACTAACTAGTGGAGGTGTGTTCTGCCTTTCCTGGATTAGTCAGTGATGGACTGAATGTGCTGCATTAGAATAGTTGGAGGAGATTTCCTTGCACCTGAATAGGCCTGGTCTGCCTTGCAAAATCTTGTCTCTACCTCCTGCTCGGAAGCTGGGCCAGAGAAGATCAAACTGGTTTGGACTAACCACAGACACTCTCTTCCCAAAAGAACAAAGAGAAATGCAGTATAAATATGGGGGCCCAGACCCCAGAACTTTAGAACTCGCTGGAATTAAAGAACCGGCCTAGAGGAACTGCTAGAAGGCGTTGGCCTGCAGTTGCTGCTTCTGCCTTGGGCAGTGAAAGGACTGGACTGAACTTTCTTTTATTTGTTGCAGAGTATCTCCAAAGGCTTGAAATAGAGCTTGCCTCCGTTCACGAAGTCTCAGGGACAGCAAGGACTTCACTTACCTCTGGGTACAGCCTCTGGAACCGCGGATTCAGTGGACAAAGAGGGGAAGCAGCCGACACCGCTGCAGACTCCTTGTCCTGAAGACACCGCAGAGAGTACCACCGCACTTCGCACTGCAACACTGGTCTCACCGGCGACTACGACCGCTGCCGCCACCAAGCCGCTGCTCGCACCACGACCTTTGGGCACCGCATTCCGCACTGCCTCGCTTCACTCTGCCTCCCTGGTCTTACGGACAACGACGCTGCCCGCTGACCACGACACCCATGACAGCACCATGGTTTGGGGGCACCGCTACTAAGTTACACAATGCACCCCCCCATCTCACACCGCAGTCTGGGCGGCCCGACGCCAGCTCCCATCAACCGGCACTGTCGCTTGCACTGTGACCGGTCAGCATCGCCACGAGCACCGCCTCACTCTGCACCGCAGCCCTGGTCTCACTTATGCCGCTGGACGACCGTCACCGAGCCGCTGCCTGCACTGCACCTTGAAACACTGAACGCCCCATCGCTACACTTCACAACACAACTGCGACGGTGCCACAACCAACTCGCACCAATGTGATCGGCTGCAACCAAAAGATACTGTTTACGAGTGCCGACACCACAGCTGACGCGGTCGCACGGAATTGTTGGATTCTGTTTTCAGCACAGCGGTGGTACCAGACGGAGCTACCGCTTTCAAGGAACTGCATTTTTAAGGTTGTTCTTGCGAAGTACATATTTTTAAGTACTGTATGTTGGATTCTTATCATTTTGTTCTTGTTTCGAATATATAAAGTATTGGATATTTTTCTAAACTGTGTGGTGTCTTTTTGTAGTGTTTTCACTGTGTTACTTTTGGTTATGTGCAAATGCTTTACACACTGCCTCCGAGATAAGCCTGACTGCTCGTGCCAAGATAAAAAGGGGGTGGGCAAGGGTTATTTCAGTAGTGTATCCCCCTTACCCTGCCTAGAAGGAACGGTCCCTACTTGGACAAAGGTGCACACCATTGCCTACTAGAGACCCCCATATCTAACAGTCTAACTTTCTAGGAACCACACTTCACAATGTGTGAACCCAACTTATAGCCCCCTAGAGGCAGGAGAGAAGGGAAAGAGTTGTCTACCAGCAACCATAGATAGGTAAATAATGAAAGGAATTGACCCCTATAAGACCAATGATCCTGAATGTCAGGAATAGAAGTCTTCTACAAAAGATAGATCCTACGAGGCTCACGCCGCTCCCCCTCAATGAACAAGCTAAATTAAATCCTCAAAGAGAAGAAATGGAACCCATTAGAGGGAAATATTCTTTAGAAACATCTTCAGCAATAACGCACAGCATTATGACAATCCAGAAAAAAATCACATTAAATAACCTTTTCCAATAGAAGGAATAGAATCGGTTAAAAACCATATCTACCTGTAAACCTAGAATAACCTGATTATACTACTAGGAAAGTAAGCAATCAATCATGCTATGAGAACATGAACATGCTCAATAGCACTGGCCATAAGATAGAACCTGAATAGCAATATAATGCCACAATGCTTCACAAAATAAGTGTTAGATTAAAAATGTTCAATATCTAGCAGAAGTAGAGAACTTCAGCTATCGTGTGAATGTAAGGCAAGTACTAGGGAAAAAGCCAAAGCCACATAAGCAATAATGAAGGCTACCAGCTATCCCCTAAGAATATCAGAAGAAATTTTGGGATAGACGCTCTAAAGCCTTACCATACAAATACATATTAAACATTTTATCATATTATCCGAGTGTATTATGATGGTCTTTGCACATAAGCCTCTCATTAAAAGGCACATCATATACTCCCAGACTCCAATGGGATACAAATTCAAAGGTACCTAACAAGGGGTACCAAAGTACAAGGATATATGACATTAGACTACTGAGAACTAATCGAACTCAGCCCACTCCCACATGAGACTAAAATTGCACAAACTGAGCAAACCCCACTCAGCACATATATATATATATATATACATATAAATAGAGCCAAGATGTGAAAGGTGAGTCCTACTATCACGCGTTTGGAGGCACCCACCTTAAGAGTTTGGCAGCCGAAGGTGCAGTCGGAGCTGTGATGTATCATTATGCTGCCAGAACCATCGCTGAAGGACGATCTGCTGACCAAGGTCGTGAGTTATTTAAACCCATGGTTAGGTGGTAATTAGACAGCTACCTGCTGATTTAGCTTGACTTACCAACCAGCGGCAGGCAGAGGAGTGCACAGCGCAGGACGGCATTTTAACAGCCATATAGGGCAAGGAGAGACTGGTATGCAGAGTGGGGCAAATTGTGGAAGCAAGGACAATGACTCTGTACTTACCAATAGTGGCAGAATGGTTTATTGGGACATTCAAGTAAAAAATAATTACTAATAACAAGTACGGAGACACTGCCCTTCCAATATGGTGGCAGAAATTGAGGGAACATCACTGCAGCTCTTCTTTGTTTTCCATCATTAGGAATTCACCAATGAGAAGGGTGTTTTTATTATTTAAAGGAACTCAATGTCACGCGCTACATATGTACATTTAAAGCACTGAGGAAGGCTTATTGCTGAAACGAGTTTGCATATATAAATGTATATTTTGAAACCACCCTGTGAGTGCCCTTTTGGAGCCAAGATATATATATTTCAATAAAAGATCGTGGACTATCTGTCTTTTGTGGAGTGGCGTCCTTGAAGCTCAGGGCATCTTTGGGAACACACATATATATACACACACACACATTTAAAGATGTTCAAAACAGCATACAAACATACTCCACTGCAAATTGTTCTTAATAGGGATTTTCTGCTGTATTTAATTTCCGCATATAAACAGTATGAATAGTGCGCCTAGGCTTCTGTATGTATCTTAATTGTGTTATCAATAGCATTGTTAGTTTTTAATCAAAACGTTTTTCTGTGTTACATAGCTGAGGAGTAAAACGTAAAGATAGCCAAGAAGGAAATCATGAATCCCATAGCAGCCCCTCCTCCCTCCTCCCTCCTCCCTCCTCCCTCCCTCCATCCCTCTCCTCCCCCCCCCCCCACTTGCACAGGTTCAGAAAACCCAGAATGACGCTACCATGATGATGGTGAATCTCGCCGCCTCCCGGCCATCTTGCACCACCTGCAATAGCTCATTTCTGGCTTCCTCTGGCAGATAAGGTAGCCTCTGTGCCACAGAGTCCCATAAAGCATGAGAAAATATGCCCATAACACATGTAGTATTTAAAGAACTCAAAGCCTAACTTACAGAAGAAAATATATTTCTCTCAGGTGGAAAAAGTTACTCTGAAATCTGAGAGGACTCTAATCCACTAACCTCCCCCAGGTCAGTCAGCCAATTTTCCTCCACAGGAGGCTGGACAACATTATACAAAGGGCTTGACCCTCCATATTCTCTCCTTCAGTTAATGAACTGTGTATTCCCGTTGCATTCGGCAGCCCAGCTGTGAACCCAATGATGAAGCATGACACCAACTAGGTTGTTGGGTGAGGGTTCTTCTTCAAAACCTATTGGTTTTTTCCACATGGTATTGAGTCACCTTGTGTTTGGATTCCTGTAGCAGATCCGTCCCTTTTGTTGTTGATGTCAGGGTTCCTCTGCTGGGTAACGTGGTTATCGTCAAAGAAATGTTGTGCCGCAGCACTAGCAGTGCATGCTCGACAAGCGTGTGAAAAAGCCAGTGTGCCTCAACCCAGGATTTTATGGTCCTGCCAGGGACTCAATAACGTTAAGGCAAGGGAGTTAATCCAATGTTGGAAGCACCTGTGTGCTTCTAAGCAGAGATCTATTGCCCCGCCGCGGAGGAGGTGAACACTCTAAGCACCTGGCAGATTGCATGGAGTGCGTTTGAAGTGGAGGGCACAGGCGGGTTCACGGCCAGGCTCCCTGGGCCAAACTCTGCAGGTAAGCCCACCCATCTGTTGTTGCAGGGATTCTGCTCATTAACAGAACTATGCTTGGGACCATATAAAATCAGTAGATAGGGACTGATTCACTGTATCACCTCAGTACCATGAGCCCAAGTCAGACTAGCTATAGTGTCTCACTTTCCCTCCTACCCATATCCAGAAAGACAAGTAAATTGACACCGCAAAGCACAACACTGCTGACCCTCGCAGGGATCGCGATAACAGGACAATCCCTTTTGCTCACACACTCATACTCATCCACAATAAGATATGACAGAGTCACGGAGGAAGTTTGAAACATTTATTTAAACTATCGTGCTCTTGAATGCAGTATACGTGCCGCAATCAGAAAACAACTGCCTAGCAAAAATACCATCAGCAGTCAGTAAACCGTAGATTATGAAAAGCCCTGTCATATTATAAAATAGATTACCCTAACCCCCCTCCCCTTCTACGGAAGCAAAGTGATTATACAACAAAGATATCTGGGATTAGTAACGGACCTCATACCTTAGCATAAACAGATGGATGTTCTATATCTTAGATACAGCAGTGACCTTCTCTCAGAAAATACCCTCTTTTGGTGTGTTACATTACTGTGCATACCTATATGACAAGACCTACATGCTCATAAACAACAGCTACATTCTTGTGTTGTGTCTAGGTGCTAGTGCCTGACCTGATCAAAATAACAAGGGACACTGTTGTTTGATCTTGTCTGCAGTCTTCAGACTAAATCCTAGGAAAGAACAGAACAAGAAAACAACTGCAGGTTCTGTATGAAAATACAATGTGGCACAAAAGCGGCTGTGTGTACATAGTAACGTGTGCAAAGCAAATGCAGCCTGTGTTGTGCACGGTTAGGCTAACATAGGGACTACTACAATGGGCCACGTATAGAACACATGACACTGTGTGACTGGAAATCAGGGTCCAAGAGACCTCGTGTGTCCCACTGAGACAGCACCTTGTTGCGCGTAGCAGGCAGCTGCCTGGGCTGCAGCCTACTTCTTGGGGACTGTATGGCGTGGATCCAGGACTAACAGTGAGACACAGACTGCTGCCTTGCTAGGATCTGTGTTCTTGGGCAGTGCTTCAGGCTGACTTCCCCAGAGCAGTATCGCTGGGCCGACTCAAGAAAAGTGATGAAGTGCCACACACGAGCTGGTGCAGGACAATAGAGAGCTCCACATGCACTGGTAAAAAAGAAGCCCGTAGTGTGCACCACACATGCTGGGGCCGAAGTGATGAAGCGCTCTACACGCACTCGGGTAGGAGCAGTCGTTTACTCTTCGAGGATCTTGGCTTCCCCCATAGCAGAACACTCGTCCTTGTCACGAACGTGTCTGCAGAAAGGAAATAAATGAAAGGCAGATGGTAGGGGCTTTGAGGTCACTGAGATCTCGTGGAGAACAGGGTGCAATCCAGCAAGCCCCTGGAGTTACTCTGGGGTTGTTAGTCCTTTAGTCTTTCAGCAGGGAAGAGGTCAGCAGGATAGCACCAACCAGCAGGGCAGCAGTTCGAAAACAGTCAGCACAGCAGCATTTACTCCAGCGTAGTTTCTTCTGAGTCCAGTAGTGTACTAATTTGATAGGGCCAGAGCCTTTATACTTGTACCCAAAAATGCCTTTGATGTAGTGGGACTTCAAAGGGGCCTTCAGAAGTGTACAAGGATACCTTTCAGTCCAGTCCTGGCTCCAGACTGGGAATTTTATGTAGTCCAGATTGGCAGTTTTCGTGCAAATCAAATTCCAGCCATCCCCTCAAGGTCAGGCAGAGCGAAAGGAGGTTTATTGACCTTGTTTAGAAACACGCTTTGTGTAAAAATCTTTATGACTGATATAGAGTCCTCTTACTACCATCTCATAGTGTACAGTGGGCCTGGAGCAGAGAACATGCTGCTAATTAACTTTTATAATAATAACTTTGAGGGCAACATGTCCCAGGTAATTGATACATTAGAGTGTGCAATTGACAGGGCAATAACGAACCATCGTAATCACCTGAATATAGTCTGGTTGGGCGATTTTAACGCTCATAGCTGTATCAGGATAACACCACCACTATGCGGGTTGATTGATGAAGAAGGTGTAGTACGACTGCATTTCTCACCCACCCCATATGGTAATGATCTGAATAGGCTTATGACTACTAGAAACTTGGTAATTCTTAACCCAATTGATGATTCTAAGGGCACTGTGGTAAAAACATTTGGGGATACTATCTATGGAACTACAATAGATTACCTATTGGTAGCTTCGCCCTTAAAGATATTTTTTAATCAGATAGAAACCCTTGTTACAGATTTTAGCGACCACGCTGCGATCACTTTCCAAATTTATTGGAAAAGCGGTTTTAATTTGTCTTATAGGAGAATCCCAGCGCCAACCATAGCAAGAAAGAATAGCGTAGTTCTTAAATCGGCAAAGATAAATAAAACCGTACTAATACCAAATATAATTGGGTGTACTCACCAGGAGATATTGACCTGCTCAGATCTGTACAGTGAACCACTGACTATAGTTCAGTCATTTGTCTCAGTGCTGAATGCCATGGAAAGCCATTTACGGTCCCCGAAGAGGAAGCAGCAAATTATGGCCCACGCTGTATTGGCGCAGCTTGCACCAAGGCACTCCGTAAATTACACATGGCACTAAAGGAAAAGCCAAGAGACAAAGCACTGGTCACCTATCTTCGCATCCAATACAGGGAAAGTAGGCAGGGTAGACTTAAAGCCGTGAAGGAGGATGCCTGGGATAAAGTGCATTCTAAAAAAACTCAAAAGAATTCCGGGCGATAATTAATACCTCTTTCCTGAATCAAGACACCGGCCCATCTCTAGATGTTCATGTGGGAGAGGATGCTTGGGTAGTTCATTACACAAAAATATTTGGGGCAGTTCCAGAAAGGGAACATTTCACTACTGACACATTAACTAATGACCTACATATCCCTAATGTGTTTTCCATGGCAGAGGTAAAATGTGGTCTGTTGCAATGCAGAAGCACTAAAAGCCCGAGGCCCGGATGGGGCTCCGATTGACTTCTTTTTTTTTTTTAAAACAGACCTCTGGATTCCTTTTTTGACTAATGTTTTAAATGTAATTACCGCAGTGGGTCCCCATGTCTCATAGAAAAAGACAATTATTGTATCAATATAGTGCCCAAAAACTATACGCCCATCTCACTCTTGGATGGAACAGTTCAATTAATGGGCCGCCTGTTTCTAAACAGACTGGGCTACTGACAAAAACATATTAACACCGGTACAATATGGTTTTATAAAAGGGATGGGGACTTTGGATCAGTGTTTAAACTTGAACTTAATCACAGTTAAGTATACCCAAGCTAAAGAAGGAAATATTTTTATGGCATTTATGGACCTTTTTGGCGGCTTTCAATTGAGTCTCACTAATCAAATTATGGACCATCGGGAAAGACATGGGGGTGGATGAAACTATAATATCTTTTTACGTCAATTATACTCCCCGTCCTCTGCGCGAGTTAGATATGGGAGCCAGGGTGAATGTACTAGATGATTCCCTATTCTGAGGGGTGTCTGGCAGGGGTGCATTCTATCCCTCTTTCTGTTCTCACTTCATACTAACGGTGTAGAATCAGCAGTGGTTCATTCTGTAACTGACGCTCCCATGGTAAATAAAAAAATGTATCCTCATATTGCTATATGCATATGATGCCGTATTGATAGCTAGGACTGGTTAAGCGTTGCAAAGGCTTATTAATAATTATATGTCCTATACGACTTCATTTGTTCTCCAGGTTAATGAATCAAAAACCTATATCTTAGTCGTGGGGAAACAACCAAGAAGACCACCTTCTTTTTATATTGCTTCTCGTAGAGCTGAAATTACAAAGACTTTTTTATATTTGGGTGTTCTATTCAATAGCTCGGGAACATGGTTAAATATGATAGAGAACAGATGTAACGCATTAGAAAAGAATATCATGGCCATATTTTCCTTCACGAAAGAATGGGTACAAAGCCATTGGAACCAATTAAAAAGATATATTCTGCTAAATCTATTGCATCAGCCATATATGGGGCAGGGATTTGGGGAATAACGAAGGCTGATGTACTACAGCGAAAAGAAGATGGTTTTTATAAAAAATTATTATTCCTCACCAAAAGTTGTCCGAACTTTAACATGCATTAAGAGTTGAATGCCCCATTTATTTCAGATTTAATTTTCCTTGCCCCGGTTTTACTCTGGCACTCAATTTGGCGGAGGATACTGTGGGACTAACTCAAAATATCATTAGGCATTGTTTAACCCTCAAGCAGGTGCATAAGGTACCATAGCTCCAGTATGTAAAAGAAACATTGCTAATATTGGGTCTTGAATATCTTTATAATAAACCATTCAACTGCCATTCAATTCCTAAAGCTGAAAATAAATAACGCTCCACACTGTACAGGGGAAACAAAGGAAATGCACATAATTGTAACAAAACTATGGTAGCAATATATTTGGGGCTTCCCACTATTCCCGATGAAGCAAACTTATGTTTCCCAGTTTGCCCATGTGATGGTACCTCCCATCAATCTAATCTCCATTTTATATTCTTTTGTAAATTCTATATGCAAGAACGCAAAAAGTATATCCGTCCTCCGTTGCGGAAATATAACTTTGCACAATGTCGCCCAGCTCGGTCTTTTCTCCAAATGCTCCCAGACCATTATGTAAGTTTTTCTCTTGCATCCTACTTATGTATGGTATTAACAACTAGGAGATTGATTGCCTTATAAACTGCACTTTAATTGGACTTTGGTACTATTTTTGCACATTGTATTACATGTGGGATGAATTTAGCACGTTTTAATAGTGTTTTTAGATCAGTTTGTATATGGTTTCGATCTGTATTTATTTGTATCCAATTTATTGTTACTGTAATATATTATTGAATTTTTATTTTATGATGTACTGAACTTTTATGATCTTACTGTTTGAGATCGAATAAAGATAATTGACTGACTGACTCACCGACAGTCCTGGCTCCAGACTACCGCAGGAGCGTAGATTAGCCCTTTTTGTGAGAGCAGGACACAGCCTGTTCAGGTGTGTGAACCACCTATCCCCCTCTCACCTCTCCCCTTTTCCCCCCCTCTCAGAATTCAGATGGAATCCCTGACACACCCTACCCTTCTTGTGTTTGTGGCTGTCTAGGGAGTATGCACAAAAGTGTCAATGTCAGTCTGGCTAGACGGTGTCATGCACTTTAGCACTAAATAGCAGGGGTTAAGTGCCCAGAGCCCTAAAGCCAACAAAAAGATGATCAGATAAAGAAGTAGAAGAAGGCAAACCCTTTGGGGTAACCCTGCAAAAAGGGCCTTTTCCAACAAGTTACCATCATGGAAACTGAATACAATGGAACATATGAGCGTGGAGCACCGAATGGGCTTTTCCCACTTCAGTCGTATTTGTGAACTACCGAGAAAATTGCCTCCTTTTTGTCTCTACCCACCATAACATTTACTTTTTTAGACCACTTAAGTTAATTTGGTTTGATGTAGAATGTGAATTTACAGAAGTAATGTCAAGTAAAGCACTGACGTTGCCACAAACCAGACAGTGAAATTGCTCTAAAACTCAAAAATAAAATAATGAGTATAAGAATTTAATAGTACCAAAAAGCAGCAGATGCAACTAAAATCCTAAGATCCATTACAAACTGTAGCCCATAAGAACAGCAAAGTTTTTAATGAAATTTTAAGATGGGCTAGCAAATTTACGAGATAATGGCATGCAAGCCACAGAGTAGAATGTTAACATGTTATGCTGGCCAGAGGGTCCCAAAGTTGGTCACTCGGTCAGATTAATGCCAGGGGAATATGGTGGTCCAGCTCTGCTTATTGCCCTTGTAGAGGGTGAAGCAGCAATTGCTGTGCAAAAATCAAAAAAGGTACCACTCTACCCAAGGGAGGCAAGGGATGCTGTACTGGATGGTGTTATCCTTGCAATTTCTGCACAACTCTACAAGAGCAAAGGTTAGAAATGGGCAGCTGGGTTACCACACAGAGAAATTAATTATTTCAGATGGAGTTCAATGGGGCTAGGTATTAGCCTATTTGTTCTTTCTATTTATTCATCAACGAAGCTGGTCACTTCTGTTTTTGTCTCAATCTTGATCCGCCCAAACTGGGAGAGGAAAAAATACCTAAAATACCTATTCTTCTGTAAGCAGACCATGCCATATTATCTTTAAATGAGTTATTGGTGTATTGTCTGCTAAAGGAGATTTGAAAAATATTGTTTAGAGAAGAACCTGTTACTGGCATCTTGAAAACCAAATTTACTGTAATAAACAAAAAATGAATCACTGAAAAAATCTGTACTGTGAAATGCGTCAGCTAGAGAAGGTAAACGTTGATTACTTAGGCATCAGGATAGACCATTGTCTTATTTTGAACCAACAAACGTTCAATGTGGCAAGCTACATTTGCCACAACGTTGGTTGTAGGAAAATGCCTCTTTTTGCATTATCACCCATATTGTTTGGACTGGTGCTGCTGCTTTTTTAATTCTGAGCTTTGGGACTCTGCTAAGTAGGCCCCACTGCATGCATTCTGACATCTAACACATGTTGAAATATTGGCTATACTCCTAAATAGCATATTTAACTCACATATACGTCCCTAGTATATGGTACAAGGTGCACACAGGTCCAGTAAGTTAAATGTCCCTAGTGGACAGTAGCACCCATTTTGTCACTCATAACAGTGACAGTGAAAACATGGCTTTAGGCCTACCACTGTAGCCAGGTCCTTAGAGGGGACCTGTTTGGACAGAAGTCAAGAGAACACATTGTTCCAGGTGTGACATGTAATAACTGCGCAAAATGTAGCTCTCCTTGTTCATGCGATACCATATTAGGAACCATGGAGATGGTATGGCATTTTGCTCTAGGACAAATATCACACTCATTGTTTGCTCTATTTATATTGGAAGTTTGACTGCAAACAAAGGGTTCTTCTTAGAACTATGAAGAGTTGTGATGAAAAATGTAATTATTATGCTGTGGTTAACGCATTTGTTTTTTTCTTTAAACAGCTTTTTATTCTGCTTACAAGCAAAAAATAAACAAATTCACCACAGTAGCCCCACATTTAAATATTGGGCAATCATTGTGTTGTGTCATCACTAATGATCGTATCCCTCTCCTCCCCAATCTCTTCCTGTTTCTCATGTGTCAAAAACGGTGGCATCCGCATTCGGAACTATTGGGGTAGCACAGGGGCTTTTCCTGTAAACATTCCATCTGCCCTAGACCTTCTACCATTTCCTCGGGCAACCCCTGTCTTCATAAACCCCCTTTTCAGCTACCATGCATCAATATATGTCTCTTTCCCAGTCTTCCAGAATCGGCACAGTCGCCGCCCCACATTGTCGAGCTATATTTCCTTTAGCAATGATCATACCAGCGTCATCCAAATTTGGCCCATGCGATCAAAGTCAGTGGTCAACCACACACTAAGAAGGCACCATTGAGAGGAGAACTGCTGAGCGCTACCCCATACAGCATTCATGCACGTCACCATCAACTTCCAGAAAGTCTGGATCATCGGACAGGCCCAAATGGCATGGAAGAAGGTACCCTCACTGCCACACCCTCTATGACTGTGGTACTCATAGTACAGCCCGTGGGCCGCAGCGGCCCGGCAGGACTTCCTAGCCGGCCTGCAGACCTTGCAGGTAATGCACCCCTGGCCCCCCAGCTTTTCACCATTTTACCCAAAAATTAGGCAATTGGCGCTCGTTGCCATTTGTTTGCTGGTGCGAGTGGAGAGAGAGAGAGTGCAGAGAGAGAGTGGAGAAACAGTGAGAGAGTGGAGAGAGAGACTGACACTGAGAGACTGACTGACAGAGAAAGACTGGCTGACAGCGAAAGAGACTGACAGAGAGAGAGAGACGGACAGAGAGAGAGAGAGAGACGGACAGAGAGAGAAACGGACAGAGAGAGAGACTGACAGAGAGAGAGAGAGGGAGAGGGGGAGAGAGAGTGGCTGACTGACTGAGGGAGAGAGAGACTGACAGAGAGAGGGAGGGAGACTGACAGAGAGAGGGAGGGAGACTGACAGAGAGATGGAGAGAGACTGACAGAGAGAGAGAGACTGACAGAGAGAGAGAGACTGACAGAGAGAGAGAGACTGACAGAGAGACTGACTGACAGAGAGAGACTGACTGAGACAGAGAGACTGACTGACTGAGAGACTGACTGTCAGAGAGAGACTGACTGCAAAAACAACAGTTGATGGACAGAATGCAGAACAATGTCATACATTCACCCCAGTACAGAGATCTGGGCCTAAATCCATTGTTGTTTTGCTCACCATGCCGTTCCAGTTTGAACCCAGCCATATGCAAATCAGTCATGACCCTGTGCCTCATGGGAACAGTCCAGACCGCACTGCCAAGCCAGGTCCTCCCTGGACTGGAAACAAGCATCTAGCTTGATTCCAGTGGCATGGAGAGCACGGGACCCACGTCTGGGCCTACCCTTACCACTCGGGGTGACAAATGCAAAAACAACAGTTGATGGACAGAATGCAGAACAAAGAGAGAGACTGACAGAGAGAGAGACTGACAGAGAGAGAGAGAGAGAGACTGACAGAGAGAGAGAGAGAGAGAGAGAGAGAGAGAGAGAGAGAGAGAGAGAGAGAGAGAGAGAGAGAGAGAGAGAGAGAGAGAGAGAGAGAGAGAGAGAGAGAGAGAGAGAGAGAGAGAGAGAGAGAGAGAGAGAGAGAGAGAGAGAGAGAGAGAAAGAGAGAGAGCGAGAGACTCTGATTGAGAGCCTGACTGACTGAGAGAGAGTAACCCTGTGATGGAATTGAAGTCAAAGTGTGTATGAAGCTATGCAATGCCTCTTAAGATTGCTATTGTCTGCTAATAAAAATTTATTATCAAAATGTGCTCTTTGTAGTTACATCTGCTTTTGAAATACAGCATTGTCGCATTGTCTAATATTTTGAAACGGATTAGAAAGTGTGGGTCAGCATTACATCACCTCCAGCTTTTAAATGATGAATTTACTTGTCTAATGATCTACAGATATATTTCTTTGACTGTTCGGTTACGGGACATTGTTGGTAAATGATTTTATGGATTTACTTATACCCCGGTTTTAAATTTTCAAGATGTTATTTCTATTTAGAATACTGAGATCCCGAGAATGAAATTGTGAACTACATAGAATTATTATTTGTTGTTCATATTTTATTTATCCAATCTAAATGTTGTTTTTAATGATGTTTTCTTTTATGACTGATATTTACCTGAAGATTTCTGACTGACTTACAAAACGGGTTTGATTTCTTTTTTTACTCTAGACCCGCCCCCCCACTGACCCCACCATTACCGGTGCGGGCCTCGGCCACTAACCACACTGTAATTTTGGTCCCCCAACAGAAAGTTTGTGAGTACCCATGCTCTACGACAATTTGCATCCGACAGTCTTCCCATTTTGAACAGTGTAGTACAGGTGAAATACACCCTTATTGAGTACTTTTAATTGTACAAGTCTAAACCTTGCACTAAGTGCAAACTCTTTGGGGGAGGCTAGTGCCTCCGGCCACTTGTCGTCAGCCAGACCACCCAAGTCAACATTCCAGCATTCTTGTAGGTGGATAAGTAGATCTGGCAGATAATTGATTAGTTTTTGATAAGTGAGTAATATTGCTTTGCGGTTCATGTGGTCATCCAGTAATCTGTCTTCGAGCGGCGACGATCCAGGGAGGTCTTCCCCACAGGGAACCGCTGCCTGCAGGGCATGGTTCACCTGTAGATATCAGAAGTTCTCTGTGGATGACAGTTCATATTCCTTTTGTAGGTTAGAAAACTGAATTATTCCTCCTCGGGACCAGAGATCCACAACCCTGCAGAGTCCTATGAGATCCCATTCATCAAAGCTGTTACGTCTCCCAAGAGTGTCCAACTTTTCCAAATCCCACAACGGTGTAGCCTGGGTAATTTTGCCTCCCCAGCCCAGTGATGTTAGTGTTGTATGCCACAATTGGACTGCAAGTACATCATGTTGGTGTAGAGGGCCCGTAAGTATCCCCTAGGGTGTAAAACATAGCGGTCCATAAGGTAGGCCGGCTCATCTACTTGACTGTGAACCCATTGAATAATAACTGCGAGCTGAGCCGCTCAATACTGCTTTAGTATATCTAGTAAGGCTATCCCGCCATCATACCAACTCCAGGTTAATTTATCTAGAGCAGTTTCCTGACCTCAACCTTAATGGTCTTAAAATAATCTGCAGAAACATGGAACGGTGTATTCTGTGCAAGTAAAGAAAATGTGGCAGTGCAATCATTTTGAACGGTGCTGCTCTTCCCAACAGCGAAAGCAGGAGCGACCTCCAGTGCTGGACATCAGCTGTAAGTCATGACAAAGAAGTTTGGAGATTCCAGGCACCAAAGAGGATTGGATCAGTGATAACATAAATACCCAAGTATCTGAAGCCGTCTGTCGGTATTTGGGCCTCGCAAGCCTCTGTAAAACATATATGGTAGATTTAGACCAATTGGTGGTGTACACAGAATATTTTCTAAAGCTGGTGATTATGTTCAATATTCTTAAAAATGAGAATTGTGGATCCGCAATATACAACAAGATATCATCAGCACAGAGAGCTATTCTCTCTTCCCATTGTTCAGTCCAGCGGAGGCCTCGAATCAACAGGTCTGAATGAACCCAGGCCGCTGATAGTTGAAGGATCAAGGCGAAGAGGAGTGGGGAAAGGGGGCCGCCCTGCCTGGTCCCATATCAGAGGGGAACACTTTGGATGCTTCCATTAACTAGAACTTGTGCTAGGGGTTCAGAGTAAAGAAGTCGGAACCAGGACAGGAACTTGGGGTCAAAGCCCATACAATCTAACAGAGCAAAAAGATATGGGCATTAAACTGTGTCGAAGGCCATTTGAGCGTCCAATTAAAGGACTGCTTCTTCTTCACTGATTTTATTTACTCGACCCAATACTCCATTGAGCCTCTGTAAATTAAGGGCTGTGCTGCGGCCTGACATGAAGCCTGATGATCACTATGTACCAATTTGGTGATCATTTGAATTAGTCGAGACGCCCAGAGATGTGCCAGAACTTTGATTTCTGCATTGAGCAGCAATATTAGTCGGCAGGAGGTGCAGATCTCTTGCGGTTTTACCTCCTTATGTAGAACTACTATTGGGGCTAATCTAGAATGCCCTGCTATCGCATTCCCTATACATCTGTAGCAGGTCGGGCGCTATAGTACCTGTAATAAGTTTGAACAATTCTATTGGTAAACCATTCGGCCCCATTGCTTTGCTTGACCGCAATGCCGTATCGTCATGGCCACCTCATCCTTGGTGGGGTCGCTCTCCATAAGCAGAGAGAGCTGGAGGAGCAAGATCCGCCAAGAGGTCGCAGGGGTCATCTGTAGTGGCTGTAACGGCAGGTGAATACATGCGGGATCATGCACATGTTTCCATCTTCTGTGCAAATTTCCGTAACCCGTCGAGTTGCCCGTTCGCACCTATCTAGCCATGCTAATAGTTTCCCAGTTTTATCCCAACCTCAAATACGCGATGTTGCATTGCATAAGACCTGGCTCTCACCGCCTCCAATGTCATGTCTCTATATTCCTGCTGTTTGAGACCCAGGTTATGCGGTGTGGCTCCATTCACATCAGTCACTAATTTCACCTCGAGGTCAAGGATGTCGCGCTCAACCCTCTCCACTGTGCCTTTTTTCTCTCTTTTGTGCCCAACTATGATGGAGAGTGCCTGACCCTTTATGACGGCTTTTATGCCTCCCACAAAGTCTGGGGAGAATCCACTGAAGATTCATTATCTGTAAAGTAGTTTTCAGTGGCCTCCACTAATCTTTCCCTAAGACCCAGGATGTTCGAATACCAAGGATTTAGCGTGATAGTTCTCGGATCTTTCAATTTCATGCTATAAATTGCCCCCAGTGGAGAATGATCAGAGATGCCCCTTTGTTAAATGTCAGACATCATCAAAGCTGGGAACATGGTAAACCAATCTGAGGATATAGTCCAGACGAGAAAGTGTAAACTGTTACAAATTAGGAATAAGGGTCCGCCACACATCAGCTAGCCCCAGGGCTGAGATAAATTCTATCAGTGAGGAGCTAGAGGGAGGCGTCTGTCTCGAGGGCAGTCGATCCCTGTCGTCACAGAGTGTCATATTGAAGCCTCCACCCATTAAGAGCTCGCCGTCTGGCAATCCCACAAGAGGGCGCCCAAATCCAGGACAGTGACACCCTGCATGGTTGGCGGAACATATACTGAGAGGATATTGATTGTCACGTCCTCCCTTGCCCCAGACAGTTCTGCATATCTACCCAGAGTATCAGACCAGGTTTGGGAAATTGTAAGTGGTAGTCATTTCTTAAAAAGAATCCCAGTCCCTCTGGAATGAGAGGTGAACCCTACATGAACTAACATTTTGTAGCCCCAGCGATCTAAAGCCTTGCAGCTATAACCCATGAGGTGTGTCTTCTGTAGCAAGGACACGTCGGGAGAGTGCCTTTTTATATATTAAGCACAAACCCATATTTAATTTCATCACCCAGGCCGTTTATGTTCAATGACATTATTCTGATATCTGAAGTGGTCAATGTAGTCATCATAGTTGTCTATTATATAGTAGTGTTTCTGTACTCCCCATTGCTATGGAGGCTCCATGTAACCAGAAAGGAAGGGGACCCTGTGTGCGTGACGACCTATTTAGAACCAGTGTGGTGTAAGACAGTTGTCCCCCGCCTTTCCACAGCCCCCCTGTCCCCCTTACCAGCCTTAAAATATCCAATCAGCTTCCCTGCATTGGGGACCTAAAACTGCCTACCCCCCAGCCCTGCAGAGCGCCTGTCACCCCAAACCAAAATATAACATTTAGGAAACTGTGGCCTACCCAGGACACAGCACCAGTCCCACAAATAAAATCATACAGTTACCAATGGTCCATGAAATAGAATAGTAGAAAGAGGGGGAGTCCTTGTCCTCCTACCACCTGAGCCATCGTGAAGCGCCGCCTGCCAGGCTCAAGTCAGAGGATCCGCGGCAGCCGTCGATGTCTTAACAACCCCCAGAACTAAAGACAGGGAACCACGACTCCCCATCCATTAAATGCACTGGATGAGACTGTGATCATATGGATTCAGAAGACCCTGGAAGCTGTTGATGCTGTGATTCCTCGCCACCCTGGTTTGAGTTGTCCATCTGCCGTCCATTCGATATGTTACACTGCGGACCCCATCGTCCTCGCTGTGTCTTACTGCCTCTGCCTTTTACTGTGCACCATCTGTCGAGCCACTCCCATGCCTCCCTGGGGGTCGAGAAGGACCATGTCTTTCCTTCCAATTCCACTCTTAGCTTTGCTGGAAAGAGCATTGAATATTTCACCTCTTTGTATCTTAGGGCTCTTTTAACTTCTATAAAACTGAATCTCTGCCTCTGTACCTTGAGGGTAATATCAGGAAAGAATGTTACATTGGCGTTTTCATAAATCACTGTGGGGGCACTGCGGGCTGTCTGGAGTATCAAATCACATCACAGAAAGTTAAAGATGCGGGCTATGATGGGGCGCCAGAGGATCCTGTTCCAGGACATTCACCAGAGACTCTGTGAGCCCGTTTCACAGAAAAATATTTGGAGAGGCTGCGAGAATGCAGATGATTAGGAATTATATTTTCCACAAATAAGTTCACTGCCGGACCTCCACCCGTTCCGGGGCTACCAAAATGCGCACATTATTGTGCATTGACCTGGTTTCATAATCTTTGAGCGGGGTCTCCAAGGTTGTATTTGTGGCGCGGAGTTCACTGGCCTGGGTCTTAAGGGTCATTGTATCTTGTTGTGGAGTGGCCATCATTTCTTCCACTTCATTAACTCCAGAATTCATGTTGTGGAGGTCGGCTCTCACCAACGAGACTTCCATCGTAGCTGAACCAACACGCCCTTCCAATGCTGTTTGCACTCCCTGTATCACTGCAATTGCAACATTAAGTATCAGAGTCCCCCTAAGGGGTCGGATGGGTGGTTGGTGACAAGAGCGCCTGGACCCCTCCGCAGCATCTGGGCCCTTTGGGAGTGCGTACTTTTCCAATTTAGTTTGGTGGGAGTTCCGTATTCCCCTACCGCCCATCATAATTATAGAGCTATAGCGAGGAAGTGAGGGGAGGCACTAGGACCATGGGGATATTCGCTGCTGCCTGCCTGTGGGTGCTCACTTACACACCATGCAGCCTGCCATGTTTCGCTGCTCCCCCACTCCAATACACACAGTCCCCGAGTATTTGCAATTCAAATGGGCAGGCAATGTTGAAGGTAAACGTCCGGCACCACCAGGCACCAAAGTCCAGGGAGGCAACAGAACAGCAATCCTCACCATCAACCAAGCAAGGCAGTCCCAATTGTCCAGCGGTCAGATCAGGCAACAGAATTGGGCCCAACTAATGAAGAACCGTCCAGTTCCTCCTTTGGTGCTCTTCTGGTGGAGGGCTAGGCTTCAGGGAACCCCAGCTGAAAGGAATGAAAAAGCCCAACTCTCGCTCCCCTTGCTCGCTCCTCCTCATAGGAGATATGGTGCTGCTAAAAACCCCAATCAAGTCTATATAGGCGTCCCTTGCAGGTTCTCACCAACTCCACTTACTGCTATGGGTCGGGATGCAGCTGCCAAACGCTACCGAGGGTCATGGGGCCATCGCTCTGGTCTCTTAATCACCACCACTGGCTCCAGGTGGAAGCAACCTCTGGCGGATCCCCAGCCAGAAGGGTTTCCATTCCACACAGAAGAAGAGTATCCCCACCCAGAAGGGTTTCCACTCCACACAGAAGAAGAGTATGCCGGTGCGGGCAGCAGTTTTAAGCACTTCAGTCGGCCTTTCAGCGCTCACCACAAATGCACGGCCTAAAGGCTTCCTTGGCGAGCCCGTGGGAGGGATTAGGGGGTGGATGGGAGTTGAGTTCTCTCAGGCCTGGGCCATCAGATTCCAGGTCCACTCCAACGCCCCCGACATCTGGGGCACACCACTGTCAGGTCTGGGCAGCGCACACCGCTGTGGCACCTCCCAGAGCCTCTGCTGTCGTCCGGGCTGAACGTGAGGCCGGGGTTCCGTCTCCACAACAAGGCCTCTACGTTCTTTGTAATTTTCTGGCAGCTGAAGTCAGCGTTCATGGGCTCATTGATATCCCCGCAGACTGAAACGCAGACTGACAATCAAAAGAGGCTGTTAGATTGCAGTTCTGGGGTGGATTTGGGGGAGGTTAGTTGCCGGCTTTACGGAGCCGCTATAAGAAGCGCCCATTTCCCTCAGCTAGCCACGCCCCCACTAGTTCAAGTATTTTTATTTGTTTTATATTTTTTGTACTGTACATTTTGTTTTTGCTTGTATACTGAAAGTCCCAAGTTATACACCCTTTAAACTGTTTTTAATTAATGATAGCTTTTTAGTCAAAATAATAAAGGACTAAAGAAAGAATAAGAGAACTAATCTGAAATTAGTTTGGTGAGGGAGCGAGAAAAGAGCAATACTGCAGTTGCTTGGTATAGCTGAATGCTGCATGTCCAGATCAGTCAGACATCTGATATGGAGCCAACCTTTTCTGAGAGTGACTGTTGGTCTGGCAAGAAGCTTAGTAGCAGAACTATCCGGCCTCATTTTTCCTTAAAAGGGAAGTATTATTAGCCACTCTTGGAAAAGCATGCAAATCTACTAAAGATTCATTGTAAAAACGAAAACATACTATTTAACTGTGCAATGTCAGTTGTACAACAGTACCAGACATGTCCAGCCACACAGGAGATGAAAGACATCAACAAAGATTTTGCTGTTCTGCATGATAGTACCTAGGGGTCTGAATACACAATACTGCTGCGCCCTACCATAAAGGCAATCATATACCCAGGAAATCCCCGGTACACTACTAGTGTTCAACAGGACCCCATGCGCTGCTGGGAGGGGGGGTGCTCCTTTGATGGTTTCATAGCTACACATAGGCACATGTTTTTCTTTGGCCCCTGGCTAGACGGGCCATAAGGCATTGATGTGTAGATAATACATAGCTATGCTGAGAACATGTAACAGAGACTCGACTTGCACAGTTAGGATGGCAGTTTACAATGTTGTAAGTTTGAGTTTTGAATATATGTTTAATGGAAAAATAGGTCCTATTGGTATCCACATGTAACTTCGTATCGCACATTGTCCATTTACATTATTGTATTTATAATGTTATCAAGTCTGATTGGCAGGTTATTATTCTGTGGTGGAATGGCCTGTATATCAGGTTTTGTGGTACTGGCCCAGACAAAGATGTGTCCCAATTATACTGTGTGACCTTGCATCAGATACAGCAACCATGATGTGGAAGCAGGTGCGAGCAATAGCACACTAAGACTTCTTTATGTGTACCCAGAATAATGTATGTATCTGTAAGTAGGAACGATGTGTTCACATTAGCTTATTACTGCTGTCAACTGCACTATTGTAAGTAACATGGCCACTATAATTTCGTGATGGACAACTGTAAATGCTGTATAAAACCATGATGTCAATCATGATAAAATCCAAAAATACCAATAAAGATATTTAAAAAAAAAAAAAAAAAGAGATTTTGCTGGTCTAAGGCCTGGTTCAACCTGACAAGTCTGAAAACAGTGTTGAAGCATACCCCATTATATAGTTCTGATTAAACTTACGGGAGTGGAGTTCTAGATATGCCTTCGAGTCAACAGCTAGAGGGTTTTCAAAGTTTTTAGAGCTATTCTACAAGCAACAACTGAGTTGCAGGAGAAAGTAACATATATGAATGTATAGAGAAAGGTGATAGAGACATGGGAGAATGTCAGGGTGAACACACACTAAGAGCTTTGTTCCAAGACCATAACCTGATCCCGCATGATGTACTGTTGGGATAACCTGACTTGTTGCTAGGGCAGTTTTTAACACACAGTCGCCTGACGGCTGAGATGGCATTCTTCTGGGGAGTGCCAGCCGATGGACCTGTCACGCATCCACCGATGCAAGTACCCTTAACCCTAGGGACTGGGCGACACACCTTATCACTTGGATCGTGTGAGACATCCCTCACAGCACAACTGATCCATTACCTAGCTTGAGATCTCAGTGGGAACAAGTTTTGGGACATCCGCTGACCCCTAAGGAATAAAAAAAGGTGCTCATCTATCCACGCATGGTCTCACACAGTGCCCGGTTTCAATACATCTAGCACAATATCCTACACAGAGCCTGACTGACACTGGTAAACTGTATTAAATATACCTCACGACATGCCCCGCACGTCCTAGTTGTCGATACCCACTAGCTGACACACTTGTTTTGGGATTGTCCTATAATAAGAAATTTCTGGGACAAGTTTTCCACAATTCTCCAGAGTCACAGGTCAGTCTGATCTGAAGAGACTGGAAGTCTGTCTCCTAGGCCTCCATGGTCGTAGAAAGAAGGGAGGGGCAATGACTTGATTTATAGATCGGGCACTTGTGCTGGCCAGAGGCACAACTACAATGAGATGGAAAACAGCATCACTCCCAGGGGCCCCACAGTGGCAGGCTACAATGTTAGACTGAGCTACAGTGGAATCCATGGCACTGAGCAGGGAGGACCTGCTGAGTCTCCAAAGGCCCCCAATAGCTTCATCCTGGGACAACATCCTACACACACTCCAAATTGAACCAGATGACATTACGCACCCATCATAAACACACATGCGGTCACTGGATTAACAAGGGTCTGGGTGGGATATGTAGACCTTTAAGATTAATAACCAAGTTTGCCAGTCAAACACTGAAATAGGCACATATTGCTAGCTAACCACAAGGCACCCCACACGAACCTACTTTCCTATCAGACATAAGAGACCAGCACTATTTTCTTTTCCTAATATTATTTCCCTAATTACTGCAGCAATATGTGTCTTTTCTTTCTGCATATGCTAGGAGAATCGAGATGCCACTGTTGATACAGATGCAGACTGCAAGTATGTAGTCACGTTGCCACGAATGCTGTATACTGCAAGAAGTTCAATAAGAAAATGTAAAAAATTATATATGAGTGTATAGAGAAGAGAGTGTCCAAGCTAGTTTTACAAATATGCCATATTTCCCTACTTAGACACTTAGGGCCACATGTATCAACCAATTCTGCATTCGCAAACTGGTCGAATTGCAGAATTGGCCCGTTTGCTAACAAAAAAAAAGGCTTTTTACATGCATCACACCCTATTTTGCGATTTGGTATTTGGGAGGGACCTGTTTAGGGTGTCCCTTCCAAATAGCGAATCACAGCAGTATGTGTGAATATTTTTTGAATGTGAATGTGGTCGCAAAACATTTGCAATTTACTACCAATTTTTTTTAATGCAACTACAGACATGGTGGTCTGCTGATCCCAGCAGGCCACCATCCCGTGATTTTAGCGATTCCCTGGGGGTCGCAAATTACGATGTACCTCATTAATGTTAATGAGGTAGGTCGATTTGTGACCCCCTTAAAATCGCTAAATGAAACTCTATTAGTTTCATACATTTGCAATAGTGATTATCTAATTGTGATTCGCAGAAAATCGCAATTAGGTAATTGCTATTACAAATGGTCATGCATGTGGCCCTTACCTTTTGGCTCTTGCACGTAATGTATATACAATTTATTCACTTATGAGTCTAGTTTTCTTTTTTTTTATGATTAGTCTCAGGACAATGAAAGTTTAATGGGTCATTCATATGGGCCACTGAATATAGCATAAAATGCATCCAAGAAACAAAACTGAAGAAAATACAATGAACGAACAGCAATGTTTCATATTAAGTCCTACAAAAAAAGTTAATGTAAGGTACAACTGAAACTAAACAGAGTGTACGGTTTCAGTTCACTGTTCATCTGTTTGCGGCAAGGCTGTAGATGAAAGTTAATACCAAAGAACTGAACACTACTTCCCCATTTTAATAACCATCACCCATTAATAACTCCCTAATATGAAAATAAACCAACCTGTGTTGTCTTTCCAGAGCCTGTTTCTCCAACAATCAAAACCACTTTATTTTCACTGATAATCCGGACAATTTCTTCGCGCTTTTCAAATACAGGTAGAGCCTGTCGAAAGGCATCAAATTCAGACTCTCCCCTTTTCACTGGAATCTGAGGTATGCCATTGTTGAGTCGCCCACTTGTCTTGCTCATTTCTCTGTTCTCTTTGATAAAATATATAAACAACAGTAACAAAAGATAACCACTACCAAAAAGATGCAATAACATATTTTGTTTCACACATTATTTTACTAGAAAGAAGTGGTTACAATCAATCAGTAACAATATTTCGAGAGGACACACAACCTTTCTGCGAATGCCTCCATGTATGAATTATCTTCCTAGGCTTCAGACTGAGACGGGTAACATTTTCCCATAGCTCTCCAGCGTTGCCTGGCTGAGCTATGCGGCTCAAGCTGCAACTCTGCCTCCGGACATGACAATAACGGAGAATATTTGGTGCCGATTGGTGCGCTGGCATCAGTTCCTGTACTTTGTGTGCCTCTGCAAGGTGTGCATATGGGAAACAAGACAGCAACAAATACAGCATACAACTTGTTTGCATGCATTGGGATTTTATTATACATAGTACTTATCCCTCAGGGGAAAAAGGGTCAGTAAGGAATATGCAGGAAAAGTATATATCTAACGGAAATAGCATTATTGAAGATAAAGGACTCCTTCTTCTGATAAATACAATTTCCTTCATTCCTCACTCTATGAATGAGTCTTAAAGCAATACCATCCTGGGAGATGGCATATAATAGTGACTACATAGCCAAGTAAGTTATGCAACATACTGCAGGCAAAGTGTCTATCGCTGCGAAGTGAGGCAGTGCTGCTTGGCAAACATATGCAGAGATGTTTATCCAGACGTCTGGCAGTTTTCAGCAACAGTGACTCCTCTGGAGAGGACCAATGACACAGCTATGGCCCTATTGGATTGAGCACAAATGCCCTGCAGAGGGTCTTTTTTGGCCAAGGTCTAGCCGATCGGTATACTGAGGTTGGGCCAGCAAGACATGATGCGTTTGGTCACCACATTACCCTTCTTAGCTCGGCAAAGCTCATAAAGAGTTGATTATTCACTCTTGACAAGTAAGGTTTATGGATTAGGCATATGAAATACAGAAACAACCTTGAGAGGTATGGGTAGACTAAAAGTACAAACTTATCCAGATAGGATCTGAAGTTCACTCTGAACATCTCCACCAAATTACATCCACCAACAGAAATGTCTTCAGGGTAAGAAGCCAAACTGGGTAACTGTGCATTGCTCAATCAGGGCTGCCAGCAAGAAAGTCAAAGTGGGGTACGTATTCCACTAAGGAACAATAAATGGCATAGGAGGGAACAAATGAAGCAAACCTGTCAGAAAACACATATCTAGTGCTGATCTAAAAGGGGAAGATTGGTCAAGGCAAACAAGGCAGACAGGGTCACCAGATAGTCTTTAACTGACACCACTGCTACTCCCTGCTGTGCGAAGGACAATGCAATTCACAAGATGTCACAAAAGGGAGACTTAAAGAGGTTGATGCTTTCTAACTCGCACCTTTGGATCGGCTCACCTTAGTAATCTGCATATACGGATATGGTGGCCTACTCCCTGGCCAACAACATGATGTCTGTGCCTTAAGACTAACTGGCACGGATCAATTGCTAAGCATGCAGCCAAGGCATTTGAGGTTTGGGGTGGAGGATTTGACCATGCTGATGTCCTCTCCTGTGCAAGTCCGTTCTGCTCGGGAGCGGATGAGGTGGCTGACGGCAAAGTGGTGAACCAAATTCTCCAGGCACAGTCTGGGACAATCAGGCTCAGCTGCACTAGAGACACCCTCAACCTCCAAAGTACTTAGGACAGAAAAGGCAACAGGAGAAATACTCACAGCAGGCCCTACAACCAGTTGAGCCTGAAGGCACCTACCACAGTTGAAGAAATTACTTCATAACAAGGCAAATCACAAGCAGCTTAAACATACTTGCAGGCCCTGCATCGACATGTAACAAAGGCCCCACACCATCTTCTCACTCAGATGGGCACCACAGCCTTCTGAGGAGACATCAATGACCATGGTAGCTTGAGCCAGTGTAAATCCTGGCTAACTGAACATAAGATCTGTATCTGAGCCATGAGGTTCTCCTGAGGCTGAGCTACTGTGACCTCAAGCACCACTGAAGCGTCAGCATTCAGCATCTGGATTGTAGCACCAAAAGGATGCATAAGGTCATGCAGCTGAGCGGACGCAAGACCTGCAGAACAGGGATCCTAGTCCGACTAAGAAACATCCAAATCATTTCCTGATGATACGCGATTCTCTACAGAGGAAAGCTGTTTTTGTGGGTCGTGGCCAAAACTGCTCCAATAAAGGCCAACCTATGCGTTGGAAAGAGGTGAGACAGTATATAATAGATAGTAATCTTTCCGTACTGAATGTGGTAGAAGCAGCTTCATTAGACAACATGGTGTCGTTGGAAGAAATAGGATTGGCTATTTCAGCATTGCCTTCAGGGAAAGCTGCAGGGGTAGACTCACTATCTACAGAATTTTATAAGTTCTTTAAAAGTGCACTGCTCATCCCATTCAGCACGGTTATTCAGTATGTTGGTACGGGCGGCAGGACGCCTGAATCATGGAATATGACCCAGATCGTATTTTTCCATAAGAAAGGTAAAGCACCCACAGACTGTGGCTCATACCGACCAATCTCTCTCATAAATACTGATGCTAAGATCTTTTCGAAAATTCTAGCAAATCGACTCGCCCCATTGATGCCAGGATTAGTGTAGGATATTCAACAAGGTTTTATACCTGGCAAAGATACCATCGCTCATGTCAATATGGCCCTTGGGGCGTTCGATTATGCTGAGAAGGAGAGGATGGGTTTGGGTATGATTCTTTTAGATGCCGAGAAGGCCTTTGACAAGGTCGGGTGGGAATTCCTATAGGCCACATTAAGTGCATTCGGCCTTAAGGGGCAGTTCATACAGTGGGTCCAAGCCTTATATTCTAATTCACAAGCTAAGCGGTCATACTTTGGATCATATTCTACCCCATTTGACATTTCTCGTGGTACAAGGCAGGTATGCCCTCCTTCCCCACTACTATTTGCTCTTTACATAGAGCCATTTATATGCACTTTGCAAGCCAATATACAGATTAAACTGTTTTAACAGGCTTAAGATAACGGCGTACGCAGATGATCTGGCAATTTTCTCTATTAATCCAGCTGAAGCTGTCCCAGCTATTGAGAGAGCAGCAACTAAATTCGGCTCAGTCTCCTGATATAAATTAAACATTAATAAAACACAGGTGCCTATTAATTTCAAACCTGAATCTCCAATTCCGGGGGGATGTACAACAGCCACGTATTTGGGGGTCAAGATTTCAGCCAAAGTTGGTCAAATTATAACCCTAAACTACATTCCATTATTGAATGCAACTATCAAATTATTAAAGAACTGGCATAAGCTCCCTATAGAGCTCTTAGGGAGATGCAATTTAATAAAAATGAAAATACTTCCTAAGTTTTTATATTTGTTCAGATCGATTCCTTTACGTTTTTCTAATACATTTTTTAAAAAGCTGGATGGGGTGTTTAGTAGTTTTATTTGGGGCTTCAAGAAGGCTAGATGCGCGATTGATATGCTTAAATCCCCTTATAAACAAGGTGGCTTAGGTTTATCAGATTTTAAAATGTATTTCTGGGCAGCGTTCGCCGGACGCTTTCGTAGTCTTCTGGGAAATGACCAGAAAGATTCTTTATTTAGGCTGATTCTAGGAGATGATAGTCAATTATTCTTATATCGCACTAACGATCCAAACTACTTCAAACGTGTTAAATTTAAGATAGTTAGGTACAGTATTTTTATATGGCGGGCTATGGCTGCAAGAAGCAACCTATCGTTAATACATACTAAGCTCCCATTGTGGGGAAACCCAATGTTCCCTGAAGTGTTTCATGACTATATGGGTAGATCTTGGTCTAAGTATGGGATTATCTGTTTAGGAGATCTGTATGAAGCGAGGGGAATCAAATCATTCAAAGCTTTACGACTTCATCACAAATTACCTGCTCATTTTTTGTTTAAATATTTACAGATTAGGGATTACTTGGGGAAGAATTTGGATGTAAATATGATAACTCAGTCTATGATTTGGGACTGTTTATATGGAGAAAAAACCAAGTCCTTAATAGGTAATATGTACAAATTCTTGTCTAGTCTTAAGGTGGATGGATGTGTAAAATTAGCAACACGTTGGAGTCAAGTATTGAATATAGTTATAACACCTGGCACGATTACACAGGCTTTGGGTAATATAGGTGACTCAGTTCACTCTGAGTTTACAACTACAGCAATTTCGCACAATTTGTATGCTATATTACACGCCAGAAAGGATAGCCAAATGGGCTGGAGGGAATGATTGTGGCAAAAAGACTAAATGCCCCAAATGTGGGACTCAGGCAGCTAATCTTATCCATATGTTTATAGAATGTCCGGAATTGCGGACCTATTGGCAGAAGATTGGCCAGGTGTTTTATTCTAAATTAGGAGTGGGTCCCTCACTAACGGCCTCAGAAATCATGTTAGGTTATAAGGCAGATAAACCAGCTGTGGCACGACTTTTTTCAATCATGATAGCTGCCGCTAGGATAGCTATTGCCCGGACCTGGGTTTCCCCGTCACCACCATCTATTTGTGACTGGTGGACCATCATTAGGGAAACATATGGTCTGGAAACTGCCTTAGCTAAAGCTAGGGGTATCCGTTCTATGGTTAAAAATGAAGAAATAAGGGGTCCCATGGATATGGCGATACTAGATTAATTAGATAAGGAAACTTATTTAAGCCTTTATGTATTAATGATTTAATTGCTATGTTATTATGTTGATTATCTGGGGTAAAGGCGAACGCTTATTTATTAATTTCTTTTCTGATTCATTTCACTGTCCAGCCGATGATCATTATTTATATTGATTTATGTATCTATTACCCTATTTGATGTCAATAAAACAGTTTTTTAAAAGAGGTGAGACTTTTGGGTACTGATGAGGAAACCCAAGTTGTGGAAGAAGTGTTTCTTGACCAGCGCAGAGCGTGGCTCCGGATTCATTAGCCAGCGTTCCAAGTATGAAAATACATGGAAACATGATCCCAGCGAAGCTGCCATGTCTGACAGCACTTTCATAAAGACATGGAGTGTGCTCATCATTCAGAACAAAAGGACCAAGAACTAATAGCACTGTAGACCTATTGTGAACCTCAGGTAATATCTGCGGGCTGGAAGAATTGAAAGATGATAATAGGCTCCCTGGAGGATGAGTAATAATCTCCCGCATTAAGGGCCAACAAGACTTGGTTCAGACACAACATCTTGAACATGGCCTGGTGAATGAACATGTTTGGAAGTCGCTGATCCAGGATGGGTCTCAGGCCATTGCTTTTCTTGTGGACCAAAAAGTAAAGGGATTAAACTCATGTAGAGCCTTTCATCCACAAGCACCACATCTAAGGTCCTTTATTCAAGAGGAGAGGAAATTCTGCCCCTAAAACTGAGGAGTGCGTCAAAAAGTGCACCTTGTTGCAAGAGGAGAGATGAGATGGAATGACAGGAAGGGCATGGCATAGCATAGCCTTTGTAGATTAACTGGATGACCAGGCAATCTGCCAAAATCGCCTCCAAACTGGTGGAAAAAGTGGAGGTTCTACTCCCCACCAAACATGATGGATTTAGGAGCATGGAAGTCTGAGGGTTCTCGAGGAGCAGTCTGCAGAGGATGGATGAGACTGTATTTGCTCCTATAGACCACCCAGATACACCCCTGCCGCGAAAGGAGTGGGGTTGTCTGAAAAGGCTGGGTTGGTGGTCTCTACCAAAACTGTACGGCCATGGTGTAGAGAAAAAGAAATTTATTTTGGGGTAAAATATTTGCATTGGAGGACCAGGCACTGTGTATGACTCATAGCTCCTCTGACTTTCTCCAAACAGCCGCTGGATTTCGAAAAGCATGTCCATGATCACGGTATGGAAATCTCTGGAGAAGCCAGTGAAATGCAATGAAAGTGTGAATGTGCAGTGTGATAGTCTCCTCTTTGCAGCAAGCCACAGTGTCTGCCGAATCCAGGCTGCAATTCAAGATTTGTTTGTATGCATCTAAACCCGGTTTAAAAACTGGTGGCTGACCATTTCAAGTTTTGCCAATTCCCACATTGCATGAACATATTGGCCCAAAAGTCAGGTGCAAAGCCCAGGCTTCAAAAAGAAAGACTCTTTAAACACGAGAATCAAATTACAACAACTCACAATCAAGAGGTGTCATGGGAAAGGCACTGGGGTTCTGCTTTGAGGAGGAAGTTAGGACAACTTTTTAGTGAAGGATGAGAAAACAAAACTTGTGGAGTCACCCACAGCAGGTCTATGGCGACTAGCTATCCGTCGGTGAACTGCTGGGCCACCAAGGGTTTTTCCTACTGAGCAATGACAGGGCCCAAGAGTGTCTAACTGAAGGGAAGCATGTGCTCTGTCATTGAAAGGAGTTGCAATATCTCATTTAAAATGTTGAAGGCAAGGTGAATTCCAAGGTTTCAACTGTTTTTCATACCACAGTTGTAAATGAGGAAATTTCTTCTGAAGCAGGAGCATAGGGATAACGGATGCAACTTGCAAGTGAAGTGTTCAGGTGATTCGCATTTTGTAAATTCAAAAACAGGCCAGCATCAGTATTATAATGGTGAAGATTACCAACCTCCAAATCATCGTTTTCCACATGACTATCATCTTTGCCACAATAAGTATACAAAATAGGGATGGATGAAAAGCTTGAATTAACCTCAGCCACTAGTAATCACTCGGGCCGCATCCCAATCAATTTTTATTTTGCACACCATGCCACCGTAGTGTGGACCCAGCTATATGCACACTAGTCTTGACCCGGCTCCAATAGGAACAGTCCAACCCGAACTGCCAACCCAGAGCCTCCCTGAGCTGGAACACAAGCAACCCAAGGCCCGTTTTGCCCTAGTTATGGGCTCATTAGCCACGTACAGCTTAATTCCAGTAACACAATGTGTACGGGATCAATGTCTAGGCAAACCTATCCCACTCAGGGTGACACAATAAGTATACAAAACAGTGATGGATAAAAAAATGCTTGAACTAATCTCAGTCACTGATAATCACTTGGCTGCATCCCATTCCACAGTTATTCTGCACACCATGCCACCTATTCGGACTCTGCTATATGCAGATCAGTCTTGATCCTGCTCCAAAAGTAACAGTCCAGCCCGAACTGCCAAGCCAGGTCCTCGCTGAACCGGAACACAAGCAACCCAGGACCAGTTTCTCTCTAGTAATTGAACCCAGGAACACTGTGCCACTGGAAAAAAGCTATACCCGGCTGAAGATCCCTAATTAGGGTGAAACCAGTCCTAGGCTGCTTTTTTTCTGGTTCAGGGAGGGCCTGACTTAGCAGTTCGGGCTGTACTGTTCCCAGAAGAAGCAGGGTTAAGACTGATTTATATATGGCTGGGTCCAAACTGAGGTGGCATGATGGGCAAAACACAATTGTTTGGGATGCAGCCTGAGTGATTGCCAGTGGCTGAGATTAATGCAATCATTCCATCCATCACCTTGTATTTGCATTTGATGCCCTAAGTGCGCTGGGTAATCCTATAGGTGGTTTCACTGTGCCACTAGAACCAAGCTATACTTGGCTGAAGGGCTCTAACTAGGGCAAAACCAGCCCTACGTTGCTTGTGTTTTGGTTCAGGGAGCACCTGGCTTGGCAGTTCAGGCTGGACTATTCCCATAAGGAGCAGCGTTTAGACTGATTTGCATATGGCTGGGTCCAAACTGAGGGGGTTTGGAGGGCAAAAAACAATAGAATGGGATGCGGCCCTGAGCGAGTCCCATTGGCTGAGATTAATTCAATTCATCCAAGTATTCTATCCATCACCTTTGTTGTTTTTGCATAATCTTTGCCAGGCACTGCGAGAGCATTGGAGTCTAAGCCAAAAATCTCCTCCATCTTGGCAAACCGGAGCCCAACATAGGTGTTCTGCCAAGGGAACATCATTAAAGTTTGTCATGCACTAGTCATACAGATGTCTTCCAAAGTCGACTGCTTCAAGAGTGGTATCGTAGTTGGCTCAGAGCGTGAAATCTGCATTGTTGCTAAGGTAAGCACTCAAACTGTGGCGCCACTCTGGGAGGTTGCGACTTATTTTTCGCCATTGGGGCTTGAGCCACCGATGACTTGGCTGTCAGAGAATCTTAGGTGTCTCCCTGCGGAATTTCAACCTGCACCCTCAAAGTGTTTGGATGTATTGAGGCACAAGAATAACAGGCTGCAGTGTCATATTCTGGCCCAAACCACCATATACAGTTATCTGAATCTAAAACTGACATTTTATAACAGCATCCATGATAAGGTTTGTACCCAGGAAGTTTTGAAGTAGATATTTGACCTAGTTGCTGTCGAAATGTTGATGAACTTCATAGGTAAGACACCACAAGAAAGAACTGGACCCGCGTCGATGAGGTGTGGAAATACAGAAAATCATATCAGCACACCGGTTGATACCTAATATTCTCTGGTGATATCATGTCTGGAAGCAGAGTCATAGCTGAAGCCACATGGTGGTCCTGGAAAACCACTGCTCGGGAAAAAAGTTTTACTGAGCAGTCAAGGCCTCTGGAGATAATTTATAAGATGAGGAATCTGCGGAAAGATTTATCAATCAGAAAGGATTTTCTTTCTGTTGCTTAGAAACACTGCAGTACTTTCCGGGTTTTCTTTTGATGCTAGAAAATATTGCATATAAGAATCATAGCTCCTATATGCCAAGGTTTTCTGAATTTCAGCCCATATAATTAATGGGCTTCCTCAACCTGTTCTTCGCTCTGTCTAGTTGCGATCTGATCGCTGTTGTTTGGGCTACTTCTCTTCATGCCCAGGTTTGAAGATTCCGTCACAGAACGGAGTCTCTTTTGTGTTTAAGTAGTATCATCAATACCATGATTGCAGTTGATATTTTGTGTACATGTCTGGTGAAATGCGTATTGGTGGGTGTATTCAGAGGTCTTTACTAATTCAGGTATGTACCCACAATATTTAGCCATACTACTCAGTAAATATATGAGATAACTATGTTGTTAATTCATTCTTTCCTATTGTGGCTTGTATTGTTGTCACCTCAATGAGAACTATTTTAGCTGTTCTGTATGTGAGCACTGTGTTCTGCTGAATGTTGTCTCTCATCTGCTGGAACTGGTGTGTGCACAGAAATTTCCAAGTACCAGCTGCATCCGCACAGCTCTATACACCTTTCTCAGCTCCAGGAAGTGTGCACAGTAGTGCATGATATAGATTATTGTGCGTTTTGTGGGTCATTGGTTTCTAACTCTATGGAACATCTAAGTTTTGTTGGCTGGGTTTGAAGTAAGTTTTTTTATTTGTTGAGATGAGCATTTGTTGCTGAAGGGTGGTGCTGCTATGAGTGCAGTTACTCTTCTGTTTGGGTTCAGGCTAGGTGCTTTATTTAATGTTTCTTGTGCAAGATCTGTAGCTCGGTACATGTTCTGCAGGCACAGGTCAACAGCTGCAAACAGAACGCTTTAGGGATGAACACGCCTTGCATCCACGGATTCCTCAGGGAAGCCAGCCAGCCAAACAGAGGACACTACCCCATTGCCAAGTATGCAAGCAATATGCATCGGTTGTGTTCCCCTTAACGAATGCCTTTCAAATAAAGGAGATCAGCCGTGTTGGAGGTAACTTTAACAGGTGTTTTAGCTAGTGTGAAGAGACATACAAATGCTTTCAACATACGCACGCCCTTGTGTTGTTCCATTAGGGGGGAACTTGTCCTCGGTACTCCTAAAACACTAAACTCTTGGAATAGATCTTCTTAAATAAGAGGTGCAATTCTGATCTACCTCCACAATCTATAAATTAGAAATGGAGAAAGGAGGGGGGAAATTTGCTAACATGCCACTTGGATGGATATGAGGGAGTTGCAATCTTTAGAAAATAAATACAAGTATCTCCACAGGTTACACTGTTCTACAGGGTGGTTCCCCAAAATGCAATCAACAGTAACAAAACATGCCGGCTGCCTCACCAGCTCCGTCCCCCTAGCCGACCCCCTCCCCCAGCCATGGGCACGTGGTTCCCCAGTCCCTGATCTGTTCTCATTCCCCTCTTCAGAGTTTGGCGATTGGTTGGGGTCCCCCACTTAAGGAGCGCGTGCTGTTACTTGGGATTGCGGGTTGCCTTGCGGGTGTGGTTTTTTGTGGTGTTGTGTTTCGACAAAAGGAAACCGTATTGTGGGTTTGGAGTTATGTGGCCTGCACTACTGATATCTCCTGATATACCCCTTTTGCACCGCCAAGAGATTTTTCTGTATGTATGTCATATGCTTCTGCCACTCTAGCGGCCGGCCAGACGGTTGTAGGCCCATACCTGTAACTATTTGAGATTGCAATAAACGGTTTCAAAAAAAACAAAAAAAAAAAACAAAAAAAAAAAAACAGTAACAAAACATGCCTCTGCTGTAAGCGTGACTACTACCACACATTATGGCCATGCCACAATTTCTAGCCTGACTTTTTTTTCAGTACTAGCCGATGCCTTTTCGGATAGCCAGGTGACCTCCTCTGTTTATGGGCTGACTGATTCCAACACTTGGAAATAACGTACTTACTTATTACTTACTTACATGGAAATGCAATTATCCATATTTGGTATCTTTAATAGATTCACATGCTTAAATCATTCCCTGTCGAGGTGAGAGCCCCACGATACCATAGTAAAGCAGTATGTATAACTATCATAGGCTATAATGGCACTAGTCCATTTGTTTAATAGTCTATCTGTCCTTTTTTTAAACGACCAAACTTGAACTATGTCCAATCAGGTGCTAGCACCCTCAAGAACACTCCCAAGAGAGGCTGAGTCCCTCAAATGTTCCAAGCACAAATAGGAATAACATCCCTAGTCATAAGGAGAGCCTCACAGGGGAGGAGGGTGAATCGCATGTTCATCTATGAAAGATACCAATACTTGATAACTGCAATTACAGGTTAAGTAACTTACTTTCATAACCAGTATTGGATCTTTGATGGATTCATGTGCTTCAATCAGAATAGCAAGCAGTATTGAAGATTATTTAAGTACTGTTAGAGGATTGTGGGTAACAAAATATAAATCTTAACTGCATATATCAAAAATTAATCTATAAAAGAGAGATATATATTGAAATTGTGAGTATTTATATCTATAAGCCATAAATAGGTAACATGAATGGAATAACGAAGCAGCAATAAACAGAAGTCTAGAAGCATTAGACTTTAATATGAATAAACACCTCTGTAAAAGAGGTTCACCCTATTGGAAGAGATGGCGTAACACTGCCTGGCCTACAGCTGAGTCATTGCGCTGTGTAGATTCCAGGCAGTAGTGCTGCGTGAACGTGTGGGTGGCATTCCACGTCGCGGCGCGGCATATCTTCTCCAGCAGAACACCTGCAAACAGAGCTGCCGTAGTAGATACTGCTCGAGTAGAATGCGCTTTAGCTTTCGTTGATAAAGGTTTGCCTGCTTTAGAGTGGCAAAACTGGATTGTTGCTGAAATCCATCATGCTATTATTGCTTTTGTCACTGCAGTTCCATGATGAGATTGTTCATCAGAGACAAGTAGTAGATCTGTTTTGCAAACATGCTTTGTTTGGTGGAGGTAAAATTTGAGACATTGTTTAATGTCTAAGGTATTGAGAGCCCTTTCAGCTTGTGTGGCTGGATTGGGGAAAAAGGTTTGCAGTATGACAGGTTTATTGAGATGAAATTGAGAAGGAACCTTGGAAATGAATTTTGGATGCGTTCTGAGAAGTACAATCTCTTCAGAAAAATGTAGAAAATGCTCTTGTGTTGTGAAGGCCTGAATCTCACTGACCCTTCACGTGATAATGAGAGTAAGTAACATAGCAACTTTCCACAGGAGAAATTTCAGATCAGCCTTGTGAATGGGTTCAGAAGTATGTTTCATCAGTTGTGAGAGAACAACATTGAGATGCCGTTCTGGAGGAGGAGCTCGCACTGGTGGGAAAACTCTAACAGTCCTTTCATGAATAGTTTTATGACTATTGTTGAGCAGAGAGACGGAGACTGTGTACAGCGTCTGTATCTTGATATTGCGGCAAGGTGAAATTGACGGATGCATGTACAAGGAATGACTTGGCCAGCAAGAGGGGATAAGGAAAAATATGTTCAGGAGAGGCTTTAAACTGCATACACCAGGAACAGAATCTTTTCCTTTCTACATTGTACATTTTATTTGTGCTTTCTGCTCTTGCTTTGGATTGAGTGGTATTTAAGTCTCGAAACTCCTAGAAGTCAGGAGCCACGCGTGGAAGTGGAGAGAGGCTGGCTCCGGGTGCAGTATCTGACCCTGGTTCATTGTCAGGAGGGTTAATGTAGGTATCAGGCATATGGGACTTGTCTCTGACAGGAGCATAAGCTCTGTAAACCAGTGTTGCCTGGGCTTTTTTCGGGTGCTCAAGTTCAGGCGACGGTGTTCTGCTTTCATCTTGTTGCGAACCCTAGAAATGAGTGGGAAGGGGGAAAAAGCGTGCATATATTCTGGACCATCGCATTGAAAGGGCATTTCCCAATGACCCTTAGAGGGGATTTCGACGGGCGTAGAACTGGCATTTGGTGGTGCTGTTCGTCACAAAGAGATCCAGTGCTGGTTTCCCCCACATGAAGACTATTTTGTCCAGCTGTCATTGATCCAGTTCCCAATCGTGACAACTGCCTTTGGTCCTGCTGAGAGTGTCTGTTAGAGTGTTGGGTACTCCTGACACGTGTTCGGCCTTCAGGGACATGTTGTGGGCTGTGAGCCAACTCCAAAGCTCTTGGGCTTCATTAGAGAGCGTCAGAGATTTGGTATCTCCTGGTTTGTTTATATAATACATGCTGGTCGTACTGTCCATACGGACCAGCAAAGAGGATCCTGCTATTATTGGGAGAAAAACCTGCAGGGTGAGAAAGATGGCTTTCAGTTCCAGGCTGTTGATGTGCATGGTCCTTTGATTGAGGAGGAATTTGTTTAATTTCCTGAGATCTAGGATGGGTCTCCATTACCCTGATTTCCAGCGTATGAGGAAAAATCAGGAGTAGAATCTGTTTCCCTTTTGGGCAACTGGGACTTTCTCTATTGCTCCCTTGGCCTGTATTATGAAGGCTTCCATCTGTAATAAGTGAAGACAGGGGGGAATGCACTCCCCTTGGTAAAGTATTTGGTGGTATTTCCGTAAACTCCAGGGTATGGCCATAGGTGATTAGGTCCAAAACCTATCTGTCTGAGGTGATAGCTTCCCAATGATGGAGGTAATTTGAGATATTCACACCTACGGGGTAAGAAGGTGGTGCAGCTGGTGCCTGGTTGAGACCCGGCTCTGAGGTGGTGGCCTTCTGCGTTGGCCTTGCTTCATGCAACTCGCTGTGGGTGGCTGATGATATGTTTGTTGTTGATAAGCAGGCCTTTATTGGGGCTGGTAGGACTGATATTGGTGGGAACTTCGGTAGCCACCTCTATAGGTTGAGAAACCTCGCCCCTGCACCCCTCGAAAGGGCAACTTTCTGTACTGGAGGGAGTTTGAGGAACTTGGCTGTGTCCGTATCTATTTTAATTGTATGAAGAGCATCGTCAATGTGCTTGCCGAACAGTGTCCCCCCCATCAAAGACCCTCTCTAATATCTTGGATTGACTTTCAGGCCTAAAAGAGGTCGCTTTAAGCCATCCTTGGCTCCTTAAAACAGCTGCGCCTACCTGTTGACAGAAGCCCGTGGACGTGATGTGCATGGCACAATCTATGATTGCCCTCCTGTATGATCTTTTTTACTTCAAATTTTCTATATTCCGGGATGAGGTCAATGATGGAACGAATATCTGGCCACATCTGTTGGTCATAGTGGCCCAGAATAGACAGGAAGTTAGCCGCCTGAACTGTGATGGCAGAAAATGTGGAGAACCTTTTGACGATGTTATCTAAATGATGCCCCTCTTTGTCCGGCGGTGCAGATAAGGGAGTAGACGGGTTCTTCGATCGATGCTGTGCAGCCTGAGAAATTACAGAGTAGGGTTTGGGGTGTCCTATAAGGCATGCAGGGGAATCCTCTGGTGCTCTGTACTTTTGTCAATACGAGGCAGGACAGCCACCACAGTGGCAGGATTCCTAATTATCTTAACACCATCTTGCCAGACGTAATCAATGGTGGGTATAGCCCAGACTGAATTTCTCTTTTGTTCCTTGAAATCACAGAGAACATAGTCGGACTGTTTGACAGATAGGGAGGTGGAACCTGGTTGTCACTCTCTCCAAACCTCTGATGTCTTCTGGACGCGAATAGACTGAGTATTGAGGAGGTGGGGATGGTGTGGCTATAAAGTAGCCATCCAAGTAATCCAGTGGAGGCTGAGGCTCACAAAGCTTGCCTTCTTCTCTTTCGTCATCAGAAGATGATTAATTGTATCTCGCTGGTACTGCTATAAGGGAAGCAGGCGTCATTCTAGGAGTGGTGGACAGAGAAATAGGTGCCAGATTTACACGAGACACAGGGTGTGATGGTGCCACTGGCTGTTCCTCAGGAGGTTGTGGAAAACGTTACCTGTAGTCCGAGAGCATAGCTTGAAGATCCTGGGTTGATGATCTAGCCATTGGAGAGTCCTCCAGTCTAGGGGAAGGATCAGGGTTGTATCTGAAGAGCTCATAATGCCTTTGGGCAGAAGGAGGATAATCGTCCTGATAATACTATCCTTCATCAAAGTCATCTTCTTCTTCTTGGCATTTTATGTGTAGCTTGGAAGGGCAATGCGCTGTTCCGTAGTCCAACTCTTCAAGGTCCAGTAAATGGCTTAGAGGCAGAGGTGACACACTGCTGGGCGAAGTAACCTAAGGACGTAATGTGGTCTTGGTTATCTTTGTGATTTTGATCCTCATCGATGGTGGCGTCGAAGGTGTTGTCAGAGCAATGTATGCATCATGCCTTGATACCTGTGTTGATTATGTTGTGCCCCTCGTAGACTGATTTGTCATTGGGTTCTTCTACGGGACTGACGTTGACAGGGTTACTGTCGTCCACGCGGCTGTCTTCGACAGAGTCATGGTCGACGGGAACATCGTCTGAGGAGTCATCGTTGATGGGATCATGGATGGGGCCATGGTCTAAAGGGGGAACGGTGGCGAAAGTTTAGATGATGGTGCAATTTTCATTGACGAGATAAGAGTGTCTATGGCAGCTGTAGTGGTCGTATTAGCTGTCAATGGCCTCGACAACGAGACAATCATAATGGTCTTCGTCCACGATCTTGCTGTCGACGGTGATGGTGTCGTTGACATGGCCTTGAAGGAGGATTCGCGTTTCATCTTTGATGGGTCGGAGGAGGTGGAACGAGGGTGGTCTTTATCCCTTTTAGAATGCATAGGTGGGGCAGATAGGGTTGCCTCTGAGGAGAATTGTTTCCGTTTCTCCTTTTTCTTAAGAGTCCTCAGCCTGATGAGAAGTCTTCAGGGATTTTTTGCTCACCTCAGAAGTCCCTTTATGGGACCTATCTCTCTTGTGAGAACTGGAAAAGATATTACTGTCATCATCAGATGTTCTCTGAGCTTTGGCTTTTTGAAGCCACAAGAGCAGCCTCCCCTCCATATCCTTCAAAGTTTTTGAAGAGAAACGGAGACAAATTTTGTACTCTCAAAGCAATCCTTATGGTGGTCATCCACATGTACTCGTTTCTCCCCATAGGTCTTGCAGGGACACAAAAGGCCTTTAGAGCAACTTCAAATATTCTTCTAGAAGAAAACTGAGCAGAGCCGAGGGACACCCTTCACACACAACGTGCGGTAAATATCTGAGGGACTCTGACTCTCTTGGGAGTGTTCTCGAGGGTGCTAGCACCTGATTGGTCATAGTTAAAAGTTTGGTCCTTTTTAAAAAAGGACATAGATAGGCAATTGAACTGATGGCCAATATAGCATATTATATTTATGCATACTGCTTTACTATGGTATCGTGGGACTCCCACTTCGACGACGGGGAATGATTCAAGCATGTGAATCTATGAAAGATCCAATACTGGATAAATAAGAAACTAATTCCTGTGCCTGGTCATTAGAGTGCCAAAGAAAGACATTGCTGGCGGAGTCGCAGCTGAGGACACAGGAGAACACCTTAAACAACAAGCATTGGCATAGTCAATAGGTCTCGCTTTTGGGACCTTATAAGTGTTTAGCTTTGCAACACTTGATGTTATTTAATTAAGGATATTGTGCTGGATAACTAAACACTTATAATGTCCTAAAGGCGAGACCTATCGGCTATGCATTGAGTAGCCTTATAAGTGTTTAGGTAGAGCTATTGACTTTGCCAATGTTTGTAAGCTGTGCAGTAGAGAAGTGTGGCTGCTGTGCAGAATGTTGAGAAGTTGTAATTAAAAAGTGTAAGAAGCACTGAGTGATGTTGTGGTGTAGTTGAGTTAAGGTGTGCTGGCCCTGAGTTATGCTGTGGTGGCGTTGAGTGATGCTGTGGTGGTCCTGTGTGATGCTGTGGTGGTGCTGACTGATGCTGTGGTGATGCTGATTGATGCTGTGGTGATGCAGATTGATGCTGTGGCGCTGTAGAGTGATGCTGTGGTAACGTATAGTGATGCAGTGGTGGTACTGAGTGACACTGTGTGTTCCTGAGTGATGCTGTGGTGGTGCTGAGTGATGCTGTGGTGGCGTTGAGTAACGCTGTGCTGGCCCTGAGTGATGCTGTGATGGCCCTGAGTGATGCTGTGGTAGTGCTGCCTAATGCTGTGGTGATGCTGATTGATGCTGTAGCGCAGCAGAGTGATGATGTGGTGGTACTGAGTGATGCTGTGGTGTTACTGGGTGATGCTGTGGTGTTACTGAGTGATGCTGTGGTGTTACTGAGTGATGCTGTGGTGGTGCTGAGTGATGTTGTGGTGGTGCTGAGTGATGTTGTGGTGAAGGTGAGCGATGCTGTGGTGTCCCTGAGTGATGCTGTGGTGGTGCAGAGTAATGATGTGGTTGTGCTGACTAATGCTGTGGTGATGCTGAGCGATGCTGTTCTGGCCCTGAGTGATGCTGTGGTGGTGCGGAGTGATGCTGTGGTAGCGCTGACTGATGCTGTGGTGGCGCTGACTGATGCTGTGGTGGCGCTGAGTGATGCTGTGGTAGCGCTGAGTGATGCTGTGGTAGCTCTGAGTGATGCTGTGGTAGCGCTGAGTGATGCTGTTGTGGCGCTGAGTGATGCTGTGGTAGCAGTGAGTGATGCTGTGGTGGCGCGGAGTGATGCTGTGGTGGCGCGGAGTGATATGGTTGGGTCCCTGAGTGATGCCGTGGTGGTGCTGAGTGATGCTGTGGTGGTGCTGAGTGATGCTGTGGTGTTGTTGAGTGATGCAGTGTTGGCCCTGAGTGATAATGCGTGTAGGCGTGCAACTGGACTAGTCAGCTGTGGCAACAATTTAGCAGATTAAAAATGATTGTGAAACCCGGCGTTCGAGATGGATAAATTCCTGCTTCCAGGTGGGGATTATAATAGGGCACTGTACTCGGTGACCCCGGACACGCGGCTGACGGGACCCACGCGGGTGGCGGTGCGTGTGTGGCACGCGGCGAATGCTGCGATGGGGTGGAGGGATCGCTTGACTCGGGCGACGCCGCTGTATGCCTCTGGGCGGTTGGGCTGTTTGTGGAGATCGAAAGGCTTTGAGAAATGGGACATGATTGGTATATGTAAGGTGGGTGATCTTTGGGTGAAGGGAGCTTTCAAAACGTTTGAAATGCTTAAAAAGGAATATAAGTTGAACGATAAAGAGTATTTCCGATATGCTCAAGTCCACCATGCGCTGTGTTCGGTTTTTCCGGACGCTGCTGCCGTCCCCGAGTATTCTCCATTGGAGGATAGAGTGTTGGATGGCTATGTGCCCGACAGCACTATTTCTTTGATTTACAAGAAACTCATCAACGATCGCGCGGACTTGCTGCTCCGTCTGAGAGAGGCATGGACAGGCGATGGCTTAGAGCTGGATGATGAGGACTGGGTGTCGGCGGTGGCCTCCCCGAAGGAGGTGGCGATCCCGGCCCGCCTCCGGTTTGTACAGCTGAAGATCCTCCATAGAGTGTATGTCACAGGGCCCGGTTTGCTGCGTGTGGGTTATTCGATGGATGGATTGTGTAAGCGTGGATGTGGCCTGCCGGGCACGTTCCTTCATATATTGTGGGAATGTCCGGAGATTGTGCGATTCTGGAACGGTCTCCATACTGTACTGGAGGGGGTCACGCACGTGGCCCTGTTGCCAGAGGCTAGGAGGTGTTTGGTGAATGTCTGGGAACCGAATGATTGCAATGCGGCACAGACGCAGTGGGTGACCTTGGGGTATATGGTGGCTAAGCGTAACATTGCACAGCTATGGGGCTCCCCGAGGCCGCCCACGGTTGATGTATGGAAGGAGAATATGGACTGGTGTATGTTTAGGGAAAAGACGGTGTATGTGGCGAGAGGTAAGCCAGGGAAATGGAGTAGGGTATGGGGTCCGTGGAATTTATATCGAGGCCGTATCTGCGCCCCGCCTTTGCCATTAGAGGTCGATATTGCTTTGACCCCCTAGCTGCGCATTCTGCGGGAGTGTGTAATGTGTGTTCCATGCTTTGTTTTCCCATTGCCCCCCTTCACCGCTTCTGGACCAGAATAGTTTTGGACACTGTATGTTGTTCCCCGTCCTGGGAAGAGCACGCTGCTATCTCGGACTCTCATTGCCTTGAGTGTGTGTTATGTTTAATAAAAAATGAAACCGTTGTCTTAAACTGCTCCTGGCCTATGGCCATGGTCTGTTATAGGTGCTTACGGACTGCCGGGTACTTTGCCGCTGGTTCATTTGAATGTATGGCGTTACACTGCGGGCCCTCGGGCTCTATAGTGGCCGGCCCTGGTGGTTGTAGGCCCTTGTATGTCTTTTATTGTGTGCTAACGGTTTCTAATAAAATAAAAATATTTTTTTTTAAAATGATTGTGGCTATAAAGCAAAGATTCTGTTTTCGGCTCGGACTGCTTAATTGCTTTTCAAAGCTGGCTAGCAGAATTTGCAGTACATTAGTAGAGGGTACACGCGACCGCTCTTTAAAACAAAATCAAAGTGTTAGTATATTGTTTTTAAGCCCAGATTAAGAGAATGAAATCGAGGGTGAAACTCAAGTAGACAATGAAAGCAAAGCAGCCAGGAATGCCTGGCAACCGGCTGCAGGTCCCGCGTCCAAGCAAAACATCTTGGATTGCTCGTCCCGTAATAAATGACGGTTTTCACTTTGCCTTTTGCAAGTGAAAACATGGCTGATGCTGCGCGCGATGATGACAGTCTGAATCCATCCCCGGTAATCACAAAGGAGCACCCGGATTGCGACGCAGCACGTGAAATAAGGGAGTGCACTTTGTAAACAGCCTCGCATGAGCAGTGCAGAAACAGTGCATCAAACTGAAATACTTCTGGAAGAGAACGCCACAGCCCATCAGATGAAAGAGGACCGTTCTGCAAAATGGATAATAAATGTTGTGGTGGTGGTCAGAGTCATCCTTACGCTTATCTCCTTTCCCTTCCAGGATTAATTTCCACTCCTTAACTTTAATGAGATAAAAGAATGAGGGGTAAAGGTGGTTTTGTGAGAGGGAGGAAGGACGGACATGGCGGCCAGATGAGTGGAGTCGAAGGGACCAACATACAAGACACGCTCTGTGGTGGGGGACGGGGAAGAGCAAAGTGCAGGCGCCGAGTGTGAGAGGGAAGTGTGGTGGGGAGGGAATTAACACAAGCTGTAGCCCGCCCAGTGACTGACGAGGAGGGAGGGGGAGAAGGGAATGGGTAGTGAGAGCAGAGAGCAGGGGTGGAGGAGCATGGAAATAAAAGTGATTTGCGCGCTGTAATGGTTGTAAGGCTTAATGAGCCATGACAGAAAGCTAGATGGCGGCTGTGCGCGTAATCGCGCGTGTAACCGCAAGCTTGAGGCCAGCAAAAGCGTGTGGCCGGACTTTTAATAGCCCACTTACTAAATGTCTCGCCAGAGCAGCGCATGCGCTGGCTCAGGCAAGCCCTAAAAACTCCTGGCTAATCCAGCAAAATCCTGTTAAAATCATGGCAATTAAAGTACATCAATGACACCCGCCTGTGCTAGGAGAGTAGCAGTGGGAGCGAAGACCAAGCTTCAAATGGGGTCCCACAAGACACTAGTAATTGGAATATCACATCAGCAGATCTGGAGGCCACTCCTCCATTATGAAGATCCGAGCTGCGATGGGAGAACTGGGGATCAGTTGTTTCACCAAAGTGTGGCAGTGGAGAGCTGCGGCAAGCGTGATGGGTCCTAGTGGACCCTGAGCGCCAGTTTGGCAAAAGGAGGTCCGGGTGGACGGCCCCGTTGAACGAGCTTAAATCGCAAACAACCCACTGCCCAGGAAGAGGCCTCACATCCCCACAGGCATAAAAGCAGAGACTGTGTTGTCATGCCCGATTGGGCGATTGAAGTACACCGGCGGCGCTGCTGATTCGGGGCAGGTGGGCCGCACAGAGGTAGCAAGAGATGCTAAGATGGCCGCCACCCTCGAAGCTTAATCTCCCTCCTACCCTTTTACCTTACTCCCCTACCCGTCTACAATCCATTTATCTCATCTTCTATGCTCTTTAAATGTTTTCTTGCAACAGATGTAACTTGTAACTGATGTAACTTTGTATCAATGTGGAACTTCATGTAAAGCGCTCTGATACCTTTGGGTCTAGCCAGCGCTATATAAAACTCATCAAATAAATATATAAATGCTGTAAACCCGCAATGCTTCAGGCAAAACTGCAGCACCCATCCGTGCCTTAGAGGTAAGGGGCAATCAGGCCTAATGGGGGAAAAACTAAAGGACTGTTGGGAAGGTAGAATTGGAAGGTGGCGAAGGGCTTTCCCCTCTTTTAGAGTCTGAGGAGTCACATAGGGAGACGCCCCCCTTCCAAGTCAATTTTGAGAGCACACAAATTCTCCTGTTTCGGTGTAGGCCAAGCGTGGCTCCTTTGAAGGAAATTACAGAAGAAGTCATCAAGTACATGATACTATTTCCAGAAATGTTACAATTACTATCTGAAGAGATGCCCTACTGCTTCGCAAATCTAGGGGATGTCAGTTACTGGCAAGTATTCTAATGTTTGGACTATCTTTTTGTTCTGATGTTGCCAAGCTGGAAATGTATGGACACAACATAAATTGCCAGAGGGATGTCAGTTCACGTCGCAGTGGTGTCGGACAATCGGACGGAGTATCAATTTGAGACCTACCTAGCATTTATTACGAAGGTCATTCCATGCACCCTCCAACTGTTATTTTATTAACTAAACTATAAGTGCATAAGTTGATTCACAAAATAATTTAGTAGTCACAAAAAGTTGTCAAACATATTGCGAACACTTTTTGACCACATTTTTAGCGCATATGGTCAGAGATCCCTATTTTACTTCAAGGATTTGTAACCTAGTGTAGAAGTGAATCCCCGGCACCCTTTTGTTACAGTTTTTGGTAGTCTGATAAACTTGGAAATACAACAAATACTACAAAATGTTCAAATTAAAACAATGAATTTCAGTTAAATAATTTAACTTAAATAAACAAAAACTTTAGGAATAGTTCATTAATTTTGTAGGTAAAGCGCACAATGAACTTCATTTAACTGTACACAATGTTCCACACACTTTCATAAACATATTTAAAAGAGAATTGGTACAAAGCCATAACATTTAGATTTTTATACTAATCTTTCAGGTAAAGTTCACAATGAAAAGTGAAAAAAGATAGTTTACATCATCACACTGCATGACATACTGCATATTTATGACATCACCAATTATATTTCCTACTGTAAAGGTGTAGCTCTTCAAACTATCACCCACCAATCATTCTATGGTATTGTCGGCTAGGATCCTGCTCTCAAGGACCCCAGCCTAGCTGCTTTCTCCTCTAAGTTGATTGCATGTACTTTAGGTACACTCTATATTGGATTCTGGGGTACCCTTATAAGTCCCTAGTATATGGTATACTATGTACCTATGGCATATGTACCCCAGAGGCCTCTCAGGGGCTGCAGCATGTATTATGCCACCCCTGGGAGACCATTCAAAATGACACAACAGGTCTGCTACATCAGCCTGTGTAAGGTGGTGCATGCACCTCTTACTTAGATATAGGTTTGCTATATCTATCCTATATCACTGCACATATAAACCTATCAGTCACCCCTATGGCAGGCCTTATCAATCCTGAAGGCAGGGTGCTGGGTGTTATGTGAGTGGGTGCCCATGCATGAGCAGAGCCCCTCTGCATCTTTCGGAACCTATTTTCCGGGGTTGTTTGTGATGCAGCTAACCATATATACTTAAGTGCATTATAACCTCGCAGTAAATGCTAACTTTAAAACGTCTGCATGGTAACATGTCGTGTTTGGTGTCAAACCCCTTGGAATCATAACTCCACACCAGTAACTGGTGTGGGAGGTATAATTCCACCTTACTAGAGGGAGAAATACGACAACACCGGTACACCCGGTACCAGCTTTACAAACCCTGGCATCACAAAATGGATGCTGCCAGCCACAGACAAAAATCTGCCCTCCTGCTGCTGGATGAAACTCCGGCAGGGGAAGGCTGGACAATAGGTTTCCTGTCACAGCGAGATGTGAACACCTCCCAGACAGGCTTTAGTGTATTGGGGCTGGGTGGGTACACTCAGAGTGCTTTGATGTCTGCACTCTGGGCACATTTAGTGTCCCTGTGCATAGTCCAGCTCAAACCAGTTGCAGGAGCCATTTGCTCCTGCTCTGGTGTGAAACTGAACAAAGGACATGGGTGTAGCCACCCCTCTGTCCTGACCCACCCATGGGTTGGTCCCCAGAGCTTGTCCCACCCCTTCCTTGGGTATAAAGTAGGAACCTCAGGCTACAGGACTTTAGATTTACCTGGACAAAACTCTGCTACAGAAACCAAGTACTTCGACTATCTACACTATGCTGGATGACAGAAGAATCTCCCTTGGAGTAAAGGAGTTACTCCCCTGCAAGGCAGACACCTAAAACGCATCTGACTGGTTTGCATATACTCAGCTCCTGAAGGACTCCGAAGTTTTTTGCAACACCGGAGGTGAGTTCCCGTGGTCTCTGAGGTTGATCCGTGCTCTCGGCAATTCTGAGCTCCTCCCCTCGTGGGGACCGTGCAATCAGAACCCCTGGGCACCGTGTTCATTTGCAGCAGCATATGCTTTTTTGCCAACCCCTGAGGCTGTGCTTTGGGCAACTTGTAGTCCAGACCCGAGCAGTATTTCCACTGAAGATTTCCGGCCTACACTCCACGAGTGTTCCGTGGGTTGGTATTTTCTGATTCAGCTCGAGGTCGCTTCGCGATCCCCGGTCCGTTGACCTGTGGGTCCCTGAGAAGGGAACTTTGACTTTAAGTGGGCTTTCCTGGTTGCTCCACACATGCCCTGACTCTCCATCGCTTGGGGAGTCCCCAGGACCTTGCTGGTGCCCACCGAAGCATCTTTTCTCGGACTGCGTGGGTTGCAGTTGCCAAGGCTTGTTGGTCTCCAATCCGGACACTGACCCCCCAGCACTCGACATCCTTCATGGGACAGCTCGCCTGCAGACTTTGGTCGTCGTCAACATCTCCTGGTCCCCGTGGCTCCAGAGTCGAGCTTCACCTCATCTCACCTGAAACACCCGACATTGGTGGGCATTCGTCTATCGTGGCCCTGGTCACTGTGAAGTGACCCAGACTCTGTCCCCTCTGCTTTCAGGTTCTTCTCAGCTCCGATCCAGGCTTGGATTACACCTGACACTTCTCATCTTTCAGGCAGCAACACTTCTTTGCATCACGCCATTGAAATCAAAAAGCGTTTCCGACACCTCTTGACCCCTATGCACCCGGCTCTCCTGGGATACTCACCTCGGTAATCTCAAGGGTGCTGGCCTTAGAACCTTCTATGTTCCAAAGGGTTTGCTTGAAGTCCTCTCCTAAGTGTCCTCAATCTTTAAAATTCCAACCGCAACTTTCCCATACGATTGTACGGAGCTTGCGGCTGTGTTCTCACACTGCACGCGCCCCCGTGGGTCCCCTGTGCCACTACCTTGGGTGGTTCCTTGGGATCCCAGCAATTCTACGTGCTCTAGTCACTGTGTCTAGTCAAGTCGTGGTTGTTATACCACTTTCTTAGTATATGGTTCGGTCTCCCCCTGGAGCCCACTGTGTATTGTGCTATTTACTGTCGTTACAGTGCTTTCATATTGTGTATCTTGTTCCCTAATCTCATAAAGGGGTTACTAGAGAGTGTTTAGTAATAAATACATATATTTTATATATACCTTGTGTGTTTCTCCTTTCATTTGGTCATTCAGGAGGTTATAATCTGGTAAATCAAGCTGCTTCACATTCCTTCAAGACTTAGCTTGAAGGCTGCTCTCCATAACTACCACCAGGATAGCTTTAAATAAAGGTTGTTTTTAACCTAATTGTCAATAAGGGTCGTTTGAACTGGTGCAAGGTGCCCACTATAACTAGTGGACAGCATCAACCAGGCCAACTTCTCACACCTGACTCTCATAGTATTCAGTTAACCTCCATGTATGAGTTGAACCACTTTATTCACTTCAGAATACAGGACATAGTTACCACCCAGTAAAAGGAAGAAATACGCTGTTCAGGTGGTACACTTTGTGTTGCTCCTAAATGAAAGGGCTATTGATTGGATTCAAGTCAGCTCTCACTGCAGGTACCCTGCATTAATAGGTAGGGTAGGAAGACGACACCCAGGTCACAGACCGTGGGAGGGACTAGCATATCTGATGCCCAAGGTTGTCATCACAAACCTAGGAACAGGAAGAAGGGTGTGACAACCTTTTAATGGGGCTAGGGCATGGAGAGTATAGAACATTCTCACAACCAATAGGAACAACTTGGAAGGCGAACCTATGCAAACCACTCCGCCTTCAGGCAGACAGAAAGTGGGTACAGACTTGGTTATTTAAGGTGGGAAGAAAGAGCAATCCTCAGGGAGGTGCATTGGGTCCCAAGACCCTCTTTGAAGGACCTATAGACTTGTTGGGAAGGATGAAGGGCATTATCACAGGAACCTATCATACCTGCCCCAAGTGGATCAACCTTCCTAATGAATTAATGGGAGAAGACCTTATGATCATATAACACAGAACTACTGCACTGAATATAACAACATATCACAAGGCAATGCTGGTTACTTCTAATTAAAAGTGTTGAACGTCCACCCCGGGTGTCCTTCATTTGTACAGACGTGTACACTGATACACAACAATCAGTAGTGTAGTACACTGTCGGACCATTTTAAAAAACGGAGGGTGGGGGGGTCAGAAAGCAATATAATGCTTGCAAGCACAAATGGCACCCAACAGAAAAGCTCAAATTAAAGCTATCACCAATGTCTTGACGAAGCAAACCAAATTGGACTGCGCTAAATAAAGACGTACCAGCTTCAACAGCAAACACATTTCCTCGCTCTGTTTTGGGCAGAAGTTCCGTGCGTTCCTTGTTCGTGACGGGGAATCTTTGAATCAGACTCCTGACAGCATGCTTCGTATTGTGTGTCAAGTTGCAGGTCATCATTGCACGGGTCATCTCAGAGCCATCTTTCTTCCTCACGGTTAAATATCTGTTTGCGCCTTTTCTAAAAAAGAAAACGTCATTTTAACAGCAGACTCGAACCTAAGACGTACAGCGATTCACTTATACAAATAGCGTGTGTTAAATGGCGCAATTCTTCACATTCAGTGTAGTATTGCGTTTGTAAAGAACACGTTAAAAGCGCCGCATTTGATTCACCCTTTTCCAACTAGATAAAAATGTAGAATTTCTTACATAAAACAAGGTTTAATAATATACGACTCTGGGTGATTACGTCTAGGGTTCCACCGATACAGCGGAGGGCAAGGAAGAGGTAAGGGGAATGCAAGGGAAGAATGGACGAACACAATCAAATCTGTCACTGTTGGGGAGAAGGTGCCTGAGTCCTCTCCCTTGGAGGATCGGATCCTGGATGGCCATATGCCGGAGAGTACAATCTCCTTAATTTATAAGAAGCTCGTTAATGTCCGGACCGACCTCCTCCTAGGGGTGCGTGATCAGTGGACTAGGGACGGCCTTGAACTGGATGATGAGGACTGGCAGTACGCCATCTCCTCTCCTAAGGAGGTCGCGATCCCCGCACGACTAAGGCTGGTCCAGCTTAAGATACTTCATAGAGTCTACGTCACTGGGCCCCGACTGATTCATATGGGTTTCTCCGAGGATGGTTTATGTAAGAGGGGCTGTGGGATGGTGGGCACCTTTCTACATATCATATGGGAATGTGGTGTGATCGCGGAGTTCTGGAAGCAAATTCATGTAGTGATGCAGGAGGTCACGGGTATTGCACTGCTGCCAGAGGCACGGCGCTGTCTTTTGAATGTCTGGGGTCCTACTGATTATGACGCGGCGCAGACTCAATGGGTGACCCTAGGAAATATGGTGGCGAAGCGTGATATTGCGCGACTGTGGGGCACTCAGAGACCTCCCGCTCTGGATGCATGGATGGACAATATGGACTGGAGCATGTTTAGGGAGAAAACGGTGTACAGTGCCCGGGGGCGGCCTAAGAAATGGCATAAGATATGGGGACGATGGAACCAGTATAGGGGTGATATATGTCTGCCCCCGGCCACTGAACCGTTAGAGGAGCAACTTTCCCCCTGGCTTCACTTCCAACTTGGGATTTTCATGATGCAAATATGCTAGAATGTTAGCGCCTCTGCTTCTCCCTCCTCCACCCGCCCGGTGGCTTTGTCCTGATTTTGGGAATGGGGCCACGCCCCCATCGGGAACTGGCACAAGTTTATTGTGTATACTGCCTTGCTAGTGTTATTTATTGTAGGTTGTCTAAAAAACGGAACCTTTGTCTTTTTCCTGTACTAGAGCTACGGACGCTTTCATGTGTTGCTTAATTGGCTGCCGAACCTCCGGGATGTCGGCTGAATAGCTGTGTTCCAGACTGATATAAATAAAGCTTTTTAAAAAAAAAAAAAAAAAATAATAATTCTGTCACTGTTTTCAGTATCTCAGAAACTGCACTCACATCCTCTCCCAAATGCATCGCGAGTCGAACATGGCCTTTGCTCTGATTCTGCTATTACTGATAGTTCTTTTAGTTCCTGTAAAAGCAGTGGTGCCTGTTTGTTACCCCGCAAGATACGCAATAATGAGCCCCAAAAAGTGTTTCTCTTGTAGCAGAATTTGCTTATTATAGCACGGGTAATTAAGTTTCATTTTCCTTTTATCGGACTGCAAAATAGGCGGGGGAGGGGGACTGTAATCCGGTCCTAGTGACTCTGCTACACGGCTAAATGAATGTGTGAAAGGTAAAGATTTTCTTGCACAGATGAAAATAAAAACATCTGTTTGCAATATAAACTACGCTTTGTAAGTAGCTTCAAATATTCCACGCAGCGCACAAAACATTGAGGCCTATTCACAAAATTAAACATGCACTTGCCCATTTGTTCAAGTGTATTAAATATTTATTAGTACATCTAAGCATATCTTTACACTTTTTTATATTCTCCATTTCAACAATGGAGAGTTACACCTAGATGTAACCTTAAATTTCTTCATCCACTGGAATGTCGGCAGAGCCTCCTCCTACAAGATTTACGTGCAACTTTGCACGTGTGTGTTGAGCACCACTACTGTGTCGTAAATATTCCTTTGAGAAAGTATAAGGAGAATTAATCCAGTGTATTATTTGTATTTTTTACACATAAATTTAATAAATGCCCAGCTGAGCTAACTTCTTTTATTTAATATGTAGTACTTTTTTAATAAAAATTGTTTTGAATTATTGTAACATGAAAATGTTTTTATAGTTTAAATGTGTAATTTATTTTCAAGTACATTTTTAATAACTTTATAAAATAATAACTATGTATAAAATATGATTAATCTGTCAAAATAAGGTAATTATTAAAAAATTAGTTTCTATGGGGTGTTAATTTAATTCCCTGCCACCATTGTTACAGTGTGAGTGGCGATGTGTGGTGCTTGATTTGCTCCAAGCCTTGGCTGGAGTACTTTGAAACTTATTTTGACACCCTTAGGTCTGTTGTAACTTTAGAAGTGTAATTTATGAATAGCAATAGTCATTTTCTTTGGTGGTTGTCTTTAGTATTAGTCACTTTTTTGCAGGAGAATCACAGCACAACAATACAGCTTCGCAGTATCGTTAACCTGTCCACGTCACACAGTGGACAGGTATATGTATTTAATCTGCTGTGTTTTATTTTCCATAGATACATCTTCATGTGACCATCTGATTACTTTTCCACATGAAATCGGATGTATAATTTAAAAACATACTTAGTACGTATGTTTCAAGTACCTATTAAGTACTAACACTGTATATATTTATTCACGGAGTGGCACGCATAGGGCTGGTCCCTGTGTGGTCCTGAAGAAGTGGTTGGGGTAACCACGAAACATGTCGACCGAGTAATTAGGGCCAGTTACACATTATAGTCACTGTATTCCCCATTTCTCACCCCATTTTAATTTTACCGACCGGATAGGAGCAGAATTAAATAATAGAGCTCACTATCTAGCCGGTTTTAATATTCACATAAGTCACTCCACAAACTAAGCACGACACATAGTCTAAACAAAAAGTGCTCCTACGTAACTTCGCAAGTCGCAGCACGCCTCAGGCAGTAGATGCCTGGGAGGACCCCTATGATGAAGCATGTCACCCTGGGGCAACCCTAGGTGAGTGAGGGGACTCAAGAAAAACAATTGTTTTTCCAGAGATAACTAACATAGAGAATTACCCATTAGTTTGAAATTCTCTCTATTAGGGTAGGTTTTACTGGGTACCTTTCAGGTTCCTTTTGGTATATAAGTGTCTTTAGGAGGAGAAAACCTACCCCCCGGTCCTCCTACTCCCTTTTCTTTTTATTAATCGTCTTTAGTATTAGCCCTAAACTGCTTCTTAAATTTCTCTCAATCCCTCCCATTTAGAAGTAGTCCCCATTTTCCAGCCACTCCACCTTGTCCCTCCTACATTTACTACTGGAACGTATACCTACGAGCGTGCTGTTCTACACCACCATAGCGGAGCACTCTACACAGAAAAGAAAGGGCAGGAAGAGATCTCTGCACGTAATTGTGAATAACATTTTTTTATACATTAGCACTACGGTAATAATACTTTACGTACTACAAAATTAAGTTTGTGAATAGGCCCCATTGACTCTTTATCCTGAATGTGAAGTTAACGATTTTTATAGGATCCAAACAAACCAAAACACAATTTACTTTGTGATGCACAGAAGGGTAAAATTACTTGGAAATATTTCTTATCTTTTTAATCAAGTCCTATTTTCAGTGAATAGTAACAATTGTAAACCCCAAAACACAGTACTGCTTTTAAAATAAAAGGGAATTTCTGGGCATTACAGACATAAAATTCAATTTGTCTTTCATTATACCTTTTGGCACTTATTGAAAGTGCCATACAGTATGTGCAGAACACTGTTTGCACACAATATGAGTTCAATTGTAAAACCACATTCATATTTATTTTAAATATGTAAGTAGAAATGTTGCATATTGTTTCCCTATGTTGTGTAATTTTTTTGCACTCATCTTCCTTTTATTAGGGATATAATGTGTAGTTTGAAAAGAATGTGCATGAACCACCTGAACTGCTCTAACAGAATTTGTCCTGAACTGCTTATTGTGAACAGTGTTGGTTTAGCTCACTGCCAGAGGAGCTAGCTTGATAGCGATGTGAAGAACAAGTTATTTACATTCAGTAATGCCTTATCTGGTAGAGACTCTTATCTAGCAGCAAATTCCTTACCTTAGAACAGTGATATTCGAAGTACAGGCCGGGGATGGGCGGGGAGGATATGCATGCGGCCCGTCTGACCTTTAAATGCAGCCCCTAGTAAACAGCAGTACTGGGCTACTGTTTACAGTGCACTAACATTCACAAAGATTTTGAATACATGGAAAGTATTCATGTACAGGCAAATGGAAGTAAAAGAAAAGAAGCCCAGAAGGAGTCCTGCTCAACTTCGAGAACACTTTCATTTTTCAAGACATCTTAGAACATTCATGCAAAAATATGATAAAGGGCAAGATGTATCAAAGGGTTTTACCCACTCTGTGTCTATGAGAAAATGTGTTTATATATATGGCCCAAAGTCCCTTTAAACTTAAAAAAGTATTTCATCAACATGCAGTAGTCACCAGCGTTACTGAGAAACAGCTCAGTAAACTACAGAATGTTCAAATCGCTGCCCCCAGACTGGTCCTCATTATCCCCCGCGACAGCCACATCACGCAACACCTCTGACAACTCCATTGGCCCCCCGGTCAACAAGAGAATCACCTTCAAGCTCCTCATATATACCTACAAAGCTCTCCGCAACATAGGACCAGCATACCTGAACCTCAGCCTCGCATTCCACATACCTGCCAGATAACTCTGTTCCGCCCATCACGCCCCAGCCTCCGTCCCTAGGATCCACAAGACCAGAACCGGAAGTTCTTTCTGCTACCTCGATGCCAAGACCATGAACACCCTGCCCCTCCACCTCAGGCAATCTGTGTCGCCGACCCAATTAAAGAAGGACCTCAAGACCTGGCTCTTCGAATGATCCCCCACACTCAGAAGGACCGGAAGTCCTCCTCCCTCCAGTGCCTTGAGACCCTCATGGGCGAGTAGTCACCCTTTATAAACCCATGATTTATTGACTGATTTAGAAGTGTTTCACCTCAGTACATCAGATACCAGTGCTTCGCTAAGTTTTTTTTTTAAGTGACAATTTTCAAACATGAATTTAGAAACATTCATGTCTCCCCCCGTCCTAACAACAACGTCAATAGTAATCTAAGAAGCAGGTTAGTTATGTGCACCCTCCGGCTGGCTAGCCTGGTTTGCTGTTAGACATGGACAACTTATAGTTTATTAAACCAAACACTAGAGAAGATGTTGTAAAACAATTGCTTAGGATCACACAATTTGGTCGAGTGGGGAAGCTGGGAGTGATGTCAGGTGATCTGGTTTGACATTGTGCAATTGAACCATTAAATGTACATGCATCACTTCCCCTACTCCCACCTTACAACCACCGACGACCATCACCTTGCTGGCATCAAGGAGGCCCTCGGTCACACCACAGACCAAATGTTTTGGCCCCAGGGAAAATCTTTGTGAGTACCCATGCCGTAGAGTATGCTACAGGCATCAGATTAGATCTAGAACATTTTGGCCAATACCCTTACACGCCAGTAGCTGGCATCGTTCGGCTCCGCATGGTGTCATTTGCGCCATCCGCATTGGAATTGATGTTCGCAGTGCCTATACAGGAGCCACCCCAGCGTGCAGACCTCAGTTCTTGACTGCTTTTATGCACCAGAAGTGCAGAGCCAAGCTGAGGAATGACTAGTGTGCCAACGGTGAGCTACTAAAGGATCTCTTTTATGCAAAAAGACAGTTTGCAGAGCAGGTAGGATCGGAGGTTTGGTAAGGAAGCTGTGGCTAGATAGAGTCTCTCCCAGATAAGGCATTACTGAAGGTAAGTAACTTGTTCATCTGATAGAGACTTCTAGCTGTAGATTCCTAACCTTAGAATAGCTACCAAAGCAATCTCTCCCCGGAGGTGGGTCTGCAGACTGTTGAACACTAAGAAGTCTTGGAGGATCGAATGGGCAAAATGCCCATCTCTCCGGATAAGACTTTCAAGGTTTAGCCCATATGTGCAGTGATACCCACGTAACTGCCTGACAGATGTCCAAGACTGGGACTCCTCCAAGCAATGCAGTGGTAGCAGCTTTAGCTCTGGTGGAATGAGCTCTTAAACCCTCAGGGGGCTGTTTCTTGGCCATTGCTTAGCAGATCCTAATGCAGAGAATGATCCATCAAGAGATGATTCGGTTCTGAATTGCCTTCCCTTTCTTTGTCCCTGCAAATCCAACAAAGAATTGATCATCCACTCTGAATACTTCGCTACGATAAATGCAGAACGATAACGCTCTTTTTGGATCTGGGCGGTGGAGTATCCCCTCTTCTTTAGAAGGGTGAGGAGGGGAAAAAAAATATTGGAAGGGTGATGTTCTGCCCGACTTGAAAAAGTGTGTGACCGCCTTTGGCAAAAAAGTTGGTTGAGTTCCAAGAACCAGCTTGTCTGGGAAGAATGAAACGCAGGGAGGGTTAACTGAAAGAGCTTGCAATTCGCTAACCCTCCTGGCAGATGTTATTGCCACAAGGAGGATACTTTTTAGTGTTAGACGCCATAGAGGGCAGCTGTGTATTGGCACAAAAGGGGAAAACATGAGGAAGGTGAGAACGAAATTAAAGTCCCATGGGGGCATAATGAAGGGCGTGGGAGGTAACATTTGCTGCAAACCTTTAAGTAATCTAGTCACAACAGGTGACTTAGACAGGGAAGGTTGCTCAGGCAACCGCAGAAAGGCAGACAGATATCCTTTAACTGTGCCCAAAGCAAAGCCTTTCCGGCCCAGGGGTAGAACAAACAAGAGAACCGATTTTGTGCATCAAGCACAAACTGGTCCCATCGGGTGCCGTAAGAAGCTATTGTGGAGGAACGTCTGGCTGCCAATATGACTTCATACATAAGGAAGATCAACGGTCAGAACGGCACCACTGGAATGGTACCCGGAGGAAGTCGCAAAGTCGTGGCTGATTCAGATCAACTAAAGGAACCTAAGGGGTCAGCTGGCACAGAGGGCGAAATCGCCGGTGGAGCGCCAGTCGTAGGCCCTTCCAAATCTAAGGAAACTGAGGGCGCTCCAGAGGGGTTCGGCCACCCAAAAATGAGGCTCATGCCCTCATAAAACTCTTAGAGTTGGAAGAGGGTCGCTCAGGGAAACTCGAGGAAGCACGGAGCAGACCCAACTTTCAACGCCGGCTGCTCAGGAACATCCTCGGAGTGGGGCCCAGATTTATGCTGTCATACTCTTGTGCCGTCCGAAGAATGGGAGCGGAGAAGTCAAAGAGCACATCAACTTCTTGGACTTTTCTTATGGGACTTACCTTAAGAACTCTGGGAGCGTGACAAGGACCGATGCGAGCAACCCCAGGAGTCTGGAGCGGCGCAGAGTCACATGACGAGCGGCCAAAAGCTTCATGACCCTCTCAGGGATGCCTCTGGGGTTCATTGTCCTGCACTCCACACAAGACAGAGTAGTGGCCCCTCTCCAGGCACGACAGAAACACCAAGTGCATCAGGAACATCTCACAAAAATAAGAAAAAGGCATATTAGTTGTCGACAAATTAGTCGAAAGAATCTATTCAAAAACTGACAGAGGGGAGTTTGTCTGGTTCCACGCTGATGGAGCACAAAAGAAGGAACTGAAGTCAACGTGCTGGGGTGGTGCCTAGATAGGCAGCATACAGGTCACTTACAGCACGTACGACATATATGATGCCATGCGGAGCCAAACAATTTCACCTACCGGCGTGCAAGACAATTGCTAAAAAAAAATCTCTGAATCCAGTCCTTTGTCTTGGGAATATTCTAAGGTAGGAAATCTGAGGCTAGAAGTCTCTGTCAGATTCAGCTGTTTTTTGACCGACCCAATGGGTAGAGATAAGACCAAAGAAAACCTTCTCAAACGCAGGCCATATCAAGCTATATCATCTGGTAGTGTTGGGCTGCCAGACTGCCTGAAAGGTCAGTCCAACATTGAATAGGAATCATCTCCTGGTCCTTTAATCCTGTGTTTAGATGACCAGATTCTTTTGTTCTAAGTAGGTGGCAGAAGTATAGTACTTAAGCAATACACAATATTAGGTGGATAGAAGCAAAACATAAATTTGCGCCCCCACCTTAATATTTGGTTATGCTAGTTTGAAGAACTGGTTATTCAAAAACATACTTTTTAGTAACTTTTACGATCTCACAACCAACATTCAAAGAATTCTGGTTGCTATTTCCATTCTAAATAAATAACAAATAGCACAGCCTAAATACAGATATTACCACAAAGAAACATATATATATATATATATATATATATTCTCCTGTTCTCCTCGAGCATTCCTTGCCACTCCTGATCGAGAGTTGCGTCATCGCTCGAACCCCTCGAGAACGGGTCCTTATAAATCCTTTGCACAAAGGACGAAGCCGTATGCAGTTTTTACATTTTATTTTCTGCCGCTACCATAGTCTTGTTCACTGGTAAAAGAGTTGTAAACGCGGCCATTATTTAAAGTGCATTACGTGATATCACATGACAACTACAATTGTGACTAATGTGGAAAACAGACTCGTAGTTTTAACATTTCATAAACATTTCGATTGTTTCATATCAATATTATTACAATTTAAAAAGAATCTTTTTTGTTAAATATTTTCTATTGCACATTTCAATTAGTAAAACATAAAAGTAATGTCTAGATTTAATAACACTTTTAAAATGAAATGACGTCGGCCATTTTTTAAAGTGCATTGTGCACCTTGCGAGGCATATTCGTGTTTACAAATTACCTACTCCCTATCATTTTCCAGTGGGCAATATATACAAATAATTTTTATCGTATATATATATATATATATGTATATATATATATATATATATATATATATATATATATATATATATATATATACCAATGCTATGTGTTAATTCAGCTCGAGTGAGCCGATCCACACTTAACATGTTAATTAACCAATTTTCATTGTATCCTGTAACCATACATTAATAACATTATTTATATACAATTTTGTGTCCTGCCCTAGTGGGCTTTTATAGCTGTGCTTTCGAAAAAACCTTCAATGTCATGACTAATTGACTTCTGATGTAATAAAAGTCTAACTTATTACTTCTTTTGATATTCTGAGTCTGTTATTACAATGTATCCAATAACATCTAAAAACTAACTTGAACAGCTATTTTCTGGGCGTTACATTCTCTCTTATTTTCCTTTTTCTACAGATGCGTGTGCAAGTCCTCTTCCATATTCAGGCCTCCTGGCAGTACATTCTCTCTTTTTTTCCTTTTTCTACAGATGCGTGTGCAAGTCCTCTTCCATATTCAGGCCTCCTGGCTGCACTGAGTCCATCTTTATAATGTAGCGAGACTCCAATCTTCTTTACTTTTTCTCCCTATTTCCTCCTCTTATATTTGCAGCCACAGAATCAATCACATAATAAGTTAAGTCTTGAATATTCTTATTATGGACCTTCTCAAAGTTGCGGGCCACAGAGTATGTTCGATCTCCATTCTTTATTGCCCTCAAATGTTGCAGAATTCTTTTATGGACATCTAAGATTGTGTTGCCCACGTACCGCAGACCACACAGGCACTGCAGCATGTTGACAGCAAAATCCGTCCTACATGTAAACTTGCCGCTGATCTTGCACATTCTAGTGGCTACGCCTAGTCTATATTGCTCTGTGTTTACTCCATGTGCACAAGCCTTACATTTCGTGCATTTAATGAAACCTTGCTGCTTATTTAACAAAGTTGTTTTAGGCTGGGGTTTCTTTAGATTGTTTCTGACTAGTGCCTGTTTAAATGACCTCGCTTTTCGAAATGTGATCTGGGGTCTTCTAGCGACATGTTTACCCAACAATGGGTCATTCCTGATTACATGCCAGTGCCTGTTAAGCACTCTCCTTAACTCATCATGTTGCTTACTAAATGTTGTAATGAATCTACAATGGTTCTCATTTTCCTTGATAGTTCGTTTATTAGTCTCGAAAAGTATTTCTTCCCTCTTTTTCTTAGAGGCTTTGCTTCTACCACTACCAATCCAATCCTCTGGGTACCCTCTACTCCTAAATATATATTTTAGAGTGCTCAGTTCTCTTTTCGTTTCCTCTGTTTCGCTACAATTTCGTTTCACTCTCAGGCTTTCTCCATATGGAATACTTTGTTTTAGGTTTACTGGATGAAAGCTTTACACTTGTTCGACTGATTATTTTGTATCTGGTCAATAAAACCCTTCACCTCCTCCTCAGTGCCTTTCCACACTATGAACAAGTCGTCTATAAAGCGACTCCAATGCACGATGTTGTTGTCCCATTCATTTTGGTACTGCGTCCGGCTCACCTGCTCCTCCCACCAACCCATATGCAGATTCGCATAGCTGGGGGCGAAGCAGGTGCCCATCGCAGTACCACATACCTCGTGGAATAGCTGACCATTAAATAGAAAGAAATTACTCTCCAAGCACTTCTCAATCATGCTGAAGATCATTTGGGTGTGGGCCCACAGCTTAATTGACCTTGTTCCTAGAAAGTGCCCCACTGCACGCACACCATCACTGTGTCTAATACTGGTGTATAGCGTGGACACATCAATGGTTACCAACAAATAGTCCTCCTCCCAGGGACGATCGTATATTCTCCTAAGGAAGTCCCCTGTGTCCTGTATGTAGGAAGGAAGTGTTTTCACTAGGGGATTTAAAAAAGAATCGACAAACTTTGATGTATGTTCCAAGGCGCTGCCCATAGCCGAAATAATTGGACGGCCTGGTGGGTTACTCATATCTTTCTACACCTTTGGAATTAGATAAAATACAGGTGTAACTGGTTGTTCAATCCTTAAAAATAGATACTCATCATGACTCAGGAGGCTCTGACCATACCATTTTTTGAGTTCATTATTAAACTCATTATGGCTTGACATTACACATTTTTCATCAATTTTCACACAACAGTTCTTATAATGTAGCTGTTTATGTGTCTCCACCAAATATTTTTGTCTGTCCCACAGGACAATATTGCCCCCTTTGTCTGCATTGCGTACTATACAGTTATTATTATCTGACAATTTCTTAATTAATGCACGATAAGTTCTCTGTTTTTCATTATTTGTTTTATTCTTGCTTTGGCAAGTTCGTTTCTCCAATTTCTTTAATTCATTGATTACCAAATCGTTATACACATCAGTTAGATCTCTTGCAGTCATCGGGTTAACTCGAGAGCTTGGTATGAACATTGTCGGTGCATCCTGAAAAATATCAATGTTTTCTTCTTCTGCTAATGCTACTGTGCCAGTCTCAATTTCTTCATTGGAATTTTCTGCATCCATTGCTCTCAATTCTAACATTAAAGTCATGTCGCTGACTGCTAAGTTACCATCTTGGTTTGTTACTGTTGTTGGTGTTGGCACTTGTGTCATTGAGGGATTGGATAAAAAATGTTTCTTTAGCTTCAACATTCTGATGAACTTAAACAGGTCAATCCTTGTTTGAACATAATTCAAGTCTGCTTCCGGACAAAATGATAGTCCCAATCTTAATGTTTCTTGCTCTTGTTTTGTAAGGGTTATATTTGTTAAATTTATTATTGACGTCTCTCTAGTTTCTTCCATTACTTGTTCCCTTTCTTCTCTTCTGCGCCTCCTGGAGGCTGCCCCCTTCCGCCTCTTCGTCCTCTGCCTCTTCCTCTTTGTTGATTTAGGCTTTGTGTTGGTGGCCTTTGACGCAAATTGTATTTCCTTTCTTCGCGTAAAAAATCAAACTCGGCGATTACAGATGGTACCACTCTTTGAGCATTGACGTCATCTTCTAAATCAGTATCGATCTCTGAACTTTGCAGGGTACTTTGTTCCGAGTGAATTTCTTGCACAGATTTATTTGCCTTTCCCAACTTCTGTTTCCTGATAATGTCAAATTTCTTGGCAAATGTGTATATTTGGCCTCTGTCGTAGTCTTGCTTATCTCTCATACATTTTTGAGCTTTTCGTTCCTTTATGGAGATTTCTAGTTTCTAATGTCTCTCCTTCATTTCAATCTTAAATTGCTTGATGGTATCTTGATCTTCCTCTTTACTTAATGCTTCTGACAGTGACTATCTCAGCCAAGATTTTCTGCCTATCAATGTCAGCGTATTTTATGAGGATGGCCAGCATTCGTCTAGTAGCGTCATTGTTATTCGCAGCCCACTCTCGCAATATTTCAGGATTGGGTTCCTTATAACTGGGTGCCACCTCTGGGGACGCGTTGCACTTCAAGATATCGCTGCAGTGATTTAGACTCTCACCATTTCGATAACTCGGTGCGTTGGAGTTTTTCCAGTCTTTTTAGTCGTACAATTAGCCTCGTTTTTTCGCTCCCCGCTTGGCTAGCCCCAGATAAGCTGCTCCCACTTGCATGTGCATCACAAAAGATCTGTAAAGCCGCCTCTTCGCGTTCCTTGACCTCTGCGGCAGACATTTCCAAATTATTAACAGGTTTTGCAAGCGTTCACGCTTTCATCACAACTGCTCTTCCCCTCGGTGCATTCCTTGCCATTCCTGATCGAGAGTTGCGTCATCGCTCGAACCCTCGAGAACGGGTCCCTATAAATCCTTTGCAAAAATGACGATGCCGTTACCATGGTAGCGGCATGATAGCAGCAGAAAATAAAATGTAAAAACCGCACATGGCGTCGTCATTTGTGCAAAGGATATATATGTATATATATATTATATATATATATATAGTTCTCAAAACTCACAAAGGAGGTGGGATGGCTTGGTAGATTGGTAAGCGGCGCACTAAGTTCAGCTCACGTTACCACTTCAAAAGCCTGCATAAGCCTACATATTCACATTGACCTAGTTAGGTACTAGTGGAGACAACTAATCTGCTTGCAATCGACTCAACATTGGAAGGGCTCTGTCTTACAATAGCTTTGCCCACATTTGAAAGTGTGCGGGATAGGGTTGCCAGATCATGTCATATCGGCAGGACACCATGGAGCAGTGGACTTTAATTTAAATATCAGTGCATTCTGTGAATTGCACTCTTCATTTGCTTTCATTGAACCCTTTGGACTAACACAACTGAAAACAATAATTGGTAAAATGAAGGAACTTGAAACATGGTTCCCTTTTGCACTGAGCATTTGGAAAGACAGCAGAGCATGGGATAGGCAACCAAACAAACTCTGCTTGGTTGGACCCTGCCTCTGGCTTGGACTTTGCCAAATTTACTGAGAAGCACACATCCATGGTAAATCAATGGTAGGACTGGTAATGTCATACGGATTGTCTTTACTTACTGTTGGTAGCAGATTTCTCGTAACACAGTGTGAGATCTTGGATTGCTAGTTTGACAGAGGCATATCACTAACAGTAGCTTGCTTGGTCCAAATATTATCAATGAGAAACCCTGGGTTCTACCCCTGGTGGCTAATGCCTAAAACAGTAGGCTTTTCCGCAGTGTAATGCATGTTAAGAATTTGAGCGGACCCAAAAAAATATTTTTGTGAGAAAACCAAACAACAAAATTCCCAAGACAAATTGAACAAGCATGTGCAATGCCATAGATCTCGCATTTACGAGAGTTTGAGCTATTGGCATTGTAAAAGACAATGCCTTTTACTTATGTGTTGCTTTTAAAACAGATAAAAAGAAGGCATTGTCATTTACAATGCCAATAGCTTAAACTCTCGCAAATGCAAAACCTATTACATTGAAAATGCGTTTGTGCTATAATTTATTTTTAAAAGCGTTAGGAGAGGGTGTTTCCTTCCTGCAACAACAGGCAGGACAAAGCTATTTGAGAAAATAGTGCTTGGAGTCTGTCATTTAATCCTACCAAGTAGGAACACGCGTAACAGGGTGTGTCGCCATGCCTGCTGAAGTGCAGACCTTTCGGCAGTGTTGGACTAGGAGTCAGCAGACGGCGCGGATCGCCCGTCCGTATGCGCCGGAGATACCCATATTGATGTGCCAGCAGCTACCACATGGGGGCAACTGGTCAGCGCTATCGGGATGGAGCGAGGCGGGATTGACGACGGTGGGGGACCTATTTGAAGATGTGTACTCTTGCCTTATGAATCTATTCGGGAGCGTTATGGCCTACCGTGCGGGGACTACCTGCTTCACTCGTCCCTGATCTCGGCTCTTCAGCGTCGGTGGCAGAATGGATTATCGGAGCCGCAAACGTCGATGTCTTGTCAGTATGTGGTGTTGGCGGCTGGCACTATCAAAGCGGTCACATGCTTATACCGGCGGATGACGACCGAAAGGCTGGCCCCACTGGACAGGTTAAAACAGTGTTGGGAGGAGGATATTGAAAGGGACATACCTGATAGAGTGTGGGCTGAATTACTCGAGCGCCCTTGGAAATGCTCTAGGAATGCTCGTTTCCAGCAGATCCAATTCTTTATTCTGCACCGGGCTTATCTTACCCCAACCAAGATTCAGAGTTACTTTCATACTCTCACGGCGCCCTGCCCTCGCTGTCGGGCGGAGGGAGCTGACCTCTGCCACATGCTATGGGGATGCCCTCAGATCAGGGGATACTGGAGGGGGGTGTGGATGTTATTATGTGATATCACGGACAGGGATATTGACCTTGGTATGGGCCCGTGCCTGTTGCACTGGTTCCCCCACACCTCCAAGTATAAAATAACCAGCAAATTTATAGACCTAGGGTTGGTGTTAGCTAAGCCGGAAATCACTGCTAACTGGAAATTGCAACGCGGACCACGATTGCAGAAGTGGAGTGCAGAATTTACTAGGTGGGCAGATTGCGAAGAGACCCTTCGCATGCAGTCGGCTACCCGTGCTCATAGTGATAGGTCGATGGAGTCGGCCCAAGCTTGGGGAGCGCTGGCGGAACTATTGAAGGCTGCTGACGCTGATGGCGAGGGGGCATCTGACACGGAGGGAGGGCGGGTCCCGTCCTCCCCTGCATCCGCCTAGAGGAGCGTTGAGGGGTCGGGCGGTGGCACACTTGGGTGGCTGGCGGTACTGTGTTGGGCAAGTCGGAGGCGTAGCATTACAGACTTGAGTGCCTTACCATGTATTCTGTTATTAAGTCATGCCGGAGGGGGGTGGGGGTTGAGGTTGGTGGGTGGGGGGAGGGATGTAACGTGGGGTTGCTGTTTTACTTTAGTTTAGTTGATTCTATTGCACGGCAGAATCTCCTGCGTGGAGACTCCGAGACCTACGGGTATATGAGCTGCCTACATATGGACACTGCATGGTGGACTTTCACGGATTACCCCACAGGGTTTGCTGGGGAGGCAATGAATTACTTAGTATATTGTGGAGTCATAGTAAGGATGTTGGTGCAAAGGGACTTGTATGTAGGTATGTTCCGGGCAAGCGTGGGAAGTTGATTGCACTGTATTTGAGTGATTTTCATGCCAATAAACATATTTTCAAAAAAAAAAAAAAAGAAACAGGGTGTGTCGCCATGGGAGGTTACAAAATGAGAGGTTACAAAATGAGACAAGCTGGTACTATGGAGGGACTACTAGGCCGATTGACCACAGATAGCCACAGTTTACAGGGGACAAAGACAAAAGCCAATTAAAAATATGGGCGGAGAGTGGGTGGAGCTTCAAGTCCCTACCTGAATACAGCATGCCTCGCAGGGAAGCGCATTCACTGCCCAGGCTCAACCTAAAAATTGGCAAATTTAATAACCAAAATGACACAAAACTGGATTATGTGAAACAGAAATATGATTTTATATAGTTTTGAAACCAAAAAGCTGCAATAAAATATAATACAAATGAATATTACAGCTGACTGTGACCTACCAGCGGTTTCAGTCCAACTGTGATAAGCAGGGCTGGGTAAACTTTGGAGGTGCAACAAAGTCAAGATTTTAACCTTTCTAGTTCTATACATTCAAACACCCAGGTCTGTGAACTACAAGGTGAGCTTACAGATAGCATGACTAGTGTTTGAAAGTAGGTTTTTCAATAAGTCTTAAAAACTTCTTTGGTCTTGTGTTTTCACAGTTTTACGCTGCAGCCATCAAGGTTATAAAAAGTTCGGAAGCCATCCTTGTACAATCAAATAGGTGGGTGGGTGTGCTACCATTATTTTGCAGGCCTAACATCGGGAGTCATTAGATTTTAGCTGGTAAATTTTAAAATCTTTACTTCGTAGCTTTTTACTTCGGCATTTAAGTTATTTTAAATTAAGTATATGCATATCTTTATGCATTTATATATATTTTATGTAAATATATATTCACTGAAAAAACACAATTAACAAGTGAGTTAAGGCTTAAATGCTCAAAACCATTGAAATTTGTGAATTAAGTTTAGTAACACACACACAAACAATGTAAATCACAGTTGACCAACACGTTATTACTGAGTTAGCTGTCTTTGTATCTATGCAACTGCCAAATATGCTTTTTTGCTATTGGTGGCTAACTGTGAGTTTTATAAAATGTGATGCATATTCCTAAACATTATTGGCAAAATTCAGTTGGTCATTTGCCATGGGATTTGGGCACCAGGCTTGCTGGCACACAGGGCCCGGGCACAGGAACTGATCACTGGTAAGTGGGTGTTGGGGACCTGTCTGCCCAAGCCATGCAGTCTGCAATTGTGTGCAGTAGCAGTATGCAGCAGGGTCTGGTGTGTGACCACCCTACCCCCACTGTGCACCATCTTCAGCCGGGCTCCTTGAGTATTGGCACTATGCTCAAACTGCAGAGGCTGCTGCACACTGGGGACTGGGCACTGGGCCTGGTCTATTGTCAAGCCCTGTATCCTACCTCCTGGCTTCTAAACTTAGCCAAACACTTACTTTTGTGTTTGACTTTGCATGTGCTTTTATTTCTTTTTAATACAAAGTCTGAAACTTGAGAGTCGGAAGAGACTTGTGTGTCAGGCATAAAATAGTTGTCAAATCCAGCACCTAAAATGGCCATTTAGGAGATCTCGAGTTGCCTATGTTGGTGACCATATCATGAGTGATGCAATATGTGAGGTCTTAAGCAGTGCATTGTGGGGGCACAAGTTCTAGTTAGCTTAAGTAACTATAACTGTTGAATATCAATGGTTTTGTACAAGTGAAATGTCTAGATATAACGTCCCTGTAACCTTTTTTTTTCCCCAGTGAATTTCTAAAGGTTTTTTAAATTTTATATCCTAACTCTAACATTGCTGTAACCTTAAATTATTTATATATAGATATATATATATATATATATATCACTCAAACTTTGCCCTGCAAATGAGCCCGCACTCCTCGCAGGTAAGTTGAACATCAACATTTATTTCCAAGGAAAGCAAGCATTTTAGTCCATGAAATTCCCCATGCTTTGCCTGACGCGTTTCCGAGAACATTTCTCCTTTTTCAAAGGCGCATGGAAAGACTGCATTTAAAATCCACAGTTGCTGCCTCCTACTCTGATGATTTAATGTATACATATACACACACAGACACACACATTACCTACTGGCGGTCGCCAGTAGGTAGTTATAGTTAGGACCTATTTTCCATAGGAAATCCGCAACATTCTATTCCCAATAACTTTGGCGCCCATTGACGAATCTTCGTGAAACTTTCAAAACTTTTGGCCAGCTCCGGTCCACTCCTATCCTGAAAGTCTCGGGATGATTCGTGTAGCGGGGGCTGAGAAAAAAGGGGGGTCGCAAAACGTGTTTTCTCCATGCAATTTCCCATAGGACCTTTAGCCGCAGCTACAGCCCGAACTGCTGAACGGAATTACACCACATTTGGCAAAGAGGTAGTCCTCAGTTCAGACTCGTGCCTTTTGCTTAAATGGTGTCAATCTGTTCAGTAGTTCCTGAGAAAATACAGTTAAAAGTACATATATATCTATGACCGTGCTGGATCCGCGCACCCTGAGCGCACCCTCCCGATCACGCGCTGAATGCTAATTGGCTGTCAACATTCGAAGTCTGTGGAATAAGTGTGAAAAAACGTATAAATGGGGCAGGGTAGAAATACCCTGACCCTCTAGACCTGCTTAAGGGGTCCCAGAAGGACTCCCAGGGCCCTCCAAATTTATTATTATTATTTTTTTTAAAATGCAAAGTGCGCGTAGGGTGCGCGGATCCTGCCATTAAAAAAAAAACGAAGCTTTTTTTAAAATTAGCCCCCGGAGGGGCCAAATCCCGGGGGCAAAGTGATTACATATAAAGAGGACCCGGAGGGGCCCCCCAGTCCCTGGGACGACCCCCCCCCGGGCTACAAAATAAATTGGGAGGGGCTCGAAAGCCCCTCCCAGTATAATTTGTGGGGGGGGCTCAACAGCCCCCCAAGCCCCGGGGACCACCACCCCCCGGGGCTTTATGTATTGAGGGAGGGGGGCTGCGTGGCCCCCCTCCTGGAGCCCTCGAGAGCCCTGGGGACCGCCACCCCCCAGGGCCGGCTCCTGCAGTGTCCAGGGGTGCCCACCCCAGGACACTGTTTGCTATGAGAGGGCGGGAGTCTCCCGCCCTCCCATAGCAAACTTTGTTTGGATTTTGAAAGAGAGAGCAGGAAAACCTGCTCTCTCTTTCAAAATCCAAACCATATAGCTTTTCCACACTGGGAGCTGCATGTCAGCAGCTCCCCATGTGGAAAAGCAATGCCGGCTCCCGAAGGAGATGGGGAGCCGGCTGGGACCGTGGGGCTCCCCCCACGATCCCCAAAGTTTTATAAAGCCCCGGGGATGGAGTCCCTGGGGATAATAAAAATTTGTGATAGGGGCTATATATTTTTTTTACAGTAAAATTAGGAGTCACGCATCCAGCGTGGCTCTCAGCACGGCCCCTGGTGTGCACGCATTGGATACACGACTACTAACCTGTAGGGTGCGTGACTCCAGCGCGTTTGGTGCACGACTTCTACGCGTCGGATGCACGATTCTAACGCGTTGAGTGCGCGACTCCAAGCAAAAAATAAATAATATAAGTATATTTAAAAGAATATAAAATAATAACAAAAATATATTTATTACAAAAAAAATTTTTTTTTAAATGTGTAGAGTAATTTTTAAAAAATATATAAAAATAAGTAGATTAAAAAATGTAGCTAAAGAATATAAAAAAAATTAGAATTAGAAATTAATTTTAAAAATATCATTTAAAAAACCTTTGAAATTCACTGAAAAAACCATAAGTTTCAGACATGTTATAGTTAGGAATTAGCATTTTTAAAACCTTTGAAATTCACTGAAAAAACCATAGGTTTCAGACATGTTATAGTTAGGAATTAGCATTTAAAAAACCTTAGAAATTCACTGAAAAAAACATAGGTTTTAGGGGTGTTATAGTTAGCTGGACATTTCACTCGTACAAAACCATTGAAATTCCTCCGCTATAGTAAGTTCAGCTAACTATAACTCGCGTGCCCGCAATCCACTGCTGATGATGTCACATATTAAATCATTCATGACATGGTCAGTAACATCATTGATGACCTAACTAATGACATCTCAAATTACATCACTGATGACATCATCTAGTAGATGTAATATGTGACATCATCAGCAGTGGATTGCGGGCGCGCGAGTTATAGTTAGCTGAACTAACTGTAACGAAGGAATTTCAATGGATTTGTACGAGTGAAATGTCCAGCTAACTATAACACCCCTAAAACCTATATTTTTTTCAGTGAATATATATATATATATATATATATATATATATATATATATATATATATATTTTACCTACTCGCAGTCGCCAGTAGGTAGTTTTAGTTAGGACCTATTATCCATAGGAAAATCGTAACATTCTTTTCCCAACAACTTTGGCGTCGGTTGACGAATCTTCGCGAAATTTTCAAAACTCGTGGGGCGCCCCGGTAAGCGCCTATCTTAAAAGTTTCGGGGTGATTCTGCAAGTGGGGGCCGAGAAAAAAGGGGGGTCCCAAAATGTGTTTTCTCCATGTTAATTCCCATAGGAAACTTTAGACACGGCTACAGCCCTAACTGCTGAACGGAATTGCACCAAATTTGGCGAATAGGTAGCCCTTGGTACAGAAAGATCCCTTTTTGTTAAATAGTGTAAATCCGTTCAGTAGTTCATGAGAAATTAGAAAAAGAAAAAGTTTGGGCAGAGCCTAACGACATCTCGTTGTGAGATCTGATTAGCTGTCAGCACTACATCCTGGAATTGCTGGTAGCCATCTTGGGACCAATATACATGATAGTACCCCATTGAAATGCATTGTAGTGAATCGAAGATTTTGAGGGTTACCAAAAGGAGAACTATAAAGGGTGATAACAGACTTTAGTTACATTAGAATTCATTTGTTGATGGTACCATACTAATTTCAGTAATTGTGGTGTGTCCTAAGGTGATATTACCTTTCTGCTGGGATATCATGAATCATGTTTGAGAGAAAACTGAAGCTAAAATGAGAGCATATTTTCTGTAAATTCACATTATCTTTCTCAGTCATGTGAGAATGAAGTCTGTCATTCTCAGTAAATCATGTACATCCAACAAGGGCAGAGACTGTCAGTTGATTCCTTTGTGTTCTACTGCAGCTTCCCAGAGTGTTCTAAAGAACAACTAGAGCGCTAACAGTCTTACTTATGACAAAATTATGGCACACCTGAAGCCATCTTGATTGGAATAAACTGGTAGCTCTTAAAACATTTAATTTAAAAAGGAACAAAATGAGGGGGTTCATTTTGTCATAGAAATTATGGTTAGTGCTGTAGAAAGAAAAATCAGGACATGTTTTAAGTGAGATCTCAAATCCTCTCCTATTTCATTAGAAAATTCTGAAATGCAGACTGAAACAATCACTTTCAATACCAGCAGTAGACTTCCAGTTAACTCCCTGGTGAGCAGTAGCTTTACTACAGGGATCTAATGAACAACTAGAGTGCTAACATTCTGAATTTATGGCAAATGTGTGACCAATCTGAATGCCTTCTTGATGGAATCAAAGTAAAAAACTGAAAGCATTTCCTACTGAGGAGACTGCAGTAAATGAGGAAATTAGGAAACTTCATAACAAATAAGTCTCCCAAGATGGCCACCAGAGAGAAAAAGAGCCCAAATGTAGCACAAATATCACCCAGATGTAGCCCACATATAGCCCAATGACAGAAGTGTGCAAAACACTTTATTTTTTATGAAGTTTTATATAGTGCAGACTGGTCAGGTATTGGAGCGTTACATCTTACTTGGACCCCTTATTGCGTATTTTGCACGAAGTACATGAGATTGATCTTGCGAAGCATTGAACTTTAAATAAAAAAAAAAAAAATTTTTAGTATTTTTTATTGAACATGTTTGCAAAACAAAAAGAAATAACAAAGACCATGAACACATGTACTACGATGTTCTCAATTCTCCCAGCAGGGAGCGACGTATGCCAGCAAAAATATAAAAACCAAATAATATAAATCAAAAAATACACAAAAGTAATAGAAGAAAAACATATCACAAACATCTGTTTGCAATACTTAATCGTGAGTTACAGAGTCGTATCAGAGTGTAGTCACATCACCTAGTTCCAATGCCTGTCCTCCGGTCAGTGCCCTCAGCATCTCTACCAAAGCCGCCATCATTAATGCCAATCGTACAAATCTCCCAGTCATACTCCTGAGGTGTGGCACACAGCAAAGTAAGCAAACAAGCGGGGTGCATTGTATGTCCGCCGTCGTCATTCGCACTAAGGTCTGCACCACTCCCTCCCAGAACTCATTCACCTTTCAGCACCCCCAAGCAAGAAACCTGCTCCTCCCTGACCACATCTTATACAGAAATCAGATTCACGTATCCCGAAGCTATGCAAACGCTTAGGCGTATAATATACTTGATGTATATATTTAAAATGTATAATGCACAAATTACCATTCATACTTAGCGCCCCTGTCAATTCACAAATGTGCCTCCAATTCTTTTCAGCAATGGGTTCAGTGAGACATGAATTCCACCTTTCCCAACTATCTGGTTCAGGTTTGCATTCTTTCTTTATCAGTCTGTAGAGTCTGGAGACCAGTCTTTTATTCGTAGAGGTAGTGAGGGCAAATTGCAATGATTGTAGTACGGGTGGTTCTAGAGGGTTTGTGGTGTAATGCAGTTTGGTCACGTGCCGCAGCCTATGCATCGCAAATCTAAATAATAATATACGATTGCTAATGTATTGCAGATCGTCCGATGTGAGGAACAAACCTGTCGGATAGATGTCCTGTATTCGTTTAAGACCCGCTTCGTGGAGTAGGCGCATTGATGGTGCTTCATGGGACACCGTCATTGCGGCATAATGCTCAATGTACATGGCTGGGGCATAGATCGGTAGTTTTTGCGCCCGTCGCCCAATCGCCTGCCAGGCTGCTATGGTCGAATCGACAGCATTTATTTCCGTTTTCGGGGTGCCTCTTGCTCGGTGAGTTATTATGCTGTGCAATGGAACCGAAGAAACATCCCCTTCCTCCACCGCAACATGCGGAGTATATGCATGTGGCCTGAGCCAGTAATACACATATTTGGCCTGCGCGCTTAGGTAGTAAACATAGAAGTCTGGCGCCTCGAACCCCCCTCGGTCATACCCGTCAGTGAGAGTCGACCACTTCACCCGTGCGTTCTTGCCCCCCCCAAACTAGCCGTAGCAACAAGCGCCGAACATTGCAAAAAACCTCCTTCATGAGCACCACTGGAATATTATCGAACAGAAAAAGAAACCGCGGCAGCACCACAATTTTAATCAGAGCAATTCAATCCGCCAGTGACAGCGGCAATGAGAGCCATGTCTCCACTCTGCCGTAATTGTCACGTATCACATTATTTGGGTCTCTCTGTGGAGCCACACCCCCAGATATTTAACCGGGTCTGTAGACCACACAAGTGGATATTCCACATCAGGCTGCGAGGTGGACTCTGTTAACGGAACAATGATGGACTTGTCCCAATTAATAGATAGGCCCGATAGGTGGCCAAATCTGATATATTCGCGAAGTAACTGGAACAGGTACCGAGATGGCTCGCGAATGAAGAGCACCATGTCGTCCGCGTATAACGAGATAGCCACCGGCCGGTAAGTAAAGTGAAGTGCCGTCTGTCTGTGTCGCTGCCTAATAACGCATGCCAAGGGTTCCAAAATGATCGCAAATAGCAATGGGGACAATGGGCATCTCTGGCGTGTTCCTCTCCTTATGCTGAAAGGTCCCGAAGTCAAACCTCCAACGCTCACCCGTGCCGTTGGTTCCGCATACAGTACCGCTATCCACTGTAGGAATAATGAAGGAAAGCCCATCCGTCGCAGGACATAAAACATATATTTCCATTCCACTGAATCAAACGCTTTTGCAGCGTCTAGCAATACAGCTGCAGCTGACAAATTCGGTTCAAGTATGTGGAACATAGAGAAGATAGTGCGAAGATTATGTGATGTGGACCTCTCAGGTATAAAGCCTGACTGATCAGGCAACACCAGTCGTGGCATCAGCGGCTGTAGCCGGGTCGCTAGAATTTTAGCCAAAATCTTTGCGTCTATGTTAATCAACGTAAGAGTCACATCTATCCGGGGGTCTATCTTTTTTAAGTAGAGTGATTATCAGCGCTTGTCGCATTGTCGGCGGTAACCTTTCAACCTTATGCGCCTCAGCATAAACTTCAAGTAAGTGAGGTGTAATTAAATCTGCATATCTCTTATAAAACTACGCCGTAAGACCGTCAGGCCCTGGTGCCTTACCATTAGATAAAGCCGAAATTGCTGCTTTAACAACTTGCTATCTATAGGCTTGCAAATATATTCCCTATGGGCGTCCGAAAGCCAGGCGCACGCCACCTCCTCCAAATATTCCTCCATCTCGGCCTCCGTCGCACCACCAATGGAGGTGTATATGTCTGCGTAGAAACTTTTGAATTGCTCTGTAACAGCTAACGGATGATAGTGTACTCCCCCATCATCGTCTGTAATCATATCTATACGTGTTTGATCTTGGCGATCTTTGATCTTGTTCGCCAATATGCGCCCCGGTCTGCCACTCTCCCCATATCTTCGCGCCGTGTGTCTGCGGGACAAGTACTTTAATTCAGTTTCAGCCAATGTCTGATACTCAGCGAGCGACTCTTATGTGAGCGAGTACGCTCGCTGAATGTGACGTTGCATACTCGCGTTCTAGTTCCCGCAGGGCGTCCTCCTTGTTTAGCAGCTGTGTCCGTATATTGCGCAGTATACCTACAGCCGCGCTAATACATACTCCTCTAATCGTGGCCTTAAAAGCCTCCCACAACGTGGAGGCCTCGTCGACCGAGCCCTTATATGTTGCAAAGTATTGTATGATGGCTTCCCTCACAGTTTTATCATATATCGGGTCCAGTAATGCCTCTGAGCGCAGCCGCCATGTGAATGGGCGATGAATAGCCGATGGAATCCCCAGATCTAACTGTACCGGATTATGATCTGATAGCGTGTGCGGTAAATGCACCACCTCGCGCACCCAGCTCATGGCCTCATCGCCCACCAACCAATAGTCCAACCTCGACTAGCTGCCGTGCAATGGCGTCGCGTGTGTGCCTTCCCTCACTAGGGGGTTTCTTGCACGCCACCCATCACTCAAGCCAAACTCTTAGATTGCGCAAGCTATGCTCCTAGCACCCATTCCCCCCACAACCCATGTAACACAACATTTGGGGAATACCAATGTTTACAAAGAATAAGCTTTCAAGCACACCCTTATTTCAAAATAAGTATGGAAGTCCGTCCAATTAGTCTAAGAACCAATTCCTTGAGATAAGTAAACAAATCATATAAGAAAAAGTCTCTGGAGGATTCACAATATCCAATAGAAATCACCCGACAGGATGCAGTAGTTGCCAGTTTTCTCCAAAATACTCCTCTTTATTAATTGAAGACCCAATATCCAGTAATGTGGTACAGCCGTCCAATATCCAAGGCAGCCAACACGTGTTTCGTCTGTACTAAATGGGTACAATGACTTTTTCAAGGCTCAAATTCCGTTCAATAGGTCCACCATTCCAGTACGTCATCCTAAGTAGGGTATCAAATCAAATAACCATCTCCGTGGTATTATGAAAAACAGTTCGCATGAACTCAAGATAATACTTGAGTCGGTATTAGAGTGTGTAATGTCCAATCCGAAATGTAGAACACACCGCAATAAAGTGTGACTACGTAGAGAAACCGGGTAATAGTAATCCATCAAAAAACCATGCGTCTGGTAACGCGAAAAGAAAGTCACCCACCCATTCCCCCCACAACCCATGTAACACAACATTTGGGGAATACCCACTGGGGAAAGTGGACCAGCAGCAAGTACTCACACCGAGGTGTGGGTGCCAGATCGAAGCTATGTTCGCCTGTGCTCTATGACACCAAACATCACGTGTGAAAAAGAAAATCCATTTGTGACCCGTGGCTCAGTTCCTGCTCTGTATAAAGTCGCTAACCATCCTATGAGCCAGGTAACGCACATTCAGAATAGTGTCGCCCTCCCCCTGCGAACTCGCCTAGGAGGCATAAACCAGTACATTCCAGCAATCATCTCCGGGGTTCAAGGAGGAAAGAGAAGACAGAGATATAAACATAGTTGCAATATTATTAGAATCAAACTCCAATTCCCCGACCATGGAGTTCAGCATAATGCAGTGTATCAGAACTAGTCCGCTTCATCCAGGCCTGAAGTTGCCGCTGTGATCTCTCCTCCTCTCCGGCGAGGTGCAGATTTACTAATATGTTTTGCAAAATTCAGGGCTGACTTTGAGTCAGTGAAAAAATGTGTTTAACCATCATGCGTTACTTTTAGTTTGGCTGGGTATAGCATAGCATAAGGTATTGAGGCAGTTTGTAGTAGTTTTTTCACTGATATAAACTCTCTCCTAGCCGCCTGTACTGCAGGGGTGTAGTATGGAAAAAAGGACAATGTGTCTCCTTTATATGTGACTGGCGCCCGTGACCTCGCTTCCCGCAGTATAGCGTCCCTATCAGCATAGTTCAGGAGGCGCACGATGATCGGCCACGGCAGCGCGCCCGGCTTAGGTCTTGGTCCTAGAGAGCGGTGTGCCCTCTCCACTATCATCACTGTGGACAACACTGTGCCAAACAGATTCCGCAGCATCCCATCTATAAAGGTCTCCATCCGTGATATAGCGGTGGATTCGGGCAGACCGATAATGCGAAGGTTATTGAGCCTAGAGCGCGCTTTCAAGTCCTCATTCTTTGCCCTTATAACTTCCAAAACCTTCTCCATCTGCAATATCTGAGACCTGTTCTCGGCTTGGGAATCCTGCGTATCAGACAGTCTATTTTCCAAAACGTCCAGCCTATTCTTTTGTTTATCTACCTTCTTCTTGACTATGTCTAGACCAGTCGCCAGCGCATCTATCTTGCTATCGATCGACCTCATGCCAGCACGCAGTTCCAGGAGTATACTTCTGGTGTCCTCCTCAACATCATCAGATGACCCTGGGGAACTTTGCTATCTGGCCTGATCACCCATTGATTCAGTGGCACACGTGCTGCGCTTGTTCTCAAAATGCAGCTTAGGTTGTTTAGGATCAGACTTTCCCATATTGAAACAGCAGCAACAGTGCACAGTGGGTAGTTCAACTTAGTAATCTAGCACACTGCCAATCTCAATGGGCCCACCAGCCCAATGGTCCTCTTTGCGAGCTTGTACTGAGTCGATCAAAGGATTGTCACATTCAAAGGAAGAAGCCCACCCAGGCCACCGCAAGTAGCTCTCGCCGTGCCAACCGGGACTCACTGCCTGGTAACCTCCCGTTCGGGCACCAATCCAGCCTCAAAGCAAAGTCACTCTGCAGTGCGATATCGACAGTCACATAGAGACCCAATCTCCACTTATCACAGGACGCCTGTCGTCCGCACCTCATGGAGGCTTACAGGCTACGCGGTCACCCACACAGGCTCAGGGTAGTGACCCGACGCTCAGCAGGCCGGGACCCGCCATAACACTCCGCGCCCACCAGTCCGCCTTATCAGGCCGATCAGAGCATTTGAGTACCCCGGCGAGCACCCCCCACCACAGAGCCCCAGGCCCCCACTCCCAGCGCCTGGGGAATGCGACGGCCCGCACCGCAGCAGGCCGGGCAGACCCAGCCCCGCCAGCCCTCACAGCACAGAAGCGCTGACAGTGCCCAGCAAGACCACGCTGCCCAACCAGCACCCGGGCCGGCCACCGCCCCACACCCCACTTACTGTGCTCTCAGGGTGTCCTCATCTTCTCCCTGCTCCGCAGTGGGCCCTGTCGACGCATCCAGATGAGTCCTCCAGCAGGGACACCGCAGCGCAGAGATTCACCGCGTCTCCTGCCTCTCGCATCGCTTACCGCTTCATCGATGGAGCCCGCGGGCACGCCCGACCGCCCCCGGGCAGAGCAGAGGCACGGCGGCCCCGAGCACAGGCACCAGCCACGGCAGCTCACCAGCCGGATCGTAGGGCCGACACAGCACGCCTGGGGGTCTGCCCCCCAGCTCCCAGGCAGCTCCCGCCGCCGCAGTCCTCGAGCCCACGCTCGTCCGCTCCACGTCTCACCGCCACCACAACGGGCAGAAGCCGCTGTAAAGATAGGACCAGCAAGCCCCGGCGCGTCACTCCCTCGCAATGTGCTGATTTCCGTGGAAGCAGCGAGATACGGCCGATCAGACACCTCCCTGTGCAGACAGACGCGCGCGGCTCCGTTACTCAAGCCAGCGCGGGCGCCATTTTCTCCTCAGGCCGCTCCGAGATCGGACTTCCTCCTTCGAGCCGTGCCGCACATGTCGTCGGGGATAAAACTGTCTTTACTTGTGTGCACAGTCTACGCGACCTGAACCATCGGGTCCGAGCTGTGCACAGGTCAATTACAGGATGGGAATAAACGGATAGTAATCTGGCCGACGAAGCTCCCTCAAAAGGCAGCCATTCCGCTTCGCGCCGAAGCCACGCCCCCCCCGCGGAACATTGAACTTTACGATTCTGTTAACCTGAAGTTGCTCTGAACCAGGCTTTATAACAACCGTTCTTACCTACTGGTTTTAATTAATTCTCACTGTATTGTATTAGGAAAGAGGATTTACTGTTTTAATGTACACTTTTATGATCTATGTTTCTAAATCAGATCGAATAAAGTTTAATGAAATCTATGGCAGGCGGAGGCGAGGATTCCTCACTTTATTTGCATAGCAGTTCAAAGAAAACGTAACACAACAATCATTAAACAAAAGACTACACAGCCCATGAACCATTAGGGGGGTAGTCTCCAAGGCAAGTATAGTCCATTCATATCACAGTCCATCGTATTTAATATTGTGACGTCCCTTCCCCTTCCTCTTTCTTCACTGCTCGTCAGTTAAGTGCATTCCTTGCATTCCTGGCTTAATCTGACGTTGTTGCTGTTTGTATAAAGGGTTTCTTGTGCACGTTATTAGCATTATTGCCTTGCATTTGTTTCATATTTCCTGCGCAGCAGGCTCTTGCCCGAGAACGTTCTCACCCTAGCAGTTTCTCCCGCTGTGTGCTCTGCGCGCGGTGAGATCCTGTCAGGCGCGTCTGGTCCGAGCGAAGCAGCTCCGTCGAGCGCTCCCGCTGGTCTTTACGCGCGTTTGGGAATCCGGTCACTCCTTTAGTGTCTGCTTGATTCCCGACCAACCCTCACCTAATTTTGACACCGCTACCCGGTGATTTCCCCACATGGCCACGTTAGTGACCAGCACCACCTGGTGGTGGTAATTGGTATTACGCCTCAGTCTATTCTTATAACAGCTTCGGGGAAAGCCCAGCTGTTGGAGCACCGGCGAGGGGGCTGCCTTAAGGATTTTAAGGGCATTTTTCTGTGCTCACACCCTCTGCTATCATGTCTTCTCCAGAAGACCATTTTTACTCCTTCTACCAGGAAGGGGAGGAGGAATGGCCCCCCAACTTCTCCCTCCAATAGTGGACCAAGCCCTCTCTCTGGCTATTTCTAGGGCGCTGGCTCCTCTTAGGGATCAGGTTGATAAGCTGGCGAAAAGCATCCCTGGGGTGTTCAGTGACCCAGCTCTGGTGGTGGCGGGTCCCAGTAGCTCCCAGATGGGGAATAAAAGGGCCGTTAAGCATAACGTGGGGCACTTGGAAGGATTTGATAAACTTACAGAGATCTTCCTCAAGAGTGCGCAAATGCTAAAACATGCACCCTGCCGGCAGGAGGAGGAGTCCGGAGAAAATTGCGACACTGTCACCACTATTGTAGACCCAGACAGCGGGTTACCCTTAGAGGGAGAGGGTGTATCGGAGGACGATTTCTCCTCCGATGAGGATAAGGACTCGGGACGTCCTTGGCATCCAGAGTCCCACTCCTCTCAGTCCCGGGTTGGGACGGGGTCCACTCGGACATGTTCAAGCCTACCCACATTTACCATCCTAGGTCGGCGGAGTGGACCCCTGACACCAAAGTGGCAGAGTATGTGGTGGGGAAAATCCATCAACCCCTTGAAAGGGAGGCCAGGAATAGGATGAGGAGAGAATGCCCCAGGCCCTCACTGAAGGGGAATGTGGCACACACGCCTGAAATTGATGAGAAACTATGTACCTTTTACTCCAAGTATATGAGGGATCCCAAGAAAGGAATTGATAGGTCTTGGACGTGGTAGGGCCCTTGACCCAAATTATTCATTTGGCAGAGCATTCAAAAGAGTCAGGATATTGTGGCTGGTTGGGCGCACTACCCTAAACCCTAAAATATTACCCCCTCCACTACCCAAACACCTCTGCACTACCCTAAACCCTAAAACATTACCCCAGCACGACTCCCTACACTACCCAAACACCACTGCACTACCCTAAACCCTAAAACACTACCCCAGCACGACCCCTTCACTACCCAAACACCACTGCACGAACCTAAACCCTAAAACACGACCCCCTACACTACACAAACACCACTGCAATACCCTAAATCATAAAACACTACCCCCAGCACGACCCCTTCACTACCCAAACACCACTGCACGAACCTAAACCCTAAAACACGACCCCTACACTACACAACCACTGCACTACCCTAAATCATAAAACACTACCCCCAGCACGACCCCCTACACTACCCAAACACCACTGCACTACCCTAAACCCCAAATCTACCCCCAGCACGACCCCCTACACTACACAAACACCACTGCACTACCCTAAACCCTAAATCTATACCCAGCACAACCCCCTACACTACACAAACACCACTGCACTACCCTAAACCCTAAACCTACCCCCAGCACGACCCCCTTCACTACACAACCACTGCACTACCCTAAACACTAAATCTACCCCCAGCATGACCCCCTACATTACACAAACACCACTGCACTACCCTAAACCCTAAAACACTACCCCCTACACTACACAAACACCACTGCACTACCCTAAACCCTAAAATACTAGAACCCAGCACTACCTCCTACACTACACAAACACCACTGCACTACCCTAAACCACTACCCCAGCACTACCCCTACACTACCCAAACACCACTGCACTACCATAAACCCTAAAACACTACCCCCGCACAAGCCCCTACACTACACAAACACCACTGCACTACCCTAAACCCTAAAACACTACCCCCAGCATGACTCCCTACACTACCCAAACACTACTGCACTACCCTAAACCCTAAATCTACCCCCAGCACGACCCCCCACACTACCCAAACACCACTGCACTACCCTAAACCATAAAACACTACCCCAGCACAACCCCCTACACTACAAACACCACTGCACTACCCTAAACCACTACCCCAGCACGATCCCCTACACTACCCATACACCACTGCACTACCCTAAACCCTAAACCACTACCCCCAGCTCGTCCCCCTACACTACTGCACTCCCCTAAACCCTAAAACACTACCCCAGCACGACTCCCTACACTACCCAAACACCACTGTACTACCCTAAACCCTAAAACACTACCCCCAGCACGACCCCCTACACTACCAAAACACCACTGCACTACCCTAAACCCTAGAAGAAAAAAAAACACCCATGCCCAATCCCCCTTACAGCTCGCTCCTCGTGGTTCCTCTCACCTCATGGTTCCTGCTTCACGTCGTCTGAGGGGCGGTGCACGTCGTTGTGAGGAAACAGAACAGCCTCTCTTACCTTACAACTCCCGTGGATCGTCTACATGTTTTTTAGAACGCATTGTCATTTACCATACATATCTTTACAACAAAATTTGTTGTAAAGGCATGCGTGGTAAATGACCATGCGTTCTAAAAAAATGTGGAGTAATGACTTTGCGATGTACAACGCATGCGTGGTATGCATGCGTTTTAATGGTATCGCGAAGTAAAAAAGTTGTTTTAATGGTTGTATACCGATCGAAGCTGGCCCCTGTTCTTCAGTGAGACGTTTATTTGATTCATTAGGAGGAAGGAATGTGTTGTTTTTTTTAAAACGAAAAGTGCACTCCCAGCTGTTGTATTGTGAAAGTGTCCGCGTGGCCTGGTTTCACTTCCGGTGAGAAAGTGGAAGAGTCTGTTTGGATCTAAAGGAGTTCTGTTGTTGGACAGGGCCGGCGCGACACGTCATCAGAAAACATAGATAATGGAAAGCGTCCTCCCTGAAGTGTGGAGCAGTACCATGAGAGGTCAACGAGTGTGCGTCCCACTGCAGTATGACCGTACCGCGTGATCCATGTGCCGCCTCCAGGGTACGGGAGGCAGAAGCGGCATCTCAGGTCCTCTTGAAGACTGTTGTAGCACTAATTCTACATTTTGGTACTAGGGCATTTTAACTTTGTTGTTCCTGCCAGATACAAAGAGAAGATACTGTGTGATTCAGTGCCCTCGTTACCTTTTTTGTGGGTTGTGGTGCTTGTCACACGACTGGGCACCCCACCTCGAGTGCCATCTGCAGGGCCTCTGCCCTCGGATCACTGGTTTCGGTTTCTGTAGTGGCAACATAAACAGTTGCTCGCAAAGGACTAGCCTGAACACTTAGGTGACTATCCCCTGAACCAGCATTCCACGGAGATGCTTTCCTAGCTCTCCCATGTCGACGAGGACGTCATAATAGCACGGCTCCGCTTGCGACACCGTATCACGTTATCGGACCATAAGAGGACCTCGTCGGCGTGCTGACGTCAGTTCCACCCATTTTTCTGTGCCACCGAGTCAAACAGACGGACTGAGACATTTTCACATGTATACATAGTATAATAAATATATATATATATTCATTGAAAAAACCATAGGTTTCAGGCACGCTATAGTTAGAAATTAGCATTTAAAAAACCTTAGAAATTCACTGAAAAAAACATAGGTTTCAAAGGCATTATAGTTAGTTGGACATTTCACTCGTACAAAACCATAGAAATTCCCCCGTTATAGTTAGTTCAGCTAACTATAACTTGCACGCCCACAATGCACTGCTGATGGCGTCACATATTAAATCACTCATGACATGGTCAGTGACATCACTCATGACATCACTGATGACATCTCAAATGACATCACTGATGACATCATCCAGTGAATGTGTGTTTTTCTGAAAATTAAATATGTTTTTTATATATGTATATCTCATGGTCGATGGAAGAATAAATGGGTATATAAGTGTCTAAATGGTTGATTTTTTTGGGGTAAAATTGATTGTATAACTGACTGATTAAGTGTATCTTAGTGAATACATGGGTTAGTGAGTAATGTTTAAATATGTAAATATCTGTATCAGTCTCTCACTGTGTGTATAAGTGGCTGCATGGGTTGTGAGTAGCTACATGAGTGTCTATATGGGTTATTAGTTGTTTTTTTGAGTATCAGTATGAGTGTCTGAGTGTCTGTATGGTTCGGTGGGGGGTATTACTTAGTGCATAGATGCATGAATGAGTGACTCACTGTTTGTATGTGTTGAAGACAGCATGTGTGCAGGACTGTATAGGTGGATGAGTGTGTGTATGGGTGTGTTAGTGAGTGAATGACTGTCTTAATAGTGTCTTTATGAGTAACTACATATGTTTTAAACTAGTATATGTGAGTATTGGTGTATATAAGTGAGTATATGTGAGAGTGAGAGATTGGAAGAGTTCCTGTACAAATAAGTATGTGTTTCGATAAGTGATTGCTTAAGAGAGTAAGTAAGTTTAAGTTTCTGTAAAAGTAAGTGTGGTAGTGTGTGTTTAACTGTATACGCAAGTAAATGGATGTTTAAAACTTTGCATTTGGACTGTGTGTGAGCAACTCGATGGATGAATGGCAGTGTGTACCAGGATGTATAGGTGTATGAGTACATATGATGAGTGAGTACATGTATGAGTGACTGTACAGGGACTGTTGGTGAATGAGTGGATGTGTGTGTAGACCTTGGAATTACTGAATAGGTGTTGTAACTGGTATTGGTATGTCCATTGTTTTGAAAATGTTAGTTTGTATTTTTGAATGTGTGTATATCAAAGGTTATATTAGGGTGAGAGGAGGTCTGCCACTCTATCACAAGGATGATGTCATGATGTCATTTGAGATGTCATCAGTGATGTCATGAGTGATGTCACTGACCATGTCATGACAGATGTAATATGTGACGTCATCACCAGTGCATTGCGGGCGCGCAAGTTATAGTTAGCTGAACTAACTATAACGTGGGAATTTCTATGGTTTTGTATGAGTGAAATGTCCAACTAACTATAACGCCCCTGAAACCTATGTTTTTTTCAGTTAATTTCTAAGGTTTTTTAAATGCTAATTTCTAACTATAAATTGCCTGAAACCTATGGTTTTTTCAGTGAATATATATATGTATAGGAAAAAGAGGTGAGAACAGTTCCTCTTGATGGCCAAGTTAGTAGGGATCGCTATTAGCCAGCTGTTAAATCTGATCTGGGAGGGAAATTTAAATTTCAGATCTTGTTGCCCTCACACACCTGTTAGGGTGTCATGCTTCATCATTGGGCGCTCCTCGTCGGACCGGCGCTGCAATGTCCAACGGGCCTGGTGGCATCTTTAGCGGAGATCTTCTGATCTGAGAACGCAGTTATGTGAAGACCATGTGTGAAATTGTGGAGGGCAGTGACTCCTAAATTATGTGGGGACTCGAAAGAGCTAAAATAGACCCTGGCCCCTAAATGATTTTAATTAGGTTATGTAGGGCTGGGACTAGATAAAACCAGTGAGGCTACTCATGTGATTCTAGGTATCAGGGTAGCCTATAGTTGACAGAGGTCAACATGTTTCGTGTCGTAAGTGCTCAAAATCGAGCGACACTTCTTCAGGACCGTGGGACCACCTAGAAGTATATATACCTCAATTCTTATCAAAGGGTATCCTGGGTCAACCACAAGTAATGCTGAACCTTAATTATGGTCCAGATTTAAAGTCTCTGCCTAAAAAGATGGAGACAAAATGGAGAGGACAAACAAAAAACCACCCATTAACAGCTCGATCATGGAATTATTGTCCAAACATCTTGTGGAGGGGTCAAGGTACCCCTCCAAAAGGACCTAGAGTTCCTGCTCTCAATAACAGACTAGTTAGAGAGATTAACAATAAAAAGAGAAACATAACATAAGCTAATACAAGTGAAACCATAATGTGCAAGATTTACAAGCAACAATAGACTCGAGTGGCCTAGCACGTCACAGGAGAGTACGAGGTATTAGTTATTACCTCAAAAAGAACGGGTCAGAGCTTCATAGATGGTGGAGAAGCAACCGGACAACTGGAACGGTCCCACTATGATAAAACAGAAGGAAACAAGGACATCGCCAGGTAACAAGCATGCTGTACATCAAGGACGAGGGGCGTGAAACTACCCGCTCTATCAACACTATGAGCGTGGAAGGTGTTGCTCAGACCGGTCAATTTGCCACAAAATCAGAATAAGGACATCTCTATCCTCTCGACATAGTTCGTGAAAGACCCAAAGTGAAGTGGGGCTTAGGGAGTGTACCCGGCTACATACGAAACACAAGTGGTGGTCCCTGAAGTGTCCGGGTCACGGGTGAATACTGATAAGACTTCGGTACTTACAAGTAAATAAGGGTGCAATTCTTGAGGGTGAACTGTATTATCCTGGTATTTAAAGTTAAACAGGTGCACCCCATGGGATCCGTGCACCTAACCCCGACAGACTAACCCCGTCTTTAACTGCGTAAAGCGACCGATCGCATAGGGGCAGTTCTATACAGTGAACCGGGGAGATAGCGGTGGCGGTGTCCCTCGATTGAACCTCTGTATCAAAACTGTGTCCTGTCAAAGGTCCGTGCAGGGAACATGCCATAGGGACTTACCCGAATGTGGCAGCGGGCAGGCCAAAACAGGACGCGTCTTCTCCTCACCTGGATATTACCAGTACTGGAGAGAGTTCCTGTATATGAGCGTGGGCAGCGTAGCGAAGTCTCGCGAGAAGGCCCGAGAGGGCGCCATCTTGTCCCGAGTGTTGTGCCTGACTTAGTACGAGGAAACCACTGCGAGAAATCGGCTTTGTGAAGGCCGAAAGAGTGAGCCCGCAATTGACATAGTAAAGTTAAGGTGGGACGTAACTATGTAGATAAGAGACTACATTACAAAATAAAACGACCCACAATTGGCACGAATGGTTGGTTCAGCATGAGGAAGTGTATATTATGAGCCCACTTCCAAAGGGGAATTATGTATATATGGTGGATGCAATGTTCCTTGAAATTGCATATTTAAAAGTGAGGACCCGCCGGAAGACAGCGGGGGCTCTCCTATATACAAATGGCAAGATGTGGTTGGAAGTGCATATTATAAGTTCACTTCAAAAGGGGAGATATGTATATATGGATAATGCAGTGTTTGTAGGAATTGCATTTGGAAGAATAGAAACCCGCTAAAAAAATGGTCGGGCGCCTTTCTATATGCAGAATAGCAACATGGAGTATTAATAAAATGTAGTGTTAATAAAATGTGTGTGAGGCTCCCTTCGGTGGCCACAGAGAGTATCAAGACGATGCATGGTATATGCCTCAGATTACAGAGGAATAGTACAGACAAGATCCACGTGTAGTGTATATGTTTTGTAGTGGAGTGTTGAATAGTTTCAAGTTAGTTCAGTCCACGGGATATTATCATTAAGACCCCTTTCTTGGGTGGATAAGCGAAAAATCCATCTCTGCTCAGTTTCAAAGAGTTTTGTGTTGGACCATGAGGGGTTGCTTTCAATCACGGTACAATGCAATTCATTAGGTCCATGTGGATGAGTGAGATAGTGTGTGCTCATTTTTGTCGTCGATTTTCCACACCGTATGTTGCTGCGGTGTTCCATAATCCTTGTCTTGACTGGACGTGTTGTCATGCCAATGTATCTTAATTCGCAAGGGCATGTGATCAAATAAACGCAGTTACTGGAATTACAGTTCGTGTGGTTCTTCTGAGTCCAGACTTTGCCTGTTTCAACTTTACTATGTCAATTGCGGGCTCACTCTTTCGGCCTTCACAAAGCCGATTTCTCGCAGTGGTTTCCTCGTCCTAAGTCAGGCACAACACTCGGGACAAGATGGCGCCCTCTCGGGTCTTCTCGCGAGACTTCGCTACGCTGCCCACGCTCATATACAGGAACTCTCTCCAGTACCGGTAATATCCAGGTGAGGAGAAGACGCGTCCTGTTTTGGCCTGCCCGCTGCCACATTCGGGTAAGTCCCTATGGCATATTCCCTGGACGGACCTTTGACAGGACACAGTTTTGATACAGAGGTTCAATCGAGGGACACCGCCACCGCTATCTCCCGGTTCACTGTATAGAACTGCCCCTATGCGATCGGTCGCTTTACGCAGTTAAAGACGGGGTTAGTCTGTCACTCGGCACGGCTCCCATGGGGTGCACCTGTTTAACTTTAAATACCAGGATAATACAGTTCATCCTCAAGAATTGCACCCTTATTTACTTGTAAGTACCGATGTCTTATCAGTATTCACCCGTGACCCGGACACTTCAGGGACCACCACTTGCGTTTCGTATGTAGCCAGGTACACTCCCTAAGCCCCACTTCACTTTGGGTCTTTCACGAACTATGTCGAGAGGATAGAGATGTCCTTATTCTGATTTTGTGGCAAATTGACCGGTCTGAGCAACACCTTCCACGCTCATAGTGTTGATAGAGCAGGTAGGTTCACGCCCCTCGTCCTTGATGTACAGCATGCTTGTTACCTGGCGATGTCCTTGTTTCCTTCTGTTTTATCATAGTGGGACCGTTCCAGTGGTCCGGTTGCTTCTCCCCCATCTATGAAGCTCTGACCCGTTCTTTTTGAGGTAAGAACTAATACCTTGTACTCTCCTGTAGCATGCTAGGCCACTCGAGTCTATTGTTGCTTGTAAATCTTGCTCATTATGGTTTCACTTGTATTAGCCTATGTTATGTTTCTCTTTTTATTGTTAATCTCTCTAACTAGTCTGTTATTGAGAGCAGGAACTCTAGGTCCTTTTGGAGGGGTACCTTGACCCCTCCGCAAGATGTTTGGACAATAATTCCATGATCGAGCTGTTAATGGGTGGTTTTTTGTTTGTCCTCTCCATTTTGTCTCCATCTTTTTAGGCGGAGACTTCAAATCTGGACCATAATTAAGGTTCAGCATTACTTGTGGTTGACCCAGGATACCGTTTGATAAGAATTGAGGTATATATACTTCTAGGTGGTCCCACGGTCCTGAAGAAGTGTCGCTCGATTTTGAGCACTTACGACACGAAACATTTTGACCTCTGTCAACTATAGGCTACCCTGATACCTAGAATCACATGAGTAGCCTCCCTGGTTTTATCTAGTCCCAGCCCTACATAACCTAATTAAAATCATTTAGGGGCCAGGGTCTATTTTAGCTCTTTCGAGTCCCCACATAATTTAGGAATCACTGCCCTCCACAATTTCACACATGGGCTTCACATAACGGCGTTCTCAGATCAGAAGATCTCCGCTAAAGATGCCACCAGGCCCGTTGGACATTGCAGCGCCGGTCCGACGAGGAGCGCCCAATGATGAAGCATGACACCCTAACAAGTGTGTGAGGGCAACAAGATCTGAAATTTAAATTTCCCTCCCAGATCAGATTTAACAGCTGGCCAATAGCGATCCCTACTAACTTGGCCATCAAGGGGAACTGTTCTCACCTGTTTTTCCTACGTAGACCCCAGGGAGCATTAGAACAGGACCTCTTTAAATAACCAGCTCTCCTGTCCCCCCCTCCTGATTATACGTATATATATGTATATATTTTTTTTTATTACCAACTGCAGGTCGCCAGTCGGTTGTAATAGTTAGGACCATGTTTCCATAGGAAAATCATTTTTTGACTTGCCAAAATCATTCTCGCTGTTTGAAGAATCTTCACTAAATTTTCCCCATAAAGTGTCATAGTGAGTCTTGTTGTGCATGGAAAGTTTCGGGGCGATTCTGTGAACTGGGGGGCCAGGTTAGCGCTCTAGTGGCCCCTACTGCCTATAAATGTGTGTAGGCCAGCGACCGCGCAGCGGACGCGTGCAGCGGGCGCGCCGGAAGCGCGCCGAAGTCGAGCCAAAGTCAAGCCCGTCTGCGCCCGTCCGCGGCCGGACGGGGCGCGGGGCCATACACCCTGGCCTACCTAACCCCCTCCACATACGGTATGATAAACAAACCTTGTTGAATCTCCGCCCTACTACAACATTACCATGCCTACATTCTATGCAGGCCTTATCACCACATAACTGTTCCATGTGCCCTTTTACTCTTGAAATGGGCTCCATAACAGTTCCCTCAAAAAAATTGATAAAAGCCGCACTGCTGAACTGTAGATCTCTCAGTAAGCACTGCATCCAGGTCTACAACCTACTTGAGGATGAGGCACTGGATATACTGCTGTTAACTGAGACCTGGCTTGGCGAACATTCTGACCCAGACGTCATAGAGGCGTTGCCTCCAGGATACTCTCTCGCCAGGCTTGACAGGCAGGAAGGTAGGGGTGGTGGAATAGCTATTGCTGTTAGAGCCCCATTGGAGTGCTCCCTACTCCCCCTAACTATTGACCACTGCGAAGCTGCTTCGTTTAGTATCTCACTGGGACCTCAACACTCCCTATCAGGTATTCTTATATATAGACCCCCAGGTAGACTATTTGATTTTACAGCTAGTCTAGTAGAGGCGACAGCACATCTCGCCTTGAGGAAATCCAAACTCCTGGTACTTGGTGACATGAACATTCATTTTGATGATGTCCAAGACAAGGATGCCTCCTGTATAAAAGATGAATTACTTTCCCTGCAGCTTACTCTTAAGAACCAAGAGCCTACTCACAGACAAGGTCATCTGATCGACCCCATATTTGGTATGTGGAATGGAGTAGAAACGCTTCCTCCAATACCCGTGCCTTGGTCGGACCATTTTGTCATTCCCTTACGAATTTGGCTGTCCGAGCCTAAAACCAGGAGTGATAGTACGCAGATTTACCAATGTCGAAAGTGGAAAAACTTCAACTTAGATACCTTTGTCGACCATCTTGCTGCGGCTGGACCTCCTGGAGGGTCAGATTGTGAGGATGCCTATTCATGCCTGAAGAACTGTGTCCTAACTGCCCTAGATAACACTGCTCCTATCCGCAGATCAGTAATTACCAGGAAAACTAGAAAACCCTCCCCGTGGTTTACTCCGGAACTTCAGGTGGCAAAATCCGCATGTAAAAAACTGGAACGAGAATGGCGCATTAACTTCTGCCCCAAAGCCAAAACTCAATATAAAATAGCGCAAGCAGGATATTATAAACTTATTCGCTCCTCTAAAGCACTGTATTACAAGACCCGTATTGGAGAGGCTGAAAATTCCTCTAAGGAGCTCTTTAAAATTTTTAAAGAAATCTCGGTAGTATCTAGTGAGAGCAATACCCAGAATGACTCTGTTGAATCATGTAATGATATTGCTAGATACTTTGCTAGCAAAATTACTAACATCTATGCTAATTTCTCAAAGGATCTGCCCTCGGGCTTTGCTTTCACTGAGAATTTGGAGATCACTCATGATAAAGCATGCCTTAACTGCTTTACTGTTCCTTGTACTAATACCTTAATTAACATCTGTAAAAGCATTAAATCAGGGTCCCCTCGAGATCCTGCTCCTCCCAAGATCTTAGCAGCTAGCCTTAAAGTCTTAGAACAACACTTCAGACATATTCTCCAACTCTCCTTTTCTACGGCCATCCTCCCTGTGGAGTGGAAGCAAGCCATTGTACTTCCAATAAAGAAGAAATCCAACTTAAGTCAGGATATCCTTGAAAACTTACGGCCTATCTCGCTGCTACCGTATCTGGCGAAGGTGGCCGAAAAAATAGCTAACAGCCAACTCATGGCCCATCTAGAGTCGAATAAAGCCTTCCACAGCTCTCAATCTGGGTTCAGGGCAGGATTTTCCACAGAAACCGCCCTTCTGAGAGCGACCGAAACTCTACGTGCAGGTGCGGATGAGGGCCAGACTATGGCATTGATTATGCTTGACCTTAGTGCCGCGTTCGACACTGTGGCACATTCCATCCTGCTGCAGTGTCTGAACAAAGCCGGGGTCACCCAGGAAGCGCTGGGATGGCTTAAAGCCTTTCTCACCAACCGCTGCTTCCAGGTTCAGAGAGGCATACATCGCTCTAATAGCATAACCTTAGAACAGGGGGTACCTCAGGGCTCCGCCCTGAGCCCCACCCTGTTCAATCTCTACATGGCCCCCTTGGCGGAAGTGGTTGAATCGTACGGCATTGAATTAGTTTCATATGCCGACGATACCCAACTCCTCCTTTCCCTGTCTCAAGCTCCCTCCATTGATGCTAACAATTTTAAAACCTGCATGCAGGCTCTGGCAGGCTGGATGACCCAGCACTGCCTGAAGCTTAATGGCTCAAAAACGGAGGTTTTGGTAATTGGAGGAAGGGATGCGAGCTGGACCAAGGAGTGGTGGCCATCATGTTTGGAACCGCTACCTACTCCCTGTAAAGCAGCTAAGAATCTGGGGATCTGGGTTGATCCCAGACTCTCGTATGACAACCATGTACATAAAGTGGTTGGGAAATGTTTCGGGGTAATGAAGACCTTGAACCGCACCCTAGATCTCCTCCCTCTGGAAGCCAGGCGCATTATGACCCATGCTCTAGTGACCTCGAGGATAGACTATGGCAATGTGCTCCTGCTCGGAACCTCTCAAAAAAACTTCAGGAGACTTCAAGTACTCCAAAATACAGCAGCACGCCTAGTCCTTAGACTTCCGAAAAGGTCAGCCTCTATGCCAGCCCTAGCCACTCTGCACTGGCTCCCCATAAAAAAGAGAGTCCTATTTAAAGCTCTTTTAATCTGCTATAGGATTATCTCACACAAAGCTCCCTTTTATATGACAGATCTGGCTATTCCATACGAGCCTAATAGAATTCTCCGCTCTGGGGGAACTGGATTGCTTAAAATTCCCCGCGTCAAGAAAGCCAGAATGGGCGGATGTTCCTTTCGTGTTGTGGCTGCCAAAGAATGGAACTCTCTCCCCATGAATATCAGGCAAGCGGATTCAGAGCCCTTATTTAGGAAACTTTTAAAAACTTATCTGTTTTCTTCTTAAACTGTCATCTCTTGGCTCTGACTTTTCTCCACAGCGCGGGGACACGCCGAGATGGCGTCACCATGCGCTTTACAAGCTCCTTTATTATTATTATTATATTATTATTATTATTATTATTATTATTATTATTAATAAAAAGGGGGGAGTGTAAAAAAAAGTTGTAGGAGAGTAGGATCTGCACTTATGTTGCCCCCACTTTTTTTCTGATGTTAACACTGTTTTCTGGCTATAGTCTGGCTGGGTCCCTGCTAATCAGGGCCCCAGTCTCTCTGTTCTCTCTAAACAACTTGGAGTGCATATTAGATGCACTAGTGATTGGATACTGTGGTACCTTATGAGTCCCTAGTATATGGTACCTTAGGTACCAAGGGCATAGGTACTTCACAGGCCTACCAGGGGTTGAAGCATGTATTATGCCACCCCTGGGAAGAAGACTAAATCTGACACCACAGGCCTGCTACTGCAGCCTGGGTGAGGTAGTGTTAGCACTCCTCACAGAGATATAGGTCCCCTATATCTCACCTTACACACACACATATAAGCCTATCAGTAACCCCTAAGGCAGGCCCTATCAATCCTGAGGGCAGGGTGCTTGGTTTCCATGTGAGGGGGTGCCCCTGCCTGAACAGGGCCCCTCTGCAGCTGGCAGAGTCTATTCTCAGTGGTTGTTTGTGGATGCGGTTAAACCATATACTCAAGTGCATTATAACCTACCGGTAAATGCTAACTTTGGGATGGCTGCATCAAAACATGTCGTGTTTGGTGTCAAACGTCTTGGAATCATACCCCCACACCAGTAACTGGTGTGCGAGTATGATCCCACCCTTCTAGAGGGATAGACCTGTTCCCACTGTGAAAACACGGTAGAAATCTGAAAGAGCCCTGGCATCACAAAATGGATGCCACCAGCACAGACACTGGGCTGCCCTCCTGCTGCTGACAGAAACTCGCAGTGGAGGAGGCCCAACAATAGGCAACCTGTCACAAGGAGGTGTCATCACCTTCCAGACAGGATTTAGTGTATTGGGGCTGGGTGGGTGCACTCCTAGAGTGCTTTGAAGTCCTGCACTGGGGGAGCAGTAGGCTCCTCTGTGCATATGCCAGCACAAACCGGTTCAGGGGCTACCTGCCCTGCTCTGGCGCGAAACTGGACAAAGGGAAGTGGGTGTAACCACCCACTCCCCTGACCCTCCCATAGGAGTGGTCATAGAGCTAGTCCCTCCCTTTCCTTTAGTATAAGTTAGGGAACCCTTGCCATTGCAAACTAGATATCCCTGGATGACGCTCTACAAGAAGAATCCTGGACCTTTGACGTTCCACTACCTTTGTTAGACTGAAGAATCTCCCTTGGAGTCAAGGAGTGACTCCCCTGCTTGGCAGGCACCAAAACTTTGAATCAACGGTCGCAAACTTTCCCGCTGGAGTCCGAAGTCCCTGCAGCCCCGGAAGTGGATTTCCTGACTTCTTGACGGCCATTGTGAGTCCCCAGCAGAGCTGAGGCAAGTGGACCCCACGAGTGACGAGGAACAGCAATACCCGGGTACCGTGCACTATTTGAGTGCAATTCCTTCACGACGTTCTACGAACTTGTGCATTTGACCAAGTGTGGTGCAAGCCTCCAGCAGGATTTCCACTGAAGATCAGAGGCCTACCTTGTCTCGAGTGACCCTGGGCTCCTGTGAAGTGAATCTTCCCGAGGAGTCTTCGCGATCCCTTGCCGGCTGGCTTGTGGGTCCTCTGAAGACTTTCTCATCGAACCAAAGGCCTCCCCTGGTTGCTCCAGGCCTGCCCTGACTTGCCCTTGCTGGGTGAGTCCCTCAGACCTTGCTGGTCTGCACCACTGACTTTCTTCACTTTCCACAAGACTTGCTGTTGCCAAGGCTTGTTGGCTCCAATCCGGTTGCTGACACCTCAGTAAGCTGCAAACTTCGTGGGACATTCCGAATCCAGCTCCTGGTCGACGCCTCCTGGACCTCGTGGCTGAAGAGTCAAGACACCCGTGAATCACCCGAAATCACCCAACTACCGTGGGCATCCATCTTCCTGGCCTCAGGTCACTGGCAAGTGATAGTGAACACTGTCCCTTCTGCTTTCAGGTCTTCCTTATTCTGAATCCAGCCTTGGATTCCACCGGACACTTCTCCAGTCTTCACAAGCAGCAAATCTTCTTTGGCTCCCATTGAAAACGACGCCACGACCCGACACCAAAAGACACCTATGCACCCGGCTTCCCTGGGTGAGGTAACTCGTGCACTCCGGTGCTCCTGTGTGTGTTGGCTCTCGAACTACTTACCCTGTAAGTGACTTGCTTGTAGACTCTCTAGAAGTACCCTAGAACTTTAAAATTCCAACCGCGACTTGCTCCATTGAAATCAATAGGGAACCCGCGGCTATGTTCTCACACTGCACGCGTCTCCCCTGGGTCCTTTACTTCCCTGCCTTGGGTGGATTAGTGAGGCCCCAGCGATCCTAAAGGCCCTAGGCCTTGTCCCCTTGCAAGTCGACATTCCTAAACCTCTTTTTTTGTATATGGTCTGGTACGCCCCTAGGGCCCCAGCCATATTTGTGCTTAACTTATTGTGAAACGCTGATGTTTGCTTATGTTCCTGACTTCTAATCTCATAAAGAGATTAGTAGTGTGTGTCTAGTAATAAATACATATATATTTTATAGATATATACCTGTGTGGTGTCCTTTCATTTGGTAATTCAAGAGATTATAAGGTAAAACAAGCTACTTTACATTCCTCAAAGACTTAGCCTGAAGGCTGCTCTCCACAGCTACCATATGGATAGTTATCTTTAAAAGGTTGTCTTAAACCTAGCTACCATAAGAGTCGATTTGGACTGGTGCAAGGTGGCCACTATAAGTAGTGACCAGCATATGCCAGGCCAACTTCTCACAAAAGTCAATTTTCCATGTTAATTCTCATAGGACCTTTACACAAGCCTGCAGCCTGAACTGCTGGATGGAATTACAGCAAATTAGGCAGGAAGTTAGATTTTAGTAAATCAGTTCAGTAGTTGTTGAGAAATTTAAGAAAATAAAATAAAGAAATCTGTGGCAGCGGATAATTAGTAAATAATAACAAGCTTGTGCAGGGAAATGCAGAGTTCTGATTCGCTGTAAACACTTCAACAATGTTTAAGAAAAGTGATTATCATAAAATCATTTAAATAAAGCCTTTAAAAAAAAGCAACATTGTTTTGAGTCTTTCATTTAACATTTTTCATGGCACAAAGTTCAGCCACAGATCCCACCACGAGGGGTCCCTGCACTCCAGCTGAAGAGCATACAGCTCGGAGTGCTTAAAAATAAAATATGGTAAGCTCTCCTAGGGTCATGTGATTAATGAACCAGGAGACTTACTGTGTTTTCTATTAATGTTGCTTGCTAGGTGGCTGCCACACTCCCTTCAGCACACCACAACATTAAAAAATTGTTTGGGAGTCCCCCTGCCCCTTCTAGTGCCACTAACAAGCTCCAAAATTATAAGTAAAAAGTCACTGCAGGGCATTAAGGGGCGCTCCTTCTCAGGAGCAGTGAATTATAAATAAGCAGCTCCTGCCGCTCACTTACCATTCCTTCTTATTTGTTTTTATTTGGGTACCCTGGTGCCCCAAGGCACCCACAACTTTACCATTGGGGGCTACAGTGGTAGGTCCGAAGCCCCCACGGCCTAGCCAGCTACCCACCAATGCTCATACCATTGACCAGCAGGAGGCGGCATTTCTTTTGCCTTTTTTAGGTTTAAAGTGGGTGCTCTGGTTCCCACCTCAGGCACCCACAAAACATTAAAAATAGTTGGAGGCTTAAGGGGGAGCCTCAAGGTCCCTGCCAACTCCCAGCAAGCACCATACTAGGTGCTGGCAGGAGCTGGCTCCATTACTTTGCTCCCAGCTGAGAGGGAGCAGCCCAGGTAGGAGAAAAGTTGTGTTTCCTGCCAGTGGGAGAGTGCAGACAGGGCATGCCTGCAGGAAACAGCAATATTCTCAGGAAGGGGTACCATGCACCCTGTTCCCTAAAATATATCAATGTCTACCGGGTTCTCTTTTTTTTTTTTTGTTTCAATAAAAGGCAAGACACAGTTAATTTTCATTTTAATCAGATCTTCCCAGATGGGAGCAAAGTTCTGTTTTCTGCCTGGGCAGAAAATAGCAGTGCCCCAGGGATGGGGTCCCAGAGCACTGCCTAGATAAGGACGCAGAGGATGGGTTCCCCAGGGCAAATCTACGGCAGCATGCCCCCTCCACTACTTATAAAGTTATGGCTTGGGGTTCCCAGGGCCTCACGGAGGCACTAGGAGGGGGCCTTGTGTCCCCTTCTCATAATTATTAAGAAAAGGTACCCTGGGGGATGGAGTCCTCAGGGCCTTATAGAGGCTCAGGTGGGGCAGTCACGCGATCCCTCCCCCAAATTATAAAAAAAAAAAACAACCACAGGGATGGGGACTCTGGGATCTCTAAAAGACTCAAAGAGGGGGTGCAAATGCCCTTCATCTCCAAAAATATACATGCGCCGCCCCTGGCCATTAACCCGCCCCGTTTTTTTTGTTGTTTTTTTAAATAAAAGGCAGGAGACCGTGGATCCTCAGTGGATACACAGAGCTAATTCAAAACAATAAATTAGTGTTTATGGTCTCTGAGAGCCTCTAGTTAGTTTTTTAGTTTTATCTAGGACAGGGGACTGAGTGCCCTTGTCCTAAGATGGGTGCCACCATACTTTCCTTGATGTGGTGGCAGCCAATCAGCTCTTATCTTGAGATCTGCCAGCTCTGCGGATTCTCTGTTGTGTGATATATACACAATTTTTTAAGCTTCAATTCTAAAAACTACTGAATGGATTTATACCCAATCACAAAAAGCACACTTTCTGGACCAAGAGCTAGCTTTCTATCAAATTTGGTGTAATTCTGTTCGTCATTTTTGGCTGTAGCTGTGCCTAATTTTCCTATAGAAAAATTAATGGGAAAAACGTGTTTTGTTATCCCTCATTTTTCCCAGCCCTCGACTGAAGAATCCCCCCTGAAACTTTCCAAGCAGGAGCTTAGAGGCATGACCTTTTTATCAAGGAAGGGTTTGTAAAGATTCAGCTAATGGTGCCAAAGCGGTTATTTTTAAACCTATAGAAACATGGTCCCAACTATAACTACATACCATTTTAAACTAACAAAACCACTGAAATTCACCAGTTATATTTATATCAAGTAACTATAACTCATGCTCTAAAGTAACAATAACTTTAGCCCCCGCCATGCACAATATTGTCATCAATTATGTCATTTCAGATGTTATGGTGATGTTGTCAATGATGTCATAGAACATGTGATGTAATATGTGAGGTCATAAGCAGCGCATGGCATGCATACATAATTATATTCCGAAATGATTGGCACTTGCCGGCATGCACTCTGAGTGCCAGAGGTGCCACGCAAGAGACATGACCGCCGCCTGTGCCCTCAAATCTACCAAACTTTTACCAAATACATTAAAGAGCGGCACTCAAACAGCTGGGCTTTTTTCACCATTTATTGAGGCAATATGAAGTTTATCCACGCGTTTTGGCTGCCAACACTAGCCTTGGTCACTCCATTTTAAGAGCATTTCAATACCACAAGTGAGTAATACACACAGACATAAATAAACCTACTTCTCGGGAACCAACGTAAACAAAACGAGACATGCAGTAATAATTTACATTTAGTTTCCCAAAATGCCATTATCCTCTTCTGTATTTCACCCATAGTATTTCCACCCAAAAATGTTCACAATCAAGCCTCGTTGGGCTGTACAATTATTATTAACATATAAGAAAAAAACATGGGAGAAAAAAGGGCATAAGGGACAACTATAGCACCCTAGGCTTAGTTAAATGTGCATTAATCAAGGTTGCATAACATTTCAAATGTATTCCAAAAGCAAAACCACAATTATGAGATTAACATGCAATGAAATTCATTTATATAAATTCCAAATAAAGCCTAGGTGAGTAGTATTCAGATATATCAACTGTTTTGAAATCTTCACATCGGATAAGGTTAGACGAGAAAATCCCCACGTTGATGCTCAAGACTTTTTTAAATCTAAAATACAATGAAGTAAAATATTAAATTCGTTAAACACCACCACTGAAATAAATCAAGTAGAATATAGCTTCACCAGACAATCACTCAATCACTAGTCTCACAAATGTGCATATAATTCCTCATATAAATTCAGACATTTTTGTGTTCTTTGCTATCTAGTGCCAATATATATTTGGACTCCAGTTTGCACAACTCCTTTTCTCCATCTCTTCCTCTCATCTTTTTCATAATACCATCAAGAACACCATACTTCAATTTGCGGTCATCCCCATCATCAGCCTATGGACGTGCCTAGCCACTGAGCAATATTTATGATAGTTTTTGATGGCACTTAGGTGCTGCAGGGTGCGTTTATGAACTGGTAAAATAGTACTGCCCACAGAGATAGGCATTTAACTATGTAAACCACACAATCAATTCTGGAGCTGAAATGTCCTCCAATTCTAGGTTTTATTTTCCCTGGCATATTAAATGCTGTCATATTTTCACCATTTATACACGCTTTGCATTTATAACATTTAGTAAATCCATCTTTCGTTTTCAACCACAATTCTTCCACTATTTTGTACCTCTCTTTTGACTAGTTTGTCCCTCATTGAGCTTGCCCTTCTGAACAGAACGTAATTTTTGGTCCAAGGAGGCAAAGGAGCAAAAAGCATGAGTTACATACCAAATATGGATGAATTTGTATGGCTGGACTGCCATACGAACCTGAGGCCACAGAGAGGCAAAAGAAACACTGCAAGCAAAGGAAACAAATAAGGGGAGGTCACCATTTTTACCTCACTTATGACTAGTTTGTCCCTCATTGAGATTGCCCTTTTGAACATCATTTTTTTTGTCTTTTAAGTATATCCTCTCCAATAAGGGGATCACTCCTCAGCAAATGTCAAAGTTTGTCCATTACAACTCTTACTCTATTGTGATCGTTATGGAATGTAGTGATAAATCTATAGTTGTCCCTTTTGCTATTATTTTTCTTTTTGGTTCTAAAGAGGACTTCCTTTCTACTTTGTTTCATCATTCTATTTTTAGCTGTAGCTACAGTACTTTCTCTACAGCTTCTGGCTGCAAACCTATTGATCATATCCCTTTCTGTTTTCTCATATTCCTCCTCAGTACTATAGATACTTTGAGTTCCGAGTAGTTTCCCATAGGGGACACTCTCCTTTAAAGAAATTACGTGGAAGCTACCAGCATGTAACATGCTATTACCCACACTTGGTTTTCTATACAGTGTGGTAGTTAGTACATTGTGCTTCACTTCCAATTTCACATTAAAAAAACAGCTTCAACTGCACTGATATTACTTGTAAAATTCAAATTTAAGGTGTTTACATTTATCTCTTTTACAAACTCTTTAGCAGAAGCCATGTTTTCCATCCAAATGACAGAAATATCATCAGTAAAACGGAGCCACAATACGATGTTATCTGTCTATTTCTCTAAAGGAGACCCATTGAGTACCTGCTTCTCCCACTGGTCCATATGCACATTTGCATAGCTGGGGGCAAAGAAGGAACCCATTGCAGTCCCTTGCTGTTGAAACATTTCATGATTGAAAAGGAATATATTTTTCATTAAGCACAATTCACTTCTCTCTAAAACATGATAGTATGCCTATCAAACTTAATGGGTCTGCTGTAAGAAAGTGCTACATGGCTCTTAGGCCATCATTGTGATTTTTGCTGGTGTATAATGATGACACGGCTAGACTCATCATCAGCATATTTTGCTCCCACCCAATATCAAAGATCCTTTTAAGAAAAACAGTAGTATTTTTTACATTTAATGGTAACTTTTCTATAAACGGTCTTAAAAAGTGATTTCCTTCCATAGTCGCTATCATAGGTCTTCATAGTGGTCTCTGCGTTTTTGTGCGTTTTGGTGGATTAAGTAAAGCACTGGTAATTTTGGATATTCTTTTTTTCAAAAAGCCCAGTTCTTCACTACTAATAAGTCCCTCCTTTCTCTATTCATCCAAATCACAAAATGAATCATGTTGCACTTTGTTATAGGTCATGTCACCCTTCTTATAGCATCTCTCGTCATTTAATTAACTATATGCCTCCTTCATATACATCTTGTTTGGTCACAGAACACCATTACCCCCTTTATCCGAGTTAGTTATCACAATTTCTGTATTTTATGTTAGTTCATTCACAGCCTCTCTATACTTAATTCTGGGCTTGGAGTCACCATATTTCCTCTTACTAAACTATAGCGGTTTCAATTCTTTAATCACTATTTCCGAGACTTGGTCATTAGATTCATTCACAGTATTGGGAATACCTTTAGATTTCAATTTACCAATAGTTTCCCCTTCCTCTGACACTCAGAGTCTGGAAGTCCAACATCCAATCCACATTGATCTCGGTCACCTCTCCTGAGATCTCATTTTCCAATTCCATTAGCTCCTTCATTAAATCCACATCCTCTACAAGAAGATTACACTCAATCATATTAGTCATCAAAGGGTTGAGGACAGGAGCTTTATTTCCCTGTTGTTCATACACTCTAGACAGTTTAAATTTTCTGATGAATTTCAACAGGTCAATTTTAGTTTATACATAGTTAAACTCCGTCCTATCACAAAAGGATAAACCCAAAGATAAAAACTTAGTTTCATATTCTGTTAATTTTACATCTGAAAGGTTAATAATCATTTTGTAATTATCCCCCATTTCAAGTTGCTCCGTGTAACCCTATTATTCATTTCATCTCTTTGACCTTTTGGCTTGGCCTTCCCTCATTTGTTTCCATTTTTTGCAGTTTTTTTTTTGCCCCTCCATGGCATGTGGTTCGTACGGCAGTTCTGCTGTAAAAAATGTAACTCCTCCATTATTGGCATATAGCTCATGCTTTTAGCTCCTTCTCCATGGACCCAAAATGACGCTTAAAAGGGCAAGCTCAATTAGGGACAAACTAGTCAAAAGTGAGGTAAAAATGGAAAAAGATTTTTGGTTGAAAATGAACGATGGACTTACTAAATGTAGTAAATGCAAAGCATGTAGAAATGGTGAAAATATGAAATAATGGAAAATCCTTGGGAAAACAAAAACACAGAATTAGAGGGCATTTCAACTGCAGAAGTGATTTTGTGATTTACATATTAAAGTGCCAATGTCCGATTTTACCAGTTCATAAACGCATCCTGCAACTCCTAGTACACATGGTGGGGATGACAGCACATTGAAGTATGGTGTTAAGAAAAAGATGAGAATAGGAGATAGAGAAAATGAGTTGTGCAAACTGGAGTCCAAATATATATTGTCATTAGATCACAAAGAACACAGAGGTCTGAATTTAGATGAGGAATTATATGTACATTTGTAAGAGTAGAGATTGAGTGATTGTCTGGTGAAGGTATATTCTGCTAGTTTTATTTTCAGCGATGCTTTCTGATGATTTTAATATTTTTTATTTATTTAATTGTATTTTAGATAAACAAAACTCTTAAGCATCACAGTGGGGATTTTTCCGGCTAACTGGATCTGATGTGAATATTTCCAAATAATTTATATATTGGGTTCTACCCACTTGGGCTTCATATGGAATTTATATAAATTTATTTTATTGCATGTTAATGTGATAATTGTGGATTTGATTTTGGAATAAATTTGAAATGTTATGTAAATTTGGAATAATGCAGTTTTGGTTTAGCTGAGGATACTCTAGCTGTCCTTTATTCCCCATTTTCTACTTTTATGTTGATATCAATTATATAGCCCATTGGGGATTGATTGTGAAAAGTTTGTGGTGGAACTACTGTGGGCGAAATACAGAAGAGGATGTTTTCATTTTGGGAAATGCAAAGTAAATTATTATTGCATGTCTCTTTTTGTTTACAAAATTGAGGAAACGCTGATTCCCGAGAAGTGTGTTTTTTATGTCTATGTATATTATTCACTGGTGGTATTGAAGTGCACTATAAATGGCGTCATGTATCATGACCAAGGCTGATGTTGGCAGCCAAAACGAGTGGATACACTACAAATTGCCTCAATAAATGTAGAAAAAAAGCACAGCCATTCAAGTGCCGCTCTTCATTTTATTTGGGGAAAGTTCAGAGATATATATAGTAACATAGATAGTTTCAGGGTGATCCATCAAGCGGGGTGGGGGCTGAGAAAATGGGTGGGGGTCAAAAAATGTGTATTTCCCATGTTAATTCACATAGGAATTTTAGACATGACTACAGCCTGAACCGCTGGATAAGATTACACCAAACTTGGCAGAAAGGTAGCACTTGGTCAAGAAAGAACACTTTTTTAAATTTGGTTAAAATCTGTTCAGAAGTTTTTGAAATATTAAAGGAAAAATTAATTTATATAGCTGGACAGTTGGTGTTCAGATATGCTCTGATTGGCCAATTTAAACAAGACTGAGTAATATGCTTTGGCAGCCATTACAACAGTGGTTCCCAAACTTTTTCGACCTGTGGCTCTGTGACCTAATTGGCAGTTGGCCGTGGCTCCCCACTGTTTGTTTACCGGTGTGGGGATGTAAGCCCGACCTCGGGAGTACTTCCAGTTCTCTCCCTGAAATTAATTGGGATGATGCCGATGAAGGTATGTGTCAGAGTCAAGAAAACGTTGGCCTGAAGTGCTTGCACAGGAACAGAGATGCTAGTTCCCAACTCCCGCTACAAGGCAACCAGAGTTCCAGTAATATTCACCTGGACTCCGCACTACCCTGCAGGGGGAAGGGGGAAGTGGATAAAATAATAAACCAAGAAGAGACTGGTCCTGAAACTCCGGCTCTTCACTATTCTTCTCCGCTTCTTCTTATGTTGTTGTCAGCTCTTGTTAGTGAGAACCTTAAAACAAGAAGACGACACTATGACTTCCTTGCTCCCTTCTGCTTCTAAACTCTCTCTCTCTCTCTCTCTCTCTCTGTGTTTACACCTACCCTGGGTTTCAAGCTCTGTGCCCCTCTTCTGTGTGTTTGTCTTGTTGTGTAGTGTAAATTCTTTCCATTCTTTTTCTGCGATTCTGGATGCTTCCTTCCCACTCTTTTCTCTACAAAACAACCTTCTATTAATTCTTTCTCATATCTTTTTCTCTTTTTGAATATTATTTTAACTAGAAATGTATTATTTGGGCTTACTTCTAAAGTGGTTATTTCTAGCTGTCCTCTTCTTCCATGTATTCTTCTTGTAGTGTCATTCTTACTCTATACAGTTCTTGTGCTAAAAACTTGCATATCTCTTGCTTTTCCTTCTCTCTAGTTTCTTTGTTCAGGAGAACTGAGGTGAGTATTTTATTATATTGTTTATTTCTACTCTCTATATTTTTACGTCTGTTTATTTCCTCAGGGAGTCTTACTGATGACTTGGATATCAGGTACGTCGTCTATACATTCTCTTCTGTCATATACTTTACATTCTGACTCCCATGCCCCTCAAAAGTACTTAGCTTCGGTCTTCTTGTTCTGTCACAGGATGGCGCCAAAGACCTCCGACTATCTGCTCGAGGACCCCGAAGATGCTTCGGATTATTCCACGAAGGTAAGAGTGAATTCTTCGTCTTTTCTGTCTCTGTGAAACATCGGAATTCTCTTCCGTAATACTCTCGGAATCGTGTAGGGTTCCGACTTGGATTACTATTTAGTTGCTCTGACGCTATTAACTAACTCTTCTGGTGCTCTCTCTATTTTTACTCAGGAACTCTAACTTCGAACTGCTCTGTCTCTGAATTACCTCAGTGAAGTCCGCATTCCTCTGGGAGCGCGCGCCTCACTTAACCTCGGAACACCTGTGGGGAGAAAGACTAGACTGCCGCTATGCTTCCAGCGCGGCCGCCATCCTGGAATTCCTCTTTCTATTTAATTCTGTCCATGAATTGTTCTTTGCCCATCGATTCAGTCTTGGGCGGCAGAAAGACCCCAATGTTGCCCCCATTATCGCCTCTTTGTCCTCCGGAGGCCTGACAGTACCCCCCAACAAAGGAGGTCCTCTCATTCCTGGTTTGGTTGGGAATCTTTGATGAAATGATTTCACCAATCTAGGAGCATGAACATCTGATTCCAGTTCCCAAGACCACTCCTCTGGCCCATAGCCCCTCCAGTCTATCAGGTAGTATAGCTTTCCCTTTACCACTTTGGAATCCAGAATTTCTTTCACTTCATACTCTACCCCTGATTCTAACTGAATGGGTTTTGGTGTCAATTCACTGCGTAAGCCTGCTGATGCCTTTTTTAACAAAGAAACATGAAAAACAGGATGAATCTTCAACTTAGGAGGTAATTTTAACTGGTAGTTAACTGGTGAAGTTTTCTCTTCAATCAGATATGGTCCTATGAATCTGGGCTGAAATTTCCTGTTTCCTTTCAGTCTAAGGTTCTTTGTGCTTAACCAGACTCTATCTCCTTTTTCTAGGGAAGGACCCTCTCGTCTCTTTTTATCTGCATGTTGTTTGTATTTCTGTTTTGCCTGTTCTAAATTTTGTTTAGCAGTTTGATGGACTTGATCCAGATGGGACACCAAATCTTTTACTGCTGGAACTGAAATATCCGTTTGCCTAATAGTTGCATTCGGGTGTCTTCCATAATTTAAATAAAATGGGGAATAGCCTGTGAGACATTTTTGGCGTTGTTATGTGCTCTCTCTGCCGCCCATAACAACTCTGACCACTCTCCTTCTTGCTTCAGAAGGAACAACCTCAAATACTGCTCTAACTCCTGATTCGCTCTCTCTGTTTGCCCGTCTGTCTCTGGATGATAGCTAGTTGAATACTTGGCTTCCATTCCCAAACCACCCACAAAGGCCTTCCAAAAATGAGATACAAATTGTGTTCCCCTATCTGAAATAATGACTTTAGGGACCCCATGTATTTTTACATTTTGTGTACTAAAGTGGTGGGCTAACTGTTTGGCTGTAGGAATTCCCTTCAGGGCCATAAAGTGTGCCATCTTAGAAAATGCATCTACGAACACTAGAATAGTGTTATAACCCAAACTTGAAGGTAAATCCACTATTAAATCTAATGTAACCGTATGCCATGGATATGGTGGAGTGGGTAGAGGTTGAAACAACCCCTTGGGGGCCTGCCATTCCGATTTTCCCTGTGCGCAGATCTCACAAGTTCTAACGTACTCCTCTATGTCTCTGGTCATATGTGGCCACCAATAATGTCTCTTGATTAACTCTTCTGTCTTCGTTTCTCCTTTGTGTCCTGCCAAAAGATTGTCGTGACATTCAGTCATCACCTGATTCCGTAACTCCTGAGTTGGCAAGTACAGAGCTTCCTTAAAATAAGGCAACTGTTGCTGAACTTTTCTTCCTTAGTCTTCCTCAACCCATTCCTGTATTTCCTCTGGGCTCATTTGTTTGAGGATCTGCTCCTTTAAATCAGAAGATATCGTAGCTCCAATAATTTTTTCACCTGGGATTATTGTTTGATCTTTGATTTGATTCTTCTGGTCATTTGTTCCCAATCTGGACAGAGCGTCAGCTTTCCCATTCTGGGCTCCTGGCCTATAGGTAATCACGAAATCGTAGTCCGCGAAGTACAATGACCAACGGAGTTGTCTTGGCGTTAGTGTTCGGGCAGACTTCAAAAACTTTAAATTTCTGTGGTCGGTGAAGACTGTCACTTGATGCTGAGCCCCCATGAGATAGTGACGCCACTCTTTAAACGCATCCTTGATTGCCAGTAACTCTTTCTCTGTTATGGTGTAATTTATCTCTGCAGATGTTAGTTTTCGTGATCTGTAGGCGACTGGATGTAATTGACCCGTTACCTTATGCCGTTGGGATAATACCCCTCCAACTGCCAGATCTGAAGCGTCCGTTTCCACGTAAAAAGGTTCAGTAGGGTCCGCGTGTAGGAGTATCGGTGCGGTAGTGAAGTCTCTTTTTAGGAGTTGAAAGGCCCTTTCTGTTTCTTCCGTCCATTCAATACGCACTCCTTTTCTCAGTAGACGCGTCAGGGGTAATATTTTTCGTGAAAATTCGCTTATAAATCTTCGATAGAAGTTCGCGAACCCGATGAAACTCTGGACTTCTTTGACACACTCCGGGGATTTCCAATCTACCACGGCCTTCACCTTCTGCTCGTCCATTTTCATTCCAGCCGGAGATAGAACAAAGCCCAAAAATTCCACTTGGGAAACCCCGAATGCACACTTCTCCAATTTTACAAATAGTTTGTTTTCTCTAAGCTTCTGTAGCACTCCTCTTACTTGTTCTTGGTGTCGACTAGTGTCTGACGAGTAGATTAAAATATCGTCGATGTACACTATTGCACATTGATCAATGAACTCACTAAGAACATCGTTGATGAAATGCTGGAAGGCAGCCGGGGCGTTGCACAGACCGTAAGGCATAACTTGATATTCAAACAGCCCAAATCGAGTCCTGAAGGCCGTCTTCCATTCATCCCCCTCGCGTATCCTCACAAGATGGTAGGCTCCTCTGAGATCTAGTTTTGTATAGATCCGCGCATCCTTCAACTGATCCAATAAAACAGAAATTAGTGGTAGTGGGTATCGGTTCTTTTTGGTGATCTTATTGATTGCACGATAGTCTATACAGGTTCTGAGATCTCCCTCCTGTTTCTTTGGCACGAAGAAAAGAGGTGAAGATACGGGTGACTGGGATGGACGGATGAATCCATTCGCCAGATATTTATCCAAGTATTCCTTCAAGTGATGATGTTCTTTTTCTGTCAAGGCGTATACCCGGCTGCAGGGGAGATTAGAACCTGGCTCCAAATCTATCTTACAATCATAAACCCGGTGGGGTGGCAATTGTTCTGCTTCTGTTTCGTTAAAAACGTCGGCAAAATCTTCATATTCCGATGGAATCTCCTGGGAGTCTATCGCACAGACAGTCATTTCCGTCATCTCCACTGCGCACAAGGCCTGAGCTGGATTACACTCTCTGGTTCCTTTTTCTTTTTCAAAACAATTTTTTCGACAATATTCTGAATCCATCTCTATGGTTCTTGTGCTCCAGTTTATTGTTGGATTGTGTTCCGTGAGCCATGGAAGGCCCAGGATAAGTTGGAACTGTGGTGCGTCAATTAGATTGAATTGAATGGCTTCTTCGTGTCCATCACAGTGGATCAATTGTACCTGTTCGGTATGACTCACAATTAGTCCAGATGAGAGATTCGTCCCGTCTACTGGCCGAACTGGTTCACTTTTGGTTTTCAAGATAGCTCGTAACCCCACCTTGGCAGCGAATTTTATATCACAAAAGTTTCCGGTGGCTCCAGAATCTTTCATTACGGAAACTTCTGTCAACGTTTCCTGACGGAACTTAAGTACCATGGATAAAATTAGATGTGGGGCTGACGACTGTAGAGTGTTAGCCACTTGATGTTCTTTTGGAGTTGTCTTCTGATTAGCATCCACCGGTCCAACTCCCGCTACAGGTGGTGCTGCGAGTTTTCCTTCGGCTTAAAGGGGGTCTTCGGTTTTCTTGGACATCCCCTAACAAAATGCCCACTGGAGCCACAATACATACATAGATTTCCTGCCCTTCTTTTGTCTTTCTCTTCTTTGGTTAAGGGACCTCTTATTGTTCCAATTTGCATGGGTTCCGAATTCATTTGTCCCTCCACAGCCTTGTTCCCTTCTGGCCGGACCCGGTCAAATCTTGGAGCTATTGGCCTGTAGTCCTTCCTTTTTTCTCCTCTTCTTTCTCCTTGACGAAAGTCTATTTCCAAGACCAGGTCCACTAAGTCTGAGATTCCTGTGGGCCTATTTGGTATTTGTGCCAACACATCTTTAAGTTCGTCTCTTAAGCCTCTATAGAAAACTGCGGCTCTTTTACTTTCTGGCCAGTCTGTTTCCACGACTAATTTATTGAATTGGGCCAGATAAGCTACTAGATCTCGATTTCCCTGTCTCAGGTCCAATAATTCATTGTCCACTGCTTGAGATATTCTTCGTCTGTCGAAAATTCGAAGGAATTCTTGCTTGAAGTTTTCATAGTTTTGTAACAGAGGATCATCCCGGGAGACCAGAGGCATTGACCAGGACGCTGCATCTCCACTCAAGTACGATAAAACAAAGGCCACCCTAGACTGCGCATCAGGGAAAATGGATGGGCGGCACATGAAATGCAAAGAGCACTGCGTGATGAATAGCTGTGCCTTTTGTGGGTCCCCACTAAAACGCTCAGGAGGAGCCAACGGTATGACTGGGGACAATGAATGGATTACTTGTGTAGTTATTCTATTTGGGTCTTCAGTGGGTGGACCTGACGCGTCCCCCCCTGAGCCGAATGGTTGCTTGACTCGTTGGACTAACTCTGCAGTCTCTTTTCTCGAGTTCATCACCTCCTGCCTCAAGTTTTGGTTTTCCTCCCTTACTGCCACTAACTCCTTTTGAATGGTCTCTAACACTACCCCCAAGGTCTGTAAGTTTATTCCTTCTGCCATCTCTGTCCGGGTGCAAGTATACCACTTGGGCACTTCACTCTGTCAGAGTCAAGAAAACGTTGGCCTGAAGTGCTTGCACAGGAACAGAGATGCTAGTTCCCAACTCCCGCTACAAGGCAACCAGAGTTCCAGTAATATTCACCTGGACTCCGCACTACCCTGCAGGGGGAAGGGGGAAGTGGATAAAATAATAAACCAAGAAGAGACTGGTCCTGAAACTCCGGCTCTTCACTATTCTTCTCCGCTTCTTCTTATGTTGTGTTCAGCTCTTGTTAGTGAGAACCTTAAAACAAGAAGACGACACTATGACTTCCTTGCTCCCTTCTGCTTCTAAACTCTCTCTCTCTCTCTTGGTGTTTACACCTACCCTGGGTTTCAAGCTCTGTGCCCCTCTTCTGTATGTTTGTCTTTTTGTGTAGTGTAAATTCTTTCCATTCTTTTTCTGCGATTCTGGATGCTTCCTTCCCACTCTTTTCTCTACAAAACAACCTTCTATTAATTCTTTCTCATATCTTTTTCTCTTTTTGAATATTATTTTAACTAGAAATTTATTATTTGGGCTTACTTCTAAAGTGGTTATTTCTAGCTGTCCTCTTCTTCCATGTATTCTTATTGTAGTGTCATTCTTACTCTATACAGTTCTTGTGCTAAAAACTTGCATATCTCTTGCTTTTCCTTCTCTCTAGTTTTTTTGTTCAGGAGAACTGAGGTGAGTATTTTATTATATTGTTTATTTCTACTCTCTATATTTTTACGTCTGTTTATTTCCTCAGGGCGTCTTACTGATGACTTGGATATCAGGTACGTCGTCTATACATTCTCTTCTGTCATATACTTTACATTCTGACTCCCATGCCCCTCAAAAGTACTTAGCTTCGGTCTTCTTGTTCTGTCACAGGATGGCGCCAAAGACCTCCGACTATCTGCTCGAAGACCCCGAAGATGCTTCGGATTATTCCACGAAGGTAAGAGTGAATTCTTTGTCTTTTCTGTCTCTGTGAAACATCGGAATTCTCTTCCGTAATACTCTCGGAATCGTGTAGGGTTCTGACTTGGATTACTATTTAGTTGCTCTGACGCTATTAACTAACTCTTCTGGTGCTCTCTCTATTTTTACTCAGGAACTCTAACTTCGAACTGCTCTCTCTCTGAATTACCTCAGTGAAGTGCGCATTCCTCTGGGAGCGCGCGCCTCACTTAACCTCGGAACACCTGTGGGGAGAAAGACTAGACTGCCGCTATGCTTCCAGCGCGGCCGCCATCTTGGAATTCCTCTTTCTATTTAATTCTGTCCATGAATTGTTCTTTGCCCATCGATTCAGTCTTAGGCGGCAGAAAGACCCCAATGTTGCCCCCATTATCGCCTCTTTGTCCTCCGGAGGCCTGACAGTATGTAAACAAGACGAACTATAAGCCAAAGAATGCACTACTGAAATCTCCAAAAAAAAGAGCCAAAGAGCAGCTATATGCATGCCTGTGCTGTGCATTAAAAGAAACTTGCATTGTTGCAACCTCTGCTGTATCTGTTATATGGTCAGTTAATGAAGCTTTGTGAAACTGTCAATTATAAAAAAAGCCTGCTAAAAGCATCTTCGATTGATTCCCTCATCCTTTTCGTTTCTCCACCTTTTGTTGCTGCCTTTCCTCTTCAGACATTCTCTTGCTCCCCTCTCTCTGCCCTTATGTCGTGCTTTCTGTCTCTTCCCCTTTGATTCTTTCACACTTTGCTTTACCCCCATGTACACTTTCTTCCACCTGCCGCTTGCCCTTGTTTTCTCAGACTGAAAGTCTTGGTGTCACTTTTAGTTTCCTGTATTTCTCATCCCTCTGCTACACTCCTCTTCCCAGAAATAAAACACATGTAGCCCAGTTTGGGGTGATTTAACAGCCTCTCCGATGCCCCCGTTGCTGCAGTCTGAGCTGAACTCATATCAGCGCTGCGATGTCTCGTCCGAGGTAGTAAGGAAGTGTTAGCTATTGTAAGAAATAGGGTAGTACCAGTTTCAGATAAGGTACGGATACTCATTTAATTTGGGAGACTACTTGTATACCATGCCTGCACCAAGAAAGTGTTGAGGTATAAGACTGTCACAAGAGAACTGCAACTTTTTGAAACTATTTTAATATAAATGAATGTGCATGCAATATGTTCATCTTTTATGCTGCATGGCTAACAAGAAAGATCAATAAGTATATATTGACATGAGTAGCACAATCTCTCTGAATAATTTATTGAACAACAGCTAGCAGCTAATCAGAGTAAACAGCTTCAAACAAAATAGAGCTTTGAAGTTCAGCCTTCCAAAAGCAATGAAAGAGGGAATAGAAAATACTTTTCTTTAACTGATGATTTGCACGGAGGAGCAGTCTCGTTTTGGAGCTGGTGACTACAGTCTCCTATGTCACTAACATGGAGAAATATACGGAGGGAAGAATGAGAGACGGCTTTCACTGAGGCTGAAAAAGAAACAGGATATTTCCGTTTTATTACATGCTTCCTGTCCGGCCTTGGCAGAGGGTCAGACTGGGGCCGGGCAATTAATCCTGGCTGCAATGCGGCATATTTCCACAGCGAGTTTGCCCACTGGAATTTTAGGCTTATAAAATCCTGCGAGTGTTTCTTCCTACGAACAAAGTGCAAGAACAACAGGCAGCAAAAATACACAGACTTAAATAACGTCTTGTGTGAAGTTGAATTAGTATTTGAAATCTTTATCTTGATTGAAAATTTCACAAGTCTGTGTTTTGCCCCCTACAAAACTCTTGTTCCCAAGGAAGCTTTACTGCACCAGAAATTTCATACATATGCACCTGTTTGCGTCATTTGTTCTGTGAGCCGCCGTGTTTATTAGGGATGCTGTCCTGTTCTCTGACGAGACTGCGGACCACTGCACATTGTCAAACAGTAACCGTTTATTTTTGTCCCTTTCAAACTCGACCTACTTGTAGTGAAGAGGGTCCCCAGAGGCGCGGCAGAACACGGGCAGCAATAACCCTCATCAATCATTGCTGCGTATGCGGTGGCTACGTGAAAGCACGTACGCACATATGGCGGCAGTACGCTCTTAGGCCAATCCATGTTCCCAGATTATGCAGGAGGCATTTGCAACTCCCCTCTGTTTTGTGCTGCGGCTGGAATAAGCTTCACTTGCAGCCTTCAGGCTGAAACGTAGGGTGTCATAAAGATACATAATCTTTTACAGGCCCACATTATCACAAGAACATGATTCCAAGCTTCCTCAGCACACGGCAACATGCTATCTTTCCCACATCTACTTCTTACGGCACACAGGGGCGTTGCTGCGCACAGTTTGGGAACCACCGCATTACAAGACTCAGGGACTTGGTTCCTGTGTCCTGAAAATAAATTATAAAACAAAATATGTAATTGGGCAGGGTGAGCACATCTAGAGCTTAAAGGGCATATATGGGGGTCTCAAATGGACCCCCCCCCCCTTTATTGTTTGGCCACAACATGGACATCATGCTGTGGCAACACTTACAGGACTCTGAGGCATGGCCCCCACTAAAATGCATTTTAATGAATGGCAGGTTTTGAGGGCCAAAAAAAGGAGAATGTATAAAGGGTGATAAAAGATTTTAGTTACAATATAAACAATTTGTTGATGGTACCACGCTAATTTTAGGGATTGTGGTGTGTGCGGAGGTGATTTGATTTTCCCTGTGAAAAAGACTTCTGCTGTGATATCATGTTTGAGAAAAAACTGTTTTCTCATGATTTTCCCAAAGAGGTGCTCCAGAAGCTAAACTGAGAGCATATTTTCTATAAATTCACACACTCTTTCTCAGCTACATGAGAATTAATTCTGACATTCTCAGTAAAACATGTACTTCCAACAGGAGCAGCCTGTCAGTTGATTCCCTTGTGTCCCACTGCAGCTTCACAACACCTAGAGCACTAACAGTCTTACTTATGACAAAAGAGTGGCACACATGATGCCATCTTGATTGAATCAAACTGGTAAAATTGTAAACATTTAGTTTAGAAAGGAACAAAAGGAAGGAATTCATTTTGCAATATAAATTATGATTAGTGCTGTAGAAAGAAAAAATAGGACACATTTTAGGTGAGTTTTCAAATATTTCCCTCATCCATTTCGTTGAAACATTCTGACATGCAGACTGAAACATGAACTTTCAACACCAGCAGTAGACTGCCAGTTAACTCCCTAGTGATCAGCAGCTTTACTTTAGAGTTCTAATTAGCAACTAGAAAGCGAACATTCTGAATGTAACAAAAAGTGTGGCACATCTGAATGCCATATTTATTGAATCGAAGTGGAAAACTGAAAACATTTTCTACTGAGGATACAGCAGTAAATGAGGAGATTAGGGAGCTTCATAACAAATAAGTCTCTCAAGATGGCCACTAGGGAAAAAAGGAGCCCAAATGTAGTCCAAGAATAGCCCAATGACAGGTGTGTGCAAAACACGTAATTATTTTGGATTTTTTGCAGTTTTATATAGCATAGACTTGACCCGTAGGTATTGGAGTGTGTTACATGACACAAGGCACATTAATTTTGGTGGTAGGCATGGGGAGATTAAGTGATTTGCCCAGAATCACAGGATGTCGAGCTGATACCAAAACTCAAACCTGGTTCTCCAGTTGCAAGGTCAGCAGCTCTGGCCGTCAAGCCATATTCTCTCTCCTAAGATTAACATACAATCAAGTGATCAACTAGATAAAATAACATCAAGATAGCAAATAATTTAAAAGTGCTTTGTCGCAATTTGAGAACTCAGAAAATATGTCCTCATTTTAGTTTTTTAGAGCACTAGCCATAATTTCTTTGGGAATAAGACCCTCTCATTTTGATAATGTGTAAAGGAAATGCTTTAGGTATTACAATTTTGATTACATCAAGATGTCATGGGTGCTTGAGGTGGTTGAGGTTTTACGTGTTTAGTTCATTGTTATCTGTTGGAAGCAGATGTGGACTCGGCTGAGGGACCTGAACAGATAAATTGAAGTACCTATGTAATAGTATGGTGGGCTGTACTTAGCAGTGCTTGAGACCCCCACTACATAAGGGATTTCCGTACCAATTGATGAAGTCAAAATTCTACAAACTGTTACACAGCCATGTCCTTTCATATTTGATATGTACGGTTATTAGCAGTGAGTGTTAGGACAAATGAACTCATATGGAAGTACGCCGAATTATTGTAAATGTTTTGGAAAATTAATAAAAAACAGATTTCAAAAAGATGTCATGGGTGCCACACTTTGCCAATATATATGGAATATTAGCCATCTATTTGTTTATTAGACCATTGTGGGGAGGCAGAGGTTAGGGGCAAGGACTCAGAAAATTGAGGGCAGAAAGGAGGGTGCAGAGGCAACATGTTGGCCATGCTGGGCAGGCAGGAAGGGCAGTGGCAGTACAATGGACCATGGGGGGCAGGAGAAAGGGGGTGAGGGGCTACACACCAACCATGCAGGACAGGCAAAAGAGGCTGTGGCAATATAACAGACCATTGAAAGCAGAAGAAAGAAGCAGTGGTAGTACAACCATACATGCCAACAGAGCCAAAACAGGCAGGAGACTCGATGCTTTTAAACCCAAAAGGGCTTTATTTGATCGGTCTGCTGCCTAAAACCTCCTCTTTTTCAATGTAAGTCAATGGGGATAATCAATTCCCCAGTTTTTGTTTTTAATGGTCGCCCTCTTACAAGTTCAAAACGTTGGCAAGTATGGTACATAGGGATAACAGAGGTCAGGAGGAATTAGGTAGGGACATGGACTCAGATAACAGAGGGCAGGAGGGAGATGGCAGGGACACCAAACCGACCTTACAGGGCAGGTGTCAGGAGTTGCAGCAGTACACTACACCCCACAGGGCAAGCGGGACAACAGTGCAGCACAACAGACCATGGAAAGCAATAAGGAGTAGAAAGGGCCATGCACATGGACAACAGAGAGCAGAAGGGACAGAGGCAAGGACAGCAAGCTGGCCATACCAGACAGACAGGAGGGACAGCTGCAGCATAACGGACCATGAAGGGCAGGGGAAAGGGGCACAACAACGGACCAGACAAGGCAAGAAGGAGGGGATAGGGGCATGCGCATGGAAAACGGAGGGCATGGGGACATGGCAGGAGCAGCAAGCGGACCATGGAGGGCAAGCAGGATAGGCACTGGAAGCCCAATATATGATGGAGGGCAACAATGAGACTATAATGGCATGCACACAGACAACGGAGGGATGGTGGGGGCCAGGGGCAGCAACCTGATCACACAGAGCAGGTGGGAGGGGCTGTGGCAGCACAAAAGACCATGCATTGCAAGCAGAAGGGTTAGTGGGAGCACAAGAGGCATGGTGGGCAACAGGGAGGGGCAGTCCCAGTTGAACAGCACACTCAGAATAGATAGGATGGGCAGTGACAGATCCCTGGAACATGGTGGGCAAATGAAGGGAGCAGGGGCATGCACACAGACATCGGAGGGCAGGGGAAAGAGGGTAGGGGCAGCAAGCTAAAAGCAAAGCAGGAGGGCGTGACAGGGCATAGAATTTGACAATAGACGGCAGGAGGAGTGGGCAGGGACATCAATCTAAATGAAGGGCAGTGGCAACACTTTTGACCATGCAGGGCAGAAGAGAGTGGGCTGGTGAATAGTCTTAGACAACAGACGATAGGGACTAGGTGGATGGGGCAGTAAACTAACTGTTCAGGGAAGGCAGAAGAGCCATGGCAGAACTCCAGCCACACAGGACTGTAATGAGGGAGCATGGACTTGGACAATGGATGGCAAGGAGGGGGCGGAGGCAGGAGCAGCAAGCTTGGGTGGTGGCAGCACAATGCCAGGCCAGGCCATGCATCTAAACTCCCACTGTGCATTGTGATGGGCATTTTACTTAACGGGAAAAAAACCTGAAAATTCATTGAAGAAAACGAAGGTTACAGGAACGTTCTAATCATGTTCACATTTTACACGCACAAAGCCATGAAAATCATCAGCTTTTATAGTTAGTTATTTCAAGTAACTATAACTCGTGCCCTTGCCACGCACTGCTAATTACTCCCGATATTAAATCACTCATGGCATCTTTTATGACATAGTTGATAATATCACTAACGTTTGCAGTAAAATTATTGATGAGAGAACTGTGCATGGCAAAGGTGTGAGTTATAGTAACCTTACGGTACGAGTTACAGTTACATGAAATAACAAACTAAAAAAGCTAAATTTCTAATAGAGACACAAGGATAGTTTGACCAATTTGTAGATTTGATTATGTCCCATTACCTGAACATAGAAAACGGCTGCACTAAGTCTGACTGTCCAGCCCGCCCAACCTTCAAGCGGGGTTTGTATACCAGTAACAGACTACATTCTCCCAGACAGACTCTTATGGTCTTCTCTAACTGACATGGTGGTGATACCTAGAAACGACCTGTACCATGAATCACTAGGTGCCCATTTTTGTGCTAGATCCCTCACAAACATACCAGCACTGGGCAACACTATTTCCACAAGCAGAACTGAAACGTGTAATAACAGAAGGAATGTAAAATGGGCTGTGCTAGCGGGTGATGCCAGAGTGCAGTCAGAAAATGTTTGTGGAGAAAATGTCCCCCTTTGAATAATTAGATTCAATTGCAATTAACTTTGTAGACCTTCACTGTAAATTTATGGGCCAACTTAAACTGCTGTTCACTACACATAGGCGGAGGGGAGACTGGCATCTGAACACCCCAGGATTGTATATAGGTGCGTTCAGACATGCCAAAACGAAAATAATTGAAGAAGCAAAATCAGGGGACTGTATAGAGATCTCTAATGCCAGAAAAGCCTATAAAGTCCAACATATAGGGAACAAAGGAGGTGGGAGGAAGAGCAATGGGAGAAACTTACTGAATCCCAGTATAACAGGAGTAAGGGCTGCAAATGGCAGGACAAAGTCAGATTCTTGAGGGGCACATACGTTCAATAGGGTAGGTCAATCCTCCAGAATTGATTATATCCTGTTGAACTATAAACTTTGGGGTCACTTACTGGATATGGTGGTTCTCCCCTCTACTGATAGTGACCACAATCCCCTGTCCTTGTCACTGTCCCCTTTGTGGACGGCAGGGACCAATGAACAAGTTCCACATGATTGGAAGTCAACACGAGAAGTATGTCCTTCAAATTGTGGGAGGCGGCTAAAATGGAGGAATATTGTTGGCAATGAGGACAAGATGCTGGAAGTAAGATCAACCATGGCAAACGTCCTGTCCAGTTTGGACCTTGCCACAATTAGTGCCCACTAGATCTCCACGTTGTTTGTCCAAACTACTAAAGCCCTAGGCGATCTCTTCTCAGTTCGCAATGTAAGTACTAGGGCCAACAACAGATGTCGCCTTAAGGGCAATCCTGGTTGGTATTCGCCTGCCTGTCGTAACGCCAAAAGGGACCTAATTAATGCAGTTAAACTTAAGGACGGTGGTTTGATTAGTACTGCTAGGAAAAGTTATAGAGGTGCCATCTCTAGGGCAAAGCTAGAGTGGGAGAACCAGTTTTGGTGCGATCTGAAACTGGCAAGCTCCGCTAGGGACTCGAGAGGTTTTTGTGAACTGATTAGAGCTAGAGACAAACCTGTGGACTCGCTTATAACATGTAATATCCCTGAGGCCTCGTAATATCCCTGAGGCCTCGTGGTTCGACCACTTTTCCCATTTATACAATGTGGTAACGGGTAATGGGGAAGTTTCCATTGATGCCCTTTTATTAGACCACCTTGAGCTGAGTGTAGACTCTTTGTTTACGGTCAAGGAAGTGGTGGACGCAATTAAGTGTCTTGTCCCCAACAAAGTTGCGGGGCCGGATGGCCTACCAGGGGACCTGTTACGCATTAACCCGTTAGAATGGGAGAAACTTATTGCCTCATTATTAAATGCTAGTTTTGCAGATGCAGCTCTTCCAGAATCCTGGAGGGGTGCTGAGGTCATCCCGATTTTTAAGAAAGGGTGTCGGGACGACCCAGCAAACTATCGCCCTATACGTTTATTAGACTCCACACAGAAGGTGGCAGGAAAGGTGGTCCTGGGGAGGGTCTTGCAGTGGGCGGAGGAGAAGGGTATCCTGTCCGATTTCCAGGCAGGTTTTAGAACAGGTACTGGGACCATTGAGCAAACATTCCGGTTGATGATGCTCTACTGGAAAGTGGTTGTACTGGGCAAAGGCAGTCTGTATCTTGCATTTATAGATTTGCGGACTGCCTTTGACCTGGTCCCCCGTAGCCATCTCTGGAGGGTTTTATCTGGGCTGGGTTTGCCCCCATATTTACTGTCCCTGTTAATTAAGTTGCATGCTGAAAATTTTGCGCAGATCAGGTGGGGAAACCAGGGTCAAAAGACATCACGAATACCGGTAAACAGAGGTGTCCGTCAGGGATGCGTTTTAGCCCCCACTCTGTTTTCATTGTATGTTAACGGAGTGGTGGACCATCTTTTACAAATCCCTTCAGATGCCCCATCGTTGGCAGGCAGGAGGCTACCCACCCTTCTGTTTGCAGACGACACCCTCCTGATTTCCAAGACCCCGGTAGGGCTACAGAGCCTTTTAACTAGCTTCCAGTCTTTTTGTGATTCGAGGGGACTGGAAATTAATACTGGAAAGACTAAGTATTTGGTCCTGAATCCCCCAAAAAAGACTGGTAGGCCTTCCACACTAAAATCAGTTCCCCTAGAAAGGGTCAAAGAATTCGACTATCTAGGAATTCGTCTCTGTGACACTATGAGATGGAATTGCCACCTCCATAAGATGCTGTTGAGCCATAAGAGGGTGGCGGGTGCACTACTTAAAGAACAACGGGCCTCCTGCCTTAAACCAATTGCTCCGGTACTTGATATTTATAGGGCAAGAGGCATGAGTGCGGCGCTTTACGGGGCGGAACTTTGGGGTGCGCAGAATGTGGACCAGTTGACTCGCTAAGTAAATACATTTCTCAAGGACTTAATGGGGCTTCCATACAGTACTCCAACCTTACCACTACTGCTTGACATGGGTAATTGTCCCATTAGTGATCAGGCAAGGTTGCGTCCTCTCATTCTTTGGGCTCGCATTTGGAGAGTCCCCGAACTGGCCAGCTACGCAGACGGTCTGAAAGAGGTCTTATCGATGCCTGGTTGGCCCAAAATTAGTTTGTTGAGGGAAGTCAAGCGACTCCTGGTAGAATTGGGTCTGGAAGAAGCTTGGCAGTTAAGGACCGCTCCCCCTAAGTCTGTATTGAAAAAACTGTACTGGAGATGGGTGTTAGACGGGCGAAACACTAATCCCAAACAATGTAGGTCCACTGCTGAATTTCTTTTAGTGAAGGAGGTCCCATTTTGCGAGCCCTACCTTGATATTATATCAAAACCTAGAGACAGGGCATTGTATTTTAAATTTAGAGTAGGAACACTTCCCGTGGGTGAACTAACTGCTAGGTGGAAGGCCCCGGCCCAGACGATTCCTTTTTGTCCGCAATGTATGACAAGGATAGAGTCAGTTCCCCACCTCCTATTCGAATGCCCTGCTTACGAAGCTCCATGTCGTAGGTGGTTGAAACCTCTTTGCAGAGAGTTAGGCACCCGACACCACAGGGAGGCCTTGCGAATTTTAAAAACAGATTCACGGCCCCTTTTTGCCTGTGGCTTGGCGAAGTTTTTAAGCTGGGCATGGCTGATCAGATCAAATAGGCTTTTGTATCTTGTTTAATTCTGGTTTTACAATGTATTTTTTTTACGTAATTTATTGGCGCCTTCATATTATGAATTGTATGCATTTTTTGCTATGAACTGGCTCCTTTTATCTTTTTTTTAAAATGTGTGTATTTATGTACTACTTTTTAAGACATGTTTTTTGTCGAAATAAAGCCCTTGACTGACTGACTGAGTATAACAGGAACACCAAGGCGTTCTGGGAACTCATAGCATCTGGGACCCGCACTATAGAAAATCATCTGGATACAGTGGTTCAGCCTGCTGTATGGGAAGCCCATTTCACTGAGCTATATAAGATGTGGTCAAACAACGATGCTCAAAATACGGAGGGTGGTTTTGTAGATCAGGCAGGGCAAAAACCCAGGATAGTGGCAAGAGCGACCATAGCAATTGGGATGGCAGAAATTGCACAAGCATTGCCCCTATTGAAAGGCAAAGGTCCCAATGGCAGTCAGGGAGATTTATATCTATCTCATCCTGAGATATGGCTACCTTATTTGAACGCCCTTAGTAATGCTATCCTGAGAGGGGAGGATATCCCCCTCCTGGTACGGAGCAATTAGTGTTCCTATTTACAAGAAGGGGAGGAGGGTTGTTGCATCCAATTATAGACCTATTAGCTTACTTGACATCAGCCCAAAAATATTTGCTAGGCAGATTTTAATCAAATTCCTGGATAACAGAACATCGTATCCTAGCAAATTGCTAAGCAGGGTTTAGAGCAAAGCTTAGTACCTTGGACGAGGTACTTGGCTCCAGGACGTTATTATGGAAGATTGTCGCCCTAAAGCGGGATCCTCTTAATGTTGCCTCTATAAACCTGAGGGCAGCATTTGACCTGGTTCCAAGGGAGAACCTATGGGCCGTGCTGGAGACATTCAGCATCCCGGAGGACCTAATTGGAATTTTTAAAATCCTACACATGGAATCATATGCCCAGGTCAGGTGGAAAGCGGAGGGGACCTCACATCTAGGATAAATATTAATCGTGGTGTCCGGCAAGGGTGCGTGCTGGTCGTCACACTCTTTAGTTTATATATACATGGAGCAGAAGACTAGCAAAATGTAATCAAGACGTACTAAAAGCTGCGGGCATGAACATCCCCATTCTAATGTTAGCAGATGACACGCTTTTAATTTCTCGAACACAACATGGATTGCAGTTGCTGCTAGACCACTTTTCATCCTTTTGCCAAGCAAGGGGCCTTGAGATAAACTCGGCAAAGACAACATTTATGTCACTGAACCTCCATCACTCCTTTAGGGGTAAAATGAGGATAGAGGGGGCACCACAGGAGCAAGTAAAGTCTTTTGACTATTTGGCTGTAAGATTGTCTGACAATATGTCCTGGGCACCAAAGTTAAGGAAAAGTAGAACAATTATGCTCCTAAGGGCGATGGATATTGGGACGAATTAGAAGGCTACCTCCAGGGGACCAGTGACTACAAAGCTGGAGGTATACAGGGCCACAGCCTTGTCAGAGGCAGTGTATGGTGCACAGCTTTGGGGATGGACAGATGTATCTATGCTCAGTGTAGCTGAAAACCAATTTATTAGGGCTCTTTTTAACCTTCCAGTAAGCACCCCTCTTACCCCACTTCAATTTGACCTAGTACTAAATAGAATTGACCATGTGATCACATTAAAACTTTTCACATATTGGGTACAAATTTGGAATACTCCGGAACTTAAAATCTATAGAAAAGCTCTGGAGGAAACTCAGTTTGGACAAGTGTGTCCATACCCCCTTGTTAAGGAAGTTAAAAGCACTGTGTGAGCTTGTTAATAAGGAGGAGGTATGGCGCACTCACTCCTGATAAAATGACTGACTGAAGATATTTGTAGAGCGCACTATTGGCGAGGCATCTTGGCGCTGGGTAATATGTATCCGGGACAGACTAAAAAGATTAGATTTGCGTGAAGAGCAAAGTTTTTATACTTTTCCTAAAAAGCGTGCGGCAAGACTGGAGTCGCATTTGGACAGGGAGGGAGATGCATAATTTGGCTGCTTGGAATGTAAAACGTTTTCCTCCTCATCGGACTCTTTTTATCCTCCACAGAAGTACTAGTCCAGTGTCCGTGGATCTCAGACGACGCAGTGTGACGTACCGGGGAATTAAAGATTGTAGGTCTGTCGCCCCTCCTCCGTAGAGGGCTTTATGCACTAAGCAGAGGACTTTAAACTCCACCCACCGTCTCAATGGAAAATGGCAAGGGGTGTTATTGTAAAATTGAAACAAGCTTACTGGGAATGTATGTTGGAACAGATCTGGAAAGATAAAAAAGTAGGGAGTATAACTGAAAAGTTTTTTAACCAAAAGCTGTTTTGACCTGATTTTGGATGGACTACACCTAGCTCAGGCCAAAATGTTGTACATAACGTTTAGAATTGGTATCCTGCCATTAAATTCCTTAACTTCCACAAGGGACAAAACAGCTCCTTCACCCCAACTGTCCTTTATAGGTCTCGCCTAGTGCTGCTGCGCACATGCGCAGCTCACTCGGCTAGATTTATTGTTAATGAGGAGTTTGAGAAAGGGGCTTGAAGCCCCGCCCCTTATTTCCATTGGCTTGCGTCACCGTTTATGGTAAACGGTGGCCTGCCATTGGAAATAAGTTTTCTGGGGTGCCTCCTTTTTGCTTTTTTGTCCGGCCCATCCGGACTGGATCGCCTGCTTCACGGCTGTCGTGAAGCAGTTTCTTATCACAAGGAAGCGTGTTATGTAAACAAGCAATGCGATCCAGTCCGGATGGACCGTCCCAGGGCGCCAGGTGTTTATTTTTGCATCGTGCTTTCACTGAAAACGCGATGCAAAAATAAACAGCGGTGCCTGGCGAGCGCTTGTTGCTTAAGGTGTTATACCAGTTTAGGTGTGGTTTGATGGCACCATGTCGGCTTCTGGAGGGGTTGACCTGGACAGTTCCAGTTTGGGTTAGAGCGGTACATTGGTTAGGATGTTGTATTTCCCGGTGTAAGTTCCAGTTAAGTGCGGCAGGGAAAAAAGGTTTGTGGACGGCTGTTGAAGCGAGTGGCTGGCCAGCTGCCTGCAGTGCGGTCAGGTCGACTTCGCAGGATGCGGATTAGGAGGGGAGAGGGGGCTGAGTCATTGAAAGGGATGTTGGATTTGAGGAGGGCTGTTGCCGGGCTCTGACGCTTTGCTGTAGATCGGCTGGTTGAGCGGGACGCTGCATTGGTTGAAGGTGCCGGAGTCAGCCGATGGGCTCAACGAGCTGTGTCGATGACACGCACAATTTTCACCTTGGTTTAGAGCCAATGTCTTTGGTAACGTATGTGGGCGGAGGACAAGAGAGCTTGATTTGCTGCTCGTATTTTCTTTAGGTAATTTTCTTGTCATTAACGTTTGACCTTTTCCATATCGCTGTCAGTCAACGGGCAGGTTCGAGAGCACAGAGCAGCCAGCCCTCCCTCCCACAAAAGCTACTTCCACCGAGCTCTCGTGCCATCGCATTTTAAACAGAAAGAATCAAGTTGCGTGGTATACTGCACACTACCGGCGAGTGAATGTCGTTTATGGATTGAGTGCGGACTCCATTCCAAGTTTTTTACACTCTATTTAACGACTTTAATAAGATTGGATACTATGGAACTAACTGAAACACTTACGTTGTGAAAAGAGCAATACATAATAACTCAGTATATATTAAATATGAGGAGTGTACTACGTGGCTTCAATGCCACGTCAGGGGTGGTAAGCGCTATATACATACAATATAGTACTGCACTGCCACCACAAACCTTTGCAGTTCCTTCCCACTCCTCCTCCGAGTCCTGGATCTCTCACTGTCCATGGTGCTGTTTTCACATTATCCCCCCCACACTCACAGCAGCATCCTCTAAGGCTGCGAGTGCACCAGCCCCTACCCAGTCACCCGCTCCACTCTGGATACTTCTCACTCTACCCCAGTGGTAATTGTGCTCACCCTATCCCGCTGCCAGCTCTGCCTGCTGTTATCCAGTGGCACCCTCTTATACTTCCCTTCAGTTCAGGCTTTCACTGCCCATTGGTGCAGGCTTTTCACACTTCTCTAGAGTATTCTCCTTAAACTGCCCCCCTACCCCCCCGAGCTATCTCCCCACACTGCTCAGCAGACTGGGTAGGCTCTTACCTGAAGATGGGAGCCATACACGAACATGGCAGCCCAGGTTTGCCAGTTTATTGGTGGGGCTCAATGACGTATGAGTAGCACCATCGAGGCGACGTGAAGAGGGTGTTCAGAGAGATGCCTTAACACATCTGCCTTCTGGCCAGCGGAAAAGAACTAGGGACAAGTGCACACCTCCATTTAGAGGACTGTGAGGAAACAACCCAGCTCTTCATTTTCCGTAGCGCCAGCCACCCTGCCCTTACATAACTTTACCAGGCCCTCATTTGCAGTTGTAGCGGACATTTTTGTTCTCATATGTGAAACACACTGGCATGGCCGTCAACCATACTGGAAAGCATTTTATGTTAAATGCAATACATAATACGTTCATGCAATACATAACGCTTGCTACAAAACAATTCAGCCGTACTTGCCATACAATAAATCTAAACCAAGGAATGCAAATGTTGCTTAAGGAGTTATGCAAGGATGTTATCTTTTTTATGTGGAACTCCTCGGTGAGTGGAGCAAGTCGTGTGTATGGAATAAAATACCACCTTCGTGCGAAGACTCCTAGGGTCCCTCGCACGCGAGCTTCATTCCCCTCGTCTTTGCTGCTTGTTCTCACCCTGCTGCCAATCCTCCGTTTCGCAGACCGGCGGCCTTCTCTCCATGAGTGCCCGTATTCCCGACTATCCGCGGTATCTTCATGACAAAATCCTTGACGATAATCTGCCTTAAGGGTGCAGCGCTCCCTCAGCGGCACTCGCACGGTGCAAGAATCAGGAGAAATTAGGCTTATGTTTCACTGAACACAAGTAAACGTGCCTCGGAGTCTGTCCCCAGGGAGACGGACTAATAGTGTGATTTAAAATAAAATGAAAGCAGAGCCCAAAGCCGCCACCACCCACAACCCACCGGCAAGTCTGCCTGCCACGAAGCATTGCATCAAACACAAGCCGAGATCTAAGTCACTATGTCTGCCCGATCACAAAAGTGAAATGTTTGATATCGTTGCTCTTCTACCGTACTCCTTTTCTCAGTCTTGACCCCTCTTTTCTTCTTTCCTGGTACCAGTTTGCTTCATTTCTGCCTCCCTCAAAGTTCTATGCCACTGTGCCATTTATCGGATTCGAAAAATTTTCAACAGGTTTAATGCCATGCTTTGCAGCCTGTAGGTACACCAGCTGAGATGTTTTATGATTATTTAAACTTGTAAGCAGTAGATTATCCGCACAGATCGCTAACAATTGCATGAACCTCCTACAAGCTGCACGTCTCACTCAAGGACTGAGTAAATATGATCACATCACTCCCACCTGATGGAATTCCATTGCCCCCCCTTGGCCAGCCCAGACCATGTTCAAAACCAGTTACATCATTTACAAAGCCATCACAACCAACACATTTATCCTGCAGACAAGCTCACCTTTCTGAAGGCTCTCGGCGCACCCGCAGCCAGTACAGCATCAGACTCCATACTAAGAAGTGTGAAAAAGAAAAGAAAGGACTACAGGCGTTCTCCACACAGGATCTTAAACAATATCCCCTTGGGGGGTGTGGCTTTGCCGTGCAGCGAGATGGTCGCACACTAAAGCGGCTCCGCCGGCTGAGCCTCTCAAATCCGCCAAAATCCGTATATAGGACGTAGACCCAGGGTCCACGAGCAAAGGAACCTGTTCCAATTATACTCTGACGCTAGCGACTGTAATTTGAGTGAGCTGCAAGAAGAGACGGCGGACCTGCGCGCTGCAGAGGGCTCCGTATCTCCATGCGGCCTGGTCACACGGCCGCTGCCTGAAACCGGGAACTGGAGTAGACGCGGCTCCGAAGTCTGATCCGCGGGGGCCCGCGGGGCGATATTTGAGCCAGCCGGGTCGGCAGAAGCGCTGCCGTATAAGTCAACATCCTTAGAAAGGCGGCTCCCCACCGTGAACTGTGTGCAGCAGAGCCGGTGTCGGCCCTGCGGGTGTACCGGGCGTAGAGGGCACCGCCGGCGAGCACCGCGGGCCCACCCCCTTACAACCATCGTGAAGAAGCGCAATCGTGCAACCAGGGGTGAAAGACTGAGAAACATACCCAGCGGTGCAGCGGCCGGAGGGGAGAGTCACAGAAGCTTGTAGTGACCGGTAACGTACCACAGCGGCAGCAGACAAATCCGCCATCTTGCGGGGCAGAGTAATGTACCTGGGGGAAGCCGGGGAAGATGCAGCGGTATTTCAGGCCTGAGACAGCGCACATCAGCCCACACTGCGCATAGGCCCTCCGGGAGCCCCTTCTGATTGCGTACCCCGGACAAAGCACCCAACGGTAGTCAGGCTGGCAGACAGAGGAACCTGGAAAAGGTAGAAATCAAGAAGCGCGCGCAACCCCTCCGGCCGCATTTTCAAAAAAAGACGTTGTGCATTGCCAAGGGCGAGAGGCCGACCACTGGGACCAAGGCACAGGCGAGTGGCGTGGTAGGCTTCCCACACGCACAGATCACTACTGGTAGGGACACGCGTGGCCGCGACGTGGACGTGGTGCACCATTCGACCATGGGGAAGCCTGACACGCGGCAGCCCAAGCTTAACTTCAATAAAAATGCGGCTAAGTCTACAGAAGGAGTTCCGGCCCAGCAGGACCATACGGATGAAGGGACCGCCAGCCACACAACAGACTAGTACATACGGGCGATGTTCAGGGAGCTCAAAACGAGTCTCCAAGGGATAGACTCAAAGATGGACATGCTTGTGAACCGCATGGACAGGATGACACAACGGGTGGATAAACATGAGGGGCACTTGACCACACTGGAAACGAGAGTGTCAGAGGCGGAGGACGGCCAGACATCTATGAACTCGTACATGCTGAAAATGGATGAGGCGCTGAATGCCATCAAACAAAAGAACGAGGATTTGGAAGCAAGATCGAGGAGAAACAACACGCGAATTACGGGGATTCCGGAAACAACGAACAGTCCCAACATGGAGAAATACGTCGAGCACATGATGATTTAACTCTTCGGACCGGACCTCTCTCAAATGTTCCTCATTGAAAGAGCACATCGTACACTGGGCCCGAAACCTCAGCCGGGAGCAATGGCCAGACCGATACTGGCGAGGGTATTGAACTACAGAGATCGCAATACTATACTCAGGCTGGCCCGGGAAAAAGGTGCGCTCCACGATCAAGGCAACACCATCGCCATGTACCCCGATTTTACAAAGCAAACACAGGCGGCCAGAAGGGAATTTATTCCAGCTAAGAAGATCTTCCAACAACTGGGCACCAGATATGCACTCATATACCCCGCCAAACTGAAGGTTCAAGGTCCCGGCATGCCCACTTTTTTCACTGATGCAAAAGCGGCCCTGGCATACACAAAGCAGTTGGCAAAAGAGCAGAATCAACGCAAGACGACAGTGGAAGCACACTCAGAGAACAACTTGAGCGACAATGACTGAACGGCAGGAGGATAACAGTGCTGGAAGAGCAGATAAGTGACTGATTCACATTTCCTACATGTAAGGTGGACATATTGGTAATTTCTGAACTCTCTGTCGGGCATTGCGTGGCTTTGGCGATATGGTCCGCCTGTCATTGGTCAGTAACCTATCCTATATGGATGCAGTGGATATTGTGGACCTATGGACTAGTCATGCGATGAGAGCTCAGCCACCCTGCCACTAGAGCAGCGGTGTTGGCCGGTGACCCCACGGCCCCCCTGGGATGATTCCCTTAAGCTTTTCATTAAGGGGAATTGGGTTGTTGTTCAGGGAGGGTAGGGAGGTAATTTCACAACCTGTTTGGGGGGTTGGTGTGGGAGGGGGGAGGTTAGGGGTAAAGTTAACTTCTATTGTTCTGCCGACACCTAAGCAGACACACAACGTGCATCAGCACATACACCCACTAGCCCACGCACCCAGAGGCTCAACCCTCATTACGAATATCCAACAAAACCGACAATCATGACATCAGTGACATGTCTAACCTGGAACGTCCGGGGGCTCAATGATCGTAGAAAGACTAGACTCATCCATTCGTACCTTCTTAGACATACGATCAACATATGCCTACTTCAAGAAACACATCTGACGACGGTAACGGCAAGCATGCTAAAAATTAATAGGTGGGGGGAGGTACACGAATCAGGCTATTCTAACTACTCTAGAGGGGTAGCAATATTGATACGTAAAGGCCTGCAATGGAAAACACATCGCGTCATCAATGACAGGGAAGGTAGATACATCATATTGTATGGCGAGCTTTTTAACAGAAGTGGAGATAGTGAATAACTATGGCCCAAACACGGACAGCCCTGCATTTTTCCAACACCTCAGGCAACAGGTAGGAATATACAGGAATGCGGCTATTTTATGGGGTGGAGATTTCAATGTGGTGCTTTCTACAGTGGCAGACAGACAGGGTGTGCCCCGTGAACATCACCATAGAGCAGCGGCAATGTTGTCAGGCACCATAGAGGACCTCCAATTGGTAGACTCCTGGAGAGCATTGTACCCGGCAGACTAGACTATTGGTTGCCTTCCCGGAACTTACATGCCTGGGTGTTAGATGCCGCACACCACCCACGCACCTTCTCGGACCACGCACCCGCCCAACTGAAGTTAAGCATACCTAAACCATACATTCAACCGTTCTCCTGGAGGTTCCCATCGTGGGCCCTACTTGAACAGGTCTTCCGAGAAGAACTCAGAGTCAAAATAGACGATTATTTTACCGTAATCGAAGGTACAGTAGAATCTCTGGGTACGCTTTGAGAAGCTTTCAAAGCAGTTATAAGAGGCGAGTGCATCGCTCTTAAAGCAAGTGTACTTAAAGACATACGAACACACTCGCTCGCCTAGAACAAGATATTAGGAGTAGGGGTGGGCGGAATTTGCGAAATCCACTTTCGCAAATTATCGCGAAAATGTTAAAAATTATCGCAAACACGCGGAAATATCGCGAAGATGCAGAAGTTTTTTTCCCGCATGTTCGCGAGATTTTCTGCATGGTTGCGGCTCGCCAACTTACCTATGTGGTTGCTCGCGGGCGCGGCCATCTTGTTTTCAGTTGTCTCGCGGTGCATGATCGCGAGAAGTAAGACGTGATCGCGCGACGCATGACATCACTGCGGAAGCGAACTGTCGCGAGACAGCGCAAATGGCTAAAAACAATACAACATCTCATGGAGAACGCGACCGGATCAAGAAAACTTGTCGGCGAACGCAGGGATTCAGGTAAGGCGATCGCGTACGCGCGAGAATGTATTATTTTACAGCGCGAGCAAGAACCAAATTATCGCTAAGCTGCGGAATGCGGAAATTGACATTTTCGCGCTCTCCGCAGAACGCAAAATTGTCAAATTATTGCAATTTCCGCGAACGGAACGAAATTTTCGCCCAGGCCTAATTAGGAGCTTAGAACAGTTGCAACTCACTGACCCCTCTCCTGACACATCAGCCAGAATTAGGCACAAACTATCGGAATTCCAGGAGGAAGCAGAAAGAGAGGTCAAATATATGCATAAATACGCGCTGGCGCGACGATATGGGGTATGCGGGTGGGGCAGCTCTTCGGAGGGATTGAACCGGAAAAGACCACCATTTTTAGACTGTTGGGAATAATACACTGGTGCACGTAGTCGGTCATTCACATAGAACAATATGGCCTCATAATTTAAAAGGTGGAGCCTTGACTAGGCAGAGATGGGACCACGGATTGCAAAGGGTGCAGTGGAACTTCAAATGTACGATAAATGTGCACGGATGTCTGTTACTACTATATGACGGGGGAGGCGGAGGGTTTTGTTGTTACTGTAGTTAAAGCGATTTTGTATACGCTGGATGTTGACAAATGACTCCTGTACGAATAGACCTATCATTATTTGATGTTGTCGCAACTGCGACAGGAAATGTAAAGTGTCACTATGTCTACATTCAATATAATAAAATATAGATTAAAAAATCATGATATTTTGAAAGAAAAAAAAAACAATATCCCCTTGTGCACCAGGACCTTTCAACACTGCTCCAGTTTAGGAAAGAGTAGAAGAGTTACTTATTTAAAAAAACAATTTATCACAATGCATTAACTGCCAACATCCCAGCTATCTTTCCTATCTCTCATTGACTTTGTGCTCATCTTTGAACCTGTACAGCTTTTTGCTAGGTTTGCGCTATACAAATACCACATACATACATACTTACATACATACATACATATATTAACAACCTGAGCGATGCTTACGTTATAAAGAAAGCATTCAGAAATGAGATAATGTAATAAAAATACTTTGCTGCACTTTATATTTTAGTAGCAGCTTCGGAGCTGCATCTCCCTGTACCTTTCAATCGCCAGCAGCATGTCACAGTGCACTGGAAATAAAAAAGCAAAAGTAAAAAACATTGTCATTTTCAACGCCGACAGCTTTAACTTTAACAAATGCGAGACCTATTGCATGGCAGATGCTTGTTATTTGCAGTCGGAGGAATCTGTGGACCATTTTTTGTTCTTTTGTCCTAGCTATGTCTTGCCCCGCAAAAAATGGACCATCTCTGTGTGTAAGCTTGATGGGCATTATCCACTATTGGGAAGCATCCAAGATTTTTCGATGTGATACAAAAAAACTAATTGGGTTTAGCATGTCTAGATTGTTACTATAGGCATGGAGAATCAGATCTAATAAGTTAACTGTGATGTCTTAGAGGAAGACCCATATTTTGTATCATGCGTTATTAATTATAAGATGCATGTGCAATTTAAAAAGTTGTTGAGAATAGAAATTATTTTCAAATAGCTGGGGGGAGTAAGTAGGGTTACAAGATTCAAGTACTGTATCGGCTCTAAAGTTTATGTGTTTTTACATAATGCATAATTTTAGGCTTATTTATTGTATTACTGTTACTCTCTAATTTTTAATGTGGCATCAAAATGCTTGTTTTGTTCTTATGAAATGTTATGGTTGTTAAAGCTGACATAAAGATTTGAATTGAACTCAGTGTGTCAGTCACTCTATGGCTAAATCAGTGGTGAGTACATAAGTGCTTTTGTGGGAGTGTAGCTTGGTGTATAAATGCCTGCCTGACTGTGTGAGTGGGTGCAAATTGCATACTATTAAATTACATACTGTAAGCAAGTATCCACATCTAATGTCTAATACATTCATTTATACTGGCTTAATAAAATACCTATAATTTCAGTATAGCAATTCCTCTTTCTCCATTGCTGCTAACTTTATTTTTAGTTAATATTTTCATTTAAGCTCCCTTCTATTTTGCCATTTACTATAGTGTCTAGAAGCTACACATTTTCTTTCAGCTTATACACACTCACATTGTTTTCTAAATATACTCCTTTAAACTACAACTTAATTAAAATATCTGTAAAATCTCTTTGCTACCCTCCAACTTTCACTGTATTATCTGTTTGATTGCAGATCTCAAGTCAGGACTATGGCAATCCTCTTCCACTCTCAGTTGAAAAAGGAGCTAAAATGGCTACCCATCACCAGGTGCCCTTACTCATACTCCGGTACTGCAAATCATAGACTACTTTACTTCTTTTATTTCTGTTATCCACTCCTAAATGGTCCGTATTTTTTAACCATTTCCATGTTTCTTGTAAAAAATAAGATATTTTTTTTGCGGATCCTCCGTGGCGCTCAGCGAGCCCCCCACCGTGTAACTTCGCGGTGGATACGCAGATCAACGCGAAAGCCTTAAACGCATTCAACAATCTGCTGTTAATGCTTTTTATTTATGTTGTATTCTTTTAAATATTTTCAATTAAAAGGCATTCACTCCTGAATGAACAATTTTTCTGCACTATTTTGCTTTTCTGTTTCACACTGCAGTCTCTTTTGTTCCTTTGTTCTCACACTCTTTTAGCTCCATTTCCATAGTAACCATGCTTCCAGCAGTCTCAGCCTACCAGCAGGTGAAAGGTTCACTAGACTTTCTCTAAACAGCATACTAGCTTCGCATTAACTTTAACTGGTGTGGTTGACTGGTAGCAATTCCAAGCATATCCCAAATAACATAACTTTTCTTTATTTTTCCAAAGCCAATCACAGAGGTAGCATTTTTTTTGTTAACTTCACTACCTCATTTTCAGTTTCCGGCTCATCATCACTATCCAATCAAATATGTTTTTTTATATTTCACTTGCTGTCTATTTTATCTGCCTTTCATCTTCATAACTGCCTCATTTAACTGCAGCATTTTCCTGTGTGTTTCTCCTGCTTGTCTCCAAAATGGTCAGAGTGTGGATTGTGGGCCACAGTTTTGGGCCCGAGAGAGTGTTAGAAAGAGTGGCAGTGACAGGGACCTAATGTAGGCATTACTTGGGTCGGCCAGAAAGAGTTAAAGTAGCATCAATTGCTGCCTTTGGTTGAAAACATTGAAGATTGCTAACATCCAGACCTCTTGGTTGTGCACTGTGATGGCAATGATCAACCCAATTGTGTCTGCAGTTAGAGAAATCTAGGAAACATGTCAATAAAACTTTTATCTGCATTTCTCCGAGACCACAACATGGGCTCTATAAACCATAACAACTTACGCTTCGACATGGACAATATAGATCAAAAAGACGGAGTCCAATTCACAGGCAACAGGCTCCTCAACAACTTAAAAGACTGCATCCTGTTCTATGTGTAGGTATCATCTCCACACCATAAACCCAAAGGCACTTTTCAGAGCCAACTCTTTTGCCGAACACTGGTTCTTTTTGTTTTCAAACCCTTTTTCCTAATTTCTCACTCAGATCCATGGATCTGTTGCCGAACCTCTGCAAAATAAGAGGTCTGCAGCTATGTTGCAGGTGGCTCCTCAATGGCTTTTTAGGGTTTAGGTGGTTGGAATGGGTTCAAGTTAAAGAGATTTAACATTATCGGAAGTGTGCACAGGGTATGGGATGGATATTTTTGAGGCATGAGTTAATGGGATTTTTAAGATTTAGGGATTTTCGGGTGAGGGTTTTGGGATAATGGACTTTTGGGAATCGGGGGTGTAGATGGGTTCCCGGTTAAACAGGATTGCTAGGATTTTGGTGAGTGATCAGGTACAAGGTTTTAATTTTCAGTTTTTATTTTTTTTTACTTATGAGTTAATTGGGTTTTTAGGTTTCAGGGAATAGAAGTACTTGAGAGTAATGGATTCTTCCCTGCTACCCATCTCCCCTGAGGTCGCCCTCTACCCAGGCGGTCTGGAGGTTGAACGGATGTCTCTTGGGGTCCGGGGTTTGCCTGACCACCTCATCACTGTGATGCAGGGTTCCCGTAGGAGTTCCACTTTGTCCTCCTATTCTAACCATTGGGCTTCTTTCTCCACCTGGTGTTCAGGGCTTGGTCTGTCTCCTACCTCTTGCCCTATCGCTTCTATCCTTCAGTTTTTTCTAGTTGGGTTTCAGAAGAACTACGTCTTGTCTACTCTGAAGGGGCAGTGGGCTGCTGTTCAGGCTTTCCGGGATCCGGCTTCGCCCCCGTCTTCGGATGGGTTGTTGGTTTCCCGGTTATTCTGGAGTTTCTCTCTTTCCTCTCCTTCCACTCGTTCTCCGGTTCCTCCTTGGGATCTTTCTTTAGTCCTGGGTGCTCTGCAGTCCTCTCCCTTTGAGCCCTTGGAGTCAGTTGACCTTAAGTTCCTCTCTTTTAAAGTGGCTTTTCTGGTTGCAGTTACTTCTGCTCGGAGGTTAGGTGAGCTCACGGCCTTGCGTTGTTCTCCTCCCTTTTTACATTTCTTTCTTCTTTCTGTCCTTCTCCTTCCTCGCCTGCTGAATTGTTGCTTCACTCTCTAGATGTGAAGCGTGCGTTGTCTATTTATGTTGCCCGCTCTGCGGGGTTTCGTTCTTCGATTTTCTTTGTGACCTTTGGTCTGGCTGGTCGAGGTAAGGCTGCCTCCCGTCTTACTCTGGGTCGCTGGATCAAGGCTGTTATTTCTCTGGCATATCAGGCTCTGGTTTGCCTTGCCTTTCTGGGGTTCAGGCCCGTTACACTAGGGGTGTTTCTGCTTCATGGGCTGCTTTTCATGGGGTTTACCTTGATGAGATCTGTCGGGCTGGGACTTGGGCTTCAGATTCTACTTTTGTGAAGCACTATTGTCTGCATTGTGCTCTGTCTGACCAGACCGATTTTGGTTGTAGTGTGTTGCGTGCTGTGGGGGTTGTTCCCCCCCCCCACAATTCTGTGTGTTTAATAAAGTTTTTCACTTGCTGCACTCCACTTTTGTGTTCGGTCTGTGTGGTTTGCCAAAGGCCTGCTTGTGGGGTTGCTTTGGTATGCCTCATTAGTGATGGCTGGGTCGAGGACGTGGGACGTAGAGGTAATGCTATGATTACTTACCGGTAATCCCCATTACTCTTAGTCCTACTCGTCCTCAACCCAGTCATACTTACCACCCACCCTCCCTGTTCAGGTCTTTGTTGCTTGGTATGTCAGGATGTGCTTTCTGTTGGCTATGTACTTATAGGCCCTGGCAGGAGGGTGGGTGGAGCCTAAAAGCGTTTCCTGTTTTGTTTCCTGTCAAGTGGAATACCTCATTAGTGATGAATGAGTCGAGGACTAATAGGACTAAGAGTAATGGGGATTAACGGTAAGTAATCATAGCATTAAAGGCCTGCTCCAGCGTTTTGGCTCTGGCCTTTGACAAGGAAGGGGGACTTTAATGCCGGTATATCCCAGCTACGGAGGGCTATAAGGCCTTTGTTTTATTTGTTAGAACATTTTGCCCTCTTGTGGCAGAATGTTCTAACAAATAAAACAATGGCCTCAATGAGCCCAAGGGATTGAAATCCCCTTGGCTCCCTGAGGCCTTTGTTCACAGCAACAGCTTTGAAAGACAACATTGGAATGATAAAGCTCCAGGCTTCTACCGGCCATTAGAAGCCTAGAGCACTCTATTGTTTTTATTGGAGCTCACAACATTCCAATGTTCTAATTATTGTTAAGTAAAAAGGGTTTTAAGAAGTATTGTTATTTGAATTTAAATAGTGTATAAAAATCATTATTGGAGCAAATACAAATGGCGTTGCTTTGTTTATTTGTAATGAGCTTGAAGAAATATTGAATTTGATGTGCATGGGTCATAGTAAGTGCAAGATCAACAAGCAACTTATGTCTCAGAGACGGCGCTGCTCTTGGCCAATCGCAGGGTGGCCGTAAGTTGGATGGGTTTTCCTGGTGCTGAGCGCAGTCATGTAGATATGGGATGTACTAGAAAGGGAAGGTGGCAGAAGAACAACATATACGCCTCTCCCACACGGATGATAAAGCTGCTGAGGTGGTGGCAGCCTAGAGGCTGATACTGAACAATTTTAATGAACAATGATGGCTCGGACACTGATACAAACCAAGGAAACCAGGAAATGTGAATGTCTGTGGGTGTTTATTGATCACAGGATCTGTGATCACCAAGTGACAACCGGATTATACAGTAATGTTAGCTCACAGACTTAGTATATGTAATGCTGCTTACTCTGTATTGATTTAAATTTTCTGGATTACTAGACGCACAGAATAGCAACTGCACTCGAGGATATGCACTGTATGTTATGTTTCTTAGACATAATAAATGCAAAAATAAAGGTTTTAAAAAGAAAGTCTAGACATTTAGGGATATCAATGTAGCTTAAAATACAGCACTGTAATATGATACTTACCCCTTACTTTTGGAGACCAACCCAACAGATTGACATAGTCGATGAACATATGCTCGCTCTGTACTTGTCAAGGAAGATGGGAATTCAGTTTCTAAAAGAAAAAAAATAAGAAACCTATATGGAACCCTTTCATTATCAAGGTTTCTTATACACAGGGTATTTTTTTCCAGGATATTTCCTAGGTTGCTGAAAGTTGGTTTATCTGTTTTACATTATACAGCACCCAAGTAAACTATGGAAAACATTTACTGACCTGTAACCATATAGCTTGTTTCTGTTATGGGTTCAGATGGTCTGCATATCCCTGCCATCTTTGTTTGGGCATCAGGCATGAATAGGACCAATAAACCCAACATACCTGGAAGCCAAAGTACATTGGGACACAGGTGTCACCCTAAAGTACTTACCCTAATTCCACTGCCCAGAGTTTAATATATCTGAAACACAATGTCTATCGGAGGTCAGACAGATGCATTTGACATCACCATTAATTTGACAGTGGTGGGGGTGGTAATAAGAAGAGCAGTACCAGCAGGTAAGGGAGGAATGCAGGGGAAAGGGAGATAGCAGCTCTGACTTACACTAAACCATTTGGAGCACAGCACATCCTTAGGAGGCAGCATTCATTCTGGTGAGACCTCAACCCATGAATACTCCACCTCTCATATACCGAACACATGAGGGGGACAATCACAACATACTACACTGATCTAATTGGGTCAGCCAGAAGGCAATATTCCCACTGGAGTTCACCTAAAGAGGCCTGTACCCCACTCTACTAACAGCTGCCACCAGCCTTTAGTACTGTATGGGCCTGATCATGTGGGTGGTAGCCATTTATGTCAAAAGGAGTACCACTTTCAGTTGCCCCCTGATCACAAAGTAAAGCCTTTCACTCCATTACTGCGCAACATACAAACACATTGTAGAGAATTTGTCATGGGTCTTGTGATAAGAGTCTCCAGCACAGCCTTCTAGGTCTGTCAGAATCATAAAATTAGCAGAACGTTGTCACAATCGCACAGCACCTTTACCGTTTGGGGCCTATAGTAGTCTAAATGTAGCCTGAAGTTGGTGATTATAATGTGCAAGTTTAAGTGCAATGTATTATCCGATCAGCCAACCCCAACTTAGAGATATGCTTACCCTAATGTGGTTGGTCATAACTGCAAAATAAATGGTTTGTCATATGAAAGGTCTTTGCGTGATCACTGTGGTACTTGTTGGACCTCCTTACATCCATTCTGTCATACAATAATTGATTCACCATTGAATGCAAATTAAAGAAAGAAAGAAAACAATTCAACTGTGTGAGAGTGGATTATTAGTTGGGGTGGGAGGGAGTCCACCGCAATTAATAATGTTGCTATCTTGCTAGGTCCAGTAGAGTTGTCAGTAATTTAAACCACAGCTCACTCCTGGTAGCTATGGCACAGAGCAGACAGGCCTAACTTAAGGATACGTGTTAAAGCATTTAGAAGTACCAATACAGCTAAAAGGCTAAAAATAACAATATAATATAAATTCCACTTCAGTTTATAAAAATAGATAATAATTTAATTAACAAAATGACAACAAAACAACCTTCAATAGGATGAACATTAGATCTGAATTTTCAAAGTTTTAAATTAAAATTGTGCCAAAAAGTCACCAATACAGGTCAATTGGTCGTGGTAGACCGGTAATTTGGCATGATTTGAGGCCGACCGCTTTGAGGCTTGGATCAGATGCCATCTAAAACTTCACAACCTGGATCACCAACTGTGCCTTCAGAGTCGCAGCCCCCCATCAAAACAACCACGGGTGGCAGATGTATCAAACAAGCCAGCGGGTAGACACCAGAACTCAGGACAATGAAATGCAGCTGCAAACAATTGGAGAGAAGATGGCGCACCAGCAGAGACCCCACAGACTGAGCCACCTTCAAGTCAACTCTCACAACATACCACCAACACCACAACGAAACGAAAAAAGACGCCCTGGCGAACTGCTTTGAAGCTAGTGCCAACTACACCAAGGAACTCTTCAGCATCATCAAAGAGTTCTCCTTCCCGGCAGTCACCTAGAACACAATCTTCCCTTCACAGGAACTCTGCAACACACTTGCAAACCATTACCACAACATGATATCCAACTACAAGAACTTCAAACCCCAACCCACCAAAACTCAACAGCCTCCCCACACCAATAGATGACACCCAGACCATCCACTCACCACATGGGAAGAGTTTACTGCCCATCAATAGCTCCATTCACTCTGGAGCACCCACGGACCCCTGCTCCCACTGCCTCTTCAACCTCGGAAGCAAGGAAAACAGCTGCTAACTCACTACCATTCTCAATGCATCCATCTCCACAGCCATCTTCCTTGACGCATGGAAAGAAGCAGAAGTCAGACCTCTACTGAAGAAACCCTATGCAGACCGCAACAAACTCAAGAACTACCACCCCATATCGCTGCTCCCATTCCCCACCAAGGTTATCGAGAAGGCCATCAACTATCAGCTCACCGAACACCAGGAGACAAACAACCTGCTCGACACGTCCCAATCTGGTTTCCGCACCAAGCACAGCACCGAAACCGCCCTGATCGCCACCACAGATGACATCCGTACTCTCATGGAAAGGGGAGAATCAGCAACCCTGATCCCCCTTGACCTCTCAGTGGTGTCTGACACTATATCCCACCACACACTAATCAAGAGACTTCACCACATCAGGATACAGGGTGACGCCCTCAGATGGATCGCATCCTTCCTGACAGGACGAACCCAGAGAATCCGCAAGATGCCCTTCCCCATGGAACCATAGAGCACCTTCTGCGGCATCCCTCATGGTTCATTCCTCAGCCCCACTCTTTTCAACACATGCATGATGACCCTGGCCAACATCGTCAGAACCTCAACTCAACATCATCCCCCAGCTCATCCTCTCGCTCTCAGCAGACCCCCCTCCACCACAAGGACCAACTTCCACAACTGCATGACAAACACTGCAGACTGGATGATGACGAACTGTATGAAGCTCAACACTGACAAGACCAAAGTGCTGCTGATCTTTGGGAAAAACGCCGCTCGTGGTACGACATCTGGTGGCCCGGAGAACTCAAACCTACTCCCACACCGACAGACCATGCCAGCAACCTTGTCATCATTCTGGACAGCAAACTCACCATGAAACAACAGATCAACACAGTTTCCGCCGCCTGCTTCCACACTCTACGAAAGCTCCAAAGGATCTTCAATTGGCTCCCCATCAGCACCAGGAAAACCATCAGTCAAGCCCTAGTCACCAGATGGATGGACTATGGAAATGCACTATACACAGGAACCACTTCCCAACTCATGAAGAGACTCCAAATGATACAGATCATAGAGAAGAGACTCCTCAATCTGCCCAAACTAACCCACATCACATCAGGAACATTCACTTGGCTCCCCGTCCAGAAAAGAGGCCAATTCAAGATGCTGACACAAAGCCATCACTAACCAAGGTCCAGCATACATCAACCACCTCCTGAACTTCCACCAACCCTCCAGAGACGTTTGCTCCGCCACCATCGCCCGTGCACAGACACCATGCATCCACTGAAGAGTCAATGGAGGTCGTTCCTTCTTCTACCTCGCCACCAAGTCCTCGATTGGCCTTCCCTTCCATCTCCAGTCAGAACCCTCTCTGGCATATTTCAAAAAGAAACTCAGGACCTAGCTTTTCGCTGAGCCCAGTAACACAGCACCTGGCTACCCTGGCCACACTCTACAAATACATATTGATTGATTGACTGAGAAACACCAACCAGGATCGACCGGTTCAGATTTCGCCTTCGGACATAGGGCCTGATTTAGATCTTGGCAGACGGGTTACTCTGTCACAAAGGTGATGGATATCCCGACCACCTAAATATAAATCCCATAGAATATAATGGTATTTATATTTCGGCGGACAGTCTTTCCTTTACTGAATTGGACGTCATGCTGTCATATCCTGGAGCAATTGTACTCTATACGTCCTTTATACCATATTTTCTCTATTAGAAGGCACAACATAAAGAACATGCGAGAACACCATTTGCATGCTAAGCCCTGAAGTAGTCCCAGGTGGAGGAAACATGTTGGCTGTCAATCGCATGCTGTGATTTTAAAAAAAACTGATGAATAAAGGAGTTTTTTTCAAAGAAGGAACAACTTTTATATTGTTTGTTTGGAAAAAACTGCTTCTTTACTCTTATCTGTGAACTAGGGACTATAAATTCTGTCGCATGAACAACTGATTTGGAAGTTGAGTGATGAACCACTCTGTGCAAGTTACCCATCCGCCGAGATCTAAATCAGGCACTTAGTCTTGTAAATGGAAGTCAAAATACTTCAGCAGGGCAGGGCAGCAAGCTGTAACCATGAAGGGCTCCACAAAGTCGGACAGAAGCTGTCCTGGTGTAGCTGGTAGTTTAGGGGGCAGTCCTCTGAGTGGCTGGATACTTTTGGCTCCTTTATCCAGTCAAATTTTCTACGGTCAGACTTGGTCACTTTTTTGAAGTTCAGATTACTCCAGTGGGGAAAGGCTGCAGGAGAGGTCATGCTGAAACGTATTTGCGCTGCAGAAAAGCCAAGAGCGGGAGAAACCTGAATCTTCAACCCAGCGGCAATACACCTGAGTTGGATCGAACTGGCAGGCTTGCCTGGTCCTCTGGAAGACTTTGGAGTAAAAAAGTTTAAAAGTCCCAGGATTTCCAAGATGTTAGTAGGAGTACACTTTGACACAACCATGGGACCTAGGATCTCAGGAGCAGTACTTGGAGGTCAGAACTCACTCCAGCAGAAGGCACCAGCAGGGTTCAAGGCAGGTCCGGTTGGAACTCTTTAGGCCCTGAAGGAGGTCTGCCAACTTACCCTTGGAGTGCACTTCTTTGCCCTGGGTACATGTGGGATAGGTTCAGCACTTCATGTCACCTCACATGTCTCTCTCTAACAGCAGGTGCAGTCCTTTTTCTGTTCTTTCGCAGGTCCAGAGTTTTATTATTATTATTATTATTATTCATTTTCTACGGCACACAGCTACCCGGGGGTTTCCCGGCGCCATCGGACACACGCAGGAAGAGAGAAAGACACTTTTGGTTGAATAACCAAGTTTTTAGGTATTTTCGGAATTTGTTATAAATGGTTTCGTGCCGGAGTTATAAGGGGAGTGAATTCCATATGGAAGGAGCCAAGTAAGAAAAAGACCGGCCACCCATACGCAATCGTTTGATCCTGGGGACTTGAAACTTTGCCTGAGCAGAGGATCGGAGAAGACGCATAGGGAGATAAGGGTGTACCAAGGCGCTCAGATACTGTGGTGCTGAGCCCGATTTGATCTTATGCATATAGCACTGGGCCTTGAATTTAATGCGATTCTTCATCCTAAGCCAGTGGAGGTCACAGAGGGAACCTGAGATGGGAACCTTTCTAGGTAACTGGCAAAGCAGTCTGGCCGCAGAGTTTTGGACTACCTGCAGTTTTCAGACCACCTCCTTATTGGCTCCTAAATACAGGACGTTGCCATAGTCCTATCAGGAAGTAATCAAAGCCTGGATCACTGTTCTTTGTGTGGGACTAGGCAACATCCAGAATATTTTTTTGAGCCATCTTAGGATGGTGAAGCAGATTGCAGCGACCTTGACAGAGGACACATTAGATGTCTCCTTGGTGGACAGAGAGAAGATTAGCGGAGTGTCCTCAGCATACAAGAATATGGATAACCCAGCCTCTTCAGCTATTGTGGCCAGGGGACTAACATAGGTATTAAAAAGCAATGGGCTGAGGATAGAGCCCTGCGGCACTCCATAGGGAGAGGCGTGGGCCTTAGAGCTTGCCAACGGAGAAAAGACCTGGAAAGTCCGGTCAGACAGAAAGCTCGTCAGCCACTTGAGTGCTGCTCCGACAATGCCCCGAGAATGTAAAACTTGTAGAAGGGCAGTGTGTGACACAGTGTCGAAAGCAGCACTCAAGTCAAGCAATATGAGCAATATGCTAACTAACAGCGCGGTCGTACTAACGACCGCGTAGCAACAGCATGCGAAGTAAACGCATGCGAATAAAAGTTATATATTCCTCACATTGAGCTTCAATGAGCACAGGTGGCGCCGGTTGGCAGTTTGCTCCTGACAGATCTTTCACTAAGTTGAAAAAGACTTTAGGGCTGTTATGTACCAATGAAATGGTGTTATTAACATACTCAGCTCGAGTGGTGTTACACAGGGCGTGGTAGTCCCTTTCACCCGTTTATAAATAGTCTGGATTCAGGCGCATAGTTCTTCCTTTTTCCAACGCCTCTCCAGTGCTTTGTATTTGGTTTTTACTACTTTTAACTTTTCCGAAAACCAAGGAGCAGGAGGGCAATGATTATTCATTTTTTTATTAGAAGTTGGAAGACATGCGTCTATAGATGTCGTAATCCAGGTTTGGATGGTGTCTGCATCCGCTATAATAATTGAGGTGATGGCAGGAATATTATTCATAAAATGATGATTAAATAGATCCAAATCTAAAATCTTCCAGTTTCTAGACCCCGGTTTGATAGTAGAACTAAAAGAGTTCTCACACGGCAGCTCCGGTTTCACCTTAGAAACCAACCAAACAAGCATTGGCATAGCCAATAGGTGTCGCCTTTGGGACCTTATAAGTGTTTAGCCATGCAACAGTTGCATAACTAAATACTTAAGGTCCCAAAAGCGAGACCTATTGGCTATGCAAAGCGGCAGCGAAAGTGAAAGTGATCGCAATCGCGATCAAACATCAAGGCGGCCCTGCGGCCGCGAAAGTGAAAGTAATTGCGGTAAAGCGCGCCCGCGCACATGCACTGTAGCTCTAGGCTGGCCTGGTAGCACTTTTTGGAGCCCTCTCAATAAGTCTCGCCAGACCAGCGCATGCGCTGGGTCAGGGGAGACCTAAAAATGATCTGACCAGGGGGCGCTAGGTGGCGCTGGACTGACATGGCCGCACTCTAGTGAGGCTCCAGCCAGCCAAGCGAATTCACATCCTGCAGCACCATCCTCTTGCCAGATACGGATGGCCCAACGACACAAGCGTGTAGCGGAACCCACCGTGACCACTCGGCGAAACTTTGAAGGCGATCGGAGGCTCAGAGGCAGAGACATCGGCTCTCGAATTTGCCGGGAGCGGCTCAACGCGCGGCGCTGAACAGCGGAGCGGCTGCCTTTGTCACTCTGCGCCGGGGATCCGTGGGGCCTGCCTGGCCTCGCCCGGGGCGCCGGCCTGGGACCCTTGCCACCGCCATCCTCGGCCGCTTGCTGGGGGGATACCCCCCCCCCGGATGACTGGCTTGTCGTCGCTGGAGGTGGCGGGCGCTCCGGGGAGAGGCGCGGGGTGCCTATGCTCGGTTCTCCGGTGTGTCTGTTGTGCCGGGAGGCCTTGGCGTCATTTTGAGGATCGGCGGTAACTCCGGCCCCGCATCTGCTGGCCCGCTTTGAGCACCCCGGGGGCGCGACTCGAACTGTGCGCCTACGGGATGCCTGCATGACACTGGCAGAGACGCGGAGGGCCAGCATTATACAGTCGCTGACGGGACCACTTCCCTCGCGCTCCCCCCCTGACGGAGGGCGCTGGGGCCGAATCTCCGGGGGGACCTTGACCCTCTTCCCGGCTTATTGCCCGGATACTTTCATAACTGCAAGTGCGCCGCCTGGGCATTGCTGCAGCGCGGAGAACGTCGGAAGCGTTGCGGAACCTGTCTGCCTCTGGACAACGTTGTGCCCATGGCCGGCTGCCTGGGCAGACTACACCCCAGACGATCGACGGGCTGCTTCCTGGTTTATCTCCCCGAGGCTGGGGACTGGGTGTGCTGGGTGGCACTGTGGTGTACACGGACTGTTGCTGGACACCGCGGACGGAACCTACAGCATCATCTGGAGGCCACAACCCATACACTGACGGGCCTCGGCGGTCTGGGCTAGCGCACGCCGACAACATGGGCAAAACAGACGCGAAGCAATCCACACTGCACTTTAATGCCCCAAAAAAGAAAACACGTACACAATCCGCACATAGAGCGGAACCGGACACTAGCGAGGAGCCTGAAATAGACTGGAAGGCCCTCCGTGTGGGCATGCAGAAGAGCCTAACCTCCATTGACGCAAAGATCGACGGCATGAACACTCGCCTAGATGCGGTGGTCCACCGGCTGGACCAGCACGGGGAGCGCCTGAAGGAGGCGGAGGAACAAATATCTGTACTGGAGGACGGGGCCGGGGCCAGCGCAACTAAACTTTCTCAAATGGACCGGCTGCTCAAGGTGATTGCGGAGAAGAATGAAGACTTGGAAGCGTGCTCCCGAAGGAAGAATGTCGGCGTGATTGGCCTTGCAGAGTCCAGTGGCGGGGGTCGCATGGAGGAGTTCATAGAGCGCCTATTGACTGACACCTTTGGACGGGCCTCTTTTTCGCCACAGTTGGTTGTGGAGCGCGCCCATCGCTCATTGGGGCCTCGACCAGTCCCCGGGGCTCCACCGCGCCCTGTCATCTTCAAGTTCTTAAACTACAGAGACCGCGACACCCTGCTACGCCTGGCCCGGGAGAAACAGCCGATTTTGCACGAAAACACCACCATTTCGTTTTATCCGGATTTCACCCAGGTGGTACAGGAGGCTCGCCGCAAGTTCACAGGAGTGAAGAAGAAGCTTCTACAGCGAGATATTCCCTATTCTATGCTGTATCCTGCCAAGCTCAAGATTACGCATCCTGGCAAACCCCTCTTCTTCAGTAACCCACATCAGGTGGAGGACTTTTTGAAAGAGCTGTGATCTTCCGCCTCGCGCCGGCGCAGCCCCGGGGCGAGGTTCGGATCCCGATCTCCGACATCTGCTCCTGACTGATGAGTACTGCTGTCATGTTTTTTTTTTTTCTGGCCTATGCCTTATTTCAGATGCACTTGTGGGAATGGTTGAATTCGCGAGGAGGTCGCTCTGAATGGGGTGTGTGCTATCCTAGCTCCCTTCGTAATTGATGCGGGCACGGGGTTACAGAAATTATGGGCCCCACCTGTAGTCCTATCCATTTTACTTTGATGTATTGGCAAGGTCATGGATGCCACTATTCGCCTTGGCACTCCCCCCCCCACCCCACTTATGTCCCTCGCCAAGCATGGTGGCGGCGCAGTGGGTGAAATATTGGGATAGGGGAGGGTAAGTCCGGCTCACTGGTGTCCCCCAGAGAGGGAATACCCCACAGCATTGGTTATGTTCCTTATGGTTGACGGGAAGAATATGGATCCCGACAGGTTTGGGCTGTCGTGGTGGGAGGGGGTGGGACGAGGCATGGCTTCCTTGACAGGGGAAATGTTATTAGGGAGGGTCTCCTCCGACGAGTTGGGGAGGTCGGAAGGAATGGGAGGTGGGGGGAAATGTCAGTAACAAAACACACTTGGACATCGGAATACACACACTTGCACACTTGGTTTCGATGCTTTACAGTCTTCGCGGGGGGCCCCGGTGAAGGCGTTGCAACACACTAATCATGCGGTTGGGGGTGGGCCGCTGAGCGCGGTGCTAGGCCACAAGAGTTGCCCGAGACTACCAATCGGCACGCCTCCGTGTAATGGCACAAGGAGATGAGCTTACACAACGCGACCCACATAGCAGGGTCAATGTTCTGACGTGGAACATACGGGGGTTGGGTGATCCGCGTAAGCATAGACAGGTCCTGGGATACCTTGATCGCCATCAGATACACATTGCATTGCTGCAAGAAACCCACACGGACCCCCGCCGATTACCGACATTTGCATCTAGGTGGGCAGCTTATAGTCTCTTCTCTTCATACTCGACATACTCCAGGGGAACAGCCATACTAGTTAAAAAACATACTCCATTTGTGCCTTTAGGAGAAAGGACCGACGTGGAGGGGAGGTACTGTGTCGTGTGGGGGCGGGTGGGAACTGCCGCCATCACCATTGCATCATCATATGGGCCCAACATTGACGAACCCACACACTTCATCTCCCTGTGGGGAGGCCATACTGGATATAGGATCCACTCACCTAATCTGGGGAGGGCATTTTAATGCCACCTAGAATCCTGTTCTGGATCGGTCTAATGCGGGCACTCCACACTACACGCGCACTCAGGCGTACCTTTCTGATCTAATGGCTCACCATTCGCTGCTCGACGCCTGGCGCCACATTCACCCGGACGCCCAGGAAGGCACACACTGGTCGGCGCTGCACTCTACCTGGGATAGACTGGATTATATCTTACTTTCCAGAAGTTTGGGGTCCTCTCTGCTGTGAGCACAACACTTGTCCCGAACCCATTCGGACCATGCACCCGTGTTGATCACCCTGGCTAGGACTGGACTGGCCGGCGCCCCGCTCCCCTGGCGCATGCAGCCTAATATCCTTCTAGATTAACTATTCAAGGCCGAAATGTCCCAGGAGATCACAGAATTCCTAGATCGGAACAGGGGGTCAGTGGACTGCGTGGCGACGGTGTGGGAGGCCCTTAAGGCCACCATGCGAGGGGTATGCATTTCCAAGGGCTCGGGGGTCCTGCGCTCTCTCCGCACCACGCTGCGCTCCCTGGAGCGTGAGTTACGTGTACTAGAGACTGCCCCTGATTTTTTGGATGACCCCAAGGCGCAACTTGACTACCGCACCAAACTTGACCGAGTTCAAGAATGCCTGGTGAGAGGGAAGTCCACTTTCACAGTAAGCACTTCGCTGCACAAGCGTATGGGGAGGGTGAGCGACCTGGTAGATTTCTGGTGGGAGTGGTTCGGCCCCCGCGCTGCGCTAACCACATACTGGGAGTCAAAACCCCCGACGGCACCCTACTCCGCGAAACGCACTCCATACTCTCTACTTTCGTGTCTCATTATTCTACCCTTTACACATCCAGACGCGAGTCGCCATTAGAGATGTCTGAATACCTGTCGGGACTCACTCTCGGATGGATCTCCGACGCCCAACGAGAGTTCCTCGCGGCTCCCATAGGGATAGCTGAAATCAAAGACGCCATAATGCAAACAGCGTCGGGCAAGGCGCCGGGCCTAGATGGCTTCCCTGTTGAGTACTACAAAACCTTCACTGACCCATTAGCTGCAGTTTTAAAAGAAGTGTTCGACGAAGCGCATGAGACTGGCTCCTTGCCGCCCAGTATGTCTGAGACCCTAATTGTCTCTCTTCTCAAGCCTGGAAAGCCCCCGGAATGATGTGACTCCTACAGGCCCCTTTCCCTCATCAATTGTGATGTAAAGATCCTAGCCAAAGTCTTAGCGAATCACGTTAATCTCTTGATCGGAGACTTGATTCTGCCGGATCAGGCAGGGTTTATTCCTGGCAGATCTACCTCCCATAATTTACGGACACTCTTCTCCATCCTGGAAAACGCTGACCCCTCTCTCGCCCTGGTGGCGGCGTTTCTAGATGCCACCAAGGCATTTGACTCGGTCGAATGGGACTATCTCCACTTGATTCTAAAGAACATGGGTATGCCGTTGGCCTTCTCCAGATGGATTCACATCCTGTATCGCCGCCCCATGGCAAGAGTCCTCATTAACGGCCACGTCTCTGATCCATTTCTCGTCACCAGAGGCACTAGACAGGGGTGTCCACTGTCGCCACTTCTCTTCGCCTTGGCAATAGAACCATTGGCGTCTCGCCTTCGGCAGAATTATCTTGCGGCATCCCTGAGATGCCAACGGAGGCAAATTTTATTGTCACTGTACGCGGACGATCTTACACTATACATCAAACATCCCCGGGATAATCTAAACCCCATACTTAGGGAATTCGTGAGATTCGCGCTGTATTCTGGAATACACATAAATTGGGGCAAGACCTCTGTCTTCCCTCTTACGGATGGTGTTGACAGAATCACGCTCGACTTTCCCCTGGAGTGGCGCGAGACCGACGTCAAATACCTGGGCGTGTGGGTTACCAGGGATCGGCAGGAAGTAATGCGCATGAACTATGGCAGGGCCCTCGAAACTATACTCTCAAATGTGACTAGGTGGCTGACCCTACCATTGACCATGGCCGGCCGGATCTCACTTATAAAGAGGACTATACTCCCCAAACTGCTCTATCTCTTCCTAAATATACCGTTCCATCCGGGCGGTTATTTCTTTAGAACATTACGATCTGAACTCATTCGCCTGGCATGGGGAGGGATAAGGCCGCGGCTTAAATAGGGTGTGCTCACGCGCCCGTACATACAAGGTGGGCTCGATATTCCCGATTTCGAACTTTACTGTAACTGCGCGCAGGCCCACTATGCACATTATTGGTTTCGGCCTTCCCCTTTCATGCCACAGACTGCGGTCGAACACTGGCTGGCTGACCCGATCCCGCTGGAGGGACCAGTCCTTGCTGAAGTGTCTTCGTCTCGCGCGGACCACAACCCCGTCCATACCACGGTGCGTGCCTGGGGTTTCCTCGCTGGTCACATGGGTACGATGCTCCCCTATTCCCCACTAATGCCACTGGTGTATCACCCAGCCCTCCCACTCCTGGGAGAAGGGCTGTTTCAGCAAATAAAACTAAAAATGGGGATCACCAGCTGGGGTGACCTATTCCATGAGGGCAAATTAATCGACCTCCCGCTCATCTACGGGGACACTGCCCCCACCCCCCTGGAGGTCTTCGCTTTTATCCGGCTCCGCAGTGGACTACAGAAAATACTGCCGGCATATCCGGATGAACCTGCCATTCTGGAGCCTCTCCACTACATGATTGACTCCTCTTCCCCATCGCACATGGTCTCCTCTCTTTATCGGCGCCTATACAACCACATCGGGGGGGAAGTGTTGAGGTCCCGGGCCTGTTGGGAGGCTGAGATCGGCATCGCCCTTACGGACGACCAGTGGGAGTTTTGCTGCCTACAAACTGAAATGATCTCCTCTAGCAGTAGATTTCGCGTTATCCATTATAAGTTCCTACACCGTCTCTACTGTACTCCGGTACAGATGTGCAGGTTCAATCTTCGCGATAATGATTGCTGCGACAGGTGCCACTCTCCTCAGGCGGACTTCCTACACCTGGCCTGGACGTGCCCGAGCATAGATGAACACTGGAGCCAGGTGTACACGGCCCTGGGGGAAATGCTAGGGTCCCCACTCCAACCCTCTCCTTTACAAGCACTACTGGGGTGCACCCGCGACATACCTAAGCCAGATCGCCGCTTTGTCACTAGCGCACTACTGCTTGCTAAGCGCCGCATAGCGTGTAGGTGGGGAAGGGGGAGAAGCCCCAAATTCAAGGAATGGCTCTGAGATCTACTCACTTGCCAGGAGAATGTCCTTCTATACTCAGAGCTGCTTCTGCCCGCCTCCCGCCCCCCTGACATTTGGGGACCCCTGACGCGGACAGCGATCGGACCTCGCCCCCTGCTGTCACTGAGGGGTAGCCCCCTACCGTCTGGTCCCACCATGGAGGGTGGTATCCCATAGGCGCCTTTCGCGGATAGAACTACATGCTGTCTGCCCACTCTCGCAATGGTTCCCCTGGGGTGGGTCCTGCCGCTGGAGACGCTGGTCGCGGCCTGTGGTGCCCCCCCTTCCGCTCCATTCCCCTGCACTAACATAGCATTAAAATGCCGCCACTCGTGGGGATGGGCGGGTCGTAGCCCCCCCCCAGTAGGGGGGGGGGCGCGGGGGGGGGGAATACGGGGAGGGGATGAGCTCGACCAATAATGGACACTAAAGAATTATACAGCTGGACGCGGCCGGGGATCTCCCACCGGTCGAATGGGACCATCGAAAGGACCTGGCTAGCCGGATGGGACATTAAATAAATTGGCTGCCACTCCGAGGGCCCACCGCGGGGCCAGGATACTCCGATTGTATAACAGTACCAAGTGTAAGATGTCAAGAATAATGATGGTACTAAGTTTATTCCGTATATGACCAAGTGTGCTGTACTATTGTTTCTTGTTGAATAAAGACTAAATAAAGAGTTAAGAAAAAAAAAAAAATGATCTGACCAGAGTATAGGGATGGCTGTCTGACATGATATACTGGCTTTATTGGAAAAAATGGGGTCTAAAAAACCTGAGTTGCAGAGTAGAACGTTCATGGTTGCCAAATCTGCCATCAAAGTGGTACTAATAGTCCATGTAGGGTCATTAAAATGAATTTTTAAGTCTCCCAAGATAGTGAAATTTGTCGCCTCTAACATCAGAGGGGCGATAAGTTCCGGAAACGTCAGTGCCCATGAACCTGCAGGTCCCGGTGGTCGATAAATAAAAATCCCAGAGAGGGTGAATTGAGATGTGAGAGAAAGTTTAAAAAAACTGGCCTCACAGCCTTTAAAGGGTAGGTCCTCCCATTTGCAAGTATAAGCAGTGTTATAAATTAATGCAATCCCACCTCCGATTTTATCCACGCGATGCTTTCTAATGATCATATAGTTGGGTAGTAAGGCGATCGCAATATCGGGTCCTGAGCCCTCATGTAGCCATGTTTCGGTAAGGAAAAAGGCATCTGGTTGTATATTCAATAAGAGATCAAAAATAACCTCCTTATGTTTGGGAAGTGACCTACAATTTATATTAAAAAAAGTAAATTCCTTAGAGAAAGCTGCCTTATTTTTAACAGAGAAGGGCATCTGATATGATTCGTCGGAGTAGTGGTATTAGCAATATGTTCCCTGCTGCGTAGTATGGTGAAAGAAAAACCACAGCAGGGACAATTAAAAATCGAACTACCTGGTTTAAAAGACTTGCATTTTAGTTTTGGCTTAGGCTGAAGTTCATGTAGCAGTTCTTGGGAGTAAGTCCTTATGTCTTTAAGAAAAGGGGCAGGGGTTGTGGCCCCTGGTCCCGGTCTGGCGCAGACCGGCGCAGATGGGCTTGCCTTTGGCGCGCCAGCGGCGCACACGCTCCGTGCGTCCGCTCTGTGCGAAGCATCGGCCATTCAGTTATATACTCTGCAGCAGCTGATCTACTGACAGCGGATCACCGCCTCCCCTTGCCTCCTGCCCAGAAGTTGATGTGACCGCCGCTCCCTCCACAGCAATCGGGAAATCCCGTGGTGGACCGGGGAGCAATGCAGTGAAAACAGTTAGAGGCGTACAGGTAGGCGCAGTGGTGCAACGAAATATCAGTGCAGTTTAAAAATTCAAATGCAAATTTAAAACATTACAGAATGAGCAAAGTCAGCTTTAAACTAGCAAAGTCAGCTTTAAACTAGCAAACTTATTCAGGTCTCGCTTCCAGCACACGTCCGCTGGGCGAAGCATAGGCCATTCAGTTTTATACTCCGCAGCAGCTGATCTGCTGACAGCGGATCTCCGCCTCCGCTCGCCTTGAGGAAATATGAATTTTGTGATCAGTTATGTCCCCTATCGTAGACCCCAACGGCTCCATGTACATGCTATACGTACATGTATGTTCCCTCCTGCTCCAGTTTTGAAGACGCAAATATATGTGCGTCCACCGTCAATATGTCCTCTTTCAGATCCACCATGAATGGGTCAGATATTCCTTTCCTAAGTATGAAAGGCCACCGACTTTATGTGGTTCACTTTCCACATTTTACAGATTCAGGCGAGTAGGCCCGAATTCTGTCATCAAGCCTTTTCCTGCCTTCTGCCTCTGAAAGCTCCAGTCTGAGCCTGCATCTGTGACCATGAACTTTGTCTCACTCCCTGCGCGGCTAACGGTGCCTGATCCAGCCCGTCGCCTGCCAAGAACTGTATTTCACCTTCAAGATTATCTCCTCCGCCCCTCATCCGATGCATTCCTGTCTAGCAGTTTAGGTAAACATTCCTCCAGCTACCGTGCAAAGGGGCCAGGCCTCGCTGTCCTCATGCAAGTAATTCATAGCCCTGTTACCATGGAATATTCCTACCCCCTCGCATTTAGTGTAGACACTTAGACGCTTGTACACGCACTAGTCAGTATAGTCAGTATAGAATAAGATTCTATCCTAAGAGACCTCTCTTTTTGGATAACACAGTTCTTTAAACATAGGATATTAGATATGATTTGGGATTAGGTTGACATAACCCCAGACTTTTGTCTCCACATGTAGAGCTAAATGTCAAGTCCCTTTCTCCCTCTAGTTGCACGTCTATCACACGTCATGCGACTGCGCACGCATCTCTGCCAAATATTTCTGCTGACATTGCAGGATTCTCCAGGTATCCACCCACACATGACAAATTACCCATTATCATCAAGTGGACGCCCACATGGACGCCCACCTTCACGCCTACTTACACGCCCACATGCTCTTATCTCATTCTCTCTTGCTCTTTTGCTTACGTACAATTGAGAAATGTATATATACTGTACTCTGTGAATAATGTTTTGAGAATATTGAGAATACTTTTGAGTCCCTTTCCAGATCCTTTTTTGGTGATGGTAATATTCTCCCTTTGACTCGAGTTATTGGAATAAAGCCCTTTTAGAACCTGATACCACAGACTCAGCCTCTTGCTTTATGCATGATCCTATTGATATTCTGAAATACATAGAGCGTAATATTTTATTTACCACAGCCTCCTGCCCGGAAGTTGATGTGACTGCTGCTTCCTCTACAGCAATCGGGAAATCCCGTGGTGGACCGGGGTGTGGTGAAAACAGCGGTTAAAGGCGTAAAGGTAGGGGCGTGGTGCAACAAAATATCAGTGCAGTTTAAAAATTCAAGTGCAAATTTAAAACATTACAGAATGAGCAAAGTCCACTTCAAACTAGCAAACTTATTCAGGTCTCGCTTACAGCGTGCGTTCATTTTCTAAAGAAGTTGCCACATTTATGTCTGTCACTAGTTTGGGGGTGGAGGTAACTCCTGCCTCTCCCTAACTAATAGGGAAAAAGTTCCCATGGGGTGCGTCCTACTGCAAACAATTCCACATTGCCCCTCTCTGCCTAAACCCAAGATGGTGAAATCCTTCTCCCTTGTGCAGAGTAGGTGTGCCCACCCCAGATGTGTGGCCAGGGATGTGAGCAAACCCTTCTGTCAGCTAACATTTGCTTGTACTGTGGAGGCTTCTTAAATTAATCAAGTTTCAAGGCACTTATCAAATGGTCATCCTGCCAGAGGAACAGAAACACCTCCCCACTCCCAGTCCTTTGTTTCTGCTCTGGGAGCAATTTTCCCATCTCATTCAGCACTTGAGTACTCAGATGGCTGCAACTGTAGGCTAATGCAAATAAGGCTTTAGGCAGTGAAAAGGTAATTTTCTAAAAGGTCATTTTCCTTGATATGTATTAAAAACATCCAACCTCACCAGTGAATTGGGCTTTTAATAAACATTACAAAGAGTCCAAGAATGAAATTTCTAGCTGTTTCCTAGCCGAATATAGTATTATTACATTTAATAGGGCATCCCAGTGTTTTCTTCATGGATCAGCATTGCTATAGTGAAAATAGCTGTTAGTTGCTTGTCGTTTTAAGGGCCTATGTAACATTCAGTTTCAACTTGTCCTATGTTTTAATACCATGCACCCTGCCTTATGGGTTATAAGGTCAACATAGGGGTAACGTATTAATTGGCAGGGTTAGACCTGTCAAAAGGGTATATTTTGACAGGTTGAACTGAAGTTTTTAAACTGTCATACTGAGGTTACAATGGTAGGTCTGAAGCCATGTTTACACTGTTGCTGTAGTGGATAGCACAATGCATGCTACAGTCCACTAGTGACATTTAACTTACTGGCCTTGGGTACCATATACTAGGGACGTATAGGTGAGTTAAATATACCAATTAGAAAAAAAAAATATATATACCAATTAGGAGGATAACCAATTTTGACATGCTTTAGGGGTCAAAGCACATCATTTTTTTTTTTTAAACAGACTTTTATTGAACTTTACAGAGTAATACAAGCAAACCTCCCGCTCGCTGTCGGGCTACCCCGATGAACCAGGATGTAGGAAATCAGCCAACCCACCAGTCAGAGCACAACAGCATATCTTTCTGCCCACAAGGCATCTGTGCCATAAGGCAGTCCGTCCATAAGAGTGGTCCATTATCACAATGCAGGACAAGCAACAGACCCCCCCTCCCGCTCCCCGGTAAATCTCCCCCAGCAACGCCCCCCACCCCAGCCACCCCCCCAAGCATGCCGCCAGTAGCCAACGTAGCCAAGTGAACCTTGAAGCCTCCCGCCCCGCCTGAGGGGCTCCCCTCCCACCGGGCACAGCGAGTAAACCAAGAGATCAGGGGGAAGCGTCCTATCTCGGGTCCAGAGTCCTCCCCTCGCCCTACACTCCCATGATCATGGAGAAATGCTCACGGGTCTCCTACCCCATCCCCCTCCCCAGGCTCCCCCTCGCCATCCTCATCCGACTGTTTGAAGAGTTCCAGGAGTGCCACCCATGCCCGGGCCATTTCTAGTGATTTCTCACTTCCATTCCTCCGAGCCATGCCCAGTCTATAGTTCCCCTCGCTTCCCGCCCACTTCACCATCTCCCTATTCCAACGCAAGAGATTAGGCCCTTGTCTCGCTTTCCAATGAAAAGTGACCTCCCGCTTGGCCAGGACCAGCCCCAGGTCAATGAACCGGCTGGTTACCTTAGTCCTAGCAGTATGCGGGAACCAATGCAGCACGCAAACCCCTGGTAACGTCTCCAGTTCCCTCTCAGTCACGGCCCGCAGTGCAGACATCACCTTCCGCCAAAAGTCTCCCACCCGTGGGCAGTCCCAGAACATGTGGAGGAAATTCGCCCCGTCCTGGTCACAACAGGGGCAAACATCCGACCCCCCAAAATATTCAGCTATTTTACTAGGCGTGAGGTATGCCCTATGAAATACATAGAACTGGATAAGTTGGAACCGTGCATTTCGGGAACATTTCCATGGACGTTCCATGACTTCGTCCCAGGTTTTGTCCCCAATGGGTTCTCCCAGGTCCGCCTCCCATTTGAGTCGCAATGCAGTCAGGGGCGGACGCATATCACAGGTAATCCGCCGATAAAGGCAGGTCACCGCCTTAAAAGTCCCCGCCGCCATCACTATGTACTGACAAGCAAGGGATGTGGTCGGCTCCACCAGTCCCTGTCTCCAGTGTTTCCTGACAGCCGCAGTCAGAGCTGCATGCAAAAGAAAGTCCCCCCGCGGGAGATCATGCCACTCCCTGAGGTCATCAAAAGGGAGAAGATTACCATCCTCATAGAGGTCACCCAGTGCCACAACTCCCGCCTCTTCCCAGGCTGACAACCGGCTCCAGTCTCCCCCATGAGGCAACGCCCCACACATCCGCAAGGGGATCTCAGGCACGTAGGGAACCCACACCCGCGTCCTCCTGGCCAAGCGCGCCCAGCATTGTCGCACCGCTCTCAAATCCGATGGTATCGAAGCATCCCTCATCCGGACTCGGAGCAGCACACATGACAAATGGTGCCAGCTCGGATCCGACCCTCCCCGATCCTCCGGACGCCTGATGTGGCCCGCCACCCACTTCGTGAACCACTGAAACTGCGCAGCATGGTAGTAGGCCTCCAGATTCGGCAGGGCAAGGCCTCCCTCTCCCCTGGGCCTTTGCAGAGTAAGTAACGCCACCCTCCGTCTCCCAGCGCCCCAGATGAATCTGGTAATCAAAGAATTCAGTTGTGCAAAGAGTTTACCCGGGATCCAAACCGGGAGGGTCCCAAAGTAATAAAGAAACCTGGGCAATATGACCATTTTCACCAGGGCGACCCTACCGGCCACTGACAATGGGAGGGTTCCCCAAAAGTCAAAACAAGTTCTCGCCCAACGCATTGCTCGCCCCACGTTGCCCTCCAGTAGGTCAGCGGGAGCAAGATAGATCTGAGTCCCCAGGTAGGACAAACACCGAGGCTCCCACGGGACATCCCCCGGGCGAACCATCACGTTTGGCGCAGTAGGGAACAGATATGACTTGGTCCAGTTCACCCGAAGGCCCGCCACCCTCCCCAAGGTCTCCAGAAGGCCCCACGCCCCCTGTAGGGCCTCCCCAGCATCCGGCAGGAAGATGAGGAGGTCGTCCGCATTTAATGCTATGTGGTTCACCCGCCCCTCTACTAAAAGTCCTGGATAATACCGTCCTGACCTGGCATGCACAGCCATGGGTTCCAATGCCAACGCAAATAAGAGAGGGGACAGAGGACACCCCTGTCTCGTCCCCCGAGCGACCCCACAGGCAGCAGAGATCAAGCCCCCCGTCCTCACCCTAGCAGTGGAAGCACTGTAGAGAAGCGCCGTCCACTGTACGAACCTTTCCCCTAGCCCAAATGCTCGCAGCACCTCAAAGAGGTAAGGCCACTCCAGGCTATCAAAGGGCTTTTCATTGTCGACCGCGAAGACGCAGGCCTCCGTTTTGTCATAGGAGTCGGACCCCAAGATCCGCATAAGTCTACGAACATTCATCGCAGTGGTACGGGAGGGAATGAACACCGCTTGGTCCTCATGTATCAGCTTCAGCATATGGGGCATCAATCTACTAGCCAGAATGCGACTCAAGATCTTGTAATCAAGGTTGAGCATCGCCAAGGGTCTATACGAAGCACGATCCCACGCAGGCTTACGAAGGGGGACTATGAGGGCTTCCCGCGTGGTAGCAGGGAGGGCCCCCTCCCTACGCACCGTGTTATAAAGCGCCACCAGGCAGGGAGCTAAAACATCCGTGTAGGCTGCGTAGAATTCCACGGGGAGCCCATCCGTGCCCGGGGTCTTGTTCCTGGCCATGTGCTTTATACCACTCTGACCTCACCCGCGTCAATGTCTCTACCCAACGCCTCAGCGTCCTCACCAGCGAGCTGCGGGAGCCCTGCCCCCGACACAAACTCCTCATCCTCCGGGCACCTAGGGCCCACTCTGCTCCGGTACAGGTCGGCGTAGTACTGTAAGAAGTGATCATTAATGTGCTTTTGGGAGCAAACCACCTCAGCACCCTGCCCCCGGAGTTCCACTATCGGGGTACCCCTGCGCGCCAGGTTGGCCAACCAAGCTAGTAAGGCCCCCCCCCTTGTCGCGTTTCACATGCGCCTTATCTATGTAGGCCTTATAGTCATAGCAGCATAATCTCTCTATTTGGACCGCCAATGCCTCTCGGGCCTCAAGCAACCCTGCCTGCCTGTCTGGGCGCTCCGGACGCTCCCTCTCCAACTCACGCACCTGCCATTGTGCCCTCTGAATGTCCTGCAGCAGCACTCTGCGCACTCCCACCACCTCTCTAATACAGCGCCCCCGAACAACAGACTTAAAGGCGTCCCATTCCACCACCAGGGATGACGCCGTATTGGCGTTAAGTCTAAAAAACTCCTCAACGGCCGACCCAATGTTAGCACGAAATACTGGGTCCTCTAGCGTGTCGGGCCGAAGCCGCCATGTAGGAATGGCAGGGCGATCCCTCATCCAGTGTAACACCGTCACCAGTGGATTATGGTCAGATGTTGTCCTAGCCAGGTACTCACTGTGTACCATCGCCCCATGAACATCTGGAGACCTAAGGATCGAGTCCAATCGAACATGAAGGTCATGCAATGACGAGAAATAAGAATAGTCCCTCTCACCCGGATGGTGCGCCCTCCAGGTGTCAGTCAGCCCCCACTGTCCCTGCCAGTCTCGCCTCACCATTGCTAGTCGATGCACAGGGGAATCAGCAAGAGGAGGATGAGAGCGATCCAAGGAAACATCCGCAGTACAATTAAAGTCGCCCCCCAGGAGTACAGAGCCCGTCAGCAAGGGGGCCAATGTCCCAGATAAGTGCTCAAAAAAGGAAACCTGATCCATATTCAGGGCATAGATACTCCCTAGAACAATGTACCTGCCATCCAGTCTCCCCTTCACCATAACAAATCTACCTTCCGGATCAATTACCTGCCCAGTGCTTTGAAACGGCACCCCCGCCCGAACCCATACCAGCACACCACTTGCTTATGCTGAATGCGTGGTACAGAACACCTGTCCCCGCCATCTCCGCTGCAATGCCAACCCTTCTTGTTTATTCAGGTGTGTTTCCTGTAGCAATGCTATCTGCACCCCACGCCGACGAAGATAAGCATGGATCTTGTGGCGGCGAGTCATACTGTGCATCCCCCTAATGTTCCAAGACAGACACTTAATACCTACGGCGGTGTCCATGGTATGGTAAAGAAGGTAATATCATACATCCTAGCTACCCCTGCGACATGCTTGGTCCAGCCCTCTCCCCCCCTACCCCAACACCCTAACTCCCCCAACTCCCACTCCCCAGGATAGGTTCCCCAAAACTAGATCCCATCCAAACTATAAGAACCATCAACCTTGCCAACATGGAGAGTGAGACGTGCGCCGACCCACAAGAGGACCCAGAACCCCCCGCCAGCACTCCCCCACCATGAGTGACAGGATCAGCAACAGCCTGTTGGATACCCCAATAAAGACATTCAAAGAGGGCCAAGTCCCCTATGTTCCCCGGGGAAGAGCCCCCACCACCGCCATATCTCAGCTGCAATAGAAGAGCAATCATCCCCGCCATCTGAGCCCAGTTCAGCCAAACAGGTCCACTGTCTGCGCGGTTATCGCCGGAAGTTCAAGCTCAGAATCCCCACCCGAGCTGCCATCCGGAGAGGACCCCAGGCCCCCCCTCACTGACCCAGGAGAAGCAGACCCGGCGCCACCCCGACTAATCGCCGCCACAGCCTGCACAGCACTGACCCGCTCACGGCGGTGATCCGGCGAGGGGGGAGCCCCCCATGGGTTCACAGCATCAGGAGATCGCCCTGCCGCACCACTCTCCGGTGACCTCCTATCCAGTCCCGCCTGCCTGGTGAAGAAGAGAGTGCTAGGGCCGTCCGCCAGTCGCAGCCGCGCGGGGAAGAGCATCGCATAAGGAATGCGTAGCTGTCTCAGTTTCCGCTTGAGCGCCAGGAAGGAGGTACGCTGCTTCTGAACCTCCCGTGTGTAGTCCGGAAAAATCATCACCCTAGAGTTGTTGATTTGTAGTCGCTGTTTCTCCCGAGCTTGCTGCAGAAGATGGTCTCCGTCTCTATAGTGCAGCAATTTAACCACCATCGGTCTCGGGGGCGCCCCCGGCTTGGGGGGGCCTCACCGGGACCCTATGTGCTCTTTCAAGTGCGAAAAACGGGGACAACCCCTCCGGGGCCACCTCCGATCGAAGCCAGCCCTCCAAGTATCGAACTGCGTCAGGACCCTCCGCTCGCTCCGGGACTCCCACTATCCGGAGGTTATTTCTAAGAGAGCACCCTTCGCGATCCTCTGCGCGCAACTCCAGTGTCTGCACCCTGTTCTCCATCTGCGTCAAGGACTGTACCCTATTCGGCACCCCCTCCAGCGTTTTCTCAGTCGCTTTCACCCGCTCCTTCAATTTCCTGTGATCGTCCTTCAGCAGCCCAAGGTCCACTCCAATAGTGTCTATCTTCGTTTCGAGGGCCTCCCAGGAGGCCGTGATGGCCTGCATAATATCCGCCAAGGACGGGCCACTCGGAGTCTCCACACCTGGGGTGCGTACCACGACCTCCTCATCCTCCGACCGATGCTCCCCCTCTGCATCCTGGAGGACCGCGAACCCCCTTCTCTTCGACGTCCGCCCCATCTCAGGCGCCCGCCCAGAGCCCCAGCAGCCACCACCAGCTTCCAGTCACCGTCCACCCCAGCAGCGCTGGAGCAACGCAGCAAGTCCGAGCAGCGAGCCAGGAACAGTAGGTCAGGCTCCGGCAGCGCACGGTCGGGCCGGGCAGCTACTTCGGTGTCCAGTAACCCAAATGAATGCAGGCACCAGCTCCCGGACTCCCGCCGTCAGGATTAGGAGGACGAAAGGGCCCAACACACCGTCAGCAGCCCGCCGCCGGGGTCACCCAGCCATCCGTGTCCACCGTGCTGTGGCGCAGGAAGGCGTCACCGAAGCCCAGCCGCTCGCGGGTAGGGTCTCAGAGCCCTCAATCCAATCAAAGACCTTCTGCCCACCGGGGACAGGCACGGGGCAACTCAGGCGAGACCTTCCGCTATTTCGTCTGCGTCCGCCGTCACCCCCGAAACCGAAATCTCTGCACGTGAAGCACAGGCCTGCACCGGCAACGCACAGGGTAGTCACCCAAGGGGGGTAGCAGCCGCTCCGGGGGCCCACAGCCAATTCTCCGCTCCTCCAACAGGCACCATCCGCATTGGGGGTACCAGTCCGTGTAGACACTCTCCCCCAGGGCTGCCTCCTCTCCGTCGGAACCGCCCAACAGCCTCACTGCACCTCAGCCAGCTCCCAGTTTCACTCAGATCCCCCAGCAGGAGGCAAGGATCGGCCTCGCTTCGTCGGCCACGCCGGAGCACCGCACCGTCCGCCACTCCACTCCGCAGGCCGCTCTTCAGCGTCCGCACCAGTCCGCCATTTTGGAGTCAGGCAACAGTGGCCTAGAGCACACCAAATGAGTTATTTAGTCCAGACAAATGCCGATTGCCTCGAAGGTAAACACATTGCTTCTAGAGCCATGAGCAAGGCAAATTATAGGCTATCCACAGCCATTAGCTACCTATATGGTCACCCTTCCTGATACCAGAATAATGAGTTGTTGTGCAGTTGTAGGGAAGCAGAAAACATAAGAATTCTAAAAGTGAATAGATAAAAGAAATAAAGCAGAGGAAAGATGAGGCATATCACACACAGACTTGAGCAATCATTTGAAACACTCGCTGAATAAAAATCTTTGTTGCTGCTCAACACCTAGAATCCCATGGTCTTCAGTAAAACTATCAATCCAGCTCAGCCCAAAACCGAGGCACAGAAAATGCAGTCACCAATGTTGTGAAAGAGCTACCAATTACAAAATATTGTTTCATATGCCTTGACGAGCCTAGATTTATCAGACATTTTTCATAGGTTCCTCTTCCACCTCAAATAAACAATATGCAATGGCAATACTACACTGAAATTATATTTCTTCTTCCTCTTGTGGAGTATACTATTGATCCGCCATATCACCCAACCTCTCTAATATCAACATGGTATAGCTGGCCCAGATTCTACCAAATATGCCAAGGCCACCACGTCTGCCAATGACATCCAGCTCCACCTCAAGATAAAACAGGAAGACAGGGGAGACCTATAATCATTGGCAGGGTGGAGAGGAGAGACTGTTACGATGCATCAATGATACCCAGCCCCCTATATTCCAAGAGCCAGATCCTGAGTATGAGGGCAGTGCAAGCCCCTGCAGTGTCTATTCCTCCTTACTTGTTAAGAACCCATGGTGAAGTGGTGATCCCTGCACCAGCAGGTTATTAATTAATCTGCTCCACAAATTGGCGCCCAAACGTGAGGCCCCATCAAGGTCTTGCAGTCGGACCGCGGGAGGTGATCAGGTCGGTAAGACGAACTTCGCTGAGGGGCGCCCCACCCTAAGAGACTAGTGTTACTCATGGTCCAAGGTGATTTTTCAGCTCTCCGACTCTGATCTTCCTGGCGGCTGTTTGCCTTGACTGGGGCCTTCGGATGGTCATTTCTGGATCAGGGAGGATCGACAGGTGGGAGTCAAAGACAATGCATGAGGTAAATCTGTATTGAACCGGTTCATTTGGTTAGGATCTTATTTTGTACTTTGCTTGACTTGGTATTTGTTTGATAATCCGTTTGGAATCTGTTTAGAATTTTGAAACCTAGGATCTGTTTGGTATTTTGAAACCTAAGCTTTGTTTTGAGACTTGCTATTTTTTTTTACTAACATTTTTTCTTACAGGTAAATGTGAGAATATTTTTTATTTCTCTCGGTTTATAAGTTTTTTATATCTTATACAACATGCCTGCACTTAGTACCCTTTGGAAGTTTTGTTATTGCTGCTGCGATAAGCAGAGCATTTTGGAAGCAAGTACGCCGAATTTTGAGATGTACATCAAATATGGTATTTGTCCCATCATGTATAATGCATTGTGGAACAAATATACAAAAGGGGATCACCAGTTACAATGGCCATTAGAGGGAACCATGGACCCTCACAAACTCGAGTATCTAGAAAAACAATTGTTTTTAAAGAAAGTTAGGCCAGCTATGTTTGATAGTTTGCGTATGTGGAGGAAAGAAGTGAAGAAGCGGCAGCTCAAGGCAGAGAAAGTACAAAGGAAACAGGAAAGGAAGACAGAGTATCAGAACTATAAGGAATTGAAGGATAAGGAAGTTCAAGAGAAAAAGGAATGTTTAGATAGAGAGCATAGATTATTAACATCTAAGGAATGTATAGTTAGACCAACTGTAGCAGTTCAGGTCCACCAAGAAGATGTGGATTCAGATATTGATGGGTTGTTGATAGAACGACCCCCACCCCCATATGTACCTTTAACACCTCTTCTCCCAGGACCACCGAATGTTGTTCCCCCTATACCCCCGGTTACACCTACTTTGCCCGTGTTTGTCCAGCTCCCTATTTTTCAACCAGTACCGGTACATTCCTTACCCGCTCCAATCCAGGCCACCCATCCCAGGCCTCTGCGCCTCCACCTCAGGCCATTGTACCCGAAATGATTGATGATCCCGTACTTCCTGTATCTGTCCTGACCCCTCGAGTTCTTCGCTCTACTGTATCTCAATCATGTCAGGATGCGATAAGGTTGATGGTATTAAATTGGTTAAGTGATCTAGAAATGGAAGTAGAAGAAATGATAGATCAGATACAGGATTTTTCGGAGGGAGAGCTTCTTTGTCTTATAAGGAATATGCTACTTACCAGTATGCATCTGTTCTTGGCATGTAGAGCTGCAGAGTCACACACTGAGGATAAGATCGCCATCTGGTGTTGGGCTCGGATGATTGCAGGTTGTTGTTGTCTTCGGAAGAAGCCTTTGGTCACGAGGTTGGTGACTCCTCCCCTGGACAACAGTGCGCATGGGCATCCACTCCATCGGCAGATTGTTTTTCGCCATGATGGGAAAAGATGGAGTATATAGAAAAGAAAGAAAGGATGTCCATGTGTAATGTCTAAGTAAGACGGATGCTGGAACAGATACAGGTCCCGGGGAGGCGGGCGGGCGTGTGTGACTCTGCAGCTCTACATGCCAAGAACAGATGCATACTGGTAAGTAGCATATTCCGTTCGAGGCATATGAGCTGCAGATCACACACTGAGGATAGATTGTACAGCAGTGCTCCCCTTAGCGGTGGTCGCCTGTATCCGTTGCAGCAGCTTGAAATAAAGTTTTTAGGACAGCCTGGCCCACGGAGGCCTGTTGTTTGGCCTGCACGTCAACACAATAGTGTTTAGTGAAGGTATGCGTGGTAGACCATGTGGCTGCCTTGCAAATGTCTTCTAAGGGAATATTGCCTAAGAAGGCCATAGAAGCCCCTATTTTACGCGTGGAGTGCGCCCTAGGGGGAACTGTAAGTGTACGTTTAGCCTTGAGGTAGCATATTTGGATGCATTTAACTATCCACCGGGCTATTCCTGATTTGGAGATCGGGTTGCCTTTGTGTGGTGGCGCGAAAGCAACAAAGAGTTGTTTTGTCTTTCGAAAAGGTTTTGTCCTGTCGATGTAATAAAGCAAGGCTCTTTTGACATCTAAGGTATGTAGGGCCCTTTCAGCTACCGAGTCTGGATTTGGGAAAAAGACCGGTAGTTCTACTGATTGGTTAAGGTGGAAAGGGGAAATCACTTTTGGAAGAAATTTAGGGTTTGTCCTAAGAACCACTTTGTTACGGTGTAGTTGTAAGAAAGGTTCCTCAAGTGTAAGGGCTTGTATTTCACTTACTCTGCGCAGGGAAGTGATTGCGATAAGGAAAGCTACCTTCCATGTTAGGAATTGCAATTCACATTTGTGCATAGGTTCAAATGGGGGACCCATGAGTCTTGTTAGAACCACATTGAGATTCCACACTGGTGCAGGTGGCAATCTTGGGGGAAGAATTCTTTTGAGTCCTTCCATAAACGCTTTGATGGCTGGTACCTTAAAAAGGGACAGGTGTTGCCTATTTTGCAAGTAGGCTGCCAAGGCTGCTAGGTGTAAACGTATAGAGGAATACGCTAGATTGCATCTTTGCAAGTGTAGTAGATAGCAAATGATGTTTTGGATGGAAGCATCCAATGGATGTATGTCATTATTAGCGCAGTAGATGGCAAATCGTTTCCATTTAGCGGCATAACACGCTCTAGTAGTAGGGCGTCTGGCTTCTTTTATGATATTCATACAGTCTGGAGGGAGATTGAGGTAACCGAACTCTAGGACCTCAGGAGCCAGATCGCTAGGTTCAGTGTTTGAGGATCTGGGTGTCTGATTTCTCCATGGTTCTGGGTTAACAGATCCGGGGAGAGGCGTAGCTTTTGATGTGGAACTAAAGATAGTTCCAGAAGTGTGGTGAACCACGGTTGACGTGCCCAAGTGGGAGCCACTAGTATTAGTGTTAGTGACTGTTGTTTCAGTTTGCGTACCACAAATGGAACTAGTGGGAGAGGCGGAAAGGCGTACGCAAATCTGCCTGACCAGTTCATCCATAGGGCATTGCCCTTCGACTGTGGGTGTGGAAACCTGGCGGCGAAGGTTGGGCATTTTGTGTTTTCGGGAGTGGCGAACAGGTCTATGTCTGGTTGTCCCCACTTTTGGAAGAAGGGGAGTAGAACCTTGGGGTGTAGTTCCCATTCGTGGATCTGTTGTGTGTGGCGACTTAGGAGGTCGGCCACTTGATTGTGGATCCCTGGGAGATGTTCTGCTAACAGGTAGATGTTTTGGGGAATTGCCCATCTCCAGATTTGCTGTGCCAGTTGGGACAGTTGGAGAGAGTGTGTCCCTCCCCGTTTCTGTATATAATACATTGTCGTCATGTTGTCTGTGCGTATGAGGACAGTTTTGTTCTTTAGGTGAATTTGAAAGGATTTTAGTGCTAGGAACACTGCTAAGAGTTCCAGGTGGTTGATGTGGAGCAGTTTTTGTTGACTGGTCCATCTGCCCTGAGTGGTATGGTGAAGGAGGTGGGCTCCCCACCCCGTGAGAGATGCGTCTGTAGTTAGCACAACTTGTGGAAGAGGCTCTAAGAACGGTCTCCCTTTGGACAGGTTGATGGTGTTCCACCATTTCAGTGAGCGAAGTGAGCGACTGTCCACCAACACCAGATCGGTAAGTTGTCCGTGAGCTTGGTTCCACTGTTGTGCTAAGCATTCCTGTAAGGGACGCATTTGAAGTCGTGCGTGTGGGACTATGGAGATGCATGACGCCATCATGCCTAGGAGCTGCATGAACACTCTTGCTGGAAGAGATGGATGAGTTTGAAATTGAGAGATGAGATTTTGTATACTGGCTATCCTGGCTGTGCTGGGATAGGCAATGGCTTTGGATGTATCTATGGTTGCTCCTAGATACTGATGTAAGTGGGAAGGTTGTAGGTGGGATTTGGGGTAGTTGATAGTGAATCCCAAATCGTGGAGAGTTTGAATCGTGCGATGAGTGTGGAGAACGCATTTTTGGTATGTATTGGCTTTTATGAGCCAATCGTCCAGATAGGGGAAGACATGGATCTGTTGTCTTCTGAGATGCGCTGCCACGACTGCTAGGCACTTGGTGAACACTCTGGGTGCCGTTGTTACTCCGAATGGGAGAACTGTAAATTGATAGTGTTGCCCATCTACCACAAATCGTAGATATTTTCTGTGAGCGGGATGCATAGGGATGTGAAAGTATGCGTCCTTGAGGTCCAATGTGGCGAGGAAGTCTCCCTGTTGTAAAAGTGGGAGGACTTGTTGGAGAGTGGTCATGTGAAAATGATCCGAATGTATATACTGGTTTAGTAGTCTGAGATCCAGTATGGGCCTTAGTGTTTTGTCCTTTTTGGGAATGAGGAAGTATAGAGAATATACCCCTTTTCCCTGATGTTGAAGGGGGACTGGTTCTATCGCATGTTTTTGTAACAGGGATTGAACTTCTTGTTTGAGGAGAGAGAGATGATGCGAGGACATTGGACGTTGTTTGGGCGGTATGTTTGGGGGGGATTGTATGAGTTCGAGGCAGTAGCCAGACTGGATAATTTGTCTTACCCACCTGTCTGTGGTGATGGAAGTCCAGACAGGTAGGAATTGTTGGAGTCGCCCCCCGACCGGAGTGGAATGGTCTGGGGGGAGTGGTGGCAAGTCACTGTTTGGTGGCTGTTGAGGTGCGGGTGTTGTTGTTGTTGCCCCGCCCTCGACCTTCGTTATTGTTTTCCCTATAACCTCCCCGGAAATAACCTCTGTTAGGGGATGTTTGTCCAGAATTTTTAAAGGTGGACGTGGTCTCAGTTGATGTGTTTTTGGAGCCTCCTCTATAAAAGGAGCGACGAAAGGAACCCCGGTTTTGAGGAGACTGCAGTGCTCCCATAGACTTGGCAGTTTCATTATCCTTTTTCATTTTTTCTAATGCAGTATCCACTGCAGGGCCAAATAGCTGCTCTTGGTTGAAAGGTTGAGCTAGAATTGCGGTTTGAACCTCCGGTTTAAAACCGGAAATACGGAGCCAGGCATGTCGTCTGAGTAAGACGCTAGTATTGACCGCTCTAGAAGCAGTGTCTGCTGCATCTAAGGCGCATTTAATGGAGGCATTAGATATTAATTTGCCTTCTTGGATGAGGTCAGAGGCCTGGGACTTAAAGGGTTCAGGCAGATGTTGCATAAGGTCCTCAAGTTGGTCATAATGCGCTCTATCATACCTAGCTAACAGGGCCTGGGTATTCGCAATACGCCAATGGTTTGCCGCCTGCGCGGCGACCCGTTTGCCTGAGGCTTCTAAAAGCTTAGACTCTTTGTCTGGGGGAGGCGTTTCTCCAGTTGTCTGTGAGTTAGCGCGCTTCCTGGCATTTGATACGACTAAGGAGTCTAAAGGGAGCTGGGCCTTAATGTATGCAGGGTCTTGCGGGGCTGGTCGGTACTTTTTTTCGATGCGTGGGTTGAGAACCCTAGCTCGAACAGGGTCCTTAAAGACTTCAGTAGCATGCTTTATAACCCCTTTGATCATGGGCAGTATGTGAACAGTCTTTTGTGACTGCTCAAAGGTATCAAGGAGAAAGTCCTCTTCAAGGGCGTCTGTGTGCATTGTGACGCCGTGGAATGTTGCTGCCCTATTTATAAGTTGGCCGAACCCTAGGTGGTCATCAGGAGGGGAGGGCTTGGAGGGGTAGGTAGTGGGGTCAGGCATGTCAGGTATAGGATAAGACCAGTCATCCATGGGTGCTGGGTCTGGGAACGTAAAAGGGTCGTTTGGATCAACAGGATCATTAGATAAATCAGGGTCCGCCCCTCCCCCTAAGTCATCATTATCATCCTGTGGAGGAGGTGAATGATAGGGAGATGGTAAAGGTAAAGGTAAAGGAGAATCAGGAGGAGGAGGGGGGGACGGGTTAGGAGGTAAAACAGGAGAGGAAGGACGAAGTGGTGAAGTAGCACAGTCCTTTTTCCGTATGGGAGCTGGGGGAGGTGTAGTGTCCAGCTTCCGCTTTTTATATGGGATGGCAGTCACATGTCCCGTGTTAGGATTGATGTAGATCCGCTTTTGAGTAGGATCTGGTCGAAAAAGTTCATCTGGCTCCGAAGGTGGTGTCTGCGATGTCCGCTTCGGGTCTTTATGAGCTTTTTTCGGCGGGGACGCAGTTTTCGGCGCCGATGATTTTTTCGGGTCCGATGGATTTTTCGGAGCCGACTGAGTTTTCGGCGCCGACTGAGTTTTCGGCGTCGACTGAGTTTTCGGCGTCGACTGAGTTTTCGGCGCCGACTGAGTTTTCGGTGCCGATGGACTTTCAGGCATCGATGTTGAAGAACGTCTCGGTGCCGGTGGAGACTTCGGTGCCGAGGAACGTTTCTGTGCCGAAGGAGATTTCGGTCTTGGAGCCTGTTTCGGTGCAGACAGTGGGTTTTTGGGTGCCGAGGGTGTTAAAGGCACAATCAGGTGAGGTTTGCTCGAGCCCGAGCCACCCACAGGCTTAGATGTCTTCGGAGCCGGGCCCGAGGGCGGGGCTTCTGAAGAGGATTTCCGGTCGCGACTGGGCCCAGCTGGCGGAGTCTTGACCAATGCTTTTTTGGATGGGGCAGGGGCAGGGGGGGTGGTACTCACACGCTGCCCTGGAGTGATGAGGTCATCGGAATCGTCGGCCTCGGACACGATCTCGAGATCTTCGGTGTCGTCTTCGGGAACATCTTGAGCAAAGATGTCCTCCGGTTCTGGAGCTGGTTTGGCCATAATATGGCGTCGAGCTCTTCGGTCCCGGAGGGTCTTCTTCGAACGGAAAGCGGAACAAGCTGGACAGGTGGACTCGTTGTGTTCCGGCGACAGGCAGAGGTTACAAACCTCGTGGTGGTCACTGTGGGGGAACTTCGCTCCACACTGGGGGCATTTTTTGAAGGGTGTCCTGTCCATCAGCCGCTTGCGGAACCGGTCCGAGTTGAGTTCGACGTCGATGGAATGAAGATTAAGTATTTAAAATGATTGCTAGAAGTTTTCTGCTGGAGCGGAAAAAAGTTCATCCGAACCCAATGGCGGAAAAAAACAATCTGCCGATGGAGTGGATGCCCATGCGCACTGTTGTCCAGGGGAGGAGTCACCAACCTCGTGACCAAAGGCTTCTTCCGAAGACAACAACAACCTGCAATCATCCGAGCCCAACACCAGATGGCGATCTTATCCTCAGTGTGTGATCTGCAGCTCATATGCCTCGAACATAAGCTTTCTCATCAACTTATGGTCCAATGGGAGAGGACTACACGACAGAATGGCCCTGATGATGTTAGAGCTATTAATGGACAGTGTCAGATAGGAGCCTTCCCTATGAGTAGAATTAATACTGCCAAAGCAACGATAATTGGATATCATAATGAGCTCTCTTCCTCTCCTCGAATAAGACCTATTAGGGAAGCTGCACCACAGTTCACTCCTGGAAGAGGGAATGCAGATAATGACGACCCTAATAGTCCTGATGCTAGAGCCCATTTTTTGTACAATTGGATATATACGCCCTGGAAAAGGACGGATGTACTCACTTTAAAAGCCTCCTTACCAGACATATGGAAAAATCCTAGAGGATTTTATGATGATGTACAGGCAGCCATTGATTCTTGTATCATGACCTTAGCAGACATTGTTATGTTTTTTGGTATGATCTTACCATCTGATATGTGGCGACTTACCCAGAAACAGGATCATGCTGTTGATTTGGGAGGAGGTTGGACTGCCATCTTAGCAGCTGATAGGGATAGGAAACCTGGTCAGAAACCTAGTCAGCTTATTCTGGATCTTCCTGGTAACATACTTACTTATATAAAAACGATAGTTCCAGCTAGGAAAATAGACTGGGCCCTCCTTACTGCTTTTAAACAAAAGCAGGGAGAGGGTGTCCCTGATTTCTTTACTCGCTTTGAGGAAGTGTTCCACGATTTTAGTGGGCAAGATACGTCTACACCTACGGGTGCACATTTATTCGTAGATGGATTTGTGGGAAATTTACTCCCAGAAATATCTGTTCGTTTAAAGAATTCATTGAGCCCATGGGCTTCAGTAACCCTGAAAGCTATATTAGATATGGCTCAGTATTATCAGAATTAGGTGACCACTGAGCAAGAAGGAAAAGAATGAAAATTAAAAGAATTTTAAACGAAATAATGATGGTTCAGGCCTATGGACCCCAAGATCAAGGCCTTGGCCAAAATTATGGTCAGAATTATAGACAAGCACCTCCAGTAGGGCCACCGCGTGGACAAACTCCACTACGACTGGATCAATGTGCTTACTGCAAGGAGAAAGGACACTGGCGTTCAGAATGCCCTGTTTTAGCGGCCGGAGGGAAAGGAAGAGGACAAGTGCATAGTAATCGAGGGACTATAGCTCCCCGACAGCAGCCACAGCAGGTTCAAGTTCCAGAGAGAAATAGGTCAGGAAATTATTTTGACCAAAGAAATAATCAATATTCCATGGAGGATTGGGAATCAGAGGAAATTGTGGGAACACGTTTTGCCTAGGACAAAGTAGGACAAGGAGGACCAGTTGAGATACCTGTAGACCAGTCAGGACCCTATATTACAGCCACCATACTTGGGCAGGATCAGAAATTTTCCGTGGATACAGGGGCGACGCGTAGTGCGATATCTCAGAAACTGGTCCCGGGGACACCCTTGTCTGGCCAAGTAATTACATCGATAGGATTTGATGTAACACCAACTCTGTGTCCCAAAAACTACCCTTGCAGGTTGAGAATTTCATCCCTACAGCCCCCTTTTTGCTTCCCCCACATGCTCCATGATAATCTGATGGAACTTGATCTTTTGAAATACTTCCATGCTACTATACATTGTTTCCCATCTGGAGTACGTGTCATTTTTGGGAAGAAGACCTTGCCTAAACAATACAATTTTTCTTTATGTTCGGACCTTGATTCTGTCTCTTCATGCGTTTGGGCTACTGCTGACAGATGTGGGAAGAATGGACATTTCCCCAGTATACATACAAGTTCGGGAAGATGCTTCCTTACCAAGGGTCCCGCAATATAAAATATCAAAAGAAGGTGAGGATGCACTGATATCTATTATTGATGACATAATACGTACAGGAGTTGTTGAGGAAGTTTCCTCTAATGTATGCAATAGTCCCATTCTCCCCATTCTAAAACGGGGTGATGGAACAGGGGACAAGATTTATCGATTTGTCATTGACTTAAGAAGTCAACAAAATCATGATTCCTCAATATCCTGTTGTCTCTGATATTACGACTTTGTTGACATTAATACCACCTACAGCTACTGTATTCTCTGTTATAGACCTCAAAAATGCCCTTTTCTCTATTCCTATACATGAAGAGAGCCGATATCTTTTTGGATTCTCATTACGGGTTGCTCATTTAGATTTTGTAGAGCTCCACAAGGGTATACAGAAAGCCCTAGCATTTATAGTCAGGTACTTAAACGACAGTTGGATGAACTACTTTTGCCACCAGGAGTTACACTTGTGCAATATGTTGATGATATTCTGCTAGCCGCAGACACAGTTGAGCATTGTAAAGAAGCCGCTCTTTCTCTATTGCATCATCTTGCTGTTAAGGGACATAAGGTCTCTAAGAACAAGCTCCAATATTGTCAGTCTGAGGTCACTTATTTAGGTCACCTCTTGTCTAAGGAAGGCCGCACTCTGACTAAAGACAGGATTCAAACTATCCTAAAAAATTCCTATTCCAAATACCCCAAAAGAAGTCAGGGGACTTATTGGTATTACTTCCTACTGTAGACAGTGGATCCCCAACTTCTCACTAATTATCAAACCTCTTTTGTCCCTTGTTACTAAAGACACTCCCTCTCCTCTACCATAAACATCTGAATGTCAGGAAGCATATCAGCAGCTCCGTGCATCCCTTTGTTCTGCTCCATTGTTAGGCACTCCAGACTATACAAAGCCTTTCATACTATATGTACACAAGAGAGAAGGATGTGCATTGTCAGTTTTGACACAACCATATGGTAATAAGCATTGTCCATTTGCTTATTTCTCAGCTGTATTAGACCCAGTAGGCAGAGGACTCCCAGGTTGTCTCAGAGCGGTTGCCGCCACAGCGATTTCTATACGCCAATCTGAGGGGATAGTGTTGAGCAACAAGCTTATGGTTATGGTACCGCATTCCGCAGATGCACTCCTGAATCAGACTAAGACACAGCATTTGACTAGCACTAGACTCACAGGCTACGAACATACACTTTTGGCACCTCACATCACACTCAAGAGACGTCTAACATTGAACCCAGCTACATTGCTACCTTTGCCAGCTGAACATGCGCATGATTTGCACAATTGCATTTTCTTAACAGAACAGACTAAGAAGAATAGATCTAAAGGACACACCTTTGTTAGACCCTGAGGGAGAACTATGGGTTGACGGCTCTTGTTTAAGACTGCCGGATGGCACCACCTCTGCATCCAAGCCATAACCACATTACAGACTGTGGTAGAAACAGCCCGTACCCCACAAAAACCTGCCCAAGCAGCTGAACTCATTGCGCTTTTGAGGGCTTGTGAACTTAGTGAGAATTAAGAGTGAATATTTACACAGATAGTCAGTATGCATTTGATGTGGCACACAATTTTGGCAAGCTTTGGAAGGAACGGGGATTCCTAATCTCCCATGGCCTCAAAATACAACATGGTGAATAGTCTTCTTACGGCTTTGACATTGCCAAAGAGTGTAGCCATTATCAAATGTAGTGCCTGCAAGAAGGTTACAGACAAGGTGGGACAAGGAAATGCTTTTGTTGACGAAGTTGCACGAGAGACCGCAAGTACACTCAGTAGTAAAATGTATGTGTTACGATCCCCCAAGGGCAGAATGGCAAAAGGAAGGAGAATTAGATGAGGGATGTTGGAGGTTAAAAGACATGTTAAAATGGAAATTGCCCTATGCCTATGTATTGCCTTTTGTGACTATTGCTCATGGACCTGCTCACGTTCGTGCCAAAAACATAATTTCCCAGTTAGATCCAATCTGTGATAGTCCACTCATTCGGAAAACAGCTGAGCTTTTGGCTAAAAATTGTATGATCTGCTTACAGCACAATCCTGGGAAGGGAGTATCAACCCCTACTGGTGGGTTTTCACCACCTCAGGTTCCTTTTGAAGCACTTCAAATGGACTACATCCAATTGGAGCGCTGTAACAATTTAAATTACGTACTAGTTGTGGTTTGTTCCTTTAGTAAGTGGGTAGAAGCCTATCCCACACAAAGATAACACAGCCTTGACAACAGCTAAAATTCTGTTAAAAGAATTCATCCCCCGTTTTGGGGTTTGTAGAGTTTTATGGAGTGATAATGGCCCCCACTTCACTGGCCATATAATCGAATACCTGATGAAGGGTTAGGGGGTAAAACAGAAGTTTCATGCTGCTAATTATCCCCAGGCAGCGGGTTTGGTAGAAAGGTACAATGCCATGCTAAAACTTAAATTAGCGAAGATCCAAGCAACAGCAGGCCTTAGTTGGCCAGATGCATTACCAACCATTGGCCCTGTTATCTGTTCGTTCCATCCCACACAGTAAGATTGGACTTTCTCCCTATGAGATCGTCTTTGGTAGGCCTATGAAAGTATGGGGACCCCCAAGACCAAAGATGATTAAAGAAATACAGTACCCTGTTTTGAGTGATTATCTTAGAAACTTGACTGAAAACTGCTTCCGATTCATCAGCAGGTGTGTGAAGCTATTCCGACAAATCAGAGGGTCCGGCACATGGTCTCCAACCTGGAAAGTTTGTAATACTCCGAAATTTCCCGCATTCTAAGAATCTAGAACCTCGTAGGAAAAACATCGAACAGGTGTTGTTGGCAACCTGAACTGCTGTCCGTGTCACCAACAGACGTCACTGGATACATGGATCCCACTGCAAACGAATTGCGGCAACTGTTCTCCAGCCAGAAGGCAGAAATGATCTGAAAGACATTTTGCAGACTCAGAAACGTGTTGCTCCTCTGAACGAAGACACCCTGTTCCCAGATCAAACTGTGCCATCGGCATCAAGGTACGATTTACGACCAAGGAAGGGAAGGAGCAGATAGAGATACCGGAGGGCTGATTCCAATTAGTGGAACGGTTTGGCTGCGACACGGTGGGATCACAGATTCGGCTGAACTAGGTTCAGAGGGGATTGTGATACGTGTTCAGTGGTGCCTTGATCTCTCTCCGACCTGTGGTTGTATCAATACCAAGAAGGAGAAATGCAGAAATTGGGATCTAAGTTGCAGTTGCAAAACAAAGACAAGCCTCTATGTATAGTGACTTTGATCATACTCTTTATAAACTTGGCAGCAGTTTTTTGGACAATGGAGAAAGTGATTCCGGCCCGTACCCTATTGCCCGCTACTACTCCTGTCCCCAAAGAATACGTGTACTATACCCTTCCCTAACACGAACAAAAGCACCGCATGTCCTACCTCAACAACACTTTCATACAGATGTTGCATCATACTCACAACGCTACGAACACCACCAACTGTTGGGTGTGCGTAATGAATCCAGCTCCCCAGAAAAAGGGAGGAACGCCTTTCAGTCCCTTGCCAATTTCACATAACGGCTCCTGCAGAGCCTTGTTCGTACTGTTATGGGCCTCTGATATTGCTAACATTACTGACTATGATGTAGGAGGACTTAATGCAAAACTGAACAGAGTGCGTTACCCCGATGAGGAAGGGGACCCACAAGTCAAAGGAACAGCATGGGAAATGGAGGAATATCGCAGAGGAAATGCCTCCACACGCTAGGTTTTCCCCAACACTCGAAGGACCAAGGGTAATGGGCCACCTGCTATTGCTGTGACTAGAGCTCGAGCGGACCTTTGTGTGAGCAGTATTGGCCGTGTCCTCGTGGGAAAAAGTACTGTGCAACAGTACTGAACATTACTGGAACAAACAATAGTAGCTTCCTGTCCTCACACAATACCTATTTTATCTGTGGAAGCAAAGGTAGTATCATTTGCCTATTGGTTGCTCTGGGGTTTGCTATGTGTCTTTCCTGCTTCCCCCTGTGTTATTAGCACCTGCCTCCTATCACAAAGACCAGAAGCTATTTAATGACATCTCTTTAAATAGATTCAAGCAGACCATAAATAATGATGAAGTAGATCAGACCGATACAGCCTTGCAGCAATATGTAGATTTCAATTCGGGACTCTTTTTCTTCGTTGGTGCAGCCCCAAACAGTAGAAAGATTAGACACCTGACCCGAGTAGTAGAAGCAGTAACTAATCAGACAGCAATGGCTCTAGGAAACATTACTGAAGAACTCCAGATTACAAGAATTGTAACTCTTCAAAATAGAATGGTGCTCGATGTAGTGCTCACTGATAGTGGTGGAGCATGCCGCATCATAGGAAGTAGCTGTTGTGCGTTCATTCCTGACCACGCCCCTTCTGTCTATGACGCCATTTCTAAATTACACAAAATAGCTGCAGAAATACATCAAGACCAAGGAACATGGTCCTGATCTGACTGGTTACGTGGACTAACCATGCACCTATATACCTTCCATGTACTTGGATCTATGTATTTATTACTTTCCTCCCAAACAAACCAAAGCACTTTCAATGCACTACCCTATTTTTCACCTTATACCTCTATCAATATCTTTAATCTACATCTACTTCCTTCCTTTATGCATCTATAAACTTTCCATGTACTTATGGGTCTATATATTTATTACTTTCTTCTAATTCAGCATATCCAATGCACTACCCTATTTCTCACCCTATACCTCTATCAATATATCATCTACAGTCACTCTCTCATCCATCTCAAACCCCATACCACTACTATGACCCCCAAAACAGCCCTTTCTAGACTCTCTCCGACTCTACCCCTCCTTGCACCATCTGACACCTCTTTTTAGTATACCGATCCCTCAAAACAAGCCTTTCTAAACTCTTCCCTCTGACTCTTCCCCTCCACATCCCTTTTTATTCATCCCAAGCCTCCCACTACTGCTAAGAAGTCTAAACCAAAAATCTAAATCCTTCACTCTTCTATCCCTCCACTATCCTTTTCAATTCAATCAAAATAACAGACTAACGTGCCCACTTATCAAATTTCATATGTCACTATACTAATTCACCACTAATCCTTTATGGGTTCCGAGTAGCGTGCTACTCGCCGAAAAAAGTGCTTCAACACCTCATTAGGGGTAGCAAGCACCATATAAATGCAACCCTTTTTCCCTCTTCTATCCATCCGATAACCTTCTCAATCCAAATAACTGACTTGTATCCACCACTCAAATTACTTCCATATTTCACTATACTAATTTACCACTAATCCTTTATGGGTTCCGGGGTAGCGTGCTACTCGCTGAAAAAGCGCTTTAACACCGCATCAGAGGTAACAAGCGATATATATATATATATATATATATATATATACCTCTGTCCCTCTGCTACCCTTCTCAATCCAAATAGCAACTAGCATATCATCCAGCACTAAAATTACTTTCATATTTCACTATACTAATTCATCACTAATCCTTTATGGGTTCCGGAGTAGCGTGCTACTCGGCCAAAAAAGCGCTTCAACACCCCATCAGGGGTAACAAGCCCTATATAAATGCAAACCTTTTTCCCTTTTTTATACCTCCGCTATCCTTCTGAATCCACATAACTGACTAACCTATTCACCACTTAAATTACTTTCATATTTCACCAGTTCAACAGTAATCCTTCTTGGGTTACGGAGTAGCGTGCTGCTCGCCGAAAAAGCGCTTCGACTCCTCGTCAGGAGTAGTAAGCGCTATATAAATGCAATTACAATACAATACAATTCAGGATTGTGAAGAGCAGATCTTAGGGTTAACAGACTGTAGCCCGGTTAGATTCCAATACAGGATTAATAATTTTTGGTTAAATCATAGGCAGAATCTTCTCCTGGTGTTTACCCCATTAACCACACCCGCCAGCCATGACCACGAATCAAGGTCATCCCTACTCATGTCACTTCAATCAAATTCAGACTGTTGAGGGGTGTTAAACACTGCCAGTACAACTGGACTGCACCTCTACAGAGATAGCTTTCTTCAGCAGATCCTGTGATAACATGTGGGCACCAGATGGTCATGCTACATATCTTACAGAGGTGAAAGGGTTAATTATCTTGGGGAATCCCTCAGGACATTAACATTAACAAAGGCAGACATCACATCAAAACCTGAGGATCACACATTTTAGTAAAGTGCAGATAGTGGAAGGTTGTAGCTCTCGTCATTCCAAAGACAATAATAATGACACCACGGACCACATCTACTCCCTTCTTTTAAAAAAAATTAAGGCCAAACTGTGTTACAGAGAACAAGCAGACAAGAAAGGACAACAGGGAACATATACACCTGGCAATCAGGTGTGGCTTTCCTCTGTTGTATAATGATGTGTAGGACTCAAAAACAGAAAATAGGTTGTTTTTGGTACTTGTGATCCTCAAAAGCATACACACCCCCAAATTAATAATGACCTTTCATAAACAACATCCATAGAAATCCAGTCCTGCTAAAAGACCTGGAAAGAAGAATAAGGTAGGGAATCTTCATCTTAATGTCACTAGTATTTAATTGCAGTTGATTGCCAAGGATTTCACCCCAATCATTGAACAGACCTTTTCTTGTGCAATAAAAACCCTTCCATCAGGGAGAAAGGGTGCCTGTGGTTTGAAACATTTCTAAACCGCATCTGGAGAAAGGTATTGGTTGCTTTGTTCCAGAAAACGGTATGCTACTAAACAACTTACGGATGCTAGGACTTAAAAGTCCCAGCATTCATTGCATTGCAGCCATTTTTGGTAGCTCTCAGTATAAAGCGGTGCCACGCCTGGTTGCTCATACTCACAACCGAGAATCTGGAAAGGAGAGCAGTTGTGTCGATCCAAGTCCAGGTTTGATGCAGTGTAGTCTACAGAAGTAGTGTGTTGGGAGCCCAGCTGCGCATTGTTTGTTCTGATAAGAATCGGAATGAATTCAAAAGAAATTGATTGTTTGTTAAAGATTCTGTCTCTTGATCTCCAACTGTATTTTTTGTAGTTTCAGAGTAATATTTATTGTGGAACTAAATCGGAATCCGGTGATTCAAGGCTTTGGAATCCAACGGAGAAGAGAAAGACCGAGCACTTAATTTACAAGGTAAATTATTTCCTTACTGCTTCAATTATGCAATCCGGATGCCTGAATTTATTTACTGTCGTTTCTTGTCTCAATATATATGCTAAATACAAAGCAAAACGGACCACCCAACACACATTTCACCCCTTAGTTGGCGCACTGGCGTGCGGCTTTCTCAAGGCTGTACATAAAGAAAGAGTTGTATTTCAAAGGCAGGATTATATACATATGATATTCATAGTAAATATGTATAAATGAAGCAGCGATACATTACAATTTACCCAGGCTCTCATCACAACAAATATTATTACATTGGCACAAACCTTTTGGTGTCATGAGCAGTTTAGAAATAAGTTTCATGGGAACAAGTAAAACTTACCTTTTTGATCACTGTATCGAAATCTCTCTAAGGCAATGTTTACAGCAATTTTAACTTCTTCATCAACCCTGATGTCCTTTAGTCCCCTAGCCTTCCCAGAACCCGAGGGACCGGACAGGACACTGTTCATTCTCGGAGACAGGCTAGTAGGCCGTGACATTATGCCTACATAGGAGAGAAGAAGCAATGCAAATTAACCTTGGTCATGCAAATTACAAACTATAATGATTTAACTAAATCATTTGTTGCCAAGATGATATTCACGCCATGAACCAATAAACTTCGTTCTGTGAATAACACTTGCACCGTACACTATTAAGGAAACAGGGGTAAGGATTATGCTTCTCTTTTCTTTCCTCTGAAACACGGCAGGCAATGAAAACAGTTTCAAATACAAACTACATCTCCTATCAGAACTCCAAACATGTCACAGATCCAGCAACCAGCCTCCACTGACTTAACCCACCAAAAATCGGCAGACACAATTCTATTGCCTCCTTCTTTGCAAAACCATTTGATTACACTCCATTTAAGATAAAACTAACAGCTCCACAGAACATAATGCCTCAGACTGAGCTCAGCATCGCGCTCTTCACGAACACCAATTGTGCTTCATTGAAACCCTAGAACAGCTAAAGCCAAAAAACTGATTCCACAGGGTCCTAGTCTTTCCAGGAATTCCTGCATACCTCTTCCATATTCATTCATGCTTCTGCTTATTTTCTGTAACAGAAAGTTACTACTACTCCATGTAGTTTAATAATTATAATAAGAATGGCAAACAAATACATTTAATATAAACATATCACTATATCATGTGTAAATAAAGTCCATCATCACTGGGTGGGATAATCCTCGCCACCATGTCCGTAATATAATAGAATAATAGCTAGACATTTTTTATTCCATAGCAGTACCGGAGGCTAAGACTATGATAGTTCAACAGAAGCAAAATATACAACATACTTAAAATAAATGGTCTTTAATGTAGAATCAGTTGATCAATCAGCAGCCCTCATGAGGTCTTCTAGCCTAGACCCCCAAATATAGGCTTTCGAAGTCAAGGTGCCTCTTGCTAAATATGCCAGATTTGGAACCCTTAATCTCAGTATCAGACAAAAGCAATTTTACCCACCTGGACATGGTTGCGGAAGTCACTGGTCTGTAAGTTTCTGAACAGCAATAATTAATTGCCCGGTAGACTCCTGTCTACATTTCTAGTTCAAGCCTCATATGCTTTTAAACATTGCACCATACATCATTTAGAACTATTAGAAGATGCCTCGTATGAAATACATCTAGTGTGTCCTTGTGTGTTTAGAAATACAAAATAAAACTCCTTCCGTAGATAAAACCCTACCTGTTAATTCCAGAGCTTGGATATTGGATACACTTCTGCAGAAAATTAGACATAACAACATAGTCGACTTTGTGGACAACTGCTCCATAAATAATTCAAAATTGTCTAGCCATCTCTCTCTAAGAATCTCAGTAGCACACTAAAGTCCTATAAGGTAGAATGTTTGGGTTTACCAGGATTAGACAATCTAATTCCCCTCATTAGCTTACACACTAAAAGATGCTTAACCACACATTTACTGTCTACTGGGACATGTCCTGCCAAAATAGGAGACCTGAAATTATTTGTAAGCCAGACCTTTTGTGGCCAACTGTGACAAACAATTCACCCACAGGTGCATGTCTGCCTTCAAAGGACCACACTTGGTTCGTTGCACCAGCATACCCATCCTCTCCAGGCTGAAGAATATTGAAAGACCATGCCTGATGAATGTAGAACACGGCTTGCTGCGAAATTCCAGGCACTTGCTAATGTTTCCTGAAACCTTCCATGCCCTGAGTCTCAACTGGGCCGTCAGAATCAGTTGATATGGTAGCCCTATCAGGTCTCACAAAATGTCCTTAAAGACCAAGAGCTTGATTGGAAGATTCCAAGACATGTCTGGTAGGACTGGGAACCAAGGTCATTCCGCAAAATCGAAGTCACAAAAATCAATTCGGCTTCCCGTTTCCTCACTTGTGCTGTGATTCTCGGAATCATTATGAATAGAGAAACGCATAATGAAGACTCCAGTTCATTTGAAAGTGGTGAGCGCGTAAAATGATTGACATACTGCACTGTAGCGAGCAAGCGTAGCGAGTGAGCCCGCACAACCTAAGGGAAGTTTGGGGGTGTTCTCCCCCCCGAGAATTTTTTTTTTAAAAGAGTGGACAAATGGTGAATTTTCAAGCAAATTTGAGAAAGCAGGAAGGTTAATAAAGCAATTGTGAAAGTGCAGTTATTACATTAATAAAGAGAATTTATCAGGAACATAACTGCCACTAGCGAGATGAAAACACTGCACAGCATGCCAGCAACTTCATGGGCCAGTGCCACTCAATGGGTAGCGACCTCCTCACAGGCTTTATGATGAAATACAAAACAGCCAGCAGGAATCTATCTTATTCAGACCTGAAGAAAATGTTGCCGCCTCCAAAATGCATACACAAATACAATTAAGGATAATCTGCTTACACTGGCACACATTGCAGTGGGTTTGCTAACATCAACTGCAAACAGTCTTTTGACAGAAAATACGACCAGTCACCAGGTGTCGAGTAATGGTTAAATGAATGCCATGTTATTATCCGCCACATATACAGAAGCAAAGGAATAATGCAGCAGAAATCTTGCATGCCATTTTGCATTGTTAGACTACTATTCACCGGTTTCAAATGTAATAAAAAAATACATCAAACAGTGTTGAGGCATAAACATGTTTTAGGCCTTAAATTGCCAGGCTGGACAACACTCAGAGCAACAGTGGTAACCCCTCTTCCATAACAATCATCCACACCACTCCATTACTCACATATTATTATTTATGGGCAAGTCTTCACCCAGCTGACTTCAGGAGCACTATCTGACCCAACCCCACTGCCAGTATTCAAGATGCTTATAGCCAGTCTCTCACATCTTTTCAGCGCAAACCACGCTCAACTTCTTATTTGAAGATGAATCTTCTCAGATGGTCTGAATACCTCCAAAAACAAACCTCATCTGAAGAAGCCTAGGCTTGATCCGGGAACTCATACAACTTCAACCTGATTGATAATGTACACATCTTATGTAAGCCGACTAAAAAGGGCAGCTTTCAGGGAATTTAACGATTACATAAAGACCCATGAATTCTTGGTTGACACTCGGTCCGGTTTCCTCCACACTCATGGGAACGATTCTTCTATCGAAAACACAATGGATGAGCTCAAAACAGTTGGTCCAAAAAGGGCTACCCTCTTCATACTCTTTAACTCCACCTAGATTTGACAGTTAGTCACCCCTGCTCCCTACATCAGAGCAAGCTTTCACAAATAGTAAGTGTAAACAGGTCTTTAGACTCATGATTCATGTTCAGCTATGAGCAGCCATGATTCAGACAGGCCTCAAGTGGCCTCTCAATTATACATGTGACGTTTTGCATAATCTCATCCATATTTTATGATAGAAATTCACATTTTGAACCAGTGTCTGTCACTTCTCAGGGATGCCTCAATCTTGGGTACATCATCGCACAATGGAGACATCAACTACCTATTCAGTTTTCACCTCGCGCCCATTGAGATACAAGTCCCTTCTTCTTTCACTTCCCCAGCGGTTATTACTGAGGCCTTGTCTTTCAGCTACCCACTGAGTAACATGCAGCCCCAGGGTTCAAGAATAAAGGTGGCGGGCAATCCACTAGGAGTTTACTGACCAGTAATAAACATTTGGGGGTGTTCCACACCCCCCTTCTGCACCCCACTCTCACACACACAATACATAAAACTGAGAGTTTTCCATCTATGAAGGGCACACATCTTTGTGACAGCTCGTGGACTAAACACCCTTCTTAATACATCTGTACCACCTGCAAGGGATAACTATGTACGGTTTTTGTCAATGAGGTAAAACTCCGAAGAGCTGCATAACTACTTTATAGGAGTCCTGCCTCCACTCAGTGGGAGAGAAGTGGTGCCGTCACAACGTTATACTCGCAGACAGATGCAGTTGTCCTGAACATACGAAACCTAACCAGCCAGTCACCTATGACTTAGACGGACCCCTCTCTTGTCATCCCTGGCTTCGCTTCCCGCCCTCGCGTTCCCACCGCCGCCCATGCGCCCGCTGCCCATGACTCCCAGCTGGCGTCCCGTAAAATGGTAAATGTCTGTGTCATACGCACCATGACATCCACTAGCCAAATCCCTTCTGGTTGAGGCAGCGCCTTGTACTTCCCTGTCCACCCCCACTTTCAAATGTGTGCCACATTAATGAAACACATCATATAGGCCAAACGTGCAATTACGCATTTACAGACGTTGCGCATTTACGGATTCTTACTTTTTTACTATGATAATCTGACTCTCAATCTCAGCGATGATCAGCGATCAGGGGATCTTTTGAACGGACCAACCAAGGCTGAGAGCGAGGTGTGAATGATCCGACCCGAAGTACACCAGGAGCGGACGAGCCACGAGCAGTAGGTACTAACACGAGGTGTTGTGTGGCGCGGTGACGGTCTGCTGCGACGACGTCACGTCGTCACGTCACCAGAACGAAATAGCCAATGACTGTCTGCATGGCTTCACATAAGCCACAGTGATTGGCCATACGCTTCAATTCAATTCAATTTCAAGCTTTATTTCGACTTATTTTGTCATAAAAGCAACTTACATAGATATAAAAATGACATGTACAATACACAATCCAAGTTCCAAATAATACATGTGAAGATCAAACCACAATAAGTTCTATCCCAGCTATGCTAAAAACATTATAAATTAATTAAAAAAGCCAGATAATATTTTAAAATAATTCTTAAAATATATATAAAAAGGGGGAACAGATAAAGTTCATAGTGTCTGATCAAGCTAGGAAATGGTATAACCAGCCTGTAAGTTTTACAGTTTACAGCCTGTTTCCTTATAAGGTACACATTAAATAGGAATCTACTTATGCTGAACACTATAGGTTGCAAAGTATTTAACTTAAATGTGCGTTCTGCCTCTTTAAAAAACCTAAACCCCATGTTTTTGCATAAGGGTTTAATCCATGGGTCCCTTGGTTTTTTATAAACTGGGCAAAAAAACAGTAGATGGGCATCATCTTCTTTTGCTTCCTGGGAACAAAGGGTGCACAAACCTCTATCATCATTGTCCCTCCAGCTACTAGTATTTGCAGAAATCTGCAGGACCCCATATCTAAATTGTAAATATAACGTTTTTGCTAGAGGGGGGTCTTATCTCATCCATAAATCTTTCAAATACAGGGGTATCCTTGATGGACAGAAATCTCTGCGTCAATTTACCTAGTAAGGAACTAGAAGATACTTCATTCTTAATATGTACCCAATAAGCAGATTTCAAAAGTTTTTTTGAAGATGGTGACATATTCTGAGGATTTTCCCAAAAATGGGAGAACCCAAGCCTTAAGAGCCACTGAGATATGTTTTAGCCATGTAATATTTTTGTACTCGTCAATCCTAATTATTTCCATCAATCCATTCTTATAGTCACTCAGCTCAGGGGTTGTCCATAATCTAACCCAGTAAAGTAATGGCCTTAATGTGGCTTGATGATCAGTCCTTTTAAGATTGATATCCATAAACACTGGGATTATCGGGGTTCTTGTTGGTATTTTGAGTAACCTGCGTATGAAGATATTTTCTTCCTTCTTGAAAGTGTTATTGCAGGAATAGCCCCATACCTCAGCGCCATATAATGCTGCCGATTGAGCCTTAGCTTTAAATAATTCTAGTGCCGGCGTAATTGCTTTAGATTGACTGCTGCCATGCACCTTAAGAATAGGCAATAGATTTTGTTTCAGAATTAGTTTGCTTTTTTCCAATTGCCCCTTCCAATAAGGCATACTATCCAGCGTGATACCCAGATAGTTAACACTCTCCACATACTCCAATTTTTGATTATTTAAGGCCAAATTCTTTCTAAAAGATTTCTGAGGGTTTATGGACATATATTTTGTTTTGGATGAATTTATTTCTAACCCCTTCTCCAAACAGTAATTATTAAAAGTATTTACAAGGTTTTGTAGGCCCTGTGGGGTTTGAGAGATGAGGATTGTGTCATCAGCAAAAAGTAATGCGGTGATCACCTCATCTCCTAGTTTCGGGGAGTCATGTTTGCAATCTCTTAAGAAGGTGGGTATGTTGTTAACATATAAAGAAAAGAGTGTGGGCGCCAACACACAACCTTGCCGTACACCCCGACCCACAGGGATAGCCTTTGAAATTTCTCCTCCCTTACCCCATCTAACTCTAGCATAATTACCTGTGTGGAGTCTAATTATTTCCTTAAGTAACTCACTAGGAACTGCCATATCTTTAAGAGTGGACCATAATAGTTTGCGGGGTACAAGGTCAAAAGCGGCCCTTAGGTCGATAAATGCTACATACAAACTACCCTTCCTTATATTAATATATTTCCAGCAAATGCACATAAATCTAAATACCTGATCAACCGTGCTGGTTTTTAACCTAAATCCTGCTTGGTATTTAGACAAAATCTGTGCCCCCTCTATCCATATTAAAAGTCTGTTTAAAATGTGCCTGGCAAAATTTTTTTGTAAAAGATCTATTAAACTTATAGGGCGGTAGTTGGCTGGGTCATAACGATCCCCTTTCTTAAAAATTGTAACAATTTCAGCCCCTTTCCAGGATTCGGGAATTGGTGTCCCAGCCACTATAGAATTGCATAAAAAATTAATATAAGGTCCCCAAATTTCTATATCATGCTTTAGCAAATCACCGGGGATTTTGTTGGGGCCAGGGGCTTTACCCATTTTAATACGCTTCACCAAGTGCGGCAGAGCTGTGCAATTTTCCTGACTGTCCCCTCCCGATTGATGAGATATCTAACACAAAGAAATAATAAGTGTATAGTTTTCACAGCGAATTTCCAAATTAGTTTAAAAATAAATAAACAACGCACACTACATACATTCACACTTATTGTATGTGCATTCTACTTAATGCAGAATGCTCTGCAGGCGCCGTGTTTGTTTTACACTTAATGAAACCATGCAAAATAAAAAAAATGTACAGGCGACCACTGTTGACTTTTTGTGTGTATATTTTTATTTCTTCCGATCCATGAAGTGCAGCCAGAGAGGTGGCTAATGCAGTGCCACCCACGCGCACCACTCAATGACAGTAATGTGCCAGTCTGAGCCTCAGACTAGCCTCAGACTGAGCGGTGTCTCACTCTCAGCCAATCCAGATGCTGCATTAGCAGCGCCAGGATTGGCTAGAGCAAGGATACTCCCCGCCCATTAGGAGACCGGGGGCTGGGGGAACACCCATTACAACGACGGTCATTTCACGCGGTGCCATAGCAACGCAACTTTCACATCGCAGGAGTCTTTACATCGCATGCTTTTACAACGCATGCTACAACTGCGCATTGACATTTACATCGCTAGCAATTACAACGTGTGCTGCTCCAAACAAGTGCTGCTGGATGACAGATAAGATGACAGATGACATGACAGATAAGATGGCAGATGACAATAGTCATGCTGACAACAAGTGCTGCTCCAAACAAGTGCTGCTGGATGACAGATAAGATGACGCATGACAATAGCCATGCTGACAACAAGTGCTGCTCCAAACAAGTGCTGCTGGATGACAGATAAGATGACAGATGACATGACAGATAAGATGGCAGATGACAATAGTCATGCTGACAACAAGTGCTGCTCCAAACAAGTGCTGCTGGATGACAGATAAGATGACGCATGACAATAGCCATGCTGACAACAAGTGCTGCACCAAACAAGTGCTGCTGGATGACAGATAAGATGGCAGATGACAATAGCCATGCTGACAACAAGTGCTGCTCCAAAAAAGTGCTGCTGGATGACAGATAAGATGACGCATGACAATAGCCATGCTGACAACAAGTGCTGCTCCAAACAAGTGCTGCTGGGTGACAGATAAGATGGCAGATGACAATAGCCATGCTGACAACAAGTGCTGCTCCAAACAAGTGCTGCTGGATGACAGATAAGATGACGCATGACAATAGCCATGCTGTCAACAAGTGCTGCTCCGCGGAACATAAAATACATACATTAAATGCCACAGAAGTTTACAGATGACAGATGCTTCACAGATGACAGATGCTTGCTTTGCCACGGAAGTTGACAAGAAGCATATGACAGATAATATGACAGTGCATATAACAAGTGCTGCCACGTAAGATGAAAGATGGAAGATACGTGCCACAGAACATGACATATAAAGCCACGGAAGATGACAGGTGACAGATGCGTGCTTTATGACGGGAAGATGACAGATGCGTGCTTTATGACATATGCGTGCTGTTCCACAGAAGATCTGCTCCACGGAACATGACATAATAGCAATCGTGTGCGTCAGAGCCCAGGTGTCTTCATCTAACCTGGCAGTGAGTGTGTGCACCAGAGCAAGGCGTGTCCGCAGCAGAGCTGAGAGTATCCATGTATGACCTCAGAGTGTCTGCATCTGAGCTGGGAGTGCCAGCAGCTTACCTAGGAATGTAATAATATGTACTGGGGGTGCCTGAAGGTGTGTAAGCCGGGTCCCCTACAGTTCCTGAGGTGCACGGGGCAACCCTTTAGAGCCTCCCAAACTTTCAGGGGGGTGACAATACCTGGCAGCTATCATACAAGGGAGGCTCGGTGGCCTCTTTACATTTTGTGGGAAGGTTCGAGGAGGCATCAATTTGCGCTATGCTACTGGGTGTCTGCAGGTGACCCAAGAATGTCTGAGCCTGTACTGGGGGTTTCCACCTCTGAGACTATCGGGTCTGTACTGTGAGTGCAAGGGGTATAACATATTTATGAAAATGTAACGTTCGTCCAGGAGGGCATCTTGGCGCTAGAAACAAAACTAACTTAACAGAAGACAGAAGCATCATGAAGTTGAAGCGAGTGCAGCAGAGCAGGGAATGTCTGCCTGTGCGCCGGGAGTGTCTGAATGTTTGCTGATAAGAAATTTGAAAAACTGTTAAAAGGGTTGAAATCCTGTGTACATCGCTTGACATACAGGTATTGAAGACACACCGGAGCGCTTGGTGAGCAGCATGTACTTGTGAAAACAAAAACATTCTTTGTAGACAGCCAGACCCCATGGGCACATATTTTATTTACAACTCGATCCCCCCCATGGGTAAAGTGGGCCCAAACACTCCACATACTGCTTTAGCACCGCATGCGTTGAGTGAGTGAATACACGCGCTCTGCAGCTTTGAAATGAATCGCCCCAAGGCGCTGCAAACTCAGAGGAGTGGGCACATTAAGAATATGTGGCGCAGGGGCTGCATGTAGCTAAAAGGTGAGGACAGGCTGAGGGGTCATGGGGTTACTTATCAGTTCTGGATCAGAGTGCCGTCAGTAGTGTGTTACACTTACACTACCCAACCCTAAACCAGGGTTACAAACATCACGGCCCAGGGAGTTAATAAACTCAGGGGAAAAAAAAGCGATGTAACAGGAGGCGATTTGGTGAACTGCGTTGTAATGATACAAAACAGCAGAGACACTATAATTGCCTGTCAACAGCATGCGCAGTAAATGCGTGCGATTTAATGCCTTTTACGATGTAACAACAGCGTGGTAATTGCTTGCGTTGTTCCAGTTTGCAATGTATCATCATACATCCGGGGGCTGCTGCATGAAGCAGCCCTCGCTCTCCTAGGGGAAGGCTAGTGCGCATGTTCGGGCTGGTCGTAAAAATGACCAGCCCAAAACCGAACATGCGCACTATTGCTGCTGCGCTCACAACAACACAACAGTAGTCTGTCAGTCACCGTCACCAAGTGGGCGTGGCCCGGTGGAATTAGCGGCAGTGAGCCGCGAGTTATTATTAATAACTCGCGGTTCACTGACTAATTCCACGTTATTTTTTATTAGAAGAAGTAGAACGATCAATGGGCCCTGGGCCAATAGAAGGGCAGTGCCCCAATGGACGAACCGCCACTGCCGGTTCGGACTCCCACTGAAGAAAACCTCCAGTTGTCTGTTCAACCTGGATTGACACAGGTCCACAGTGAACAGACCCCTTATCTGATTCAGAGACTGAAACACCTGACCATACAGCTTCCAATCGCTAGGTAGCTAGATTTCCAGTCCACTAAGACATGCCGTTGTCCGGGAATGTATTCTGCTATCACAAGTAGTGGGTGCTGCAGACAGAAATGCCAGTAGACTTTGGTTATCTCTGTTAACATCCTTGACTTCATTTCCACTAACTTGTTGATGTAATGAACTGCAAATATATTGTCCATCTGCAGTAGAATACAACAGTTCACCTTCTCCTCCGCGAGAGTCTTGATGGCAAATTAATCCTATAGGACTTCCAAGCAATTGAAATAAAGGGTCAATTCAGCCTCTGCAAGCTGTGGAGACTGAGCCACATTTGCTCCCAAGTCCCATTTGCTAGTTTCTGATTTGACAACGACCTCTGGTTGACATCATAATCTGGTTCTTCCTTTCCAGGCCTTCAGATTCTTCAGCCAAGACAGCTCTGTTGCTGCTTCCGACAACCTTATTTGATGTACATGCAACAGACCCTTGCGAAGATGTTATATCTTTAGTCGCTGCACTACCCTGTAATGTAGTGGCCTCAGAAAAATCACCTGTATTCTGGATGGCAACAGACCGACAGTTCTTGCTAGAAGTTTCAATGACAAAGTCTGTTTGCTCAAAGCTAATCTCAACTCTCTCTTGATGTACTTCATCTTCTGCATCAGAAGCTGCAACTGATCCTTCATGGAGTTTACCTGAAATCTGTACACTACGTTGGAATCAGTACAGATTTTGTAGTGTTTATCACAAAGTCTAGTTCCTATAACAAATGAATTGCCCAAGACAGATGCAACATTCATTTGTTCCATTTGTGTACCAAGATAATCAAGCCGTCTTAAATAGACTACCGGTCAGGCCCTTTTGCTCTGAGAAGCTCAACCACTGGTTTCATCAGCTTGGTGAAACACCAATGGGTTGATGAGAGTTCAAACAGGAGAACCATAAACTGTAACTACTGAGTTCACTGTTGGAACTGAAGTAACAGCCAGTATGGTGGAGATATGGGACTGGTTAGATATGCATCTTTGAGATCTAACCTGACCATTCAATCTTGTTCCTTGAGCAAATCTCTTAAAAGACGGATACCTTCCATCTTGAAACATCTGTGGAAAATCCAGCCATTGAACTACTGTAGGTTTCGTACTAACCTGTAACCTCCCCCACCAAGAAAATGTTGCTGCAGAAACCCCGAGGGTGAAGTTGAGAGAGGCATATTGCCTTTCTATTCAATAATTGATGGGTTTCTGAGTCCATAAAAGTCTGCTCTTGACAGGAAAAACGTGGTCGTCTGGGAGCAACCTGTTGGACTGGGATAGCATAAAATTAAATTTAGAAATACTGAATTGTCTCTAAAACCCTTGCGTCCTGCTTCAACAGCTGTCAACTGTGCACAAAATGTCTCACTTTGCACTCCATAATCACTTGAGAAATAAAAAAATGGTTACCTGCAAATTCAGATCTTGAACCTCCTGCGGCCGCTCATCTATATCCACCTGTTTTGAAACTGTTGCAGCACACTTGGTTCTAAAGGGAAAGAATGTATCTCCTTTGGAGACATCTTACCTGCATCCTCTTCTGTGTGAGGGAAAAACTCACTGGGGACTTTGGAGAAACGGATGACTTGGCAAATGTTCCCTCCATCGGCCGGCCTTCCCAAAAACGCCAGGTTGAAAACCTTTTTCTAGGGCTAATCAAGTCATAATGAGTGCTGTGAAAGTCATGTTGAACTTCCAACATATTTAACAAAGGGGTCAGGAAGAGCATACCTATGGCCAACAGTCCTGCCTCAGCCGTGGCTAAATTAGTTAACTTGGGATCAATGCACATTAGAGTAGTTTGCTGACGCTTTGCAGAAACTTGCACTTCACATAGCCCAGTAGACATATGGCCCGTTGGGCCCATTCCACTAAAACATCTGGATTGATGGCCATACCTGATTCCTTAACCTCATACACTAGTCCCAGATGTTTGGTCAAGGGTCCTGACTAATGCAGTAATTTGTCCTGGCTTGCTTTTCAGGACTGATCAATATCCTTTTTCAGATCCTTAGAAAAACAATGTCATTAATGAAGTCTTTCAGCTACTTTTCTAGGAAGGTCTGGTCTACACCATTCCGCCTGAAGGCAATTGTACACGTCCTTTTCAAAACTCTTACTGAGTTTGGCTTGAACAAAATCCGGCACCGCTGGCTTTGGGACCAAATATGATAATCTAGGATGAATAATATAGTGTGAATAAAATGTAAGTAAGCAAGTCGGTCCCTAAAGTATATTACCAGATGGCTTATCTTATATACCCCTTTTACAATTCCCCTGTTTAGGAATGAGCAGATTCGCAATAGAAATCTGAATGGTGATCTGAATCATCATTGGCATTAACATCCCCACAGAGGACCTTGATCTGAGCAGGCCTGCGTAGCAATCAGAGCACACTAACCCCGTTCTGGCAAATAGGACTTTGATCATTTCTTCAACAACTCAGAATGAGATTATGGCTTTAGTCACCTTTATCTTTACAAGGGTTATTCTCTGAGGGCACCGTAGCTGGAGAGGAGTGGTTTCGTCATCTTCCTGGAGCAGTATATAGCATTTCATCTGGCATGTGAAAGGTTTGAGAGCAACAGTCAAGGTCTGGTTCACTGAAGCCTGGACAGAATTATCCAGGGCTTCCACCAGCCCATTCCCCAAGTAGAAAATAGAAGGTTCCCCTTCATATTACTCTTCATACTCATTTATATGAAATGACTCAGATTCTGCCATTTTAACTGTGAGCTAGACACATTATGTAAGCACAAAACCCCAACAGCAAGTTAGGGGGAAGCCACCCCAGCCGAAAGCGTGGGGATGGGATTTGTGGATATAATGTGGATGGTATCTGCCTTCAGTTCCAAGGATAACCTTAATTTTGATTATTGCAACCCCAGCTCAATTATTGAGCGAGATGCCAATGGGGAAAAACAAACGTGCAACCTTGAACTCAAATGCTGAGTTAGCCTCATGTGGCCGCTTACACTCTCATTATTGGAACTGCAAGTCACCGCATAATAGCCAGGGGAGTCTGAAGCAACACAGAACAGCAGGACGTGAACTCACTGACCTGGGTATAGTCAGAGGATTATGTTTGTTTGCTGCAGTCCATATGCACAAAGTCCCATCACCCCAACTCCTACTCCACAAAGGACTGCAATCCTAGTCACCTCAACTAAGAGTACATCAGTGGGATTGAAAAACTCCACTTAAATGGAGCGGTCGCAGATCATAATTTACCCAACCGCCAGCTCCCAGCGTGATGTTGACCAAGTACCAAACTAGGATTGAAACCAGCAGTTAAATAATTAAGTAAACAATCAAACCTAAAATGCAAAAATCACTGTGCCAAAAGGTGACTTTACAATTTAAGAATGCAAGCAGAAATACAACTCGGACATACAAGCTACAAATATCATACAATCAAAAGTACCACACTTATCTAGACTGCTGAGCAGCAAAAAAGAGGCAGCAAGATGGTGCCTGTCAGATTTATGCAGTTAAGTCCATGGGAATTGGTAGATGCTGTGCACCATTTGGACGGTGACAGCAATGGCAGTGGGCTTCACTCTGCACCAACATAGTGCATCACCAGGTGTGGCACTGGATATAAATAAATAGAGCTTTCACACTTATGCACAATTCGAAGCAGCACACTGACTGCCTTGTGTGTCCTGAGCATCAACATTCCCTGACCCCACATTCTCCTAGCTGGGGATGCCATTACACAGGCAACAAAAGTAGACCCTGCACTAAAATGTGTACCCGCTGCATCCCATCTGCCGCACGCTACACCAAAAAAAAACAACAGGCTTGAAAGAAATTGTACTCACTCAGTGCACTCAAGGCGAGGCAGAGCCCTCAGACACTATGGTCCTCCAATGAACAACCTTCTTCGCGACATCACCCATTATGGCCAGCTGCTATCATGCCACCAGGTACCCAAATAAAATAAGTGGTAACGCATAAAGATATATATATATATGAAAATAAAGCAGGGAGCAAGAAGGATGGAACTGAATGCAGTAGAATGAAGAAAAAAGACAAAACAAACATATAGCGTAAAAGAAACAGTGTGACAGTAGACCTTGCCTATAACACCTGTGGCCCTACACAGCACAAACAACAGTGACCACACATTTTAACCATCCGCTCTCAAGTCAGCAAGGCTTGCACACTAGTGAAGATCCAAATTACAGACACCCCAGTGCCACTAGCACAAGCGTGTACATCAAGTGGAAAATACCCAAAGATGGGGGACAGTGACTTAAGCAAAACTGCTTTGCAGCATTAAGAAGATTTTCAAATAGTTTCAAAACGTTGCAAACACCGGAGGCGAAAGTGCTATGGACAGGGTAGAAGTAGCACTGGATGCTCACTTTATTCTTGAGCTGAACCTTGACTTTGTGAGTAGTTCAAGCGGTGTCAAGCTAAACAAAAAGAGGGCAAATCAATCAACAGTTTCTACGCCCTTGTATGGGAATTTGCAAGCACATGCAGCCGCCTTGAATATTGGTCAAAAAAGTGGTGCTATAATCTGCCTGACTGGGTTTTCCATCAAGCAACCCGCAGGAGTCCGCCTCTCTTTTTCCCTTTCCTTAACGCCTGTTCCCCTTTATACTAGGACTCTCTTCATAGACCTTGAGATAACTGCCCTAAATCATCGTCCATAATAGAAATTGCAGGGAAATCAGCAAAGGTGAGTGCCTATAGTTATTAACTGAGGCAGCAAACAATAACTCATAAAAAACGTTTTTAACAAGCTTAAGAAGTTGAAACCGCGAAAGCCAGAACACCATGGCGCTCATTCACAAAAGCATTTATGAAAACAGGAAGTAGTACCAACGAGTATGCTTCAAAGTGCTCTTACAGGCCTTTGTGAACTGATCATGAAATATCACACTCCCAATCACTAAAAGTGCAAGGAAGGCACAGTTCTTTTTATTTGTACTAAGTGTATATGAATATTCCCTAAATATTCCCATTTTATTCTTATGCTCAAGGATTTTGGGACCCATTGACAAAGGTAAAAAAAAATCCTAAAGGAGCGCTTTTTTATGAATTCCTAAATGCCTTTTTTAATAGGCCTTCATCTCTACTATGGGGAGTGTGCCATGAATTGAGTGTCACAGACAATTATCTAGTCCTCGCAAGGTACAAGATCATAATCCCTCACTCACTAAGATGTCGATTAACCCAATCAGCATACCTGGGGCATCAAGAGACTGCTAAAATGATACTGTGAGAAGGTCCCCAACATGGACACACTGGTGGAGCAGATAATCAATGAATGAATACTATTCCAGGGCACCATAACAAGGGACAGCCCAGCTCAAATAATAGAAGAACGATGTAAGACACCTCTGATGAAAGATATCTTCTATGTCTCATAGATACATTCATGAAAGTCCGCGTGAAGTGGAGATATGCTCAATGACATCTTTTAACTGCATTACTCCAAAGCTTGTAAAAAATCTTAACAGTCTTTGTCATCCTTGCCATTCTGAAAACAGGCAATGGGCATCCATTGTAAAGAGCCATATTTCAGATATACCTTGATGTTTTAGGCATCCTTTACTAAACGATCACTCCCTGGTGACATCGAGTAGAAAAGATTAATGGGGACTCTGAACAAAACCTTGAGACTATGCATTGAACAGATTTAAAATGTGGAGAGGGTAGTTCACAACTTACTGTGTACGCATCGAAACACCAGTCTTACTTCACACTATACAACTATACTGTCTGGGCTTAACCTTCCGCTTTAGTAGTATTCCTAATTTTTCAGCCAATCCTCCCTGAACTTCCAATATTTACTACTAAAACGTATGCTTACATGTGCCGAGATCTCCACAGTAGGAACAGAGACGTACTCTTCCGGATAAAGGTATTTGAATAGCACTTTGGAGTAAGTTGGTAGTACTATTGTGCAACTACTAAAGATACTACACAATGTAGTTTGTAAATATGGCACGGGGTAAAGAATCTGCAATCCACGTAATGTGCAAAACCACATCACCAAAGGATATCTCCTTGCAGGATAGAGAAGCTTGGCAACAGTGGATCCCTCTGAGAACAGGCTGGTGGCAGTATAACCCTACCTCACACTGCCTATGAACTACTCCAAGCTTTTAGTACTGAGAGCATTTGGGGTTAGTTGAGATTAACTGAGTACAACAAGAAACACCTATGAGTCAGCCTCTGTTATCACATCATGGTAAGAGGTCTTGATTCACAACAAGGGCACAAAAGGAAAATCTGGATTTATGAAATGAAATTTGTGAAATTAAAGATACTTTGTGGATATATATGTAGACTGCCTATGGATTTTCATTGAATAAAGTTACTTTGAAGCAATAAGCTTTGAAAGTGGATGAACTAAGGCGGTCCTCTTGGACTAAGGTTATATTGTGGAAATAAATGGTCCGGTGGGACAACCGAGAGTAGAGTCCGCTTCAACAATAGTTAAATAACAAATCAGGAGGATACACAAGTGTGCACGCTTCTAAGCTGGCACCGCTTGTTGTTCTGTTTCAGATTTCCCAAAAGGAAAACGTTGAGATATGGATGCCTTTGAAAGGCTGCACTTGAGTTTCTAAGTGAATGCTGGTATTGACCTCCTCATGTCCTCTGTCCACTATGAGGAATTACATGGGGACTCACCAACTTCAGGGCAATAGGCAGCAAGGCGATTCCGATGGGGTTTCTGCCGCCGGCGGTCACTCTTCGGATGCGGGGTACGGTGGCGAGGTCTCCGGAGTGGAGCTGGCGTGTGGGGGTGTAGAGGCTGAGTCGGCTGTTGAGGTACGTTGGTCCGGTGTTGTGGAGTGCCTTCTGTGCATGGGTGAGAAGTTTGAAGGCTATCCTCGTGTTGACAGGGAGCCAGTGTAGGTCTCTCAGGTGGGGTGTGATGTGGCTGCGGTGAGGGATGTCGAGGATCAGGCGTGCAAAGGCGTTCTGGATGAGTTGAAGCCGTTTCAGGAGTTTGGCCGGGGCTCCTGCGTAGAGTGCGTTTCAGTAGTCCAGTCTACTGCTGACGAGGGCCTGGGTGACCATCCTTCTTGTTTCGGTGGGGAGCCACTTGAAAATCCTGCAAAGCATGCGGAGGGTGTTGAAGCAGGAGGAGGAGACGGTGTTGACCTGCTTCGTCATGGAGAGGTAGAGTCGAGGATGACCCCTAGGTTGCATGCGTGGTCGGTGGGAGTTGGGGGTGTTCCTAGTGCAGTCGGCCACCAGGAGTCGTCCCAGGCCGATGGGGTAGATCCAAGGATGAGGACCTCCGTCTTGTCTGAGTTCAGCTTCAGTCGGCTGATTCTCATCCAGTCGGCGATGGCCTTCATTCCTTCGTGGAGGTTGGTTTTGGCGGTGTGGGGGTCCTTGGTGAGGGAAGAGGATCAGCTGGGTGTCGTCGGCTTAGAAGATGATGTTGAGGTCGTGACGTCGTGCGATGTGGGCGAGTGGTGCCATGTAGACGTTGAACAACGTTGGGCTGAGGGATGAGCCTTGGGATACGCCGCAGATGATCTCGGCGGCTTCGGAGCGGAAGGGTGGGGGGGGGGGCAAGCAGACGCTCTGTGTTCTGCCGGAGAGGAAGGAGGAGATCCAGTCCAGGGCTTTCTCTTGGATGACGGCGTCGTGGAGGCATGTTCGTAGTGTGCGGTGGCAGACCGTGTCGAAGGCGGCTGCCAGGTCCAGGAGGATGAGGGCCGTGGTTTCTCCGTTGTCTAGCAGGAACCTGATGTCATCGGTGGCAGCGATGAGGGCAGTTTTGGTGCTGGGATTGCTGCGGAACCCGGACTGGGACGGGTCCAGGATGCTGTTCTCCTCGACAAAGCTGGTCAGTTGTTTGTTGACGGCCTTTTCGATAATCTTCACCGGGAACGGGAGCAGGGAGATGGGTCGGAAGTTCTTGAGGTCCTTGGTGCCCGCCTTGGGTTTCTTGAGGAAGGCGTTGATCTCTGCGTGCTTCCAGCTCTCCGTGAAGGTCGCTGCCTCAAAGGAGATGTGGATGGTTTTCCGGAGATGGGGTACGATGGTGCTGCTGGCTTTGTTGAAGATGTGGTGTGGGCAGGGGTCGTCTGGGGATCCGGAGTGGACGGTGTTCAAGATCTTGATGGTGTCGTCGTCGTTGATGTTGGTCCAGGAGATCAGGCGTTTGGTGCGGGTGGTGGTCGTGGGAGCGGGGGTCTCAGTGGTTGCCGGGGTGGTGACGGTGTTAAAGCTGTCGTGGATGTCTGCGATCTTGCGATGAAAGAAGGTGGCCAGCGAGTAACACAGGTCTTGTAAAGGTGGGATGTCGTTGGTGTTGGAGCTGGGGTTGGAGAGTTCGTTCACGATGTTGAAGAGCTCTTTGCTGTTGTGTGCGTTGTTGTCTAGCCGGTCTTTGAAGGAGGTCCTTTTGGCGGATCTGATGAGGTGGTGGTGTCTGCGGGTGGCGTTCTTGTGGGTGGTGTAGGTTTCCGGTGTTCGTTCACGGATCCAGGTTTTTTTTTTAGTTTTTGACAGGTTCGCATGGAGGCCTGGAGGTCTACGGTGAACCAGCTGGATTTCTTGCTAGTGTGGGTGTTGGAGGGGTTCTTGAGGGGGGCGAGGGTGTTGGCGCAGTCTTTGATCCACTGTTTGAGGTTGCGGGCGGCGGTGTTGGGGTCGGTCGGATCTGCGGGTGGGTTCCGGGCGAGGGAGGTGGAAAGCTGATCTTCGGTGAGTTTGCTCCAGCAGCAGCGCGGCATCTGATAGGTGCGGTGGTGGGTTTCCAGAAGGTGAAGTGGATGAGCGGTGATCGGTCTAGTGGAGCTCGGTGGTGTGGTTGAAGGAGACGTGGGAGCTGGCGGAGAAGATGGGGTCAAGCATGTGGCCGGCAGAGTGGGAGGGTGTAGTGACGAGTTGTCTGAGTCCGAGGTTGGCGATCAGGGTGGAGGAGTTGGTGTCGTTGTCGTTCTCGAGGTGGAAGTTCAGGCCCCCGAGGAGGATGTAGTCCGTGGAGGCGAGGGCATGTGTGCTGACGAGGTCAGTGATGGAGTCGCTGAACTGTGCTCGTGGTCCGGAGGGTCTGTAGATGAGGGTTCCTCTGAGGGTGGTGTTGGGATCGGTGTGGATCTGGAAGTGCAGGTGTTCGGCGGTGCTGAGGGTGTCGTCGGTGTTGGTTGAGACTTTGAGAGAGTTCCTGTGGACAATGGCGATTCCTCCTCCTACTCCATTGCTGCAGTCCCTACCGGTGATCTTATAGCCTTCCGGGATGGCTATGGCGATTTCGGATGCCGAGGAGGGGTTCAGCCAGGTCTCCGTCAGGGGTTAATAGGATCGTATGTGAATGTAACGATATGTACTGCATTATGTTCACATTATGGAAGTGTCCCTTTCCGGATTGTTTAATTCTCTCTATCAATTATTATGTACTTCTACCATGTCAATATTGGTCATGACATATGTTTACAATTGTGTTGGTATTCTGAGCAACGGCTTAATAAAAAGACTGTTAAAAAAAACATATAGAAACTGATCTAGTTTGTCCTCCATGCAGTGGTCAGTGGTCTTTAGGTCTGCTGAGTCAGAAGGTTCAGAAATCAACCCAATACAGGCTGCTAACCGCCAGCCGAGTCTGAAGCATATCGTTAGAACTAAGGCCAAGATTTGAAGCATGTGAAAATGATGTTGCTGTTACCTTGCTCTGAGCCCAGCTAAGCATATGGCTTGGATTAGCATGAATATATCAAAGATAAAATGTAATGTTGAGCGCATGCCTTGTGACATGCATGGGTTCAAAAACAAATTGAGACCATCCAAAAAAGAAACCGGCATCACTAGAGGTACATCAATTGGCTTGTCAGCCTACATATTGAAGTCTCCTAACACTAGAAAGAAATTGAATTTCCCAAAAAGCATCAACATCTTGAGCAACAATTTGAAAGAATTCAATAAGTGGCATTTAAAAAAAAAAAATCTTTTTATTGGTACGCAAGATTGCTGTAGATAACAAATCAATACATACTGTCCCTTCTATAGGCCTCGGTATGTCTGCCATGCTCCCCAAATTTTCTCCCCTTTGGGCACCCTCTGCTTTTATAAATCGTCAAATCCGCTTGCCAGCACCAGTCTAGATCACTTTCCCATTCCTCCACTGTTGGAGTGGCAGGCGCCCCCCATCTCTTTGCCACATTTCGCTTAGCAACCAGTACCATGGCCAGTACCAGCCATTGTTTTACATGTCTTGGTCAATCGTTGTTTGCCGCCGTTATCAAGAGGAACCACTTGGGCTCTAGTGGGACTTCCATGCACGCCACTTCTGATATTGCCTCAGCTATCTTTACCCAGTACTCCTGCAGGATCGGGCATTTCCAGAGCAGGTGATAGAAAGACCCCTCAGACTCACAGCCCCTATGACACTGCATATTCTCGCTCCTATGCATAGCTCTGTGTAGCACTTTAACCCCTTCGCCGCGGCAGGAATTCCGCCGCAGCGCTGGAGGGGGTTTGGGGGCAGCGCGGTGGCGCTGTGCTCGTGACGGAACCGCTCCGTCGCGAGCCACGGTTGAGCTGTGCTCATGACGGAGTGGTTCCGTCACGTCTCCGCCCACTGCGCTAATCGCCCGCACAGGCGGGGAATTAGCGCCGCGTGGGCGGAGCGGCAGCCAACGGCCGCAGCATGACGGAACCACTCCGTCATGAGCACAGCGCAACCGTGGCTCATGACGGAGTGGTTCCGTCATGAGCGGGGAAGGGGTTAAGCTGTATAAGTCGGAACCTAGCCCTCTCTTGGACCCTGCAGCACCTCTACCCATTGCTCATCTTCCATGGTACCCACATCCTGTTCTCATACCAACCGCGGGCCACCCATGGGGTCCGGGGCATTATTAATTATCTTTTTATAAAACAAGGATGTAGTCTTGTACCTGCTCGGACAGTATCATGTCTTCTAGTGGTGAGGCAGTCTCTAGGGTCTCTCCTTCAATGATGTTTCCGCAATGCATGTCCCAGTTGAATGTATTTAAGCCATACCCCTTTCCCCATCTCGTTATCCCTTTGTAAACTGCAAACGTGATGTATGCTCCTCCTCTCCAAATGTCTCCTAACGTTTCAAGTCCTAGTAATTCCCATTTGGCGAAGCCCTCTAATCTACATACTCCTTCAGAAGGTCACCCTCCCACAGCAGCGTCGTCCCGAAGAGTTTGCTCTCCCATCCCAAGTACTTCGTAGCCGCCTTCCAAGACCTTGCCACTGTTTTGGTATGCGCCGGGAGGTGCTTATATACCGGTTTCGTGTATAATAAATCCTGTGGGCCTCGTGTTCCCATTACCAATCTATCTACCCTGTACGCTGGCTCCGCCCTGTCTTCAAACACCCAGCCATTCACTTTCACAAGCTGTGAGGCCTAATAATAACTGCGAATGTCGGGCACTGCGAGGCCACCCTCAAAGACCCCTCTTTGAAGCTTGCTTAGTGCTATATGTAGGGCCGCCCCGCACCACAGTAACGCCCGGAGCTCTGAGTCCACCCTTCCGAAGAAGGAGAGGGGTGTCTCATATGGTGTGTTTTGCAGCGTGTAGAGCAGACGTGGGAGAGCCATCATTTTAAACAATTCTGCTCGGCCCATCAACGTCAGGGGGAACGTGCGCCAGTGTTTAGTGTCAGTTATGAACCTATCGAGCTGTGGCCCCACGTTCTGATAATGAAACTCGTCAGGATCCTGAGTAATGTAGATCCTAGATACTTAAAACCTCGCTCCTGCAAGGGCACAGTACATCTCGACGTCAAGGTGGGGGTTCTTCCGGCCACTGGGAACAACAGTGATGTATCCCAGTTAATCCAGTAACCTGAATATTCCCCCATATATGCGAAAGATCTGTAGGATGCGGTCAATTGATTCATTTGGTTTCCTCACATATAGCAAAATATCATCTGCATAGTGGGATATTAAGTCTTCCCACTCTTCCCCTACCAGTATACTCCAGATCAATGGGTCTTGCCGCACCCACGCCGCTAGCGGCTCCAGGGCTAGTGCGAACAAAATTGGAGACAGTCAGCATCCCAGCCTAGTTCCTCTTTGCAGGGTGAATGCGCGGGACACCTTTGCGTTGACCCTCACTCTAGCCAAAGGCTGGTTAGAAAGAAGCTTAACCCACCCAATGAATTTAAAGCCTAGGCCGAATCGTTCAAGGAATGGGTACAGATGATTCCACTCTACGCTATCGAAAGTCATGCTGGCATCAAGAGACAGGAGGGCTGTCTGGTCCCTGGGGTATTTTACCGAGCAGAGATTAAGTCTGTTTCCCTCACACATACCACTTATTGTTGGATATCTCCCAAAGTCGTCCGTCCACACATTGTATTCCAGAAAGGGCATGCACTTTTGATCAGAATCCCAACACTCCTGGAACCGCACGTATATCCCACATGTGCCTTCAGAGTGTTTCCGTATCTAGAACCTTTCAGTGATTACCCCGGAGGTGTGTCTCCTACATGAGAATAACATCAGGAGCATGGCGTTTAATACATTGCAACACTGTCGATCTTTTCAATCTCCCATTTAGGCCATTAACATTCCAGGACCATATCTTTATCGAGGACTGGGATTGTCTATGGGTCGCCATCAAAATGTGTGTTCACTGTGGGAGTCTCCCTCTCCAGATGGGCCCTTCCAACAACTACGTGCCTATTCTCACTCTTTTTGTACAGTTCTAAGGAAACTTACTCAAATACACACTCACCCCCCCACCCTGCTTTTAAGGTTAATGAATTTCCAACTCTCCAACCCGCAGAGTGCCTTGCGCCCCGAACATACATAACAGGTCTAGATGATAGATTGAGGGGGTGGGCGATCCAGCTGAACCTGCAAACAATCAAGTAGTATTCTGCCCCCTTCCTTCCCAGCCCTACTTCAGTTGGTAGCCCCTGTGAGTCTCAGTGGAGAGTCTCTGCCAAATAGTTCAGTTGCATACAGCCCAGAGTCTCAATAGTCCCCAGCGTCACTTTGGGGCGCCACCAAGGCCCGGGTCTAGCATGTTTCAGTCTTACCGCCGTTCCGAACTCCCCCTTCCGGATCTGATCCTGCACCAGCGGGCCAATCGGACTTGATGATGTAGCCCGCTGGCCTTGTTAGATGGCTGTTTCCCCGCTCCTTTTAGTAAATCCTGTTCCTCAACTTGAGTCTTTGCCCTGTTTCTTCCCAGTGGTGTGCTATCCCTCCAACCACTCCCATGCCTCTTCTGGAGTTGTGAAGTGCCAGGTCTTTCCCACTGCTATTAGCCTCAGTATCGTTGGGAAGAGCATCATATATTTCAGCTGTCTGGATTGTAGCTCCTTTTTCACCAGGTCAAAGCTCTTTCTCTGTTGTTGCACTTAAAGAGTAAAGTGCGGGAAGAACCTGATCACCTTGTTTTCGTATGGTAGGTCTCCTCACTCTGGCAGTATGGAGTATCGCATCCCTGTCACGGTGGTTAAATGTTCTGGAAATTATCGTACACGGCCGGGTTCCAGGTCTGGGAAGAGGTAGTGGCACTCTATGTGCACTCCCTATAGAAAAGAACTTTGACAGACTTGAGGGCTGCAGCTTATTAACTAGAAGATCTTCTTGGAAAAAGTCAATGCTTAGTCCCTCTGCTCCTTCGGGTACCCCCAGTAGCCGTATGTTGTTCCTTCTCGCTCTCCCCTCCTGGTCTTCCAGTCGCACCGCCATGTGCAATGTTTGCTGCTAAGGCGGAGGAACGTCGCCACACTGCTTTTAAGCAGTGTAACAAAGGGAAAATAAAATGATAATAATTGATTGTTATCATTTTATTTGTTCCAGTGGGCGGGGCTGTTCCGTTGGAAGGGCAGGGGAGGAGTGGTTTGCCCACTCCTAAACACAAATGACTGTTTGGCCGGCCCGACACACAGTCATGCACACCTTTCCTGTGCTCCACACCGGCTGCATTATATCCTGCATGGAGAACATGCCCAGGCTACCTGTTCCTGGCGCATGCACAGGCGCACGCACAGGCGCAGTTTTCACAAGGATTACCGAAAGGGAGAGGAAGAGGAGGAGGGCAGCCCGGGGACGCCGCAGTACAGAGGTAAGTGGTTTAAAATTTATTTTTAATTAATGTTTACTCACTTGTTAAAAGTGGGGTTAGAGGCGGGACCTGGCCAACTCCGCTCCGCTGCAGATTATACGGGGATTTGCCTTCTCCACGTTCTCTGTGGAACGCGGAGAAGGCAAATCTCCACACACTCGGCGGGTTGAGAGGAGGTCTCCGCCCGGGGTTAGTTTATTGTTAGTTGGCTTCTACCACGGTTTGTCATGTTAACAAGGACAATTTTATTCCCATGCTTTTTAAGGTCTTATGACTTTACTTATCTGTGATTCATTCTCCAGGTTTTTAATTTGTAGAGTATGTTATTGCTCACCTACATTAGTATGAATGTCTGATCTTTTTCACTTGTTCTAGACTGGTTTTGTTCTAGTTAGAGACTTTTTAATGGTCTCATCTCACAGATCCTCCTCTGGGAGATGGTATGCTTTGGTATCTGAGTCTAACGTAAGGAATCTGTGGCTAGATGTCTTTATCAGATGAAAACGTTACTTACGTTCTTTAACGCATTATCTGGTAGAGACAATATCTAGCTCCAGCATCCAAAACGTCAGGTTCACAATCTAGTGTTTACAAAATGTGCAGATCCTCCTTAAGCTCAGAGTCTCTATAAACTGAGACACAAACTCTACCATTTGAAATAGCAGGGCATGTCGACTACTGGGCCTAACTCCTGGACATGTTTCAAGTGAGTGTGGATGCCCATATGGGCTTTCTGAAAATGCTGGCTGTCTACATGACCGACGTGGACACCAAAACAGAGAATCTATGAATTCAAATGAACAGAGCTCTGCCTCAATACAAACTCCACTCACATGTACGTGCACCCCTTGATCGACAAATTAAACTCCCTTCCACCTGTATTACAATCCTTAATAAATGAGATAAGAATTTACTTTAAAACACCCTCACCTAGTGCGACTGACACAGATGGAGCTCATGGTCACATAACCAGCGTAACAGCGAGCCGCTTGAATACACAGGGTTATTTCTCATGGGCCCTCGTACAATTAACTAACAGGGTCATACTTAGGGAGCCCCGGAGGCAGTTGGCTTAAGCGAGCAAGATCTAGACGGTAAACCCTTGCTCAAGTCCCCAGTAACCCCGGTCAACATCAACAGCTGAATTTCCAAAGGTATGCTGGACAAAAGGTGCTCATTGTCTTCAAGTCCATTAGGCCTTCTCACCAACAATAGTGCCTAGAGCGAAGTAACAAACAGAAATTCACCAGAAGTCAAAAGCAAGACACTTCTCACAAAAAGACAGCATGAACAGCTGCAAAAGGCAAGAAATAAACTTACAACTACACTAATCTTCACAAAGGACACCTTACCATTTAATAAAAGGGGGGCCGCCAACCATACTCCACAATTGACAACTCAGAACAACTTGATGGAAAAAGATCATATTCAGAGCAGGACGAAAAAAAATCTTCGCCAGTTACAGAGCTAGGCCCCAACAATACAGGGGCCCAGGACACTAGCTCACTGTATGCACAAAATTAAACTAAGACTCCCAGGGCTAGTTCACCCACGAATACAATGCTAAATGTGGAGCCAAGCAGACACCTTAAAACAACAAGAACCATGGACAGACCCTATTTTGGGTCACTAGTAAACTCTGAAACTTAGCCAGAGGCCCCACAAGACCCAACATTTGAAGAGCAATCTGACTTCATTCAATCTGCCTTTGGTGATAATACTAATCTGACTATTTCATCCTCATTACCTACAAGATATGAAAAGCCCTGCCCTGGTGTGCTCATAAACAACACATCAAGGCCAAGTGGCGAAGCCTCCAACCCCAAAGGTGCAGTACTGGCCCACTGCCTCGTAAAGAGCCCTCTGTTATATTTGTCGACAGGTGAGATACCGCAATGAAATAGTTCCCAGCTGACTGAGAGAAGATGATACATCCACCTGAGAAACGTTTCAGACTCTCTTTATTCCTAACTACGTCTACAGAGCACTCCACGCCATCTTGAATCAGGGGGAAATCATTAGACTAATAATAAGTACAAATAAGCTTCAATTCATCGTATCAGCACATATTGAAAGGAATGTTTATACCACCAAGACGATACGAAGAAATTGAATCTACTCTAGTAAACTGGAGTTCCACGGAGATAGCAGCCGCCGTCTTGATGAACATTGACCTTTTTTCATCTTGGGGCATATAACCTTCACCACACAAATCGAGGAGGCATATCCAGCAGTCTTTCAGTGTTCTCCATTCTGAAGGATGCAGTCGGAAAAACCCACAACTCATAGTAAAAAAGGCTATAATCAGCAAGTCACAAAGAACAAAGAGTCCCATCTATGTCATACACTCCTCTCATTTATGTCATAAATAGACTTCTGTTCATTCAGAGGCTACACCCACATTTGCAATGCAAAGGTTTACCACTGAACACTGTTAAATATAAAAATGTATATAAAATGTATAAAAATGTCTAGGTTTATTAAACATAATCAAGGCTTTATGCTTCATGCAATCATATTCCAATTAAAAACATATTTCATAAAATGTTATTCAACTTGCAATTATGCAAGTCAATGCTGTATATGTTAAAAAGTTATAAATAAAAGCCCTAAGAGGAATTATATACATAGAAGAGGAGAAGTGACATATGGACAGACCAGTGACTGGCAAATATAGCAGTATCGCAATGTGAATGATATATGTAAAGAAAAAAGGTATGAGAGGGCAGAATGGGGATACATTTTGACAAATTTGGTTGAGTATGCTGGCAAGAGGCAATCTGATGTAAAGATATCGAATGATGTGAAGAAGGATTGGTAGCCATGTAACACTCTAAACCTGTTCTTGTAAATGTGTCTAAAACAAGGTCTTAGCTTGAATTCTGAAAACAGTTTTTTTTATCTTATAGAGACAATATATGTTTTATAGTTTTAAGTCCTGAAGAAGGTGGTACCACCGAAACGCTGCGTTGACAACATCCGATACATTTTATTTTTTGTGTAAAAGAATTACTGAAATATTTGTAATTGTGAAAAATGTAAAGTGGTATAGAGGTACTATTGTGATTTGTGTACAGTGCTTCTATGATTTTTCAACATATACATCATTGACTGGCATAATTGCAATTTGAATAACATTGTATGGAATATGAAACAAGGTCCTGTGCACACGTATCAGGATAATGGTTTAAGTGTGTCAGACAAGTCATGGAACAAATATCAAGCATTCTTTGTCATTTGAAATTATGGAGGTCGACATCAAGTGTATCATAAGCATGGATTTTTATGTCAATCCAGATCAATACAGAGAGAAAACAAACCAGCCGACACGTGTTTCGTCACAACGTGGTACAATTGTGACTCTTCAGGGCTTGGAAGGAACAAAACAAAAAGGTATAAAGCAGAAAACAAAAAACAAACGGATAATATGGACCACTACATTGCAGTGAATAACGGAAAGTGAAAACCGTGGGAATATGTGGAGACCCTATATATGTGGAAAGTACATGTATTCGGTGACTTTACACTGCATAGAGACGCACAAAAAGTGGTGAGGTGAAAGTGTGGACATAAAATTGAAAACACGGAAAGACACGAAGAGAAATATTAAACGGACAATATTCAGAAGTTGGTCAAAGGGAAGAAAGATATTTTTAAATAATAAACAATAATCAATGTACAACACACATTAGCGATGCTCCCCCGAATGTTGATCTAAGAGAAGAACATGAAGTTTGAATTTAAATAAATCGAAACAGTTTATGCCTAGAAAAAAACCCACAAATTCTTAGACTTAAGACAGACGCTTCGTGATGGCTGTGAGACACGCGTGACATGATAAATCTATGTTGAAAATACGGTGTAATAATCTCAAAAACCATCTAAAGGTAATACCAAGCAGTAAACAAAACGTATGAGGAACACCAAAGCTGTAGAGCTAATGGCCACAAAACGTATTTATGAAACAATGCGCGTAAGAGGGAATTCCAGAATGAGAACTATAAATCAAAATTATACGTAGTATTTCTCAATAGCAGTAAGGAAGCACATATTTAATTTGCATATAAGCCCAACGGGTACATGGAGAAAGAAAAACATATTCATGACAGGAGAATTGTATGTTAAGTGAAAAGAAAAGAAAGAAAAATGTAATCTACCTGTATGTTAATCGTAAGGGTTCTGTAAAACGAGGCACATGGGCAAAGAAAAGAGAGAGAAGTATTAGAGAAAGGTCCCAAATAATGAGCGCACGCATCAAAGCGAAATTACCGTAGTGCAAATGGACATGTAACCCACCGCTAAGCCGGTGTTACTCCCGACCCGGTTGCGACACGGGTTTTAATCAAAAGAAAAGGGCGGAAGGGTGGAGGGCAACCTTCCATGTGTCCCCCAGGTGTACGGGATACCAGTAGAAAGACGGGTAAGTCTTAGAATAGGAGGCGGTCTGCATAGGGCAAAATGGGGAAAATTAAAATGCAGAATTCGGAAAGCAAATACTGTAAAAAACGGGGGAATGGTGTACCAAGAATGGAAGAGGGGGGAACTTACCTGTATGCCAGGATCTCGTGTACGAGATGGCGTAATTTTCTCCAGAGTTTAGGAAATGAACAGGAATGGCCGGAAGTTAAATGGAGGGTCACGTGTGCGTATGGGCGATAAACTAGAGCGTAAAGAGTTGGTTCCGGTAAGGAGAACGAAAGTGAGGACAGAAGCGCGCACTGGAAGCGTGCTGAGAAACGGGCATGATCAAATAGGAGTCTTCCCTGTGAGCGGTATATAGATAAGCAATGGAATGAAATCATTGACGTGTACGTGGTGTGGGGGCCAAAAAAGACGAAAAAGAGGATGGTAATCCCTATCCTAAATTAGTTCACTTGAAGGAAGGAAAATATGAGCATGAGTAACAGGGAATAAAAGTAGAGAGCATAACAAAATTGTAAAGTGGGTGTGGTGAAAAGAGTTGCAAGTGTCGTGAGACCTTAGAAGTAGAGTAAGAAAAAACACATATGTATAGGGAGTAGAAAACAGGGCGTAAAGCCTACATACGTATAAAAAAGGAGGGAGGCATATAGTGATCATATACATACATAGAGCATTTAACTAATCTGGTTCAAAGTATAAAAACAACATGCCCAGATGCGGTATGTAGTGCGTACCTAGTAATAGCTACAAACAGTCAAACGACTTGGAGTCCTTAGGCACAGAAAAAACGTGTGGAGAGACAAAGGAACGGTCAATCAACAGTAACCTGTTGTTACTATCTTGTGGACTTAAAATACAGACTTCACACAGTATCCAAACAGTATGCGGAAGAGAATCTAGGATACCCAAAAAGTACTGTAGCTCATGGTCGATGTTAAGACCATGTTTAACCGACTGCAGACGAATTATCCATGAAGCTTCTTGTCTTCTCAGTCTCAATTCGCGATTTCCACCTCTAATGTTGTTGTTGGTGATGTCTATTCCAAAGAAGGATAAGCCCTTGTGTGGTTCCTGTGTATTGCATGTTGCTATATGCGCTGCCATTGGATATCTAGCATCCTCATTGTGCATTGCCCTGATGTGTTCTTTTAGAGGCCTGATAGTACTTCCTACATACTGTTGTTTACATGTGCGTTGTTGGATGTACACAACAAACTTGGTGTTGCAGTTAATGTTGTGGGTAATGTTGAATGTGTTTCCATTCCAGCTTCTGAATTCTTTTGTTCCATTAATAGCCCATTTGCAGACTCCACAGCAACCACATTTGAAAAAGCCTATTGTGTGAGGTGTCATCCAAGACGTGACAGATATGGAACGTGGTACTGTGGGACAAAGTCTGTTCCTTAGAGTTCTACCTCTTCTGAAGGTAATTTGAGGTCGGGCAGTTATGTTGGCGTTCAAGGATTTGTCGGCTAGTAAAATTCCCCAATGTTTATTGAAACTTTTTCGCATTATGACACTGATTTCATAATAGTCCGTGATGAGTCTCACAGGTTGTTTGTCTGTTTTTTTGTTGGTTTTTGGCTGAAGCGTAGTTTCCCTTTTTATATTGCTTATTCTGTTAGTAGCTTTTCTGATAGTCTGTGGTTTGTAACCACGTTTGGTGAGTCTGTGCTCCATGTCGGATATGCACCTCTCAAATTCAGCATCTTCACTGCAATTCCTCCTAGCTCTGGTGAACTCTCCATAGGGAATTGTTTGTATTTGGTGCAGGGGATGTGCGCTGTCTGCGTGGAGAATCGCATTGCAAGAGGTCTTTTTACGGTATAGTCTGCTGTGTAGATAGTTATCCATGATGTATAGTTCCATATCCATGTCATTGGAGTTCAAGTATACACAGAATGAGTCCAGATTCTCCTGTGAGCCCGACCAGAGGAGTAAGCAGTCATGAATGTACCGCCCCCAGTAGATGATATGGTCCGTCCATTGAGCTGCTTTCCTCCCCATACCCATTCTGTTTCCAGGGCGCTCATGTACAGGTTAGCAAAAGAGGGTGAAAACCTAGAACCCATGGCCACTCCCTTTATCTGTCTGTACCATTGGTGGTCGTACATAAAGTAGTTATTGTTTAGTATAATCTCCATCATACTGATCACCATGTTGGTGTGTTGCCATAATGAGGCTGATCTGTGGTGAAGAGACTTAGTTACCACTTCAAGGCCTAAGTCAGGTTTGATGGACGTGTAGAGAGAGACCACATCGAGAGTGGCCATGATCATGTTGGGTTGCCACTGTGTATCTGCTAGGATATCTAATACATGTTTGGTATCCTGTATGAAGGATGGCAGATTCTTGACCATAGGGATAAGAAATAAGTCCACGTACTGTGCTAATCTTTCTGTCGGTCCCCCAATGCCCGAGATTATCGGGCGTCCAGGTGGGAAGGGTGCTAATTTATGTACTTTGGGTAGAGTGTATAGCCAAGGGTAAGTTGGTTTGGCTACTTTCATGTATAAGGCCTCATCTTCGTCAATGAGACCTATGGTCTGCCAGATCTGGAGCTTTTTATTAATAAGACTAGTTAAGGGACCAATAGGGTTGTGACTGAGGTGTTCATAACAGGTCTCATCTTGCAATTGACTCATTATCTCATTGTGATAATCTAAACGGTTCATGACAATCACATTCCCACCTTTGTCCGCCTCTCTTGTGATGATGTGGTGTTCAGCGCTGAGCGTTTTGAGAGCTATTCTTTCGCCTCTGGACAAATTGTCTTTGGTTCTGTGAGTGTTAGCCTTGGACCTATTCTCATATTTATCAAGGTCTCCCAGTACTAAGTTGTAAAAAACATCAATGGCATTTCCACCAGGGAGGGTAGGTGTCCATTTTGACTTAGTCTTTAGGCCACTAGGGATGGTTTCATAGGGATCAATGTCTAGGTCTTGTAGCAGTAATTATAGACTACGTGGAGAATCGTCCGTCTCAGTGATGGACAGTAATAAGTGTGTGTCATTCCCATCTTTAATGGTTTGGGAATCCATAGAGTTAGTGTTGTGGAGATTCTTTGCTTTGTTAGTAGAAGGGGGCATAAGTTCAAAGTGTTTCTTCAGTTTCAAGCCTCTAATGAATTTGAATAGATCTATTTTAGATCTGCATAGGTCTCCTGATTCGTGAGGATTGAAGCTAAGGCCTTTGCTTAGAAGAGAGATCATGTTGTTAGTGAGTGGTAAAGAAGAGAGATTCACTACTTGGACGTCTGTTTTGTCTGCTATTGCTTCATTCCATCCCCAGATCTCAGTTTCTTTTTGTATTGTTCTTTTTCCAGCTCTTTTCCCTCTATGGGTTTTTTGTCTCCTGTACCCTGTCTTTGTTATGTTCTGGTTTCGCGTCTGATTGTCTGTACTTCTCTTAAAAAACTGGATGTTGTTGCTTTTGGGTTGGACTGCCCTGGATTCTCTGATTCACTGACGCTCGTGAGTACGGTGTTGAGAGATGAGGTGCTTGAGGAGACAGAGATTGTCTTTGATCTGAAAGTGCAATCGGTTTTTGAAGGCTTCTGAACTAGTTGGTCGTATTTACGAGCAAAAGTGAACACTCTGCCTTCTTTATACTCCGCATCGTCCCTCGAGTTGTCTTATTTTCCTTTTTTTTATGTCATTCTGGTGTCTGGTGTTTGGTCAAGATCTCGTTTAAAATTGTGTAATTCTTTTCTGTTGCGTCTTTCAGGATTCGTTCTTCTATCTCTTTTTCTAAGATTGTGATTTCTAGTTGTAGTTTTGTCACTTTTCGTTTAGGATGTGGATTAATGTTTTAGAGTTGTTAGTCAGAGTTTCTTCCCATTTTCCCAACAAGTCGTCATGGAGGTCATCGAATGTGGGAAATATTTGTGAGCGCAGTCCCCTGGGGACTCTATTAAGCCTTAGGTACTGTTTCAAAGTGGCGCTGTCCCACCACCGAGAGTTTTCTGTCTTTTTTAATCTTTCCAATTTAATGAACTTTTCTTTGAGTCCTTCTTTGCGTTGAGTGTTGTTGTTAGTGGCTGTATGTATGGAATATGCTTTTAATTGGAATATGATTGTATAAAGCACAAAGCCTTGATTGTGTTTAATAAACCTAAGCGGATAGGGTGGTCGATCTCACATCTGGGGAATCGGGTTCGAGTTTCGGCAACAAAGCTCAACATCCTGTGATTCTGAGCAAATCACTTAATCTCCCTATGCCTAACAAAAATGAATGTGTCCTTGTGTAACGCAACTGGTGCTCATGTAAAGTGCTCCGATACCTTCAAATCGTTTGCGCTCTATAAAAATCTGGAGGAAAAAAAAAGTCAATGTATGGCATATATGAAAAGAGTGTGTGACACAGAAGGGACTCTTTGTTCTTGGTAATTATCATCGACCCTGTCCCTTTTTATTATAAGGGCGGGGATGTGGAACTCCTATAGCCCAACGCCCAGAACATATTGTTTGGCGTCAAGGGCAGCAAGTTTTCATGTGTAATTTGTGCTTGGGACAAGTAGGCCGAACCCCCTACAGCACAAACCCTTTCTTCGTATGGTAAAAGATTAGAGAAGAGTTGGTGAAAACCCTTTAAACATGCAATTTAGTAGGTTTGCACATATTCAAAAACGCATTCTAACCCTGGAACTATTGCTTACCACTACCTTCAACCCCAGTATGAAGCTCTGCAGAAAAGTGGCAAAATAAGGGAATTGCTAGTGGTATGAGCCCGGGCATAATCAGAAAGGATATATCAGAGATCTTATTTAATGACATTGGTGCCATAATTTGTCGCTGCATTACATGGCACATAGGGGTCAACTGGATTTATGACGCAACATGCCCTATGGACAAGTAGATATTTTATTAAATTCCACATCCCCTGTAAGGGTATCTCTCATGTAGTTGTGTATAATCAGCAAGTCGTCACAAATTCGGAACACATTTACATCCAGTGTGACTGTAGGAACCTGGGTTCACCAGGCCCTAAGGGCAGTAACGTGGCGCGAGCCGGTCGGGCAACCAGAGGGCTATGTGTTAAGCAACCATACACCACATGCTTCTCATGGGCTAGGAACACACACAATAAGGGACGCCACACCGTTCAATTATGCAAATACTTCAAGTTTATCCAAGTTTAGTTGGTCAGATGCAGCTCAGGAAATAACAAGGTAATACATGAATTATAATACCATCATGACATTACATTCGACACTCTGGGTGATACTTATGCAGTGCCTAACCTTGTTCTAGCGCTGTTCGCGCTTACGTAAAGTCTTTCCCTGAACGGGCCGTCTAACTAAGCATGATACTTGAACGGGGACACATTGGGCTCACTAACATGGCGCCTGTGGAACTGAGCGCTCCTCGTAATCAATGGCCCCTAATCCTGTGAAGTAAAGCATATGAAACAAAGCGCTACGCGCAACCATTTGTAGGTAATTACAGTCGAGCAGAGCATATAATACAATACGTTACTCGTGATCCTGGTGTAGAATTTCCTTCGTGCAGAACATAAAACACAATGCGCTACGCGCATCCCTTAGCATGTAATTACTGCCGAGTAGAGCATATAACACAAGGCGCTACTCGCATTTCCTGGCAAAACAATTACTATCGAGTAGAGCATGGAACACAGTGCGCTACTCGCATCTCCTGGCAAACAACTTCGTTCGAGTAGAGCATGTAACACAAGGCGCTACTCGCATTTCCTTTTAAGGTAATCACTATCGAGTAGAGCATATAACACAGGGCACTACTCGCGATCGCGGGCATGTGAATACTTTCGAGCGGAACAGGTCATACAGTGCGCTACTCGCATCCCTTGTCACTCCAGCGGGGGAAGCAGGGTCGGTGGCGGGAAGCGCCACACGAGGGTAATGTTAGTCAGTTCCTTTAGGCGGCTTCCAGCGGGGAGACTGACAGGACTTGCGGAGCGGGTCCCTATGCTCCGGTGCAGTTCACTAAGCACCGCTCTCAGTCTTACAAAAGGGGGGACACGGACAGGATCCCTCGGCGGGGTCTCTCCGTCGCGCAGGCAGGGGAGGGGATTCCCACGGAGAGGACGACCCGGGCCAAGTGCGGTGCGGTTTCCGGACCAGCAGGGGGCGCACCAGGGGGGATCTCGGCCTCCGGGCTTACCTCCGTCTCGGCGTCAGCAGGCGTCCGTCCTCACGACGTTGGGGGAACTCGGCCCCGACCTTGCGCACCTCCTCACTCGGCTGCGACGGCAGCGACGGGGCCCCGGGCTTCTCCTGGGCCTCGCGACACAGCAGGGCACTCCTCCAGGCCTCCAGGCCGCAGCGGTGAGCGTGCTGGCTTCGTCGTCACAGGGGGGGCTCAAATTAAGGATGGGGTAAAGTGCTCAGCGGAGCACGCTGCCGGGGGTCCCAGACCAGGGTAGGAAGCGCGGGGGTCACAGCGCTAGTACCTGGTCGATCCCCGGTGTCTTGGCAATCGGCTTAGTATTTTTTTCACTAAAGTAGCTTGGACACGCAGTCTCAGCTCTGGCATTCAAGGCTTACAGCTCGCTCTGGTCATGCAGTTTCAGTTCTTGAAGTTAGATTTCAGTTCTCAGTTGACAGATGAGGTCTTGTGGCGCAGATGTATCTGGCGCCCTTAAGGGGTTCTGTTACAGGGGTAGGGATGGAGAGGGCGACTAGATCCTTCCTAGTCAGGTTGGCAGAGAGTCTCTGGGTCCTCCTACTACTGGGCAAGATCAGTGGGATTCACAGGGCACCTCACTCACTTAAGAGGCAGTACCTAAATCCTGTCACTCTCAGAGGCATAAGTCCCTGGCTAGGCCCTACCGCCTACACTCCTGGTGGATTCTTCCAGCTCTGCTTCACCCCAATGGCCAACTCACCACAAAAGCTTCCCTCCCACTCTTAAGTAGCCCTAGGTCAGGTGACCTCTAGCCAAGGCGGCAAAAGTAAAACCCCACCTCCCTTCTAGAAGGTTCCAGCTTCTTCCAGGAGCTTCCCCACTCTAACTATGGGACAAAAAGGCGGGCTGGTATCGCAACATTGTTGTGGGTCCCAGCCAGCTCCTGGCAGCTAGGGTGCTACTATCAAAAACGACCACCCTGCAGTAGCAGGGGTCTGTGGCAGCCATCTTGGAAGAAGTAAGCACCTGCACCTTTACACTACAAAAACGAAAAAAAATGAGGGAAAAAGGGCCAAGTCCAACATAACCCCCTTCCAGCCGAAAGCCAGGGTAGACCGATCAATGCCTTGATGGTCTTCCCTGCTTGGGGCGAGAAAAGGTGGACGCAGGCCCGCAACGGCAGGAGCACCCGCAGGTTCTCCTCCTCTCTGGAACCTGATGGTTCCCTAACAAACCTCCCTGGACCAACGAAACCACCCCACTGGGGCTCCCTAGCTAGTCGTGGCCAGGACCGGCCCCTGGGCCGTCCAGATGTCTCTGGCCCGGGTGATCTCACGGAGTGGGGGGCAGTAGCCCCAGGCCTGTAGTGCCTGTTGACCACTCCGGTCCTCCTCCTTGCAGTCCTAAACTGCCTCTGGTCCTTCCTCCTGGGGTTCACACCCTTAGGCTGACCAGCCTTCAGGGGCGAGGCTCTCCTCCCCCTAACTCTCCTTCTGGGGTTCCTCACCCTACCCTGCGAGGCACCCTCAGACCACCACTTCCTCCTCAGTCTAGGGCCTTGACTCCTCAACTGATCCCTCAACCTAGGGTCTAAACCCTTAGGCTGAGTCGGTGCCCGAGGCGAGACCTTCCTCCCTCTGCACCCCCTCCCAGAGTTCCGCACCCTCCCACCGGGAAAGGTACCCCTGGAAGTCAATCCTGGGGGGACACTGCTGATAGATGTCCCACCCGCCAGGTCAGGCAACCCCTGAGCCTGGCACCCCAGCACAGGATCTAAACCCTGAAACTGGGCCAACCCCAGAACCTCAGGCGCGCTGGTTACAGTCGCCCTGGGTCCTCCTGACACTAGGGGCTCCCCTGCACTGGATGGCACATCGGGACAGCCTAGGCTCCCAACCTGGGGCTCCCTTGCGGAACTCTCCAGGCCCTGAGACTTCGGTTGGGGCACCTCGGGACACCTCCCCGTCTCACGCCTTCCTACAGATAGGTCGTGAGGCCCTACAACCCTCTCTCCCTGGGACCTAGCTGGGCTATCTGCCACTTCTCCCACCTCGCTGGGTTGGGAGATCCCTGCACCAACCCCTTCAGGTTCACACCCCAATGCCTCCTCAGACACCCTGGTGATGTCATCCTGGGGTAAATAAACTTCTAGCTCCTGTGGAGCTTCCGGTATGCTGCCACCAGTGTCCTCACTGGACACACTCATCTGGAGGGCACGCAGCTCCAACTCCTTCATCCGAAGCTCGTGCGCCATCCTCCTCTCCTCCATTGCCCATTTCTTATTCTCTCTTTCCCTTTCTTTTTCATGCTCCAACTTGGCTAGTTCCCATCTTAATTTCCTCTCTTCCCTTCTGTCCTCGTACTCCTTTGAAGACGCGCTCCTACTAGACCCTGTCCTACTACTGGCCCCAGAACGTCTCCCTGGGGGCACATTTTCAGACATATCCACGTTCAAGAGGTCAACCACCTCCTGGGCGCTCTCCTCCTGAGGTGCATCTGGCGCCTCCTGCCCCTCATCCCCTCTCCCTTCTGGGTGGGCTTCTACCCATGCCCTAATGGCGGTGCGGAGTTCCGGTCCTTTGGCCTTCCGCATCCCAGGCACCCCCAACTCCTGCGCGAACTCCCTTAGTTGCTTCACTGTGTACCCCTCGAGGTCAGCTAAGCGGGATTCCATTCTGACAGGTGGGGACCTAGACACTAAGGAGAAAATTCCTAGGGTATAGGCAACAGTTACCGGCTCACCAGGCTTCTTGCACTCTCAACCTGGACAGTGGAACTAACAATGCAGCAATCAATGTTTTTAGAGCTTTGGAACACAACAGGTGTTTAATTGTGGCGCCCTTCGCCTCACGGAAGGGTGCTGTATGGTCACAAGTCCCAAGGATCCCACCGCTCGCCAACAATGTAGGAACCTGGGTTCACCAGGCCCTAAGGGCAGTAACGTGGCGCGAGCCGGTCGGGCAACCAGAGGGCTATGTGTTAAGCAACCATACACCACACGCTTCTCATGGGCTAGGAACACACACAATAAGGGACGCCACACCGTTCAATTATGCAAATACTTCAAGTTTATCCAAGTTTAGTTGGTCAGATGCAGCTCAGGAAATAACAAGGTAATACATGAATTATAATACCATCATGACATTACATTCGACACTCTGGGTGATACTTATGCAGTGCCTAACCTTGTTCTAGCGCTGTTCGCGCTTACGTAAAGTCTTTCCCTGAACGGGCCGTCTAACTAAGGATGATACTTGAACGGGGACACATTGGGCTCACTAACATGGCGCCTGTGGAACTGAGCGCTCCTCGTAATCAATGGCCCCTAATCCTGTGAAGTAAAGCATATGAAACAAAGCGCTACGCGCAACCATTTGTAGGTAATTACAGTCGAGCAGAGCATATAATACAATACGTTACTCGTGATCCTGGTGTAGAATTTCCTTCGTGCAGAACATAAAACACAATGCGCTACGCGCATCCCTTAGCATGTAATTACTGCCGAGTAGAGCATATAACACAAGGCGCTACTCGCATTTCCTGGCAAAACAATTACTATTGAGTAGAGCATGGAACACAGTGCGCTACTCGCATCTCCTGGCAAACAACTTCGTTCGAGTAGAGCATGTAACACAAGGCGCTACTCGCATTTCCTTTTAAGGTAATCACTATCGAGTAGAGCATATAACACAGGGCACTACTCGCGATCGCGGGCATGTGAATACTTTCGAGCGGAACAGGTCATACAGTGCGCTACTCGCATCCCTTGTCACTCCAGCGGGGGAAGCAGGGTCGGTGGCGGGAAGCGCCACACGAGGGTAATGTTAGTCAGTTCCTTTAGGCGGCTTCCAGCGGGGAGACTGACAGGACTTGCGGAGCGGGTCCCTATGCTCCGGTGCAGTTCACTAAGCACCGCTCTCAGTCTTACAAAAGGGGGGACACGGACAGGATCCCTCGGCGGGGTCTCTCCGTCGCGCAGGCAGGGGAGGGGATTCCCACGGAGAGGACGACCCGGGCCAAGTGCGGTGCGGTTTCCGGACCAGCAGGGGGCGCACCAGGGGGGATCTCGGCCTCCGGGCTTACCTCCGTCTCGGTGTCAGCAGGCGTCCGTCCTCACGACGTTGGGGGAACTCGGCCCCGACCTTGCGCACCTCCTCACTCGGCTGCGACGGCAGCGACGGGGCCCCGGGCTTCTCCTGGGCCTCGCGACACAGCAGGGCACTCCTCCAGGCCTCCAGGCCTCCAGGCCGCAGCGGTGATCGCGCTGGCTTCGTCGTCGCAGGGGGGGGGCTCAAATTAAGGATCGGGTAAAGTGCTCAGCGGAGCGCGCTGCCGGGGGTCCCAGACCAGGGTAGGAAGCGCGGGGGTCACAGCGCTAGTACCTGGTCGATCCCCGGTGTCTTGGCAATCGGCTTAGTATTTTGTTCACTAAAGTAGCTTGGACACGCAGTCTCAGCTCTGGCATTCAAGGCTTACAGCTCGCTCTTGTCATGCAGTTTCAGTTCTTGAAGTTAGATTTCAGTTCTCAGTTGACAGATGAAGTCTTGTGGCGCAGATGTATCTGGCGCCCTTAAGGGGTTCTGTTACAGGGGTAGGGATGGAGAGGGCGACTAGATCCTTCCTAGACAGGTTGGCAGAGAGTCTCTGGGTCCTCCTACTACTGGGCAAGATCAGTGGGATTCACAGGGCACCTCACTCACTTAAGAGGCAGTACCTAAATCCTGTCACTCTCAGAGGCATAAGTCCCTGGCTAGGCCCTACCGCCTACACTCCTGGTGGATTCTTCCAGCTCTGCTTCACCCCAATGGCCAACTCACCACAAAAGCTTCCCTCCCACTCTTAAGTAGCCCTAGGTCAGGTGACCTCTAGCCAAGGCGGCAAAAGTAAAACCCCACCTCCCTTCTAGAAGGTTCCAGCTTCTTCCAGGAGCTTCCCCACTCTAACTATGGGACAAAAAGGCGGGCTGGTATCGCAACATTGTTGTGGGTCCCAGCCAGCTCCTGGCAGCTAGGGTGCTACTATCAAAAACGACCACCCTGCAGTAGCAGGGGTCTGTGGCAGCCATCTTGGGAGAAGTAAGCACCTGCACCTTTACACTACAAAAACGAAAAAAAATGAGGGAAAAAGGGCCAAGTCCAACAGTGACAGACACGTCTGGAGCTGTCTCCTGCTGCACTCCTCTGCCAGACAAGGCAATTAAAGCCCAATGATACATAAGAGCATCTCTCCCCCCCCCCCTCCCCCCCGAGATTCTCTATGGTCTGTCGATCTACAATGCAAATGTTATAAAGGTTATCATAAGCAAGCTAAATCTAAATTTCTCTGGATATTGGGCGTAAAACTTGACGAGTGGTAGGTTAAAATCAATCACTCTTGGATTTTATTGACCATCTACATCAACCTTGCAAATAGTGAAAGAAGAGAAATAGCAAAGCAGCTGCAGCCACTTCCGGTCAACCTGAAGGCCAGTTATAACAATGCCAAATTCATTATTTCTGGGTATTTTAGCACAAACCTCCCTTTATGCTAATATTGATCAACTCGACTCACATGATCTGACAGGGCAAGCCTCCCTTAAGAAGATCCCAAAAGCGCTAAAACCAAACAAATTTGGCGAAGGATTTTGACCACTGTGTGGCCACTGGTCTAAGGATTTCAGACGGTTGCTTTGACACTGACTGTCCCCTAACAAACACCTGCTTCACAGTTAATACGAGCTTGACTACTGACTTTACCCTGGCCACCTTGCGTCTCTCAAAATTACTAAACTCCTTCAAAATGAACCTCTGCCTTGAAAGCAAACACTGTCCTCAAGTAACAGCACTGTCCTCCGAAATACAGCTTCACCAGAAGGCAAGTTCCCTACTAACATCAGCTACCTCCGAAAACATTTTTTATTTTTTTTTAATGGAAAAGTCACCCGACGCCAGAGATAAAACAGCAGTGCGAATGTCCACTTGAGCAGGTCCTAAATGTTTGAACTAATCCAGTGTCTGCCTCAGCGTGACGAAAATCTTTTAAATCTATATCCAAACTCTAGATGGGACCGGAATGATTTTCATGCCCAAAAAAAGAAATTTAAGAAAAAATCCCACAAATTGCCTTCTCGAAGAAACCTTTAGGTCTACCAGGAACAAATTATAAGAAGCAGATTTGGACGGCCACTCATGATGCATATAATAGGAATAGAGCAAAATTTATCCAATAATTCCAAGAACTTCGTTAACAACTTAGGAAGGGAAGATTTTACTGCCCTTAACACCAGCAGCAGCAAACAAGCATGGACAGCACACTTTGAGGGGCATCTGAGGACTACCGAGGAGTGGGTGAATAGAAGACTCACCCAAACTTCCCTAACCTGGGCCTCAGTAGGTCAAACAAGCTGTGCAATCACCATGTACACTGATCTGCGACTCAAAAAAATCATTATAAAAATCTGAAGGAGTCCTGGGCCCTAAAGGGCTGTCACAATCTCTCTTTAAGATGGAGCCAGTTTCTGCGCGGCTGCCCTCATCGCAATGTTCAACTACATCATGAATCAAAACATGATTCCCGAGTCACGGAGAGGGGCGATCCTGCCCCCCTTCTATAAAGGAGGTTGTAAATCCAATCCACAGAATTGATGGCTTATAGCTCTTTTGGACAATGAGGCAAAATATTACCCCAACCTCCTATTGAATAATCTTTGTGCAGGGGCAGAAAATCCTCCCATTTAATCAGATCCATCTTCCGCCCTGGGATGGGCACTTCAACAAATCTAGCAGCCCTTGTCATAATGGCCCACAAGGCCCTCAAAACAAAATTCTCTCTGCACGCCTGCTTTTTTAACCAAAAGGCAGCCTTTGACCGGGTGGACAGATAGCTGTTCTGGCGGAGGTTAGTAATTTGAGAGATCACAGATAAACATCTGATAGCAATCCAATTGCTTTATACCAACACGTGGATCATGATCAAGCTTGGCATTGAGAACAGTATATCCAGGAAGGTGAAAAACAAACATCGCTCTGAAACATGGCTGTGTGCGCCCCCAACTTTAACATTTCTATCTCCGGTCTTCCAGCCAAATTAGGTCCGGTAAATGCCCACGAAGTCCCTACTCGACTTGCTTTACGCATACGACATTGAACTAAGCCAGACCAAAGTTGGCCTGCAAAGATGTTGAACACCCTGGACGAACACACAGTAAACAATCTACTAGAAATAGACCTACAAAAGACATATGTGGTTACTTTCACAAGGAATAAGATCAGGTCCGGGCCTTAGCAGCTAAATAATGTCAACCTGTCTCGTTTCAGTGAGTAGAAGTATCTCTGTGAAATCATCCATTGTAGATGCTCCTTTTGTGTCCTAAAAGTGAATATGAAAACCAAGGTGGCTTCTTTTATTAGCAGCTTTCTTTACATTACAAAAAGGATTGAGGTCTAAGTCAATGACGCCACTGTCTGGAAAATCTTAACATGCTTGGCGGTGACACAGCGGCACTGCCAGCATATTGCTGCCCCAGACTGTTGTGCCAGAGCAGAGGAATCTCAGATCCCCGGCAGCTGCAGCGGTCCTATGGCGGGGGGACCGTCGCACTCATAATGCAGTGGTCAGACTGCCAGTGCTGCACTTTCCGCCACGCCACCGGGAGTTTGGCAGTCCGATGGACTGCCGCACTCATAATCAGCCCCTTAATCTCAGAATCTATAAACAGCTCTTTAGTATCTCCTTCCCAAATTTGACTTGAATTGAATCTTATAAATCAAACCTCACCTCGCTGGACAACGTGCTCTGGGAAGAAAAACTAACACAGGCAGGAAATCGGATTTTCAGAGTCTTCCTCATAAGTAGTTTTAAAGCACTTCAAGCACAGTTATGGGACCTGCCAGAATCTTTCGCTGTGTTTAAAAAAGAAATCAACAACTGCTCGTGCCAGTTATCTTTCCAGGAAAACAAAAACATGTTTGCCAAGAGGCACCATGCCCAGATTACGATAAATCACAACAGCAGTTCAGCAGAAAATCCTACCTGGACATGTGCTAAGTGACCAAAACTCAGTTTGTGAACCAATGACTGGGTGCCTATCCAACTCTGCATTATCAGCCAAGGTGGCAGGTAGATACTAATGATCAAACAACGGTTGTGTGCTTTGGTATTTGCAAAGGTTTTAATTAGTTATGCAATAAAATATATTTGACACACACTGGGTGGTACCCAGTCCAAAAACTAGCAGCATAAGTCCACAAAAAATGGAGGTGACAACAAAAAAGGGTGCCTTTGCTCACAATGGCTTATAAAACTTGAAGACACTTTACTCCAGATTTAACATTCTCTTCCACACTGCTGAAGAGCAGACTAGTAATGTTTGCAATGGCATAGACACAGTGTTCGACCAAGATTACATAACAGGCCTGGTGTGACGCGGACACTGCTGCTCGCACTGAACAGTTCTCTGACCCACAAGGAGTATATTGGGCCATGACAGAGGTGTCTTGCAGCAGACTAGTAATGATGAGCCATGTAACGCAAGATTTCAGCTCTTTTGTCAGGCTATCTATCTATTCCTGTGGACTATAGGTGTGTTTCTTGTAGCAAAACTAATCTAAGATTAGCAAAAGAAAATCTATAGCCCGCCTGCCTTACGTGTCAATCAATAATCCTTTTTGTAAGGTGCCCCTTCCACACCCTGGATACCTCCACAACTTGCTTCCAGAATTAGCCATCACCCGATGAAAACAAAGATACACACTGCCCACAAGTTAGCCAAGAAATAAACCAATATGCAAGGGTTACAATTGTTCAATCTCTCTGTAAAAAACGGAGAAAGCTTTTTCTAAAACATGTTTCCTGATCATAGAAGAACAAGGAGAGACAGCAGCAAGTGCCTGCTGCAAGAAATGCTGCAAGAATATACCCACTTAGCGAGCATTTTATGAAATGCATCATGTCTATGCTAATATAGTTATATAGGACAGGATATCATTTATAAAGCACACTAATACCCAAGGGTGTCAAGGCTCTATAGCAGACCATGTGGAAACAGGATGAAAGTTGAACAATCAGCGAACCCAAGACGAAAAGAGTCAGGTTTTCAAATGTTTTTTTAAAATCGAAGAAGGAGTCTACGTTAGAGATAATAAAAAGGGTAGGGAATTCCATAAGTTGGTGGCTGCTACCGAAAAGGAGCAGCCACCCCATATGGTCCTACGAAATCAGAGGATCACCCATTTTTTCTGTGTGGAGGATCTCAAGTGCCTCCTCGGCACATACCATTGAAAAAGGGACTTCAGGTATGAAGTGCCCTTACTATGCATGGCCTTAAATACCATGCATAGAGCCCTAAAGCAGATAAGTTTCCTGGCGGGAAGCCAGTGGAGAGAACGAGTCCCTGGCTGACAGATGCTTGGGAATCTTCAGAATAAGCCGCATTCTGTACCACCTGGAGTTTATTAAGGAAACACCACTGATGTTTAGGTACAGAGCGTTAGAATAGTCCAGCTGAGATGTGACCAATGACGATTGACTGGTGCAGCTCAGCCAGAATAAATGGCATAACCTTTCTTAAGATTCTCATAATGTAAAAACATGTGCTGACCGTGTGACTAACCTGGGCATCAAAGCTCAGATCACCATCAAAGATGAGCCCCAGATTTTTAATATTAATACTGAGCATTTATACAGCCCAGAATACCTACTAAAATATGTTTTGAACCTAATATCCTTCAGCTACTATAAACCTCAAAAGGTATTCATGTTCTCAACCAAGGACAAATTTAAGTTTGAGTTTACCCTCCTACGATTCACACATGCCTTTCTGTTTAAATGCAGAATTTTGTATTCTGCATTCAAACATTTATTAGGATAAGGCTTGTGACCTTGTAACAAAATTATCTTTTTTTAAAAACACTTAAACTCACAGCACTATATTATTAGGAATCTAATATGTGATTTGAAGGTTGTGTGCTGTGCAGCATTCACATTAATCTCCTAAAATATGTGATGTTCGGTAAAACCTTCGAACACATGATTACACTTTTGGTGACAAGTACATTAACTACTGTTAGAGTGTCTCGATACCTTCAAATTTCAGCAGCTATACATTAACCACTGCCTCTGAAGTTAATGTTCCTACTGGGATAATATTAGGGCTACATGCAGGTGCGCCTTGCAAATATGGACATTTGGCTGCCGGCATTATCAATTTGACTGTGTCACTCAACAGCTCCAGAGCCTTGGAGCGACAGGGAAAAAATAAAAGCTGTGTGCAGTTTCTGGACCAATGGTCCGCATTTGGCTCAACAAACTTGTCTAGACATTGTGTAGCTTAGAGCACTGATGCACAGCGCTCTTAACAGAGGTGCTACCTAAAAAAGCATTCTGCAGCTTTCTAGCAGATTTCTGCATACACTGGCACTCAGAAATCAACAGCAACTCTAGACAAAAGGCAAGCTTGGCCATCACTGAAATGGTTTGGTTTTCAATGAACGTCCATGTTGTCTTGCCATTCTACCTGGGGATCAGACCAGACCTCTGCAGCTAAAGCATTGGAGGGTGATCACCTAAGGACAGAGAGTCTCCAAGTGCCATCCCTTTGAAGACTGCTATAGCAAAACAGACATTTGGAGTGCTGCATAATGAAACTGTGTGCGCATCTCAGCAAGCCGAGGTGAGGTATGAATGGCCTAGAATGGAGTACTGGAAATAAAACCAGACAGTAGTCATATAAGTTTAGGTCAATGGGGGACAAGATGCAACTGGGAAAAAGACAATGATGAAGATAAATGGAGTCCATAAAAATGCTTTACAATACCATAATACAATACAAAACAAATTACAACTGGGGATCTGATGGCCTGAATTCTTTCATTGTGCAAGAGGGCTGAAATTACGACCATATCTTAATTGGTGCAAAAACAGTGTTTACCTTTCACATGGGGGTTGTTCATGATTATATGACACTCGTTTAACAAGCATTTACAATGCAATGGTCTCGGCAATATTATAGGTAGAGCTATTGGTATTGCTCATTATTTTTTTATTATTTTTGTATCCCTAAATAAATGGCATTGTCATTTCTATTGGCATTAGCTTTTTTTTTGCATATGTGATACCTATTGCATTAGCAGAGAGAGAGTGAGGTAGTGAGATAGAGAGTGAGGTAGATAGAGAGTGAGGTAGTGAGAGAGTGAGGTAGTGAGAGAGTGAGGTAGTGAGGGAGAGTGAGGTAGACAGAGAGTGACGTAGTGAGATAGAGAGTGAGGTAGATAGAGAGTGAGGTAGTGAGAGAGTGAGGTAGTGAAAGAGTGAGGTAGTGAGGGAGAGGGATGTTGTGAGGTAGTGATATATAAGCATAGAGTGATGTGATGTAGTGAGAGAGAGAGGTAGTGAAAGAGAGAGTGAAAGTGAGTTAGTGAGATAGAAAGAGTGAGGTAGTGAGATAGAGAGTGATTGAGGTAGTGAGTGAGAGAGAGTGAAGTTGTGAGGTTGTGAGCTAGAGAGTGAGGTAGTGATGTTTTGAGAGAGAGAAGTTGTGAGGTAGTGAGATAGAGTGGAGTAGTGAGGTAGGGAGAGTTATGTAGTGGGAAAGAGTGAGGTAGTGAAACAGTGATGTAGTCTTACACATAGAACTACACAATACTCTTTTTCAAATATTCATTGGGCTGTTGGCCTTTCCAGCTGTTCTCTGTGAAGTAAGCCAGCCCATGTACAAGTAATAAATAAAACCGAAGACTAAAATCTATAGTAGTCTATTTGCACAATATAAGCGTATTTCCTAGTTTTCTTCTTGAGCAAGACTTAGTGTGGACATGGGCATTGGGGTCTATGTAACAGGTTCTTTACATTTTCTGTTTGGTCTTCTACTCGAAGCAGGCTTGAGAAGTCACGATTCCAAGGTTAAACGCTCAGGCATTTAATAAGGGAATCTGCCATCGGAGGTTCTTTCTGAATTCCTGAGAGAGGGAGAAGGAGAGGGGAGAGAGGGAGAGGTAGGAGAGAGAGAGGGGGGAGAGGGAGAGAGAAACTAGAACACAATTTTATATATAAAAAAGTGCTCAAGAGTTAGTAGTTTTTAAGGCATACAAACCAATCAGCCATGCATTTGACTGAAAAACCCACGCTAAAAATCATTTTAAAGCTGAAAGGAAAAATGGTGCTCATACAAGAGTGAAAACCTATTGCACTTTAAGAATTACACACTGCCCCAGTCCATAATGCCCTGCAGAATAAGTCAGTTCGTTTTTACTCTTTCACATAGCTAGGATTCTCAAACTTTCTCAGAAGTTACTTTAAAGTTTTTTTTTAGGTTTCAATATTTTCATGGCCAAACACAAATGGCCTGGCAGTCAAATACAAATCAGCCACCGAAAGCAGTGGCAATCCAACCATCGGGTGCTATGGTGCTGGCTTGCGAATGCTTTGCCTACTTCCCTCTCTGATTAGACTGCTTGACCTTACAGGTTTTACCGGAAAACAAATGTCACGGATAGTTTAGTTATGTGTGGCAGCTGATGGAGCAGAGGGCTCAAACTGCTGGCTTCACTGGCACTGCGCAGGTAAGAAGAGAGTGATTGCTCACAGCCCCGCCTCACACATTCACAATACATAGCTGATACCTGTAATAGCCACAGGGAGCCCAGTATGAGCCATAGCAGAGTTTCAGGACTTGTCAATCAGGCGCCCTTGAGCCCCATGAAAAGCCAGGATTGATAAGGAGGTCCCGCCTCTAAGTGTATCCTGGCTGCTCATTTGTCAGAAGCTTGGGAACCTGCCTTGTACAAGGGAAAGGTTCCAATCGGTGTAGCTTCTGCTTGTTTTTTCTGGATTGCAGAGCAGTTTCCACCAGATTAGTCGAGGTGCAGCACTGGGAAATGACAATAAATGACATGCTGCATATTAACACTTTTTCTTGTGTGGTCTCGGCAATATTCTAGGTAGAGCTATTGGTATTGCTCACTATTTTTTTATGCACTTCGACAGCCACAAGTGTAGATATATCAGCCGGCACTAAGACAGGAGAGGCCCCGGCAGCGCTGGACGTCACCTCGCGTCGGGTGCTGAGAGAAAGGCCTGCGAGCTCCAGAAGAGACGCGGAGGCCAGCGGGTAAGCCGGCACAGCTGGGTGCACTCAGACTTACGCTGTGGGCCGCAGAGGGCCTTCCACACTGCATCGGTGACTCCACACTTCACGGCAGGGGTAGAGCAGCGATCCCCCCCCTTCTGCCTCTCCAGAGCACTGAGTCTGGGGCCCATAGCCTAAGTCTACCCCCCGAAGCCCGGAAATTGAAACGTTGGCTGTTTCCCCTGCCCTTTGGATGCCCCTGGCACCCGCGCTTGCAGACTGTGCCCCACGGACCACTGGATAGATTTTCAGACGCCATATCCACCGCCGCCTTTCTCCGAGGCGAAGCAGAAATGCCTCGGAGAAACGCAGCGGCGGTTTCAGATTCGGGGGCGTGTTTCTTTTGCTCTCCTCTTGCCATTGGCAGGAGGAGAGAAAAACACGCCTAAAAAAGGTCGTGGCTAAAAAGTGGAAAGAACAGCACGGAACACGCCCCCGAATCTGGAAAAGATAGAGCCTATTTGGAGGGACGGCTCTCTCCTCCAATGGCTGGCCTCCGTTTAGGAAGCCAGCCAATGGAGGAGAGGCAAAAAGAGAGGCGGGCTAAGGAGCCACTCTCAGAAACATTAAATCTCCGACTTCCGGTTCTGCCTTCGGCAGACCGGACAGTCCTCGACCTAAAAAGGGGTAATCACAGTTCAAATAAGAAACATTACCCTGGGAGACTCTAGTGGAGAGCACCTAAACCTAGGCATCAAAAGGAAGTACTGAGGTCTTTCTCCACCATCACTCTTACGAAGTACACCACTGGCTCATGTCATACATTTGGTCAATATGTGATTCTTTTATAAACTATGTATTGTCTCACAAATAGAGGATGGCTACTTCTGTGTTCTCAATAGAGACGCCCTACGGAAACCTTTGACAACAACATGCTTCAAACTGCATTATCAGATGCTGACCACATCTCTAAACACAAGTCATCTAGACAACTGTTGTTCTTGGAAGCTCTATCTGGGAAATAAAAGAATACACAGTTTGCCATGGCAAACATTACTCTGGAAACTTTACGGCAGGAGCTAACCCATTAAAAGAATGTGGTAGATGTGAAGTCACTGCAGGTGGAAATGCTGGGCTTCAAATCCAAATTGTACACATTAGATAGAAGGCTAGATAACATGGATGGCAAGATTTTCTGAATGGAGAACCTTCTGAAGGTAGGGGATGAACTGTGGCAACTCTGTCACAAAGTGGCAGACATGAAAGACAGAGCCTGAAGAAATAATGTGAAACCAATGGGGATCCCAGAAGAGCTGGAGTCTGACATTATCTTCACCTTTCTTCAATCATTTCTGCCATAATTCACAGGTCAAACGTTCACCTCACCACTGGAATTTCAGACCACACAGTCGGGCCTAAATGTTCCGGAAAACAAAAAATGTCAAATCAGTCATAATATATTTTCAGCACCATCAACAGACCATCCAAGTTATTGAGGCTTCAAAATGCCATAGTGGCCCCTTTACTTACTAAGAGCACAGAATATTGGTGACCGACTGTTTTTCCGAAGACACAGTTATGAAAAGGAATAAATTCCTGGTTTTGCACCCTCGTCTACGTAAATGGGATCACTGATACTGCCTTCGGAAACAGCCTTGATGCCGGTAACTGTTAACTGAAGGCATAAGGACTTTTATTAACCAAAGGACTTAGAACAATTTTTGGATAATATGGATCCCGGGAGATGGACACGTCATACCTACCCACATCAAACACTGAACCGTAGTCTGATGAGATTGGGGAAAAGTCGGTACCTAAAACTGTAGCCTCAGAAGTAAGCCCCATTCAGATGTCACGGTCATATGAAAAAGACAGACAAGACTAGTACACAAGGAGATGGGCAGAGGGGGATAAACATGAAGAAGTAAACTCAAATAAAAATCGAGACAACTTCAGATCCCCCTAAAAGCTTAACTATACAACAAAGCTAAAAACAGTGGGTCTTTATATACTGACTTTACAGAATCGCAAAGGATATGGTTTCCTTATCACGTACATACCAGTAATCCTTTGAACACAGTAAGTGAAAGGGGACATTTTGTTTGTGCAAAGATGCTATGATTCTGAGACCATTCTGGTATAGGACAGTTCAATATCTTCTTCCTTCCATGTTTACACTTCGCATAAACTTCTATTGTTCTAGTAACAACCCAGGTCCCTGCATAGGAACACAGGGTAGAATGGCATAATGGAGAAAAGGTAATATTAGCTAGCCTATGGAAAATGTAAGGCTATATCCATACACAATCATTAGTTATACTTTTATAAGGAATTGAAAAGTTATCGATTTGAATACCTACTATACATCTTGTACATGCATTCCAAGGATCAGACACAATATCCTATAGGTCTACCCCTATAACACAAATATCACAAAAAATTGAACACAATGCAACATAGTCCTTCTCCCCCTAGCTTCTTCATTCAAAGAGTTACTTACAACCTTGATACATTACATGTCTGACAGCAAGAGGGGAATATCCCTTAGGGGGCTTGACATACCCAGAGAAGTAGGAGAGGCAACTCCTGGGCCATCTCCCATATTGGATGTGGAATCAAAGAGAGACATACAAAGAGAGAGATTTATCTAGAATACACCAAACACCAGAACTACACACCATAATACCGCGTTTTTTATACTATCCCTAATGTGAATGGTATGAATCATTACCAGGCCTCGAAAAATCAAAAAAATGTTAGCAAACCTGCAAGTCTAATGACTTAAATAATCTACTCAACCTAATTCTAATGCTCTTCTTGACCCATAAACTGGTTACAAATTAGGTGATCCTGAGCAAATATTGGAATTTACTGAACCGCTATTTTATTCATGATCACATATGACAGCATCTTTAAATACGCAAATTCAGCATGTTTGCCAGTAAAAAAAACGTAATAGACTAAACTTTTGTTCCATATATAATACAAATCTAGCCACATATAGCAGACACATGATACCTGACTTGCCTCTTACGTCATTAAAAGCACTGTCATCCGAGATATTTCTCAAATCATGTTTAAAAACTATCACTTTTAGTTCAAGTTTACTAATTTAAACATAACTAAAGCATCAAGTGGTAGGACATTGTCATTTGCAATCAGCAGATTTTCCATTGAAATGGCCACAAAATTTCCCACTGACCGGGTTTACCTGATAAATCTTTACAGTGTTCAATGTTTGGAAATAGAGTTTGCACATCATCAATAAAGTCTTCTGATTTGTTTTGCTCCTATTTAAATATTTATTTGTATCACACTTCGGAAGAATTTTTTTTTTTTTACGCAATTCCTGATATATTTTGAAATAATTGTATTATTCATTTAGAAGCTATTTAAAGGTTGCGTGTTAGAAAATCAAATGTAATCAAAATGGAGCCCTGTGTGCCTAAGTTCACTAACCAGAACGGAGCAGTAGGTCCTGAAAATAGCTCGACCTGATAAAATCTGAATGCCATAGCAGGGGGCGAGTAGATTTTTCAGCGCCTGATTACATTAAGCAAAAGAACGTGTTGTCTTACTTGGACACTAAGACACCCAATGTTTTAATACACAAAATCACTACAGCATACGCTACTCAAAATGTGGACATATTCTATGGGAGGCATGCTTTTGCTAACATTATAGCATTACTAACTGTAATACTGGGTTCTTCTATATGTGCCCAAACAATTCTAGGACAAGCTTCTTTCCCATCCTACCCAGATTGTGGACCCAGTTTGGGTCTGCCACATTGGTTATAGGAGGGGACCTGAACCTGGCACTAGATCCGGTTGTAGAACAAAGCTTAGCGGGGATCAGGGAAATGGGAGTGACAGCGCACTCTTTCATGACCTTGAGGCAGGCTATGACCCTGTAGACTCATGGCGAATCACGCACCCCAGGAAAAAGGAATATGCATTCACCTTGTATCTATGGTACATGTTCTCGAAGAGCCTATTTCCTCATCATAACATCTTTACTGAGACAAGTCTCTAGCAATTAAATAAGAGAGGGATATCAACTCATGTCCTGATACAACTGAAATTGGATATGGGGGTTGTGGTACTGTTTGCCAAGAGGTAGAGAATAAATACCTCCAAATACTAATTTCCTACTGCAAAAAGTCCTACAGTAGAACTTTTAGGACTATCTTGTTTTAAATAGAGAGACTGTAACGTTAATGTAATTCCTTTGAGTGGCAGCAAAGGAGGTTCTTAGGAGAGATTTGGCCCTTCGTAAAAGAAAAGGCACTGAACTCCAACACAAAATAAAGAAGGAAATTAAAACTCCCAACACCCAATATACAAAACCCTCCACCTGAGGCATAAGGCAACATTTATAAAAGAAAAAAGAATTCAACCTCAATGCACTGTTTCCTAACAAAACAGAACACACTTGATTACGCCTCTATGAACAGAAAGAGAAAACTGGAAAACTCCGGCTGCTCAACTAAAAACAAAGACAATCCCAATCTCCTATATCAGCTATATAAAATGATGCGAAGATTATAGTCACACACACTACAAATAACTGCAGATTTTGCTGATTTCTATAAAAAAAACGTTATAAATCAGAAATAACACGTACCACCCCAGTAGAGCTCAACTTCTTTGACGAGAATTGCATTCCAAAGCTATCGGAAGCTTTAGCGTACTTTTAGATGCTGACATTTTCATTAAGAAAATTGAGGAAGTACTTGCTGATGTGCACTACAGTGGCAGCAAAGGAGGTTCTTAGGAGAGATTTGGCCCTTCGTAAAAGAAAAGGCACTGAACTCCAACACAAAATAAAGAAGGAAATTAAAACTCCCAACACCCAATATACAAAACCCTCCACCTGAGGCATAAGGCAACATTTACAAAAGAAAAAAGAATTCAACCTCAATGCACTGTTTCCTAACAAAACAGAACACACTTGATTACGCCTCTATGAACAGAAAGAGAAAACTGGAAAACTCCGGCTGCTCAACTAAAAACAAAGACAATCCCAATCTCCTATATCAGCTATATAAAAAGATGCGAAGATTATAGTCACACACACTACAAATAACTGCAGATTTTGCTGATTTCTATAAAAAAAACGTTATAAATCAGAAATAACACGTACCACCCCAGTAGAGCTCAACTTCTTTGACGAGAATTGCATTCCAAAGCTATCGGAAGACTGTAGCGTACTTTTAGATGCTGACATTTTCATTAAGAAAATTGAGGAAGTACTTGCTGATGTGCACTACAGCAAGGCATCAGGAGACTATGATCTATCGTAGCATTTTTAGAATATTACTAAATCATTTGGCTTACAAAATCTACAGGATGTTTTAAAAAATTCTCGAGGCCACAGGGGACCTTCATAGTCATTTCTACTAAGCCATTCAATATTGCTTCCTTAGCCAAACAGGGATAACATACATCGTTCAAATTACAGACTAATATCACTTTTTAATATAGATGTTAAGATACTGGCAAATAGGATAAGAAGTGTAAGCTTAGTACATGAATCACAAATAGGGTTTGTACTCGGAGATAAATCCAGAAATTTTAAGACTAATTTCCAATAGACCTTGGGCTGTGATGGATGACCCAGATTAAACTTTTGCAGTAACACTCAATGCAGAAAAAGTATTAGTCCGGATCAAATGAGGTACCTTTTCAGAACGACGACTAGGCTTTGAATAGGCCCAAATTGTATCGAGAAAGTACAGTGGCTGCACCCTAAAGCACAAACAAACTTTCGGGGCTTACGGTTTGATACAATTTTCACTGTTAGAGACAACTTTCTATCCATAGGGGTGCCAGACTAGGTTGCCTGTTATTCCCAATTCTATTTTTACCAGAACTAGAACAGTTGGTGGCTGCTATTAGACAATCGGAACAAGTTAGTGGGAACTGATATGGGACTGTGCTCGGCCAAGATACTTTTATACACAAGTGAGATTTTGTTGACAATAAAACATCAGGAAACCTCATTAACTAGTTTAATAACTTTTTTCAATTCCTCTGCATCCTTTTCAGGGTACTGAATAAATTGGGATAAGAGTGAAGTTCTCCCAAGGCATGGGTGTACATATTGTCAAGGCACATGGGTTTCAATGGAAACATCACAACATTAACAACCAAGAATGCTGATCAATAGAAGTTTAGAATACATCAGAATATGCAACCACTAATGGATAAAAGGGATGATTTTCTAGGTAGTCTGCCCTTCAGTTGTCACTATTGGGACGAGTGCAGGTGATAAAGATAGTGGTAGTACCACAACAGAACTATATTCACAGTATGGTACAGCTACCGTGTTAAACTATTATACTTAAAATATAATGGTATAAGTAAAAAAAACTTTGTGTTGGACAGCAAAACAACATCGTCACTCAAAATTAAACAGAGCCACAACAATGGAGGATTACGACTCCCCGATATGCAGCTTTACCATATGGCATATCACATGTCACCGATCCCGTACTTTTTGCAGGATTGGGACTATCCCCCAAAATGGGTTATCATAGATATTTCTTACATGTCACGAACCCAGCCTTCACAGATTATACTATAAAAGGTCAACCACTTCACCCCCTCTTCCTTCTACCACTCGAGCAATGTTAAATGCAGGGCATACATCCTATAAATGACTTAAAATACACAAATTCATACATAATGATGCACCTTTATGGAATAATGCGGGACTAATGATGGGAGCAAACTGATATACTGGCATATATGGGTACAAGGCGAATACACGCAATAGATGATGTCTTGAGACAGGGAGATTTAAAATCGTATCAGGACCTGATAGTAGAATATAACATCCCTCAATCACAGGTCTGGCAACAAAGACAACTCGTACACTATTTAAGGACGAACTTCAGCATGGGCTCAAATTAATCTTCAGACCTTCCCAATATTACAATACACAGTGACATGGCGTAAGAAGAGAGGGGCTGTATTTATCTTACACAGTACACTTACTACTCACACTCAACTGCTGTCGGAGCAAAAGATCAAAGAGAAAAGGCAGACACTATTACAAACTGAACATATTGCAGAAGAAGGGTACTCTTTAAAGGAGACGCCTGACAGTGAATTACATAAAGGCATGTTTTAAGAATGCCTATTTCAAGACAGTGCATGATTAGTATTAGACTCTGGTACAAATTCACGAAGCAGGTTTATGTCCCAATGACAAATGCAGAAGATGCAGACTCCAGAGGTGTGACACGGTGCACATACTGTGGTCCTACTTTAAACTCCAGATTTACTGGAAATCGGTTTAACAAATACTGAAAAATACAGGTACACTACCCTTATCCCCCTCAATAAATCAGGCCTTCTACATTACGTTATGTATACAGAAAACTCAGTCTCATATTGGCGCTGGTGGAAGGCAACATATTATTCACAGTGAAAATATGAGCCCTTCAACACTGGAAAATTTAACCTATACTAACAGTAATTGAATGGACTACAGAACTGTTATGCTTAGCATTGCTTGAGCAAACCATATGCTGAATGACCCGATGGGGCTATTTAAAGCATATGGGGTCCGTATCTACCGTAGTACAAAGGATTTTCTAGAGGGAATACAATTATTGACAACATTTGTTTACTGAACACCTTTCGGTACATTTCATCAGGAAACGAAGATTAAGGGATAAAGGTAAAACTATATACTATCATCGACTTTTTATATACCACCTACTTTTTATAGGAGATCGTACCTGCTAATAGTTATCTAAGTTTATAAATATAACATTTATTGATTCCAAGTAACCCATCTCTGGGATTTCCTTTTCAATCAGTGCAGCCTAAACACATGCCGTGGGGAGACTGATGGAAGGGGAAGTATCTGGAAGTGAAGGGAAATGTATAATATTTGTGCCAGTTTCTACTGGTATGTTAAAATAACTGTTGACATTGTCAATTGGCTTTGGAAAACTGCTGGTCTAAGCAATATAATTGCCATCAGCTGTAAAATAAGAAAAATTATAATAAAGAATTACTTTTAAAACAAAAATAGCAGAAAGCACAAGCTCTCTGATTAGTCCTTATACTGCCAGACAGCGCTGAGCCTTTAATCTGTGCTCCGCTGTTGACCACACTGCAAGTGTGACAAATGCCCTTCCATGTGGCAGAAATAGTTACGAAACTTGGAAACAAATTATGGAGGGAGTAGAGGTTGGCTGCACAGGGCAATAATACATGAGCCAGTTATTTATAGTGGACCCGGAAGATTGTAAAAAAATTATGCATGCTGCTGTGTGCAAGTTTGTCAGTGTCTGTGCACAGGTGTGTGAGGCAAGTGTGCGTGTGAGTGAGAGATGGTAATGTTTCCACAGTCAATGTGTGATATAATAAGAGTTCAAAATTTTTCAAACAGTTGTTTGAAAACAAAGGCGCACTATTCACCAGCCCTATAAGGTGCTAATTTCAATGTTTCAAAAACGTTATCAGTACGACAATAATACAATGACCTTCATATAATGATGTGATCAAAACCATAAATAACAGTGTCTTGTGAAAAACAATATTCAACATTGTGATCCTAAGTGAAAATCATAATAATTACAACTTCAGAAGTCAGTTCGCATTACATGACGAATGTCAATACTCTTCAAACATAACTTCACGAATGTATATGAAACCAATGTCAGGAATCTTCTTTATTTTCTATATGATTCAAATGAACAAATGCTTTCAAAACAACATCATGGCGTCCCAATGCATTTCGGTATCAAAATCTTCGTCAGGGGAATGCTGAAAAGATATATATATATATACACATGTATATGATTCATTTCTAAAGTGCAAAGAATAAACATCTGATACTATTCAGAAGCAAGACGCACTACACATATAACACTGTTTAAGCTTAACATCCAGTACTATATACCAGCCAATTACATATTAACAAATAAAACAAAGACCAATTGGTAATCAAATGAAATAAAGGCGTTTAAAAACAAAGCGTTTGAAAACATGCAGAAAATGTTCACATTCATGTTGCATAAGCTCCGTATGATAAGCATGAAGAAAAATTTGTGAAGATCACACCTGTAGGACCACCGAAACCACGTGAACACATCAATGTTAAAAGACAGAACGAAAGGAAAAAATCTGCCTAACTTACACTAATCCCCAGTGCACCAATATGTGTGATATCCTAATTTAATATGATGGGAGGGCTCACCTCCGAAAAACTTGGTTGTAACGATCTAGGTTACCTTGTTGCCAAATGACGATACTGGATGGAGTGAAGGGGAACGAACAAGAGTGTTACCTAAATATGTTCCTGGCGTCCAAGGCCTAAAGGATTCACATGGTTAAACAACAAAAATGTAATGGATTCCCACTTACTTAGCCGCTGTAGGTCAAACGCGTACTCATGGAGTGCGTTGGTCACCCGGAAGTTTATAGTGTTAGTATGCCCAAGGCGTCTGTGTAAATAATAATAGCAGCAATAAGTACGTGGTGCATATGTTGTCTAGAGTCATCTAAACTCAAAGAACAGTCGCAAAGTGAATGCCACCGAATTGTGTGCAATTACCTTAATCACGTAATCTCTAAACTCCTCCACGAGGTCCGGTCGCTTAAGGTAACAACAGCAAAGATGTATAGCCATGCGTGCGCGAGGCCGTAACAGATATAAAGGGAAGACTGCATGACGTACGGTGCAGTGCGCCTGACATAGAGAGAGGACTAATCTAAAAAGTCAAACTTCTCGAAGTACACTAAGTGGCAAAATCTTAAAACAAATCCGCAGTACGAAGAAGTACTCAGTGAATGAAATAAAGTTGAGAAACTGGTGCCATTTGAATCAGATCTACAATATCCTATGTACTCATGACAATTTAGCCTCTATTAGCTTAAATAATCTAATAGAAATAGTTGAAACAACTCTAAAATTAATTTAAGCGATTGCTTTTTGTATTTGCCATTTAAAGTTTACATTTCCAAAGGGCAAAAATAACGGCTTTTACAGTTTTTTCCAAAATTTTACTGTTCTTTACATGAAAATACTGGAAAGGGTGGCAAAATACGGGCCAAGTCACAAACCTAGGTATAATGCAGGCTTTGGTATAATGATTGCAGCACATGGTATACAGTGGGTATTTTGGATAAGATGATGTCACATCTGGCACAAGCTATGCAAACAGTCTAACTTTGCCAATCCATTCAGGTCGCCACTCTTCGCTTTCCCACTGCTTTTAAAGTTATGCCATAACCGTCACAGCCATTGGCGGTGACTTAAAAGCACCAAGATCAGAGACAAATTGGCTTTGCCAATGCTTGTTGGTCAAGTTCTACTATTGTTCGATCAGACATCTTAGAAGTGTTTCTTGAGCAGTAGAGAGGGGTAATAAGTACCGGAGGTTATCCATCCTAGTTTAATGGGCGATACTGAATTGGATCCAAATGTCTAAATGGGAAAACCCTAACCCATTAAGACAAGATGCTTGAGTGAAAATAGAACCATATAACTAGTTTCACCATTTCACGACGCGCAAGCCTGGGGCTTTCTCAAAGCCTTAGAATTGGTGAAATAATTGAGGACACATGAACGCAGTGATATGGACTTCAGATCGACTGCGCCGTTAGTTGTTACTACGTTGCTCTATTACGAGCCAGTGATTATTAGCAGACAGCAGGATTTTCCGCAATAAGATGGAATAGTGCACACGCTTCCCTGCTATCCAGTCACAGACTCTCTCGACCTTAGACCATGCAGTAATTATTTCACCAATTCCAACGCATTCAGAAAGCCCCAAGCATGCGCCCCGAGAAGAGGCGAAACACATGTTGGCTGTTTCTCTGCCTTGCTCTGGAAGGATCATTCCGGACTATTAAAATATAATAATTCTTTGCCACTCTAGAACTATTTACCCATTTTGGGAATACTACAAAGTAAGATGATCTAGTTATCCAGCTCTGTCCTTTACCCAATCCAAGCATCTTCTATGCTCCTACCAGACATCTCTGCTCTGCTGAACAGGCCCTGGCCACAGTCCCGAGGACCTGCAAGACCACGGCTGGAAGAAGACCCTTCTCCTACCTCGCTGCGAAGACCTGGAAATCTCTGCCTCTGCACCTCAGGCAATCACCATCACTGCCGCTATTCAGGAAGGACCTCAATACCTGGCTCTTAGACTGGGCCCACAGACCCAGCACATTGCGTCTTGAGACCCTCACAGGTGAGTAGTCACGCTTTATAAGATTCTGATTGATTGGTTGATTGAAAAGTGTGTTTCTAATACGTTCAAGATGGCCACCATATTACCTGATCCATGGTGACAGGATGCATCTTGACAGTATAGAAAATAAATGTGTACTTTCAGGTTCTTCACCATATTGCATCATGCAAAGTGGTGGCGATATTGAAAATATCATAAATAACATTTTCAAACTTTCAGGATGACCTTTGTGTTGCGCGACACTATGTTGCCTAATCAGGGTAGAAGCCATCCTAAAAGTATAGCAAAAAGACTTCTAAGATGGCCAGTTGCCGTTACTTGCTATGCCAATGTGGGAACAATTATAAAAGCATCAGGCATTGGGAAAGCCAATAGCAGCGACCAAAGTGGAGCTGGAGAGGTGAGGCCAGACAAGGACAGGGTGGGGGAAGAGAATAAGCTGAGACTGGGTAAAGGAGAGAGCATGTAAGTCAGTGCAGCTCTGCTCAGTGTCAGAAACTCAAAGATAGATGAACGGAGACAGGTGGGGAGGACAGAGAAAAAGCACTCGGGCACAATCGTGGTACAGAGTGAATTAAGCCTGCAATATCCAGTCAACAGCAATGCTAAAGAGGAATTGGTCCACAGGTGTAAGAAGCACGATGTCCAGAAGATGAGTGGTAAGTCTTTATTAGAGAGCAAGTTGGTGACAACTCGCCTGCCACTCATAACACTTCTCAACTGATAATTCTCCACTCCCTCAACCTACATGGCAGAACTTGTAGCATACCGTTACCTGGACACAGCTAACTAGGATACCACATCTCCCTTCTTTACACAACACAAAGCTTACAACTTAATACACATTATGTTGTATATATATTGCATTAAATACAGTTAGTCCAAATACACATAGTAATGGTAAAGTTCAAGACAATGCCCCAAAAATAATTTGAAGAGTTAATGACATGCAAAGGAATAACATGCCAGAGAGTCATATCCCCTTTTTCCAACTATTTACATTATGAAGCCTTCAAATTTCTTAGGAAGTACCACTGGTCTTCCCATACGTATTGCCTTAGCACCAGTCCCAGGAACTACTAATTCTGATACAGAGTAACAGGGGTCACTTCCATAACCTCTCCTCGCTTCTTCAAATGCAGATTCAGACACTACCCTCTTTCCACCTGTCTCTTCTTACCACATCCAATCCATGGTTGACAGAACATTCTTCTCTCCAGAGGCTTGCCATTCCAGAATGTTGTTACATCTAGCCATCCTATTAAAATGTCACATATTTCCATCACTCAACCGAACAGACTTTACATATACTTCCTTCACCTCCAACGGTTGTGAAAATTTGGTGTCCCCCTTCTTCGTCTTTTGGCCCAATTTCACCATCACCCAATCACCTGGTGCCAAGTGCACCTTCCTCACACTGTGTCTCTTATCATAATAGTACTTGTACAGATCTTGCATTCTCCTCAACTTGGATATCACAACTGTAGGAGACCACTTACTGCAAATGCTCATATTCTTCCGAACCACATTATATTTGGTGAACGGGACCCTACCTCTCAAGATTCTAAATGCACTGCATTCTGTACCCATAGGTGTTATTCTGAATGCCCAAATAGTATTGTACAATTCGTTCATCCAATCCCTGCCAGCATTGATAGATGCCTTAACACTCCCCATCATCACCCTGTTGAAGCGTTCCACAACGCCATTTCTAACAGGATGGTACACTGGAGTCTTCTTCCCAAGAATACCATTCCTCTGTTAAAAAAACGTATTTCTCTGAGCTAAATTGTGGACCATTATCACTCAATATGGTTTTTGGAATGCCCTCTTTTAAAAACAATTTTTCTAGAAAGGAAATTATGGTTTTAGTATCAACTGTTCCCACTACTTCAACCTCTGGCCATTTTGAATAATGGTCTATTGCAACAATGACATACTTGCTTTCCCCCCACTCATTCAAAATGGGGCCCAAAATGTCTATATTCAAATCCTCCCAAGGACATCTCCTATTACCAAGTGGCAGTCTAAAAACAGATTGAGCTTTTTCTGACTTTGTTTTACAATTCTGCACACATTTTTCTATATCTCTGTCTATTCCAGGCCACCTGTATCCAGCTTTTACTCTCTTCTTCTGCTTCACAATACCCAGATGTCCTTCATGTCTTATGTTCAAGACTCTAGCTCTTAATGTTTTTGGTGGCACCATCCTTTCTGCTCTAAGGACATAATCTTCTTCACTAAGACACAGCTCGTCCTTGAACTTCCACAAACTCCAGCATTCTCCCTGCAATTCCTTTTTGTTTGCCCAACCATCCGTAAGGAAATTCCTCCCCTTGTTTAACACTTCATCTTCCCTGTACTCCACTTACCAATCTTCCTTTACAATAGTGTCACAGTTATCACTTACCACCGCTACACTGAAATTTTCCCAAACATCTTCTGTGTCATTTAACCGAGGAAAACTACTCAAAAAATCTGTTACTTTATTCCATTGCCCCAGTAAATATTCCATTGTGTACATGAACTCTTATAATCTCAATGCCATTCTTGCTATCCTAGGTGTAGCCTTAATAATTCCTTTCCATATTAACACCTTCATCAAAGGTTTATGATCACTGAGTAACATGAAACGGGTACCCCAAACGTATTGCCTGAATCTCTCCATCGCCCAAACTGCAGCCAGCATCTCCTTTTCAATCACTGAGTACTTTTCCTCAGGTGGAGATCAAGAACGCGAGGCAAAAGCCACTGACTTCCTCACCAGACACACCCACTCGTGTCAAGACTGCTCCCAAACCTTTCCCACTAGCATCCGTGGTTATAGTACTACGTGCTGCAATTTCAAAACCTTGCAAGGGAATAGCTGTGCTTAGTTCATGTTTGATTGCATCAAAATCCTTTTGTGGTTAGACACCCGTGGGCTTCATCATACATTTATGAGCTCCTAGAGGAAGATTCTTGCCAAATGGGAGACAAGCATACCATTCTTGATCTCCTTGCAGACTTTTATGCTGCACTATATAGCTCCACCAACTACAACTCGACTGCAGATTTGCTTGAATACTTGGATTCAAATTGAGCGGTTATAGCGGAGTGAGGTACACCGCACTTACCTTGACAAGCTCTTCACCACTGAGGACATAATTCAGGTAATACACAGCATGCCAGGAGACAAGGCCCTGGGACTCGACGGGCTGACAGCTTCCTTTCACAAAACGTATGCAGCAGCACTAGCACCTCACCTTCTTGAAGTCTACCTAGAGTCAATGGACACGAGGGCTCAACCCCATCCATGCGAGAAGCTGTAATAATGTCACTTCTAAAAGCGGGCAAACTGGTGAATATTTGAGACTCGTACCACCAGCTGTCCCTCATTAATATCGATAATAAAATATTTGCCAATTTACTTGCTAAAAGACTACTATCCCTTCTCTCACTCATCGCCAGATCTGATCAATCGGGGTCCGTTCCAGGACGTTCCATGGCACACAATTTATGCACCGTATTTGCAGCAATGCACAATCTAGATCCTCAAGAACCGGAACTTGCTGCCTTCCTAGATGCCACAAAGGCACGTGACTGCCTAGAGTGGTCCTACTTGTTCGCGATCCTGTCCAGAATGGGCTTTAGCACTAAGTTCATTATATTAATCCATTTACTCTACACAAATCCCACTGCAAGACTTAAAGTAAATGGCCTAATGTCTATCAATTTCCAGTAACTCGGGGCACACGACAGGGATGTCCTCTTTCCCCTCTTCTTTTTGCAGTGGCAATGGAGCCCCTGGCGCAAAGACTGAAATTCACATCCAGAGGGTTGATCGTCTCACTTTACGCAGATGATATTACTCTTTACATAAACAGGCCTGAGGAGAACCTGGACCCTGTGCTTAGGGAGATCACCCAGTTCAGGGGATTGTTAGGAATAAACATTAATTGGTCCAAATCGGTTCTGCTTCCTCTGACGCCATGCTCTCCTTTGCACTGTTCTATCCCTTAACCTGGGCAACAGACCCGATCAAATACTTGGGAATTTGGCTCAGTCGCGATACACACGAACTCTGGAATATGATCTATGGCCGCACTGGAGACTGGCTTGATGGGAGGGTTTTGGCCTGGTCTAGACTGCCCTTGTCACAGGCTGGCAGAATCGCCATAGCAAAAATGGTGGTGCTGCCAAAGTTTTTATATTTATTCGTAAACCTATCCTGCCACTCGACCTCGCATTCTTCATACAGCTTCGCTCCCTTATGGTATCCATGGCATGGGCGGGCAAACAAACTTGTATATCATGGGAATTACTGATACTGACACTTAAACAGGGAGGTCCAGGCTCATGGGACCTCACATTATATGCTTCCTGCGCACAAGCCCAGTTTCTACACCATTGGCTGTACCTGGCTCCATTCCAACACCATGTCACTGTGAAAAAAAGAGAGGGCTGCACCCACTCCACTACAGGTTGCTACGCAGCAAGCATGCAAAGGCCCCAGAGGAGAATTAAACACTGTGCAAACTCGGAGATGGGCATAGGAGGGATTGCGTACAAATACTAATATCCCGATACTTTATGCCGCATCTATCCCGTTGGCATATAATCCTCAGCTTCCTCCCTTGCAAGACAGTGGAGCCACGGGGAGGGCGAAACGACTCTGCTTCACCACCTTTGCAGATCTCTACCCTGACAACTATTTCACTGCCCCACAGGGGACACTAGGGCCCCCCCACCATGTCAGACCTGCTCTTATATTATCAAATTCGGACAACTTGTCAGCAGCTACAAACTTCCTTCCCGACCGCACCACCTGCTCTGCCTGCATTCGAAACACCTGTTAACTGATCCCTTTCCTCTGAAATTTATTACACGCCTCTACAACACTACACAACGTACATCTCCAGTGACAATGACTAAGGCACATGCCAACTGGAGCACAGAACTAGAGCCGCCCCCCACCGACTTAGCAGTGGACCTTCTACTGCACCCAGCTTGAGCTCCTCTACCTAAACTACAAAGTAAGATTAATCCACTTTAAATTCCTCCATCGCATCTACCATGCCCCACTTTGGTTATTTAGAATGGATCTCCGGCCAGATGCGAACTGCTGGAGATGCAAACAACTACAGACCACCTTTCTGCACCTAGCGTGGCAAAGCCCCTCCATAGACGAATTCTGGGTCATGGTTTATGAGATACTACATGAGGTTATGGGGACTGACTTGGAACGCACACCTGCTAGGATATCTAAAAAAATGTCCACCTGCATCGCACCCCCTACTAGCCATGATGCTTCTACTACCCAAACGCAGAATCGCCGTGCATTGGGGCAAAAGCACTGCTCCCTCAATAGACACATGGATTCATGAGATCACTTACTGCCAAGAGCAACTGTCAGTCTTTTGGGAGATAATGCCCCTAGCATCCAGAACCAAAGACATATGGGCCCACTTTATTCAATGGTTGAGCGCACAAAACGCAGATACACCTGACTCGCCCGACATATCCCTAAATCTAGCGACAGCTACGCATTAGTCGCTCATGCCTATTTAGTGGAGCTGGAAATTTTGGGAAGATTGATGACTCACTCCAGAAGCCTATCAGACAATGGGAAGGTCAAATTATACTATGTATGTGCATGCAAATCACACTTTGCCTGTCTGCCTTATAATGTGCCGTTTATTTTGTAATGTGCCGCTGACTATTCTGTGGTAGTGCCCTGTCCCCCTGCACCTTTCCCCAAATGTTTATCATAGTTCGAATTATTGACATACAAACCATGTACTTATCCTACACTACAAAATGTTCTGGAACACTGTATGGCTATAAAAATGAATAAAAAAAAAAAAATTATAGTTCATCATTCCACATAAATTCCTGCCTTAACTCCAACAATTCCCTCAAATTATGCGTTTTCATCGGGAAATTATGCCCAACTTTGGAGTAGAACTCTATTAAACCAAAAAAATGTTTTACCCTCTTCCTTGGAGGTAGGTGCTGGAGCCTTGCTTTCAGCTTCAATTAATTTATTTTTTGGTGAGATGCCATCATTCCTCACCCTGTGTGCCAAATATATGACCGATTTGATTGCAAGCTTGCATTTCTTCAACTCTACAGTGAAACCCTTCTTAGCCATTTTCTCCAAAACTGTCTTTAACCTTTCATCATGTTCCACCATGCAAATAAATCTATAGCAACCAAAATGGGTGATGATTGCAGCGAGGTCTCTGGTATCAGGATGCAGTTGAATTCTTTAAATCTCTTAAGTCAATGCACAAACGCAAACGACCATCCGGTGTGCGTGCGACAACCAAGGGAGCCAACCACTGCACTCTCCAAAGGCTCTATGATACCTTTACTTTCCAAATCATCCAATTCCGCCATCACACCATCTTTCACACTAGGAATGTTACTCGCTTCATGACAAACCAGCACTTCACCGTCCTTAAATACAATCTTGTGGACAAATCCACTCATTTTCCCAACCTTACCCGTAAAAACTTCAGGAAAGTGCTCTCTCACTTCCTTCTCCATGGACTATTATGCTCGCCAAGTAACACCACTTGGTTCCGCTTAATGAGATCTAAAAAAATGGCCAAAATACAGTTATCCACCCATCCCAATACCGATGGGCCTTTTTCCACCACATACAACTTTCCCCACGCTGACCTATTCTTAAACTCAAATTCTGCTTCAGTGAACCCTACCATAGGAATTTCTTCTTTAATGAATGTAAATGGATGTACATCCGTCGATCTTAAACAATCACCCAACATGCTCACAAATTTGTTCTTCCATACCGTGTATTGTATTATAGTATAAGAAGAACCAGAGTCAGGAACGATCTTTAGTAGTATACCACCAATGGTTACTTCGCACAATGGTTTCTTCTTGCTACTTGCCCCTCCATTCGACTTGGCCCTGCCATAAAATACCATGTCTACGATACACATCACTCCATCACTCAAAGACTCACTTCCTGCATCACCTTCCTCCTCATTCTCCACAACACAATTCACTATTTTCTTATTCACTCTACCAAATTTGCTTCTACACACCTTGGCAAAATGACTCACAATACCACAAAACGCACATTTTGACCTAATTGCAGGACAACGTCTATCCCTGGCCATATGACCCTTATTCCCACATCTAAAACAAATGGGACCTTTGTCCTCCTCATCTGTCGTGCCTTTAGAGCCACTCTTCCAACTCACCCTTTTGTTGCAGTGCTTCTCTTATTTTTCACATCCTCAGAGATAGAAACCTTACCAACCACCTCCCCTTCATTGTTACCCATTGAGGCTGCCTTTGCACATCTTATGACATTTCAGCTTTCTTAATGTTGGCCACTATTTCCTGCAAGGGAGAATCACAACACACCCACAGTTTCTCCTAAATACCCACATTGTTGGATTGCATTACTAACTGATCCGTGACGAGGTCATCATGCAAGTTCCCGAATTTACATGTGACTGACAGTTTCTTCAATGCTGCAATGTAGTCCTCCACCGACTCAGTTTTCGTCTGTTTCCTTCAGAAAAACATGTACCTGTCTATGGCTACGCAAACTGTAGGATGGTAGTGTATATCGAAGTCTTCAAATGTATTCTCAAAAACATCTGTACCACCTCTCGGTCTAACCTTCTTTTCCATTTGATTATAAATATGTAACCCCTCCAGACCTAAACTGTGCACCAGGATTTTTTCTAACTAAATGATGTGAACTCTTCATCACTCTCCTCTTCTAAGGCCGATACATAGTTTAGAAAATACTTTGTCCAATCTGGCCATTTCAATGATGGATCACCAAGACGAGGTAAGAATGGAACAGGTGGTGTAAGTCCACTATTTTGGGCACTCATAATGACAAGTTAGACCCTCCGAATAAAAACAAAAAAAATATTTGAACCAAGTTATTGTCTTTAACGGTAAAGAATCCCGAACCTGCTGCCAAATATTCAGTTCCACTGTAACTCGCACTTGAAGAAGATCCAAATAAACTTCCACCTAAATACTTTGTAGAATAGGTGTGTGATTCACCGGTGCCGATTACCGTGAACCACAAGCAAAGGCTATTCCCCAAAACAGATGTGCGAATTATTGGTTCAGATTACCGTGAACCACACAAAGACTACTCCCCCGAAAAGGTGTGTGAATCAACGAGTACATCAAATCCCCCAAAAATCTTTACTTATTCACTTTGCTTGTGCATGGTGAGGTATGTGCACCTTCGATGAATAAATGCCTTTACAGGACTTCAACTGACTGAATTGGTGTGCGCATCACCGAGATACGCATTGGCAAGATTCTCCGCTAAAGAGCTGAAGCGATGCTGGACGCAGTACATCCAAGATTGCACCGACGTACCAACGCAATGATGTCACTCCGTTGGACACAGCCTCTTCATTCAACGTCACAATGTGCTGACGCTGACTGGTTGACGGACATGCACACGCTCACCGAATGTTCTGGGATCCCACACACTGGTATGCATGCAGCTTGCTTGCACCAACCGTGCAACGGTCTGTGGCCAACTTCTGTGATTTTCCCTAAGAAAAAAAAAAAATCACAAACAGTGCTCCTGCACAGCCTTCTGGAATGCGGCTACAAGTATGCCCCTCACGAAGTCTTCTCCACCTGCTCTCCTCCACGGGGCATAATCCAGCATCCACAATAGATGCGATTGACTGTACTTCTTCACAAGTGTGGGTAGATATGTCCCAGACCCACTTGTCACCAAATTGTAAGAATCACGATGTCCAAAAGATGAGTGGTTAAGTCTTTATTAGAAAGAAAGCTCGTGACAACCCACTTGTCACCAGGAACACTTCTCAACTGACAATTCTCCGCAGGCAGTTCGGGCTGGACTGTTCCCATTGGGTACAGGGTCAAGGCTGATTTGCATATGACTGGGTCCAAACTGGAATGGCAGGGTGAGCAAAAAAACGATGGATATAGGCCCAGATCTCTGTACTGGAGTGAATGTATGACTTATTTCTGCATTCTGTCCATCAATTGTTCTTTTTTCATTTGTTCCCCCGAGTGGGACGGGTATGCCCAGACGTGGGTTCCGTGCTCTCCATGCCACTGGAGTCAAGCTATCCGGGCTGATGAGGGCTGAAAGCCCGAAACCGGTCCTAGGATGCTTGTTTCCAGTCCAGGGAGGACCTGGCCTGGCAGTACGGGCTGGACTGTTTCCATTGGGTGCAGGGTCAAGAGTGATTTGCATATGGCTGGGTCCAAACTGGAATGGCATGGTGAGCAAAAAAACGATGGATTTAGGCCCAGATCTCTGTACTGGGGTGAATGTATGACTTTGTTCTGCATTCTGTCCATCAATTGTTCTTTTAGCATTTGACAACTCTTAACTACCTCAACCCACATTCCAAAACTTGTGTCATCCCGTTACCTTGTCACAGGTAACTAGGATACCACAACGGGTAGGACTAATAAGAGTATGGAGAGGAAAGCCATTCGATCACAGACAAAGATGATGACCCAAAGTCCAGTCTATGTAGTATTGTTGCAGTGCTCTCTATAACAGGTAGCTGAAGTTATCTGCGATGACATCGCAAAAATAGTGTTAAAATGTCATATACATAGCTGCCAAGCTTCCCAGTATCATGTGTGGCTATGTAGTCCAGCATTTTCTTTTTTTTAGAATTCTGGGACTAGTAGTCTTATTTAATAACCCAGTATAAAATCCGGACTACAAGTCTAGGAAAACAACAGGAATGCCCTAACAAGTCACGCATAAAGCGTGGAAACTTCGCCGCTATGCACAAATATATTTTAAAAAATGCTCCCAAGGTGAGTTGGCATGTTAACATGGGTAGGGCTATAACGCCAGATGACGCTTTTAGCAGAGATGCAAACCAAGGAAGTGGCGGGCTGAAAACTAGTAGCAATCCTAATGTGTTTATATAAGTCATGTGGCCGTCGCAAAGCGTGATCATTGCCCCTATTTACTGCGTGTGTGCTAGCGAACAGTGGTGTAACCTACAGAAGATTAGCCACACCAACAACCGCAGGATGAGCTACTGGACTTAAACGTTTTCTTCATCTTCCTCACCGGCAGTACGAACTTGCCGCGGTGTCCCGCAAACATACCGCTCCTTCTAGCGGACGGCTGCGAGAAACTCCATAACTCCTTGTTTGCCAAGTACATCGGATACTGTCTCCCTCCTGACTGAAGTACCCCTGGCACAGCATTTACCTGCTGCACGCCCCGCCTTCAGTCCGCTGACCGACTCACTGGCTCTTCAATGGATATATCTGCCTGGTCCTCTCACGGAGTCGGAGTATGGGCCTCAGGCAGGTGGGGCAGATCCCTGGGACCCATGTGAAAGTGACGGGTGCCTTTGACTTCCGCCGGGAAGAGCCACTCGGGCTCTACCCTGCGTCACGAGCGTGCGTCACCTGCCGTAGCCGCTTCCAGCGCTGCTTTCTCGGGGCACCGCGTTTCTCCTTTGAAAGTGACGCCGAATTTAGTGGTCGTTGTTACCCAGGGAAGACACTTTAGGAGTCAACCTCTCCTGCCCTTGCAACTTGGACCCGCGTAGTGTGAGGACAGCCAGTGCTTCATTCTGAGGCCCCTATGCTATACGGAACTGAGCAAGCTTTCTACTCCGCACGTATGAGTCTCTCAACTTTGGAAAAGCTAAATGAAAAGCATTTTTTGCGTTTAATAAACCCAGAGTCTACTGCCTGAATCGCATCTTTTGGCATGTATGCTGTCCTCCTCGACATCTACCATAAGAGCTTTTGATGTTGAAGCATTCTCAGAGGGTATGCAACAAATGCGCAGGAACCGTTTAAGGTCCTCCAACAGCCCACTGATTGAAATGTATTGGAGTAATTTAAATCTTTATTTTGAAATCGGTGTTTTTAACCTGTTAAAGCGCTTTCGTGTGTTTCCATTCAAATTTATTCTTAAGGGTTGTTACAATGTAGGAAGACTATGCTGACATTGGGTGCAAGTGAACTCGAGCAGAACTCTATTTCAGCTTTTTACAGAGCCAACAAAATGGTTGACTGAAATTAGTGTATAATCGGACAGGAGTAGACCAGGACTTCATCCATTTATTCTGTGGGGCGCTCGTGTCTGAATTCATGAACGATGATGTCCTATTACACCTTTGCTTCCATTTCAAGGGTGAACAGAAATACATGTGTCGTCGACTATTTATTGTCTTGTAATTGCATTTATATAGCGCTTACTACCCCTGACGTGCCGTAGACCCGCTTTTTTAGCGAGTAGCACGCTACTCCGGAACCCATGAAGGATTAGTGTTGAATTAGTATAGTGAAATATGAAAGTAATTTGAGTGGTGGATAGGTTAGTCAGTTATTTCGATTCAGAAGGATAGCGGAGGGCTAGAAGAGGGAAAAAAGGTTTGCATTTATATAGCGCTTGTTATCCCTGATGAGGTGTTGAAGCGCTTTTTCAGCTTGTAGCACGCTACTACGAAACCCATAAAGGATTAGTGGTGAATCAGTATAGTGAAATATGAAAGTAATTTGAGGGTGGGTATTAGTCAATTATTTAGACTGAGAAGGATAGTTGAGGGATAGAAGAAGGAAAATTTTGGATTTATATAGCGCTTGTTATCCCTGATTGGGTGTTGAAGCAATTTTTTGGCATGCTACTCCGGAATCCATAAAGGATTAGTATCGAATTACTATAGTGAAATATGAAAACAATTTGAGTGGTGGATATGTTATTCAGTTATTTGGATAGAGACGGGTAGCGGTGGGATAGAAGATGGGAAAAAAGGTTTATATTTATATAGTGCTTGCTACCCCTGATGAGGTGTTGAAGCGCTTTTCAGCGAGTAGCACGCTACTCTGGAACCCATAAAGGATTAGTGGTGAATTATTATAGTGAAATTTGAAAAGTGGACATGTTAGTCTGTTTTTTTGATTGAAAAGGATAGTGGAGGGATAGAAGAAGAAAGGAGTTAGATTAGTTTTTTTGGGAGGCCTAGCAGTAGTAGCAGGCTTGGAATGAGTAAAAAGGGATGTGGAGTAGAGAGGGAAGAGTTTAGAAAAGTTTGTTTTGGTGCATTCGTATAGTGAAAAAGGTGTCAGATAATGCAAGAGGGGGTAGAGGATGGGAGAGTCTAGAAATAGTTATTTTGGGGATCATAGTAGTGGTATGGGGTTTGGGATGAATGAGAGAGTGGATGTAGAGGATATATTGAAAGAGGTATAGGGTGAGAATAGGGTAGTCCATTGGAAAGAGTAGTAGAAAGAGGTTTGAGATGAGTCAGGGAGTTGAGGTAGAATATATATTCGAGAGAGGCATAGGGTGAGAAATAGGGTAGTGCATTGGATATGCTGAGTTAGAAGAAAGTAATAAATATACAGATTCATAAGTACATGGAAAGTATACAGATGCATTAAGGAAGTAAGTATATGTAGATTAAAGATATTGATAGAGGTATAGGGGAGTAAATAGGGTAGTGCATTGGATATGCTTTTTTAGGAGAAAAGTAATAAATACATAGATACAAGTACATGGAAGTTATATAGATGCATGAAGGAAGTAAGTATATGTAGATTAAAGATGCATTAGATGAACTCTGGTTTTCAATTGTTGTTGTGCTTAAAAATGTATTTATTTATGTGCCAAGGGTGCATCACATGATGATACTACATCCCCCCCTCAATAGAATGGCAACTAGTGTTCACAAACCATGACTTTGATAAAACTCTCTGGATTACAAATATGCTGTCATAGCCACATCTCAGACACCGAGTCTATACATTAAGATTTATGTGTTTCTTATGAAAGCAGTGTACAAAAGTCATTCAGAGGCAGCACGGGCAGTACTCCAACTGACCAACGCTCGGGATCAGAATCGAAAATGTTATAGTAAACATGAATCATTTTCAATGCTATAAAGAACATGGATGCTGCAGATTATGGAGTCTCTACTTTAATTCTTAGCAACAAAGTCACATTAAAAAAATCTTTCAACACATTGTAGATCCAAAGACTACTGAGGAAGTTTACATTTTTGACAAAAATTTACCACAGGAAAATGTAGAAATGTGTCTCAAAATTAACGTAGGATATGCGTTGTCAATATAGAGGTTAGAGAACATGTGCTTTTATTAAACGTGCAAAAAAAAGAAAAATCATGCGGATTTCTGCAGAAAGCTCCCATTTCTGTTGTTCTTTCACTGCTAGGCCTAAATATTTTCTGTTATTCCTTCTTTTCCCTTTAATAAAAATTAATTGTTTTTTGTATATGCTGACTTAACATAATTGAACTGTAGAATCTGTCTTTCTGAAATGTGCTGTTTGCTGCAAAATGCATTTTCCTTCCTCACACCATATGACGTCATATTTTATATAGTTGCCTCTGCCTCATGCTTATAATGAACAAGTATATTGCTATAGATTCAAATCCCATGATCCAACCAGGACAAGCTAGATATTAATGTTTCATTGCATAGAGCAGCCCATTGTTACACAATGGGATACTGAGCAGCTAACAGGCAAGACAAACAACCACACACTTTTTAATGTTTTGTAGATCATTTAGAGGCATTAGCTAATCAACTTTGCGCCCCCTCTTTTTATCCCAGGGTATAATTTACCACGAGGAGGCTCTTATCTTTTTTGAAAAATGTGACCAATCTACATATATGTTGTGTTATTTTTGATTACATCAAGAAGGCCCTTTGCTGACGACATTCCTTAACTTACTTGGATGATCTGCATTTCAAAGCAACTCATGATGATATTTGAGAATCCTAATACCTGTTTTTTATTGGCAAGTCAAATGGCCTGGTAAACAACGAGATTTTTTGATTATCTTTGTAAAATTCCACAAAGGGAGACAGGCATTGTAATACCGTAACTTGGTTCATTTTGAACTGTTGTTTTGCTAACCTATTTTAAGATTTGACGAGCACTTGTACGTGTAATCAATTGTGTTTTAAAAAAAATATTTATTTTATTTTTTATCTTTTAATATTATTGAATGATTTTATATGCAATTATTACTTTTATCGTTCCTTTATGGATTTGTTTATAAATCTGAATAAACATTTAATTGATTGAGTAGGCTTGCAAAGGTTCTCATGAGAACCTTCCTAGATGTATCTTTTTGTAATAAGCTGTATCAACATTCAAACAACAACATGTCGACATGGATGTTGAATCAAGAAAGAAGACGACGGACCATTGGAAGATCCTTTCCTATTTGCTAGCGATGATCCAACGTTCAGAGATTGCTACATGTTTTGTGTTTTTCTACCGAGTAAGATTTCATAGTTAAAGGGGCAATGCATTCTATGCACGTCGTCCCGAGCCATGCCTTCTAACACTCGAGTGTGCTAATCTTGCCTGAAATTGCTGTGAGCTACTGCTAACAGTGATCTTCTGTTATTCTGATGCCTTTTTGGAGACTTTCTCCTAGCTGATCATAGCTACTGCTTTGATTATTTCCTTCCACCTGTATTAACAGTCGCTACTGCAGCTGTTAGGGAACTCAGCTGAGTTTCCTGAACTACTCTTTATGGGGAGTTCAACCTCTTGTAGCTATCAGCATGTTGATCCAAATTTTTTCTTGCTCTTTTCCAAAGGGACTCTTTATGGGTGCTGACTAAAATAAGTTAGGTCCTTTTAGAAGATTAAGATAGGGAACACTCCGTTATATGCTAATTCTAAGCAAACTTTTCTTGATATTTATGTAAACAGACTTATTTAATCGAAATAAAAACAAAATACGGACTAATCATTTAATGAGAAAATTAAACTTTTTAAACTTTACCAAACCTCTCATCATTAACTGAACATTAAATACTATAAGCTGATGATTAATTTAGAAATGTATTTGGATTGTGCTCCATTGTAAAACAGTGGCAAAGATTCATCGATCTGAAGAAGAAATTGGTGTGGAAATTAGAGATTCTCTTAGTAATTTTCGAGGTGGAGATCTTTATAACATTTTTATGAGATTTCCACGCTCACGGATATGGCAGCAGAAGATAGGTTTAGCTACCTGAATGGAGAAATAAAATATTACACAAAAAATATAATTTGAAATTCCAAATTCCTGAATCCAGTGTCCACAACCTGAAGATCCAACAAGTGGTATTTGGAGACGGTTTCGGTTTTGAAAGTGTGAGCATCAGTAGGATAGATGCATTGTGGTCCTGATTGCGTCTTTTTAATGTTTTGAATAGAATGTGTAGGTAAAAAGAAATAGATGATAAGTGATTGAAAAGGTGTTTTAAGGTTTCAGACTTGTAGTCGAAAGATCCCGGTATAATATAATAATAATAATTGAAAACTTCTTTGCAGAGATTTTAAGGTGTAGTGTGTGAGGTGCCATCACCTATCCCATTGTAATGGGGACTAGGAGCTTTGTTGTGAGTGGTTAATTTTGATCAGAGTTAGTGGAACCTATTGCACAAATGGGGGAAAATGCATTGATTTGGGTGATTTAACACTGGTTGGGAATTCACTAGCTGTTGTGGAAAATATTCGTGAATGTTTGGGAAACTTTATTTCTCTTAAAGCAAACAAGAAAGAGTTTTTGAGGTTATTTATAGGAACTGTGTGAATACAAAGAAAAGTGTGGGGTAGGGTGAAGTGCTGCGAGTAGTGGGATTGAAAGTCATAGTTTTTGCCCAGGGATTGGTTGATTGGGGTGTTTTGCGCTGGGATTGGTTGGTGATTTGGAGCCTTGCTGAAAGTGGATTTTGGGGGAAACATATAACGCTTTTGGTTTGTTAAAAAAGGGGCGTGAAAATAATAACTGAAATTTATTGGCCAATGAGAAATTGACGTATACGGAACCAAATCAAAATGTTCGGATTTATTTTGTGCTGTTTTAAATTGACATGTCATTATGAAATGTTTGAAAGATTTTAAGGATTTGGTGAGAGGCTATGTTACTATTCGAGTACGCTAAGGTGAAGAGGCACCTCCTGAGAGTACGCTGCATACATTATGACTGCTGAGCACACATATTTGGCTTCACTAATGGAGTAGAATACTGAGAAGTAGGGTGCCATGAGATTTCTTAGATACAGGACATTTAATACCAGGATTCATGATCATTTGAAAGGAAAATTCTACAAGATGAAGCCACCTCCCAGACTTATTCAATATGAGGCTTTTAAAGCATGGGAGAAAATCACAAGAGAAAAATATCAGAAGAGGACCAACAGAGCAGTGAAGAATTATGCAAAAGCCTGGTGGGATGAGGAACAGTGTAGCTGGTGGAAGGCAATTTTAGAAGGAACTAGATTATATCCTTGAAACTACTGGATGCTTTATGTTCCCGGCACTTGACGAGAAGAGAACTTAGATGGCACCTAAGCATTATTAGGAAAAGCTCCTTGCAGCTGGAGCAATTGGAGATCTGGTCCAATACCTGCTCTTCTAAAATATACATCTATGCACATTTTCCAGTTTGCTTTATTTGGATATCAACACCATCATTGGAAGTTTGGAAACATGTGCAGTACTATCGAAGTTGAACCTATGATCAGCAGCAGACGTGTTTAATTTTGATAAGGGCGGCTATAGCGAATAGAGAGGTCATATACAATACCCCCTCCACTCAATAACTAATAATCTCCACCGAAACGTTCGCTGACCCGGTTGCACTATCCCATAACCCACAACACTACAGCGGAAAGCTTTTTTTGATGTATCTACACCATCATAACTAATCGTGTATGTGATCGGCTGGGGGGTCTATGTATTTTTTGATGTATCTACACCATCATAACTAATTGTGTATGTGATCGGCTGGGGGTCTATGTATGAAAAGTGTATGGTGGCTTGTTTGTATGTATGAGGTGAGAATGGTTAGGTGTGGTTGAGCCTGCAGGTGGTACATTTAAGGTAAAGAAAAACATTTTGTTTACATGTGTATCTTTGCTAATCTGTTTTTATTTGTACATGAATGTTATTCACTGTGTCATGTGGAAATATTGTCTTTAGAGTATATGTGGTTAATGATATGTTTTTAACTATGTAATTTTGTATTATGCAATATGGCAAAATAAATTGTTTGAAAAGAAACTGGATGAATGAGAAATTAACTTTTTAAAAAGAAAATTAATAAAAAGACGAACACTAGAATGCATTTGCTTATGTTTAATAATCACAGTTTTGGTCAGCAAATGGAGCCTTAGTAGCCAATATAGAAGCAATACAGGTAATTTGCGAGATTTTCTAGTTTTTCTTGGTCCTCTCCCCCTACTTCCAGACCTAAAAGTACATGTTAGGTGGTACATTTTTCACAATAGTACACTAGATTATATCCTGCCAATTACATCAGAAGTTGATAAGAAAGGAAAGGATAAACATCCCATTAGAAAGCCAAAGATGAGTCAGATACGGATTACGGTGATGAAATATTAAAACAAATGTTGTACTCTAGACCCCCACTGTATGCCACCCCTGTTGATCAGAAATAATTGAGTGCTCTTTTAGGTCTGACAGTGGCTACTGCCCCTGTGGATCTCAGTATTACATCATTTGAAAGACCTTTGCAAATTCTCAACTGAGTGTAGCGAACTCATTGGGCACCAACTGGCACTAAGAACCAGACAACAGGTCTCAGCCAAGGAAATACTCTCGATACAACTTCCAACTGGAGAAGTTACTAATCACCTGAGTAAAATTCAAAGGGCATTTTGTGAATTTTATTATAATCTTTACTCTGAGGAGAACAACAGCTCAGCAGATCTTAGAGGGTGGGATTAATAAATATCTAGAGAAAATCACTCTATCTCAACTTAGCGTTGAAGAACGCAACCAACTCGAGGAACCTCCCACCTGGGAGGATATTGCCAAAGCTCTAGCTAGCTTACCATATGGGAAAGCCGCCGGGGCTGCTGCATTCCGGTTGAGTTTTACAAGATCTTTGCTCCCCAAATAAAGGCTAATTTCACTTTACTAGTAGCTTTGATATTCGATGGGGCCCTCCCACCTGCCTCCTGGTCCAGTGCTAAAATCATAATCTTCCCCCAAAAAGGACAAATCACCACTAGAGATGGGCTCATATAGGCCGATCACCCTCATCAATTGCGATTCTAAGATATTCTCAAAAATCTTTGCAGCTAGACTTTCTTCAAGAATTGAACCCTTGGTGTCAAAGTGGCAACACGGGTTCATCCCCAAGAAAGGTACAACGGAACACATCCGGCGGACCATAACGTTATTCAACGCTGCTCAGATATTAGGAGACCCGATGTCGCTAATTTTACTAGATGCTGAAAAAGCATTCGACCGGGTCTCCTGGCAGTTTCTCTGGGGCGTCATGAGAAAGATGTGTTTTGGGCCAAAGCTTATCCAAGCCATTCAAGCGCTTTACATCTATCCAACAGCTAGGGTATCAATATATGGGAAGTTGACTGATCAGTTTAAAATTACACGGGGTACCCAACAAGGATGTCCTTGCTCTCCACTACTCTTCGCTCTCCATTTAGATCCTTTGATCAAAAAAATTGAAACCAACCAAGAGATCAGAGCAGTGAACAGATTTGGCTGGGACACTAAAATCATGGCTTATGCCGATGATCTGGCTGCTACCACTCCAGATCTCGAGAGTGCTATTCTGGCATTGGAACAGGAGACCCAGGAGTTTGGGAGAACCTCGGGGTATGCTCTTAATAAAAACAAAACCCAGATTATTCTAAATAATAAAATCAATTGGGTGGACATTCGGGCTGTCCCGAAAGCTAAATACTTGGGGGTGACTGTGGTCGCAAACACTGACACGATTGTGGCAGAAAAATCTAATCCCATTGGCAGCAGATACTAAAAGGGCGCTCAATCGAATGAATAACCTACATCTGACCATAGTGGGACGATGTAATGTCATCAAGATGACTTACTTTCCCAAGCTGCTCTATTTTATTTAGGGCTATTCCCCTAGAGTTTAACAAGACTATGCTTTTGAGATTCAAACAACTCTTCACAATTTATCTGGGCATACTCTCAACCGAGACGTGCTTTCAAGCAACTCTCTCTTCCCATGGAGAGGGGGGGATGGGCACTCCTATAGTTTGGAATTGCTACATGATCATTCTTATATTCCAGTCTCTAGGCTCCCGTCACCCTACCAGCTACTGCTTGGGGAGGAGGCCCGTGGATGTTTATGGCGGCAAATGACTTTTGGCTATTACAAACGATACAGATTTGAGACTGATGAGTGCATTCAAAGTATTTTCCAATATCCGCAGGATCTATGGGTTGGGCAGATTGAATTATTACTCCCCCATCAACATGAACGCTAATCTGCCAGACATTTTCGGGAGATCTTACCTCCAGGCTTGGTATAAAGCGGGAATTTAAAAATTAGGAGATTGGATTACTATAGATGGAATTATATCATTTACGGACCTTAAAATTCAATACAACCTACGGGACCAAGACGTTTTAAAGTATATCTCTATCAGAAATTTCTTGGCCCGAAAAACTGGTGGCCCTGCTGGGTTTGCACAGATAGACCTTATTGACAAATTGAAAGCTCCTGTTTTACCCCGGATCGGATTCATCTACTCCACCTTAAATAGTCAAATGCCTGATGATCTTCCCAAAATAGCTGGCAAATGGCACTCGAAGCTGGAGGTCCCTTATAACATCTTCTATAGCGCTTTGAGATCCGCCCAAAATGAACTGCTTTCTGCCAAACTACAGGCACAATTTTTTTAAACTGCTTTCTTTCTATACATTACACCTAGCAGAGTTGCCAAATGGGGAACTGGCAAAGGGATGTTGTGTCCTAGATCCTCGGAGTTCAGTGTAGACTTAGTTCACATGTTTGCTACCTGCCCGAAACTCGCTCCACTCCTTGCCAAAAGACAGAATTTTTTAGGGAAAGTACTCTCTACGGATATAGAGCTAACCCCCATGACCATTCTGCTAGGAACTCAAGATAAGGTTAACAGAGAAAGCGGTGGTGCAGTTATTTTCGTAGCCATGACAGTCTTGCGTATCTGCATAGCCTCAGTATGGATAGACTCAGACCCCCCCACTGTTTTTGCAATGGCTGGCTCGATTGGGCATGACATGTCATCTTGAGAAGGCCATCTATGCCAAGAAAGGTAGACGGGCAAAAAGGAAGGGCTTAATCATATGGAATTCTTTAACGACATGGCTAAATCAGACATACCAGAAGGGTTTCTGAAATCCATGCTCCCTCCCTTATCTTAGTTCTTTGACCTCTCACTATTCCTTTTCCTCTTTTCTTTTAACCACATCTCATTGTTTCACTTAATGGAGGTTTAGATTATTATTATTATGCTATAGGTTCTTCACAGATCGTTTATTGCTTATGATGATGGTTAAGAATTTTTTTTCTTTTCTTGAACTCTGACCTGAAAATAGAGGTAATTGGTTTTCTCCATCTAGTGCCTAATTTCTTGTTTTATGATCGGGAAGAGGGGGTGGGGGGTGGATCTGGGGGAGAGGTTTGATGCTATTTTATCTTGTATTCTTTGCTGGTATATTTAAAAAAAAAAAGCAAATTTTCAACTGGTACGACCAGTTGTGACCCAACTGCAAGTGATAATTCCTACAATGACACCTAACTGCAGTAACTAGCACAGTCCCGGTACCTATCGTTCCTGCTCAGACTACAGCTCGAGCTGCTGCGAGTGCTCCTCCAATAGCAGAAATGAAGCCAGATACTCAGCAAGCACCTACCTCTAGATTTGGTCCGACTTTTCAAAATTCACAGATAGTTTTATGGAAGCCCCACAGACAATATAAGCACTGATGGAGGAAATTTGGTCTTTACTGCTCCAATGGCTCCTGGTGATCTAAATGTTACTGAAGAAGGTTATGTACCAGCTTGGGTGAGGAGATGACAGGAAATAATAAGGTAGAGAATTTTGAGGCACAAGAACAAACTGAGATGGAAAAGGAAACGACAATTGACTTACCTACATCGAAAGTAGAATTTAAAGAAATAATAAAAGGACGTTTGGAGTTTGAACACCTAAAGCAGTGTCAGAGAAAATAATCAATTCTTCTGTGTAAGAAAATTGCACGAAGAGCTGCTTTGGTACAACAGGTTGACTGAAATAGCTAAAAAATATGACATAGATCTCAGCAATAATGTGAATCTACACAGGAGCTATAGGGTTCATTTGGATGATCCAGCCATAGGAAACAGGAGGGTAACAGGAATGTGTTTGCATATTGTAGAATTGGTCTAATGCATTTGCAGATGGAAAGAGACAGAGAAACTCGAAATTAAATGGGCAAAGACACATGAAAAGAAAAAGAGGCAGACAGCCATTGCAGGAAGCCAGAGTGAGCAAGATGAGGGAGAGGCGACAAGTTAACCCCCTAGAGAAATAGCTGGAAGAATATATGTACATGTTCCTTGGAGTCAAGGTGATCTGGCAACATTCACAAATTTTCCCAAATTGAGACAAGCCGGTGCAGTGATATGCACAAGTGGAAAGGTTCATAAGGATTTCAAAGGATTTCTGTGGACTAATTTTAATGCTTTTTTCGACATTGTAGTACCTGCTGATATATGGGCTAAATGTAAGACTCCAGTACAATGGCCTAAGAAGAACCAGTGAGGGAAGTTAGAACTAATGTACCTTCACCTATTGTGACGGAAAAATATGCAGACATTTTTACCTTTTTAAAGGACTGAGCACCCCTGAAAGATTTAGATTGCCTAAAGATTAAAAGTACTACCCAAGAACCGAAGGAAACTGTGCATGAATATTATGAGATATTAGAACATTGGAATGTGGAGCACTCCATTGTAGACAATGGAGTGCTCCATGCTTCTACGGGCCGGTAAAGGCCCGCAGAGCAACATTCCAATGTTTTACAAAAGCCTCTCCAAGTTCGAGGGGATTTAAATCCCCTCGAGCTTCGAGAGGCCTTTGTTTAATTTGTTAGAACATTCTGCCCTCTAGTGGCAGAATGTTCTAATAGCCTTATAGCCCTTCGTAGTAGGGCTATACCGCTATTAAAGTCCCGCTGCTTTTGTTTAAGTCCCTCACCTACGTCTCGGGCCTTTAACACTGCAGCAGGCCTTTAATAGCCGGTATAGCCCGCTACGGCGGGCTATGAGGCTATATTAGAACATTGGAATGTTGGGAGCTCCATTGAAAACAATGGAGTGCCCTGGGCTTATAATGGCTGGTATAAACCCGGAGCACCAACATTCCAATGTGTCTTTGTTCACAGCTCTGGCTGTGAACAAAGGCTTCAGAGAGCCTGAGGGTTTTCAATCCCCTCGCGCTCCCTGAAGGCTTTGTTTTGTTAGAACATTCTGCCCTCTAGTGGCAGAATGTTCTAATAGCCTTATAGCCCTTCGTAGCAGGGCTATACCGGGTTTTAAAGTCCCTCTGCTTTGTTAAAGTCCCTCGCCTCCGGCTCGGGCCTTTAACGCTGCAGCGGGCCTTTAACAGCCGATATAGCCCGCTACGGCGGGCTATAAGGCTATATTAGAACATTGGAATGTTGGGAGCGCCATTGAAAACAATGGAGTGCTCCGGGCTTATAATGGCTGGTATAAGCCCGTAGCTCCAACATTCCAATGTGTCTTTGTTCACAGCTCTGGCTGTGAACAAAGGCTTCAGGGAGCCTGAGGGGATTTCAATCCCCTCGCGCTCCCTGAAGGCTTCGTTTTGTTAGAACATACTGCCCTCTAGTGGCAGAATGTTCTTATAGCCCTTCGTAGCAGGGCTATACCGGCTTTTAAAGTCCCTCTGCTTTGTTAAAGTCCCTCGCCTTCGGCTCGGGCCTTTAACGCTGCAGCGGGCCTTTCACAGCCGGTATAGCCCTCTACGGCGGGCTATAAGGCTATATTATTACAGGTGTTTCAGCAGCACAGTGGATGTGAATATCTTGAGGAGAAGGGTATGAGGATTTGCATATCCCAGATTGCTTTAGAGCTGAAGCCAGAGATCTGTTCACACATAACACACATCTTGATCTACTGGCAGAATAAATCACTAGATGAAATTTTGATATACTCAAAATATTGCAGTGACAAGATAAACATGAAGTAGAAGAAAAAATAGAGAAATTTATGTTAGCACAAACGAAGTTGGCTCAGAAATGTTTTCAAAAACCTTCTTTTGCAGGTAATCAAGGAAACATGCAAAGAGTTGTTGTGCCACAGGTTGGTGGTTTTCAGAGAAATCAAGGAGGGATGAACGTGTCACAGGGTAGAGATTCAAGAGCAGAGATTGCTGCTATGAAAAAGATTACAATTAAGGACAACCGGGTAACCCAGTATCCCTCGGAAAATGGGTATTGATGATATAGACTCCAGTGTAGTTCTGTCGGGTAGCAAATAATTACTTTAGATATGCAATAATGATATTATGATTCAACAAAGAACATGCCTTCTTAAAAACAAACACTACACCAATTTGTGATCAAAAAAGTGTATATATATTTCTCTTTTTTTATATATATGTCAAATCTTGTTCATGAAGAGCGGGCTGTCATACAATACAAAGAGAACGTGGTTCAATGGTGACTGTTGTGACATGAGGTGAATGAAGTGAAACACTGGAAACTCAGTATGAAAATACAAATACATAAATAACACAAATTTGAATCTCTGTCCAAGTGAATGAATACAGTGGTAACCAGAGCCATATTTCGACCCAATATGTCTGTTTTATGAGGACATCGTGGTGGGTCTTCTTCAGGACAAAAGAAGGGGGTGTGACAGCCAAGTCATTTAGAAACAAACTCCTCCAATCCTGGATGGAGTGAAAGTGAGGTGCCTTGTCAGGGCATCATCAAGAATAAAAATGACTGTGAGGAAGTGTTCCTCTCCAAGTGTAAAAGCTCTCTTCCTAATGGGTCAAAGTCTGCATCAGGAGCTGGTTATTCAAGGGGAACGCTACTTAGCGGGTAAAGGAATACCGAGACTGATCTTTGTTCCGATCAGGTCTGGTTGCGTGTTTCCTGGATGAAGGCGTTTTGTAAACCTTCCTAAGTAAGGTGTGTTCCAATTGTGGCAAAAAAACTGAGTTTTCTCCTGGTGTCTGCTCAGCCGAGTGACAATGCTGGAGGAAATGTACAGATGCTCTGAGGTATGCAAACCCAAAATGTGCCTGCACAGCAAATTCCAATGCAGGGACAGGCTTTAATGATACCTGTTGCACCTGCTAAAATGGGAAACCCAAGGTTTAATCTAAATCAAATACCTAAAATGAATACCCATCCATTCTAGAATGCTATGCCGCAATTTCAGAATCCAACCCAGAATGCTTTAAAACAATTCCTGTTTTTTGAAAACGATGGTTCCGGTTCAGATTATTCTCAATGATGGTGCCTGAGGGGAGGAAAGCTGCTTACTTGGCGCAGTCTTAAAGCTTGGCCAGAGTGGCCCAAATGTTGCTGCAGAAGTCTATGCTCACCCCTTATTAGTACTGATGCTACCCGTCCCACTGTTGGAACAGCGGAAGTCCGGGACCTTCCTCTCCGAGGGAAAACTATCCAATTTTGTAGGAGTTGCAAATAAACAAATCTTAAAACCAGTCTCTAAAAAAGTTCCAGTAAAAATAGGCTCTTTTTAAAGAAAAGCACCACTTCGTTGTTAGTGATTAATGCCCTGGGAGCCTGCTAGGAAGGGATTTGTTATGCTAGTTAAATTGCACTATATGTTGCACCGTGATACATGATAAGGATGTAGATTTTACAACAATCAACAGGATGAGACAGGAATTTCCCCTTAGCTAACCATAAATGAATTACGTGAAGATCTGAGAGAAATGGTGAACGCAGGAATTTGGGATTTCACGGGGAAAGACATCAGACTCAATAAAGGTGTAGAACCAATCCGAATCACTGTGAAAACAAATGCTGAATATCTGAGAACACTACCATATCATTTGACACCAGAGACAATTGCAGTAATACAACCATTGAAGGATGACATGTTACACAAAGGAATCATGAGGGAACTAATTGGAAGTCCATGCAAGTCTTCAATTATGGGCTTGCAGAATCCCAACAGTAAATTTAGGATAGTTCAAGATTTATAAAAGGTAAATGAAATAGCAGTGCCCTGTTGTCCTGTGGTTCCGAATCCAGCTACCATATTATTTCAAATCCCATATATGGCAGTGTTTACCATTATCAACCTGTGTCAGACTTTCTTCTCAGTGCCATTGCACGAGAAAAGCCAATTTATATTTTCTGTTATATTTCAGCAGAAGGTATTAACATGCTGACGTGCCCCACAAGGATATACAGAGTCCATACGTTTTTAATCAAATCCTGAAAAGAAAGCTAAAAACTCTGAAAATGCCAGGCAAGTCAACTCGTAACCAATGCATAGGTGACCTGCTTGTGGCACCAGAAATATGAGATGCATGTAAACATGACACCATTGCACTCTTGAACCACCTGGCTGAGAAAGGACATGAAGTATCTCTGGGTAACATTATTGTGAAAGGAGCTAGGAAAGTGTCACCAGAGAGAGTACAAGCAATCTTGCAAAGGAATCCACCACAAACTCAAAAAGAAATCAGAATGTTTTTGGGAATGGTTGGGTATTGGAGACAGTGGAAACAAAATATTTTGTTGGCTGGCCAAGCCTCTACTGAAGTTGGCACACAGAGACATGTCTGATCTGATTCCCTGAGACAACGAATGTACAAAAGTATTCCTAGAACAGGGGGGGAGGAGCCTAGCGCGCAACCAAGATGGCCGCGTAGGTGCGAGGCTCCCGAGGACCTCCGCGACCTCCTACGATTATCCTGAATTTATCCTGTCTCGGATGAGGGGACTGTGTTGGTGAGCCTGAGCTGAGGTGGCACCCGTTTCCCGTTGTCAAATTGGACCTCGGACACCGGAGTGAGCACCGATTGAAGTCTGCGGCCTTCTCCTCGCCAGACCCCGGATTTGCGCTGAGGGGTGACCCAGTGACAAAGTGAACAACAGCGGCGGGCCGGGCCTGGCGAGTCGCGTACCCCGCACTTTCGCTTTCGCTTTCGCACCCCCTTGCCGTCTCTGCAGGGTTGGGTCGCGGGGCTCTTTGTGTTGGTGTGGCCTCGCTGGGAGACTCGGCCGGCCCGCCGGCTGTGACCCACCCCGCCGATCTGGGGTGGCCCCCCCCGGAGCCTGTGGCCCTGATTGCCTGCCCTTCACGACGTGGCTGGTGCGACCGGGGGACTGGTGGCCATGGCCACGAAACAAGATGGAGACCGGGCAAAGACCAAGTCGACCCGGCGTGGCACCACCCATCAGGCCAACAGTATGGACCGCTATACCCTCCAGAAGGGATCTCCCGGCGGACCGCACAAGTCCCCTGAGGGCCCTCCTGATGCTCCGGACCTGCCCACAGATCTGACTCTGCGGGATGTCATGGGCGCCATTGCCGAAATGAAGGCCTCGGTGGGCCAGCGGTTCGACACACTGGCACAGAAGAGCGACTCGGTCCTCGTGGATGTTGGCCTGGTGAGGGCCGATCTTTCCAAGACCAACGACCGAGTTGATTCTTTGGCCCACACCGCATCGGGCCTTACTACTGAGGTGGCGGCACTACAAACAGAGGTGCGCCGGCTTAGTCAGGCGAGCGCGCTTATGGATGGGCGCCTGGAGGACTCCGAGAGTCGGGCCCGGAGGAACAACATCCGCATCATCGGGGTGCCCGAGGGACGGGAGGAAGCGGCGGCGGACCTATTTGTGGAGGACCGGATCGCTACCCATCTCCAGCCACGGGGGCTGAGTAAATTCTTCGCGGTGGAGCGGGCCCACAGGGTTCCCGGGGGAAGGCCGAAGGTCGGAGCCCCTCCGCGACCTCTCATTGCCCGGATTTTCGACTTTCGGGACAGAGACGCTATCCTGCAAGCCTCCAGACTGCATGGGCCGGTTAAGCTTGACAATATGGAGGTGAACTTTTACCCTGATTTCACCCCAGCGGTCCAGAGGCAGAGACTGAGCTTCCTAGGCGTCAAGCGCCGTCTTCGGGACCTGAACCTTAAATACGCTATGCTCTTCCCAGCCAAGCTGCGAGTGGAGGTAGAGTCGCACGCACTTTTTTGATCGTCCCGAAGCGGCCGGAGACTGGCTGGACACTCTGTCTGGGGATCGTGATCGAGGGGGCGGGGGGGGGGGCGGCGGGGGGAGACGGCACACTGGATCGGAATTGAGGGGGTAATATTGGGCTTCACTCTGGACAAAAATGATGCCACTTTCGATTAAGCGTCTGTCTGTATAATTTCCCCTCCTATGGAGGTTGTGTGGGGTCTACTGGGGGTTCTCCTTCCTCCTCTAGGGGTTTTAGTTAGTTTTACTATATATATGGGGCGACAGGCACACTGCACGTTGGGGGGGCTGTTCGGGCTCATGCAGGGGTGCAGGGAGGGGGGAGTTTTGTTGGGGCGGGTGGGCAGGGATGGGGGGGTGTTGTTTGTTTTTACCACAAGGCAAAAGTATCATTGTGTTAGCTCTATAGTGCTCTCGGGGGGACAAATGGTGGCTTCTGTCTATGATGGGGGGTAGGGAACTTACTCTGTTGTCCTGGAACGTGAATGGACTGGGGGACAGGATTAAACGTGGTGTGGTCCTGCAGTTCTTGAAGCGAATCTCGCCCGATGTAGTTTTTCTGCAGGAGACACACCTCATTGGCAACTCCTTCTGCGCCATGAATCGGCGTGGCTATCGCCTAGTGGCCCATTCGGGCTTCACGTCTGGCTCAAGGGGTGTGGGCATCATGGTTAAGAACTCGCTCCCGTTGGAGATTGATGAGGTGCTCCATGACGACAGGGGACGTTACACGGTCTTGGTGGGAAGGATGGAGGGCAAAGTGGTCGTTTTTGTGTCAGTATACGTCCAGCCGGGGCTGCAGTCGACTACCTTTGCGGACCTGGGGCGCCTCCTCCTTGGCCTTCCGGGGGGGATTCTGGTGGTGGGGGGGGATTTCAATGCGGTGGTTTCCGGGACTGTGGATCGTCACCCCCCTAGGGACCTCCCCCGGGCCCAAGCGTGGCTATCTGGCCTATTGGACACTTTGGGATTGGTGGATTGCTGGCGTTTAAAACATCCCACGCAGCTACAGTATACCTTCCATTCGGGGGCCCATGGTAGTCTCTCACGACTAGATTATGTCCTGGTCCCGGCGGCCTATGTTGGGAGGGTGGGAGAGGTGCGCCATTTGGCACGGGGTATCTCGGACCATTCCCCGCTCCTGTTACACCTGGATCTTTTTCCGAGGGGTGAGGGTAGGGTGGTCCCGATCAATCCCTGGTACCGGCGCGACCCCACCATTCGCGCTGAATTGATTAAATCCCTCCAGCGCTATTTTGACGAGAATGTGGGGTCCGTGCCTTCGGCTGTCTCACTGTGGGAGGCATTCAAGACAGTACTACGAGGAGAGGCCCTGTCCCTTATTTCCCACACCCGGAGGCGCGAGCGGGAGGAGGTGACCCGGGTGGAAGCTGAGATCGCCGAGTTGGAGGGTAATCTAGAATGTGGGGTGACGGATGCCGTATTACATGTTCTCCAACTCAAGCAAGCGGCCTATCGGGCCCTCGTCACGGAGGCGGCCAGGGGCCTCAGTAGAGATCAACAGGGGAGACTGTATGATGTGGGTGATAAGGCTGGTAAGTTGATTGCGTGGTTGGACAAAAAGGAGAGAGCGAGTCGTGTAGTCCCGCTGATTGAGAAAACGGACGGTGTGTGTGTTACTGAGCCGGAAGAAATTGTCTCCTGCTTCGCGGATTATTTCCGTGGGGTGTATTCCCCGGTGTCTTCCCGCTCTGAAGAGGATTCCCGTGCCCTGCTCAGGGATATCGCGCTGCCTTCCCTTTCGGAGGAGGACAGAGTGTCGTTGGACGCCGCTCCAACCTCCGACGAAATCGCCCTCGCCATACGTTCGGTCGCTTCCGGCAAGGCCATGGGTCCTAATGGTCTCCCCATCGAGTTGTACAAGTTGCGACCGGATACGCTGGCACCGCATCGCCGATCGATGTTCCTGGAGGCTCACTCGGTGGGCTCCCTCCCGCTGGACCAGCGTTTGGCTACAGTCGTGGTTATCCACAAGGAGGGGAGACCTCGGGACCGGGTTACATCCTATCGGCCCATTTCGCTACTGAACGCGGAGCCCAAAATTCTCGCCAAGGTCCTGGCCAATCGGCTGGTCGGCGTGGTGGGCGACCTGGTTCACCAGGATCAGTCTGGCTTTATTCCCCATCGTAACACGGCCCTCAACTTGCGGCGTTTACATGGGGTGCTCGCACGTGTTCAGTACATACGGGAGCCGGCCATTTTGGCGTCCTTGGACGCCACCATGGCGTTTGACACGCTTGAATGGCCATACATCTGGGCGATGCTTGCGAAGTTTGGCTTTGGCGCAGGGTTCATCAGTTGGGTCAAATTGCTGTATTCGGGCCCATTGGCGCAGGTGGTGGTGAACGGTAGAGTATCGGCTCCTTTCGAGCTGGGCCGGGGCACGCGGCAGGGCTGCCCCTTATCGCCGCTCCTTTTTGCGCTTGCCTTGGAGCCCCTGGCGGAGTGGCTGAGGTGGGAACCTTCTATTCGTGGTCTCCGTTGGACCCCCGAGTATGAGGACCGCGTATCCCTATACGCTGATGACATCCTCTTGTACCTAGCTTCCCCACGTAAATCACTGATAGTACTGGTTGATGTCTTGCATTCATTTGGTCGTAACTCCGGCCTTGTCATCAACTGGGCTAAATCGTGCGTGTATGTTCTCTCTGGGGAGGCACCTATTCTCCCGCGGGGCTGTCCGATCCAGATCGCCCCGCAGGGATTTCGGTACCTGGGTGTCTTCATTACTCTGGACCCGGAGGCCCGGTATGATCGGAACTTGCTTCCCCCCCTCCGGCGCCTGAAGGAGGATGTCACGCGCTGGCGGCGCTTGCCGCTTTCGCCGCTCGGCCGGGCGGCATTGTTTAAGATGATGTCTCTGCCGCGTTTCCTGTACGCTTTGCAGAATACTATGGACCTCGTCCCAGCGCGCTACTTCCGCGAGGTGGAGAGTTTGCAGCGCCGCCTGTTCTGGGACGGGAGGCCGCGTATCGCCCTGGCGAAGCTGACGCTCCCATGGTATGACGGAGGGATTTCCCTCCCGGATATCAAACGGTACTATTGGGCCTCCCAGCTGGCTGCGATTAATCACGGCCTGTACGGGCCTGCCTTAAACCCGGCATTCGAAATGGATAAGATGCTACTCCCGGGTGGGGACTATAATCGAGCGCTCTACTCCAGCGCGCCCGACGCTCGGCTGACCGGCCCCACGCGTGTCATGGTGCGAGTGTGGCACGCGGCTAATGTGGCGATGGGGTGGAAGGACCATCTGACCCGGGCATCACCACTATACGCGTCCGAGCAGTTGGACTCCCTGTGGACCTCGAAGGGCTTCGAGAAGTGGGACATGATAGGCATCAGCAAAGTGGGGGATCTCTGGACGAGGGGAGGATTTAAAACGTTCGAGATGCTGCAGACGGAATTCCAGTTGCATGACAGGGAGTACTTTCGGTATTTGCAGATCCGTCATGCACTGGGCTCCGTCTTCCCGGACGTTGCATCCATCCCGGAGTATTCCCCCCTGGAGGATAGAGTGCTGGATGGACACGTTCCGGACAGCACGATCTCACTGATCTACAAAAAACTGATCAATGACCGCTCGGGGTTGCTGACTGCCCTTCGTGAGGATTGGGATGCCGATGGACTGGAGCTGGACGACGAGGACTGGACCTCTGCGGTGGCCTCCCCGAAAGAGGTGGCCATACCGGCCCGCCTTCGCTTCGTCCAGCTCAAGATACTCCACAGAGTCTACATGACGGGGCCAAGGCTCCTGCGTATGGGCTATGCTGTGGACGGGTTGTGTAAGCGTGGGTGTGGCGATTTGGGGACCTTTCTGCATATATTGTGGGAATGCCCGGAGGTGGAGCGATTCTGGCGTGGTGTGCTTGAGGTCCTGCGTGTGGTTACGCATGTGGTGCTGCTACCCGAAGCGAGGAGATGCCTGTTGAATGTGTGGGAACCTACCGACTACTCGGCGCCACAGACGTGGTGGGTGACTCTGGGATATATGGTGGCCAAGCGCGATATTGCTCAATTGTGGGGATCCCAGAGGTCCCCGACTGTCTCGGCCTGGAAGGAACATATGGATTGGTGCATGTTTCGGGAAAAGGTGGTGTATGTGGCGAGAGGTAAGCCTGGGACATGGGTGAAAGTATGGGGCCCCTGGAACGCCTACCGCGGGGGAATCTGTGCTCCGCCGTTATTGCCCGATCCGTCGCCTGCCCCGTCCCCTTAGCCGACCCATCTTCCTTGTTCCGGGCATTGAGTTTACCCAGCCCTAGTCTTGATCTCTTCCCCTTCTTGATACTCCTATGGACTGGTAGGGTCCCCCTCTCAGGGGAGCACATGCTGCTATTTCTGATTGTGGATTGCCTTGTGGGTTTGTTTTTCTGGTTGTTCTTTCAGTTTAAAATGAAACCTGTACAGTGGGGTCCGGATGGTGTGGCTATCAACGCGGCTAACTCCTGTGCATCTTCCTCAGCCGCAACACACGCTCTACAATGTGTATCATATGCTCCTTATGTCTGCTAGCGGCCGGCCGGAAGGTTGTAGGCCCATCTTTGTATATTTTTTGAGTTTTGTAATAAACGGTTTAAAAAAAAAAAAAAAAAAAAGTATTCCTAGAACAGAGAGAGAATTGTGTTGTGCACCATCAATAGAATAGTAGATTATACAAAAGAATTCAGATTATTTTGCAGCAAGAAAGTTGGTTGAACTCTCTTGTTTTTGGCTCAAACACCTGGAGGATCTCGAAAGCCTAGTGCCTATTTTTCTACCACCCTTGACCCTGTAGCAGCAGGTCTTCCTGGTTGCCTTAAAGCGGCAGCCGCAGTGAGCACAACTTTGGAAAAGAGTGAGAACATAGTGACGGGATACCCTTTAACATTCATGGTCCTGCACTCTGTGGACTTAATGTTAATGAGAACAAAGACACTATATATGACCCATAAAAGGTTGACCAGATACGAGCAAAACATACTCTCGTCTGACAATATTGTTTTGAAACGATGCACAGTGCTGAACCCTTAGACGTATTTACCTGTAAATGATGATGAAAATTGTGATGAAAGTGAACATGATTCTCTAGATGTCACGAAATTGTGCACCAAACCCCGCCCTGATATTGAGGATGAACCCCTGATTGAGCCTGATAATGTATTATTCGTAGATGGGTCATGTTTGAGAGGAAATGATGGCACATTTAGAGAAGCATATGCCGTGTGCACTATAAATTATGTTGTCGAAGTTTTATGGTTTCAGAAAGTTTTTTCTAATCAAGTTGCTGAATTGGTTGCTCTTGTTATGGCCTGTTGTTTAACTGCACAAATGAAAGTCACCATATTCACTGACAGCCAGTACATGTTTGGTGTTGTCCATGATTTTTTACTATTGTGGTTACAGAGGGGTTTTCTTACTTCCTCGGGTATCCCAATTGAATATGGAACATACGTCAAGGACCTGTTGGATGCTCTGCAATTACCAGGAGAAATTGCCATGGTGAAGTGTTTAGCTGATTAAGGAGAAAGTGGATACGTTGCTATGGGCAACCAATAGGCTGACTCAGTAGTCCGGTTAGCCTGTTCCTTTAATGGAAATTTCAGTCCGAATCGGAGAGTTATTTTGCAATGTTGATGAAAGTTACTCTAATTCTAATTCCTACTTGTAAAGCGCAAACACATCACCCCCTTAAGGGTTCCATGGCGCTGGGGGCCGTAAGGGAGATTAAGTGAGCTATTGCCCAGAGTCACATGATGCTGGGCTGAGCTGCTGTCGGTGATTGAACCGTAAGCCCTGGTCTCCGGAGTCAGCCACCCAGGCGGCTTTGCCACGACTCTCCCTTCTGAAAGTTACTGACAAGCGGCATGAACGGAAAACGTGTCAGAGGCAGAACAGAATGGTTGAGTAAAAGCAGGGTGCGAGAAAAATGCAAAAGACATTGGCTGTCGGCAGATGGGAGACCAGTGTTACCAGATAGCTTGTTGTTTCAATGACACAATACTTCCATGTATGCACACATTTATAGAGAAATGCAATGGTGAAACTTTTCAGGCAGAGTTGGTACAACCCTAGATTCAGAATGTTGACAGATGAGGTTTGCCATTGCTGCATAACTTGTCAACAGTTAAATGTAGGGATAAGAACACATGTCACACTAACACACCTAGAGAGATCAGATGGCCCATTCAACAGGATGAAGAGGGATTTTATCGAGATGCCTATACATAACGGGTTGAGATATATCCTAGTAATTGTGTGTGTCTTCCCAAGATGGGTGGAAGCATACCCAACTAGAAGAAACTACAGTCTCAGGAATTTATTCCTAGGTTCAGCATGCTGATTTTCCTTGAGTCAGCGAGAGGAACACACTTCAACAATGAAGTGATGAAGATGATCTGCACAGCCTTACAGATTGGACAAAGATTACACTGCAGTTACAGACCAGAAGCCTCTGGTATTGTTAAACAAATACATGGTACCCTCAAATCTAGATTTGCCAAAGTGTGTACATCAACCTCTCTGAAATGGGCAGACACTTTACCCTTGGTGTTCATAAGTATACGTAGTACCCCTGACTGGAAGACTGGATTAACACCCCATGAAAATTGACGGGCAAAGCAATGAGATTACCTGCTGTTCTTGCAAATGCTCCTTTGAATATCAATGACAATATAATATTGGATTACTGCAAAGGATTGTCTGATGTGGTTCATTCTGTCTCTCACCCGGTTTCAGCTGCCACACAAGATACGCATCAAAAACAGTGCCATGACCTCAGTCCTGGTGATTGTGAAGTACGTTCAGACGACTTGCCTTGAACTCAGGTGGAAAGGCCTCTTTCAGGTGATCCTAACGACACAAACTGCTTTTAAGCGTACTGGAGTCCTGTACTGGATTCATGCTTCCCACACCAAAAGAGTGAGCAATCCAGAAGAAGTGCCTTTGGTTTATGATCCTGAACGATGAGCATTGGTGGTTGCACCATCAATAGAGAGACCACCCAGACTAACAGCACTGGCGCTAGTCCAGCCACTGGAAGAAATCGGTTGACAGAAAGCCAAGTGCAAGTACCTGAAGTAACCCAGAGTGGCATTGAACGAAAATGAAGCAGAGATCGAATTACAGTGTAAAAGTGCCACCATTGTAATACTGAGACAAGAAGAAGGGCCAGGCAAAGGAATCTGTATTGGAACAGGGAGAACAAATCAACAAGCAGAATAGCCAAAAAGCGATTAAAAGAAAAATCCAAGGATTAGTTCTTCAATAGCTCAAATTCTGAAAATAATACACGAAGAGGCTGAATCTAGGCACAAAGGAGGCATAGATCCTAATCAGTAAAACCGAAAAGATCGAAAAGAGCACGAGTACCCTGTCACAGATATTCAGCACGTGAATGGTCTTACTACGTGAACACTGCTTTGAATGTCACATTCGAAGACTTGTGCAACGTGAATCCTAAACTATTTGAACCTCAGTGAAAAAAAAGAAAGCGAGACTGATGGAAATAATCTGAAGAAAACTTAAAGCTAAAAAGTACTGAAGAAAAAAGATACCTGAACTGTTCTTATTAGATGTTTGTTGTTTTAGGGCCATATGTAGGAAACACTTTTGCGATCGCAAACACTGCGAATCGCAAGATTCTGGGTGTTTGCGATCGCAAAACTGACTTTACCTATGTAGGAAAGGTGTCCGCTGCATAAAATAGCGATTCGCTAATTTAGCGATTAGCAATTTTGCGTAAAGCTGATTCTGCGAATATTTTAGCGTAATCGCAGTCTGCGTCCCAGTATTAGCGGAAATCGCAATTACCGACATCGCAAATTGCAAATTCGCAAATTCAGATTTTCCAAAAATTTGCAAATAGCGATTCCTCAATATTCGCAGTTTAGCACTTCTCAATTACCACCAACTCTGAGCAGGTGGTAACCAAGTGCAACCTATTTAAACAGGCCCACAATGCCACAGGGACTTCCCACCATGGCTGGGCTGTACGTGATAGCCAGGAGGCTACGAATCAGGGATGCCATGCAGAGAAGGAGACGCCAGGAAAGGATCTACAGAGCACGCATCACCCTCTTCCAACTGACCGATGAGGAGATCCATGTGAACTACAGGCTGCACCCACACAGCATCCTGGATTTCATAGAGGAGCTGACACCCATACTTGAACACCCCTCACGCAGGGCACACTCCATTCCCACCCATGTTCAGGTGCTGTGCTCACTGCACCTCCTGGCATCAGGGAGTTTTCAGGGGGTCATTGCCACAGCAGGAGGTGTCTCGCAAAGTGCACTGTCGCGCTTCCTCCACGCTTTCCTGGATGCAATGGTACAGAGGCTGCATCACCACATACAATTTCCAAGCACACCACAGGCACTAGATCAGACCAAGCAGGAATTCTACCAAATTGCCCAATTCCCCCATGTCATTGGCTGCGTAGATGGGACCCATGTCGCAATCTCTCCCCCATCACATAATGAGTATGTATTTCGCAACAGAAAGTCATATCATTCCCTGAACGTCCAGGTAGTGTGCAATGCCCAACATATAATCACTGATATTGTGGCAAAATACCCTGGAAGCACACACGACTCATTTATGTTTCGCCACTGTGCATTACATCGAAGACTCACAAATGGTGATTTTGGAGAGGGCTACCTGCTAGGTAAATGCATGGCAAACACACACAGAGGCAGTAGAGTGATGTAGTGGCAGGACACTATTGAACCTGAATCTGCTTATGCCCGCAGGTGACAGTGCGTATGCTGTACGAGACTACATCCTCACACCGTACCTGAATCCAGCAACTGCAGGTGAGAGGAGGTACAACAGTGCACACAGAGCCATACGCTGTGCCATTGAGAGGACCTTTGGAATCCTAAAGAGCCATTTTCGATGCCTCCATAAGAGTGGAGGAGCGCTACAGTACAGCCCTGAGACATGTTGCAAAACTGTGGTTGCCTGTGCAATGCTACACAACATCGCTACCAAAAAAGGAACCCCAGTGGACCTGACAGACTCTGAATCATCACATGAGGATGGACCAGCACCACATCGCGGTCCGGCAGGTGGTGCTGGTGCTGCTGCCGGACGCATGAGACGAGATGAGATCACACAAAACTACTTCTAAGTGAGTAATGAGGACACGATGCGACTGATTGGTTTCTTACAGGGATGTTTATTTCCTTATCTTCAGGAATGAAGGTATCTTACATTGTGACTTTATAGTCCCTGCATGCACATGTTTGTGTCACAGTGCAATAACTACCATCAGTCATTGAGTCATCATGGACTGTGTTGCGTCACACATGGCCATTAGTCCCTTGTGTCCCTTCACCTCCTACGTGCACGGCCTGTTGAGCCTCGCTGTGTCTGCGCAGTGCCCTCCCTGGAGTCATCATCCACTCTGCCCTGGCGTGCACTTTGGCATCTGTCCTGTGAAATTGGGGGAGTGATGCTGCTCCTGCTTGACTGTTCATCAGTGTCCATGGCACCAAGTGTGTCTATGCCACCTGTGGCAGTTGCGCGCATCTGGTCCACCGCATGTGTAACTTGCACCAGGACACTGCCAACGTCCTGGCAGCAGTGGGCCATCTCGCGCTGCATGCTGACACATCTTCTGGCCAGCAGGGATGTGGCGGTTGACTGGCGGTTCACTGCCCTGGTGTATAGGTCCAGCCGTGTGTGTAGGCGATGTCTCTCCCGGCGCCGGGCTGCCCTGTCCCTCGCAATCTCCCTGCACAGGCCCTCCAATGCACCAGTCATGGCCATTACACCTGCGCGCAACTCGGTCATGTTGTGGTTATGTGCAGCCAGTTGCCGTTGGATTAACCGTATCCCCTTTACTTGCAGGCGCTGTTGCTTGAGCATGCTGCCCTCGAGGCCCGAGAACACTGTGTCCTCTTCACCAGGAGCAGTGCTGGTGGACGGCCGTGCCCTGCGTCTCATCCCTCTCCCTACTCTGGAGTGTTCAGGGGACTGTGTTTGGTGCTGTTCTGCACGCTGCCTGTGCACTGGCTGTTGCTCCTCTGCTGTGTCTGGTGCCTGTGCCTCCAACAGTGGTAGTGTTGGTACAATATTGCGGCGCCTGCATGGTGCTGTGCCTGCAGTTCTGGCTTTGCCCTGGTCCTCCTGGCCTGCCTCGTCCTCCATCTCAGCTGTTGCCTCGCATTCAGCCTCACTATCCTGTGTTTGTGGTGGTGCTGTGGATTGAATGGCACACATTAGTTCTGTGTCCTGTCTGGCATTTGTAATGCATTCGTTTTACACAATAAATTCACATGGGTACTATCTGTCTTTTTCACTATCTGCATGATGGAGTCCTCCCTATTCCACCTGGCTGTGTCTCACTGGCACAGCTATCAGTGCATGTGACTACGTCTCCCATAATGCATTTCTGGGTGTGCTGTGTGACATGTACTGGAGGTGCAGTCAGTTTGCCTTTTGGTGGTTGTGGGTGGGTTGGGGATGTATCAGGGGGTTTTGGCATGCATCTTACCTTGTCTGGTGTCTGTGTGTTCAGAGCTGTCCAGGTCAGCCACTCCACTCACACTCTCAGGCTGCAGTGTGCCCTCCACCAGCTCCTCCAGGGGCGTCGGTTCTGTTGCAGTGGAAGGCCCCCCACCGGTTTTTTTGGCCTCTGCAAGTCTTGTGGCCACCCTCTCCTTCGACCTCTGCCGCATGTCATACCACCTTTTTCGTAGGTCCTCGACACTGTGGTGTATGACACCAATGGCATTGACTTTCTCTTGGATGTCACTCCATATCTTGCGCTTACTGGCCTCTGGAACTCGTAGGGAACTTTTCCCAAAAAGGAGATCATGGCTGGTGACAACCTCCTGTGTGAGGACCTCCAGCTCCCTGTCACTGAATTTATGCTTCCTCTTCCTTGGTGGTTCATCATGCTGCTTCTCAGGCCCCTGGGACTCCATTTGGCTTGTTTCCAAAAGCTGAGCAAAACTGTTCTCCTCTCCACACAGGCTCTCACACAGCTACTGGCTCAATCACAGCTGCTGGCAATCAGGTGCAGCATGGGCAGTCACACTTCCTGGGTGTGATGTCATCATTCTGCACCTGAATTGCAGATTCCCGGATTTGCGATTCCTTATTTGCGATTTCGCTATTAAGGAATCGCTATTTGGGTAATCACAATATTATTCTGCGATTTTTTGGGATTCGCTAAATAATAGCAAAAAAATACCTACATCGGAATTTGCGATTCCGAAATTGCGATTTGCCAAAAAACGCAATTTGAGAATCGCAAATTCGGTTCTACCTACATATGGCCCTTAGTTCTTTATTTTACAGAAGAACAACCTAGGCCCCAGTTGAAAGTTACAGAAGAATAGGGACAACATTTTAGAAGAACAAAGAGTAGAGTTAAGGATTGTCTGGTTAGAAGCTTGACTGCCGAAGAAAAATAATATTAACTGCACCTAAGAAGCAGCTTACTAAAACTTGCTACAAGCTATTGAAAGAAGTGTTTTTGAACTGACTGTGTTGCATTAGAAATAAGTGTAAATATATCTTGGGTTCCATTTTCTTAACAACAGTAATAATGATCACTATAGTACTAATAGGGTTTTACCTAGTGCCAGAGTAAGAGCCTAATGCAAAGAAAATTACTAATACACCTATTTACAATACTAGTGAAGACTCATTTATTTACTCCTTTGTAAGCTATAAGAAAAATTATTTTTCTACAAGTGTTTATTCTAGGGTAGTACAAGAATACAGTAATGCCATAGATGCAAAGGATTGTTACATATGCGTACACTTACCTCCTTCAGTTTCAGAAGAAGTTACTATTGCCACATGCCTTTATCTTATGCTATTTCTAGCACCATCCTATTGTCATTAGTTTATAGGTGAGGACATTTTGAGTATTTCTGTTCTAACCATGATCTAATACTTTCCAGGGTACCATTAATAAAGAACATGAATTTAAACTCACAAACAAAGAAGGACACAGTCTGGTATTATTTCTTTCCCCACAGACCTATAGATGGCATGAAGACGTAAAAACTATTTAGCCTGTCTAATGTAACCAATAGAGAAGGCTTATATGATGGCTTTCAAAGAGAGATACACTAACATGACAAGAGCTACTGGCAAGAAAAGATATGTCTTAGAGAATGCTTTGAAGAAGGAAAATTGATTTTCGAATGAAGATGGTTTACCCTAAACTGAGATTTGACATCCAACACAAAGGGACAATGTGTGTGTACAGAAGATGAACACCAAAAGGACTAGACATGTAGGGATTAGTAATTGTGAAAACACATTTGAATTAACATGGGTATCATGTCAAATTTTACAGGGAGACAAAAATGCTACTCTAGGGGCTATTACATTTGTTGACAGAATGTTTACTTCTTACTGCCAGCTGAATGGGAGGTAATCTGCTATTTAGGCATAATAATTCCAAAAATGTACCATGTGAAGAGCTTAGATGCATTAACATTAACACTCGCACACAGACAGAAATGCAGTACAAACTCAGGAACTACACTAGTAGAAGACTTATTTGGAGCTGTCATTCCACCTGTAGGTGTCATCTTAAATGGTGAAAAGATTAGAAAGATGTCAACAAAATAGCAACCAGCACATCCAGAGCTTTGCTTGTAATAAATACAAAACCAATTGCTATACAGCCGATGGGTTAACCGTATCAACTTTCCTTAGGCATCTTACTCTCAAAAAAAGGGCAGAGATAGCCAAAATGCTTAAATTAACTCATTGCTGTACATACATATCTGACTAGAGAAGGGAAATAGAAAGCTTCAAAAAGAATATTTCAGGGTGAGAACTTGAATTAGGTGAATTGGAAATACCAAGAGTGTTTGAAAAATTTGGAAAGGGAGTTGTCACAATTGGAAATTGTTTTTCAACAGAATTAAAGGGTATATTGAAGGCTATTCTAATGCCAATATAGTGGGGCTTTTTCTAATATTTCTTTATGCACTATTTTTGAGCTGCAAATACATATTTTGCAAGGAAAAGTTGGAAACGAAATTGTATGACAAGGATTCATGTTCGAGGGGCATTATGAATGATAATTGCATGAACTCTTCGTAATTCAGGGGCTTGAAAAGAAAAAGACTAGACTCAACAGACGATGAAAGTGGTTTTTAAAATGGACTCACATCCGAAAACTTGATATGCGATGAATAATAAAAACATCAGACGGTGGATTGAGGAAGTTTACATTTTTGACAATAATTTACCACATGACAATGTAGAAATGTGTCCTATCAATGTAGGAAATGCGTGTCAATATAGAGGCTAGAGAACATTTGATTTTATTAATTGTGCAAAAAGAGAAAAATGCTGCATATTTCAGCAGAAAGCTCCCATTTAAGTTGTTCTTTCACTGCTAGGCCTCAATATTTTATGTTATTCCTTCTTTTCCCTTTAATAAAAAGAAATACCTTTTTGTAAATGTTGATTTAACGTTATCATTTAACTGTAGAACCTAACATCTTCCTGAAATGTGCTGTTTGCTGCTAAATGTTTTTTTCCCTTCCTCACACCATATGACTTCATTGTATTTTAGATAGTTTCCTCTGCCACATGCTTATAATGAACAAGCATATTGCTATTCATCCAAGTCTCATGATCTAACCAGGACATGCTGTAATAGAGCAGCCCATTTATTTTTTTTACAATATATTTTATTAAGATTTCATTGTACATACTGGGCCGTGGCCCCATGTATACCTTTTGAAGACAATATGTATAATTACAAATATAAAATTGTAACCCCTGCATAACCTGCAAGTACAACAGCAAAAACATTGCACAGTTAGTCTCAAATCCCACAAGTTTATGATGGTCAAATTGGATGAACATACTAATGGTTTTACATTGTGGTCCGGGTTGCTTAGTGACCCATACTATTAGAAGAACACGTCCTATCAGGGGTCCGGGGATGGAAGGGGGTAGCTGTATGCCCCGGTAGATTGCCCAATGGGAACATATTTTCCTGTGCTTCTGGGGGCAGCCTCAAGCTTGGAACACTGCGATCCCAGCACTCATGCAATCATCAATGGCCTTTTTTCACCTACCAATCGTCGGGGGTGATTCACAGCTGGGTGATATCGCATTTAGCAATGGTGATGGCTTATTATGTGCAAGACCAAGGCTGCATTGGAGAGTTGGGAGAGCCTGCACCTTTCCTTAGTTGGGAGATCCAATCTCTTGAAAATGGTGGTCTTACCTAGGGTGATGTATTTTTTTAGAGCGGTCCACTTAGGGATACCTAAACCTCAGATTCAACATCTTCAATCACTTTGTGCTAGGTATCTCTGGGCTCCCGAGAAACCTCGGAGAGCAGCTCGATTTATGACTCTTCCTTTGGACAGGGGCGGCTGGGCTGTACCAGATTTTCTTCTCTACCATCTAGCTTGTCTGTTGGTTAATATGCGTATTTTATTGTCTGGGGAAGAAATTAGCAACCCGGCAGAGGCACCTTCTATCTACCAGATGGATCTTGGCTCTGAAACATATAATTCTCTGTTTCGTAGGCTTGATGGTAGCTATTATAAAAGGACTCGTATTAAAATCCTTGGGGCTGCTTTCGGGGTGTGGAATACTGTCAGAAAAGTTTTTCATATTCCTAGGGTATCTTTTTATACACCATTGTCGGCGGACTTAATACTTCCATCTATATTTTGGGATCATACTGTTTTGGAATGGAGAATGAAAGGTATTATACGGCTGGGGGACTTTTTTTCATCAGATGGGGTGTGTGCTCCTTTTTCTAATCTAAGGGATAAATATAAAATACTGAACACCCAGTTTTTTAAGTTCTTACAGATCCGTGATTTTCTAAATAAGCATGCCTCAGCTTTAACCCCTTACAGAATAGTTGATGCTATCAGTCGTAAGGAAAGGATAGGGTCTTTGTATCAAATATTGTTAGCAAGTAGGGCTGATGACCTTGTTAAAGTTAACGTTAGGTGGAGAGATGCTTTAGGAGCTAATTTGGGCTCCATTGAAAGCTCCATTAAAATCGCTCGGAAAGTCTGTCTTGCTGCGTCTTTGTGGGCGCAGCATTATAAAACGGTTTTTAACCTCTACCGTACTCCTGCTATAATGATGAAATGGGGTAGGATAGGGAATAGCTTGAACGACGGGAAATGTTTTCGCTGCAGGACAGACAATACTGACATTGTACATATCTTTTTTTCATGCTCCAAGCTTTGTCAGTTTTTGGGCCATATGGAAAGATTTTTGTCAGCAGTCATTGGAAACCCGGTCCGAATATCTGCCACCATGATGTTATTAGGGACAGGGGAGGAACTAAATGATGATCAACCTTTGTTCAAATTTCGTTATTTAATTTTTATTGCGACAGCAGTAGTACGACTTTGTATAGTTGCCTCTTAGCTGCAGGCTGAGGCACCCCCATTCGAAATGTGGCGAGCCAAGTTTTATAATATTTTTAATTTGGAAGTTAGTCTATACTCTGTCAAAAGACCCAGCAGGCGCAAATTTGGTCTTACTATTTGGAAAGCCATGATTGACTATATTGGAGGGTAGTATCTTTTGTGAGTTTATGTTCTGTGTTTGTTTTTTTATTTTATTTTTCTTTATTCTTTCTACATGTGGTGAACTATATGTAATGTACCAATTCTACCCGTATGATTATTATTATTATTATGTTGTTGTTCTTCTTCTTCTATTATATGGTTTCTTCATTGATACTGTGGTTCAATAAAATATTTTTTAAAAAAGCAATGGTGATGGCTAGAAAAATCAGGTGCTTTGTAGTAAAAGCAATTTTGGATCAAATGGGGGATCCCACGACAGCACCTCGCCCAAGCAGGCTACAATCCTCCGCCAGAATGGCTGCAATGCCACGCAGCTCCAGACAGTATCCCTTCCTCTATCCCTCATCTCAAACATATGGTGGACTGAATAGCGCCCATCTTCCAAAGACAGGATCGTATGTAGTATATGCGGTGAATATACTTAAATTGCATGAGACGGTAGCGCGATGACACTGCCGCACCTCGGGGACTAGCCAAGGCTTCAGTCCAGTCATCATCGGTCATATCGGGCATGTCCTCTAACCATGCCCTTCTGGTCTTATGTAGTGTTGTATGGGTGTGGGTTGTCAGTGTTTGATAAATCTGACGGATCTTGTGAGCTCCTAAGTCGCCCATTAACAAGCGTCCTTCCAGAGGGTGAAATTTGGGCAAGTTATCAATTGACTGAATTAGGAGAGCGAGAGCGTGCCTCACCTGGAGATATTTCTAAAATGTATTCTTGTGTGAGTGAAACTCTGTCTGCATCTGTTGGAACGATTTTAGGGCTGTACCCTGTAGAGCAGCCCATTTTTACATAATGGGACACTGAGCAGCTATCAGAATAGGCTTGCAAAGGTTCTCATGAGAACCTTCCTACATGTATCTTTTGGTAATACGTTGTAGCAACATTAAAAAAAACAATATGTCGACATGGACGTTCACCATATGAATCGAGAGAGATGATGACGCACCTTTGGAAGACCCTTTCCTATTTGCTTGACATGATCCAACATCCAGTGTTTGCAATATGTTTTGTGTTTTTCTATACAGTACTTGTTCCTAGTTAGAAAGGCAGTGCATTCTATGCACATCTTCCCCTGCCATGCCCTCTAGCACTTGACTTTGCTACTCGTGCCTGAAATTGCTGGGAGCTATTGCTAACAGTGATTTCCTGTTAGTCTGACACCTTTTTGAAGACTTTCTCCAAGCTGATCATAGCTACTCTGTGATTATTTCCTTCTACCTGTGTTAACGGTTGTTACTGCAGCTGTTATGGAACTCAGCTGAGTTTCCAGAACTACTCCTTATGGGTAGTTCGACCTCTTCTAACTATTAACCTGATGCTTCAAATTTTCCCTTGCTCTTTTCCAAAGGAATTGTTTATGGGTTCTGGCTAGGATAAGTTAGATCCATTTAGATTACGATAGGGATCAATTCCTTTAAGGAACATGCTGTTATTTTGTATGCTAATTCTAACCAAACCTTTCTTGATATTTCTGTAAACAGACTTATTTAATCTAAATAAAAAGACAAAATACAGACTAATCTCTTAATGAGAAAATACAACTTTTAAAACTTCTCCAAACCTCTCATCATTAACTGAACAAAAGACAAGAGGCTTATGGCAAAACAGGAACAGCTGATTTAATTAAACACTTCGGCCGGGAGCACAATTACAGATGCAGGTTTGATGACTTTATCAAAGTATAATCAATCTGATTGTGGTTTTATACAATTTTTGTTTACCATAAAAATACTTCCGCAAATCTTGTTTGGTAAAGGAATCCGGGCCTTGTCTGTGGGGTAGTAAATAAGGCTCATGATAACAAATGGAGGTGGGCCTCGAACTTGCGTGGACACAATGTGGGCCAGTGGGTATCGTGTCCAGACAGTCGGCATGAGGGGTGTGTGATCATGACATGTACTGTGTGTGCTGTGTCCTAATTACCTATTTGTTCTAACTTTGTGTGTCATCTGACTCTATGATATTTTGGGAATGCACACACCACTCCGGCCATGTGTGCTTTATTGGGGGGCAATCTCTCTGGACCATTGTGGTATTGCTGCACTTATCTGGAGGATGGGCATGAGTTTCTTCTTTGCGTGTTTGTCTGCCGGCTACGTGCAACCCCACCTGTAACCTGTTAATCAGTTGCCTCGTGCCAGGCTGCAGAGTCTGCCTGACCATGTATTTCTGAGTTGGGGTTGATGGAGAGTTCATGACAGGAAAATTTATTAATAGTGGTGCGATTTAGCTTGTTTATACGAGTGTATTATTATAAAGCTTGGCATTGATGTTATCAATATGAACATTCCCCTCTCTAGTTAAACTTTCAAATGGGTTATCTAACCCATACTTCATGCCAGTCTCATTGTTGGGGACATTTTTGACCACTACTATATTCCTAGTTACTTGAATTCTGCCTAGTTTGAGGACTGCATTTTTACAGCAGGAAACCCCTAATTGTAGGAAATCACATAAAAAGAATAAAAATATGAAAACAGGCAATAGTGATGTGCACAGTCTGGTCAGCCAATGGGGGAGCCAGGCAAACCAGTTCAATTACCACGCCTCCTCACGCCTGTCTCTTTATAAACCTTGTAGTGCTCGGATGGCAAGAGTCAGAGTCCCTTTATCAAGGTCGTTACCTGAGATAAAAATGCAGCAGTATGCACCAATCTTGGCAAACGTCCCTCCCTCAATTACAGTCATTAAGTTCAACTCGGGGGGCGTGGCCTGCTTGGACAACATGGCGGATGTGCTCTAAAGCCGCTCTGCCGCATATCCCCGTAATACGACACATTTCTGGGTGGTTGCTCGGCATCTGATACAAGATACCCCGGTGGAGTTCCTTTCTCCCCTCAAGAGTCCCGTCTTGCGGTGGTGAAGGCTATAGATGCGTAGATCGAACGATCGGACTGTGGGAGACGAGAGCTGAACGAGGAGGCCACGGAAGTTAAAGCTGAAAGGGAGCGCAGCAGGAGGCGAAGAAACTTTCGCCCTGGAGTGGAGACACGGCATGAAAGGCAGCCGGTGAGTAGTGGGAGGCGCCGCATCTGAGAGCTGCGAAGGCGGACTGCAACACAGACATTGGTGCCCGTCGCGTGCCGGCTTGGGCCTGGGCCAGAAGCAAGAAGTAGATGTGAGAGGCTGGACCAGGGACACAGTGGCTGAGCGCCCGGAAGCAGTTGACCAATGCGCAGCCTTGTTTGTTGGGTGCACCTGCCCAGCATGTGAGGTGCGAGAGATGGGAAGCCCCTGCTGAGCTAGGAGTGGAGCCCTCGAACTCTGACTGGGCAGCTGCGGTTTTAGTGCAAGGGGGCTGTGTACATGTCAAGTGCTGAGGAAATTACACCACTGGAGTCAACAGAAGACAAAGATTATGTCTGGGAGTCGGAGCCTGTGTGCAATAAGTGAATCCCTGTGGAGAGTGTGCTGGGCCCATAGCACATGGCTGCTACCTACAGAATACCGGAGTCTGGGCACTCTGTATTGGGCACCGAACGGAGCCGGAGTCCCGCGGCTCCAAGGCGCAACACAGGTGCAGGTTAATTAAAGACGAGTGCCACATAGACTTACCTACCAAACACCACGGCACACAAATGGATGGACCAACCCATTAAGACCACCTGGGAGGGTTGCTATTTTTTAATACTGGACAGGTTGAGACATTGGCTCTCTCTTGAGATACTGCTACTGTTAGAACAGTGCCGCAGGACATGCTGTTCATTTACTAGGTCTGTGTTTGCCTCACTCTTTGCCACACTGGATGGATCTGCGAGGGGGCACACGTTTGCTGGGGAAGCTTGATAATGCGACCACAAAGATGGGTCAGTCATAGGGCACCGCACCACGAGCTTCCTCTCCAAAGTCAAGTACCAATGGCATGGAACAAACGCTGCATGCAAAGCAATTCTGAATGCCATTAAGAATCCAAAATTGACAAAGTAGCAGCAGACTTGACGCTCTTGCACTCAGACCATAGGAAGTTGAAAGACTGCGTCACCTCCACGGAGCAGGAGATAGCAGACCTCAAGCCAGCCCCAGACTTCATCGAAAAACAACAAAATGCACATGAGGCCAAGATACACTACCTTGAGGATTGAGTGGAGGATGCAGAGGGCCGCTCTAGGTGGAACAATATCTGTCTGATTGGCTTCCTGGAGGTGGCGGAGGGCCAGGACGTGGTTGCATTCATGGAACAACGGCTAAAAGACATTCTACCCTCTTCATCTCTATCCCCATTCTTCACCATAGAGCGGGTGCATTGCATCCCCTCTAGGAAACCAGTGCCAGGCATGGGAGTTCGTCCACTCATTTTCAAGGTGTTGCATTACAGAGACAGATATGATACTGCGAGAAATGAGAAAACTCACAGAAATTAAAATAGATAATGTGAAAGTCCTGTTTTTCGCGGATGACACACTGAGAGTGCAGCACCAAAGCGGCTCTTTTTTGCAAGTAAAACAGAAGCTTCGGCAGCTCGACATTCGATACTCGCTGTTATACCCAGCTAGACACGGAGTGCTGTCAAACGGTAAGAAACGCTTCTTTGACACACCACAAGATACATGGGACTGGCTGGAAACCACAGGTAAGTTTTTGGGTCCTCGCCTGTTGGTCATACCCAGAACTCGGAACAGCACAGCAAACGGATCCAGGACTCTCAGCCGACGGAACATAAAACAACTGTCCAGCCTGACTGCAATACCAGATTTAGAGCAAATCATGCAGGAGCGGCAGGAGGCAGTATGTGAAGCTAAACGCATAGCTGTGATCTCGAAGACGGCTAGCAAAGACGGAACCCCAGTCCCCTCTTCCGGAGATGAGGGCTTGTCGGTGGCAGGTCCATCGGACACTGCTTCACTAAACCTGCCAGATGTAACGCCACAGACTTCAGATGATATTGTTTGACATTCAAGCTGGTACTCCAGGCCTCTGGCACCCCTGGACTCCGGTTCCTCAATGCAAGCTCGTACTTTTAGCCTATTACATTGGAAATCCCTAAGGGGTAAAAGACTCAGTTAATGTAGAGGGTACTGCTCAGTTTCTCAGAGGCTGCACTTTCACTCTGTAAGCACCAGCGCAACACCTTACACCAAAGCTAGGGGATCCTACCATGACAAACCCCGCAAGGTTCCGCACACCTTCTCTCCCTTTCTCACACAGGGAGCTAATAGGTTGCGCGGGAAGATGGCCTTTCTGCTACAGTTTGGGTAGCTCCTGTGGTTTAATGGTGACCGCCCTTTTGATATTCCTATATTGCCATGATGGCTTTTTAGTTTTACCCCTAGTTCGATGGGCATTTTGAGGGGTATGTATAGAGACGTTTGGGGTAGCCAACATAAATATATATACACATGCATTGACCTTGCAGTGCTTCCAGCTTTCACTATAGAAGTGTAATGACAGAACATAAGAAAATCACTTGGAATGTGCGCAGCCTCCGCACGCCCTTTCACCGATATGTGGTGTGCTCCTATCTAAAGAGGCAAAATGTACGCATTGCTTTCCTCCAGGAAATGGACCTAACTCGGACTGAGACTGCTAGATTACAGTGGAAGTGGAGGGGCCGAGTATTTGCCACAGATTTTTCCTCATTTGCCTGTGGGGCTCTGATTTAGTTTCGCCCAGGTACCGCTTTCCTAGTGGAGGAGGTTGTATTGGATAAAGAAGGCAGATATGTGATTCTAAAGGGTAGAATATATGGGCAGCATCTCCTAATAGGTAATGTATATGCCCCAAATGTAGATCAGGAATATTTCCTGAGATCACTCTCACAGGCATTAACTAAATGGTGTGACATACCATGGCGGATAGGGGGAGATTTTAATAGCGTCATGGACACAGAGCTAGATAGAACTTTGAGCGTATTACAGGCACTGCTTCATCTGCACTATTGGAATGGGATGCTTTAAAAGTTACGTTGCGAGGAATATGCCGGGGGATGGAATGTGGGTTAGAGTTAGAGCTGCAGGAAGTAGAAAAGGACTTAAGGACTAGAGACGCAAGTGATAGCAGAGTCCCCCATTTCAACCAGTTTGCTGGAAGTGCACAACAAACATTCAAAACTATTAGTGCGTCTTAGATGCCTAAATTGTGCGGCACATTCAGCGAAAATACAGAACAAAGCAGATTACTCTGGGCCTCTTCTTGCTTGGCTGATCACACAAGACCACTCATCAGGCTCTATCACAGCGCTCAGATCGCAGGATTGAGGGCACAATTATAAGCAACATGAAATTCGCAACGAGCTGGCCATGCATTTCATACAATTATACCAGTCAACACTGGAAGCATCTGAGAGAGACATATGCATCTTCCTAGACAGCCTTGGCTTCTCCAAACTCACACCTGAGTAATACATGGAACTAGAAGCCCCACTCACACAGGAGGAAATATGTGGCACAATGCATGTCTTAGCTTCTGGGAAAGTTCCGGGCCCAGATGGCTTTCCGCCAGAGTTCTATAAAACATGCTGTTATCTTGACGCCACAGCTGCAACAAGTGTACACGGAGGCATTGCAATCTACGTGCCTCCCAGTCTCCCTTACTGAAGCCACACTAATCACCCTCTTGAAATCAGATAGAGATCCCACATATACAGGTGAATACTGACCCTTGGTGTTATTTAAGGTGGACTATAAAATACTAGCAGGAGTCCTGGCAGGACGGCTAGCACCAGTCACTCCACATCCCATTCATACAGACCAGAATGGGTTCGTACCGACTCGTAACACTTCGCTCAACATATGTAGGTGGTTTCGGGTGATGAGGAACTCCACAGGTGACTGGCCAGAGATGGGCTGTCTAGTGTTGGACCTAGAAAAGCCTTTGACACGGTTGAGTGGCCATATATATGTTTGAGGCACTCCAGAGATATGGATTTGGACCATACTTTTTAAGCCTGGTCAAACTACTATATGGTGCTCCAACTGCAATGGTTCACACTGTCTGTAAAGCAGGGAAGGTCGATGCAACATCATTGGTCAGTACAACGATGTCGTCCGCGTAGGCCTACCCGGCACAATATCTGATGAGTGTTCAATTTTGTTTAAAAAAGGATCAATATATAGGGCAAAAAGCAAAGGCGAGAAGGGACACCCCTGCCGAGTACCCCTGCTAATACTAAATGAATTTGCTACTAACACAGATATAGATAGGGTAGCTACTGGAGCAATATACAGTGATTGAATCGCAAGAATAAATTCAGAGCTAAAACCCTTCCATCGAAGAACCGCCCATAAGAATCCCCAGGCGACCCTGTCGAACGCCTTCTCGGCGTCCAACAGGATCAAACCGATGGGAGAGCCAGTGACCTGTGCCCAGTCCATTAATGCAATAGCTCGGCGGATATGATCTGCCGTATCCCTACCCGGGATAAACCCGTGCTGACACAGTGATACCAGAGGAGTAATGACCAAAGCTAACCTAGTGGATAAGATTTTAGCATAAATTTTGCTATCAGTATTTATAAGTGAAATGGGACGATATGAGGAAGGGTCAAGCTCCGACTTTTTTCTTAAAAAGAATGATATTAGTCTGGCGCCAGGAGTCCGGGATGGAGCCGTGCTGTGCATCTCTTAGAACCGACAGAAAATCCTGCCGAACCTCTGCACGAAACAGCTTATAAAATTCCAAAGGAATTGCATCTGGACCGACAGCCTTTCCGTTGGCTAAAGAGTTAATCGCAAGCTCGGCCTCTTCCCATTCTATAGGAGCAGAAAGAACTTCATTTTGCTGAGATGTGAGATGGAGGGTATTAATATCCCGAAAAAAGGTCCCTGCTTCCACCTCTATATCTATGCCAACATTATCCTCAGTGTATAATGCGTGATAAAAATTTCAAAACACTCCTATAACCCCCTCTGGTGTATCCTGAACCCGGCCTAAATGATCTTGTATCTTGGTAATACGATTAGCCAAATTCCTCTGCTGGAGTCGTTTGGCCAGAACCCTGCCAGATTTTTCACCCAACTCAAACATCTCAGTACGAAACTGCAAAAATTTGGCAGCAAGGTCCTGGCCAAAGAACTCCAGCACACTAGCCCTAGTCCTGGCAACCAATGCCTGGCTTTCAGCTATATCTTGTCCATCCTTAATAGCATCTATTAACTGGACTTCAGCTAATCTGAGCTCTTCCATGCGACTAATGGTTTGTTCTTGGATCATCTTACGCCGAAAAGCAGAAAAGTTCTTCGTCTCTCCGCGAACAGCAGCCTTAAATGTGTCCCGAACAGTGGTGCCAGAAGCTGTCCCCCTATTAATATTCATAAGCTCAGATATCCACATCCTCATATGGTCTAAATAGGACTGCTCCATTAAAAGCCTCCTTTCAAATGTCCAGATCCTTGGAGGGCAAGGATTTGGGAAAACGGGCATTCAACAATCAGGGGATTGTGGTCTGATAAAATTCTTGGAGGGGCTGAAATGAAGGAATCACCAGCTAACTGATCCGTCATAAAAAAATAATCCAGCCGGACCATTTTATTATGGGGGGCCGAGTAATACGTGAAGCCGTCTTGATTCTTGTTATGGTAGGACTAGAGATCAGTCAGACAATGCTCTTGAGTCAGAGCTTGAATTGCACTAAATACCCTAGGCTTCTTACCCCCATATCCTAGATCACACAATATATTGAAGTCTGCAGGTAGATTGATATTCATGTCACCACACAGGCAAATCGGATGATAGTATAATGCCAGCTCTAAATTCAAGTGGTGAAAAACGTCAGGGTCATCTAAATTTGAGCCATAGACCGTGCATACTGTTAAGGGTCTACCATTAATTATCAACTCTGTAATAGCCCATCTCCCGGAATTATCTTGGCAGGTTTTCCTGCCTGCACAACCCCCCTTCTCATTAGAATTGCTACTCCTCTAATCTTAGATGTCTGATGGGAACATCCAACTAAATCAAACCCTGGAATTCTGAGAAGGTCCCGATCATTCCAAGGGACATGAGTCTCTTGCAAACAGAGTAAGTCAATGTGCAAAACCGGGACAATTTTTGAGAGCAGTGCCCTTTTTTTGGCGTCATTGAGCCCACATATATTCCAGGAGGCTAAGCAAATCTTACCCTGTGCCATCTATTTCCCATATAGAACCAAACCCACCAAGTACATACAAAACAACTTTAAACCACCCTTCTAGCCTTAGGCATGCCATATCAATGCAAAAGCCTACAGAAATGCCACGATTATCGTAAACATTCAAGCAATTTTTTAATTTTAGAACCAACCCCCCACCCCGGAGCCCCACCCCCACGCCACCCTCCCCGATCCCACCCACCTGAGGCCCCCCCAAACCTCCACCCCCTGCGTGTGGCACTAGGACCTAGGTCCTTGTGATGGAGGAGCTGGATTGAACACAAGATCCCCCAGTATCCTCACCAGGCTGCTAATAACAATAGGGGGTACAGTCCTGAGAAGAGAAGAGAGAAGAGAGAAAAAAAGAGCCACAAAAAGGAAAAAACAACATTCATACGCCTCTCTACTCACAAACAACACCCCCCTGCACAATACATATTAAAGATCCAAAGAAAAGAAAAAAAATGACAAAGCAAAAAAGCAACATTACCCCTCTAAAGTGAGTTCAAAAAGTCTTGAGCCTGAATTTCAGAGACAAAGAATCTGGTTTGGCCCTGATAGATAATTTTCAATTTAGACGGTAAGAGCAAGAAAGCTTGAGCTCCCTTAGACTGAAACGGTGTTATTAGCTGGCGGAGCTGCCACCTCCGCTCAACCGTAGCCGGACACAAATCGGGTCTAACGAAAAACTCACACCCCTTGCCCCTCCGCTTCCTATCGGGCCGAGCCAGATCATAGATCTTCTCCCTGGCCAAAAAATTATTTAAACTAATGAGGATGGCGCGAGGTTTGTCTTCTATTTGGCCAGTACGCTTCTTTTGCATAAATGGAAAGCGGTGAGCACGCTGAATTTCAGTTTGCCAGTCCCATTGTTTGACCTCGGGGAATGCTTCACTAAACAGTTCAACCACAAACTGCCTAATGTCCGACCCTTCAATCCCTTCTTGGACTCCTAAAATTCTTAGGTTGTTCCTCCGAGCTCTGTTTTAAAGGTCCGTGAGCTTCCAAACAATATCTTCTCTTTGGTTCTTTATGAGGTCTGTAATTCCTCTCTGGGTAGCCATGTCATCTTCAAGAGTAGAAATCCTTGCTTCCGCTTCCCCAATTCTAGAGGTAATATCTGAGCATGTCTTTGCTACTCTGCGGATAGAATTTTGTACCCTGCGACATGCACCCTGAGTGCAAGCGCTTTCTAGCCGAGTTTCTTCGCGGTGGGCCATAATGGTCTGATAGATAACCGCCAGTGTCATCTCGCCGGGATGAGCATGGGAAAGATTGGCTCCATTCGAGTTCCCTACCTCAGTGGTATCACCCTCCATACCAGGCTGCATGGAGTAGGAATAATCCCAGGCTAATGATCCTGCATCGGGACAGGATGTCTGGGCCCCCTGTTCTCTGGCTACCTTACGAACTGTACTACGCCCAGGTAATGAGTTCAGTGCTTCTCTGGTTCGCCAATCCCCCAGCTCACTGTCTTCATCTGTCCAGTCCTTATCCTCCCCAAAATCTTCCTCAGATGAGCCTGTATGATCAGAGAGAGAATAGAATTCATCACCACCTTCAGGATCCCCATTTGAGCTTGAACCTGCCACCTGCTGAGTTGGTCGCGACCTCCTGTCTGGCGTGGTATTATTTAGCTGTAACAATAGTGGCTGGCCTTCCCCTAACTCAGCAGAGTTTGCTATAGTCCCAGTAGCCAAAGCTGAAACTACAGTTCCCAGAGTTCCACTAGTTTGTAGCACACGGACTACATTTTCAATAATAGCTCCAGGCTCAACGTTAATGTACTTCCCTCCTTCAATCAGCATTGCAGCATTATTTGCAGACCCCCCCTTGCTACTAGGGGAACCAGCAGACATTAATGAGCTCAGGAGAGGAGGAGAAAGGCCAGCATCCATTTTATCTAAAACTGACTTTGCTGGGAGTTTTAAAGATTCAGCTGCAGCAGGAGTTACAATAGCAGACTGACCTTTTTTAGCCTTAATAGGTGGCTGTGGCGTCTTGTTCTTAGCTGCCAATTTTTTGAACATGGTAGGAACTGTGTGCTTTGACTTCGCTATGGCTGGAAACAGCGTCTCTACAGAAACTTGCCTTGTTTCCTCAAGGTTGGTTGCTCCCGAAATCGGCGACGTCACTGCAAGTTCCTCCTCAGTATTTACCTTCAAGGGGCTGCCCCCTCGGATGAGCGAAGCGCGTCCAGTGATAACGGGAGCCGTAACAGTGCTCTTCCCCTCTGGCGGCATATCCTCGCGCTGAGAAACAAAAAGTCGCAGCGGAAAGACGCCGCTGCCAGAGCTGTCGGAGCAACGCGCGGAGGATCCTGCCTGCCGGGAGAGAATCCAGCAGGTGAGTTGGTTCCTTGAGATGAGGAAGCGCCAAAGCATTCCGTTACGGTGAAAATCTCTTTCCGAAACACGGAGGTAATGTTGCAAAGTTCGATAATCTGAGTCCCGCTATTAAAAAAGCATCAGTATTCATTACAAAAGCAGACTGGTGAGTCAACCAGGCGAGAGTGTCACTAGCCAGCTCGCCCGGCCGATAGTCCGGCCGCCATCTTGCCCCGGCCATGCCTGGTTCCTCCTGATCCAATTATATATAGTTCACTTACCATACCTCCCCCCGGACAAAATTAATAGGTACTTCCACAAGACAGATGCTTGCTGCCCGAGCTGTAAGTTAATTGACGCAGACTTTATACATATGCGCTGGTCGTGCCCCAAACTACTTATTTACTGGAGGGGAGTGATACAGCTTTTGTCCACATGCACTGGCAGGGAACTCCCTGATACATGGGAAGCCTGTATCACAGGGATATTTGTCAGGGAAAAGAAACACAGAGCCACTTCCAGATTTTTAGATCTAGGATTGGTGGTAGTCAAGAGGCTTATCACAAGACGCTGGAAAGCAGTAGACCCCCCTACTCTACAAGCCTGGACTTAATCCATGCTGAACTGGGCCAATGTGGAGGGAACTGCCCTTTATAGGGAAGATACCCTAGGTTTATGGAAATATCCAATTTCTAACCCATGGATTGTAATTCTAACGTCGCTCCAACTAGAATTAGCCACAGGAGACTCTATGGATGACCCAGATGTAGAGCGCCCTGAACCGCACACATTACAGCACAGAAGTCATCACAAAGCATGGTCTGGTGCACATATTAACTGTTACACATAATAGGATCAAATGCTGGGCTGGGGCAATGCACTTGAATGCTCTAGGTCACAGGAGCCACACAGCAGATATTGGCACACACCTTCTCTATCAGTTAGGCCCATCCCCTTTTCTCCCCTTATGTTATATGTTGTATGTGTTTTGTTCTGACATAGCTGTCTCGTCAATAGCCTCCAGGAGTACAGCACAGTGCCAAGGTGGTGATAAGATTGATTAAACCAAATACGCGTGCTTGCAGTTAGCCAACATATGCACATATGTAATGGAATACTGTCATTGTTACATAGCAGGATTGTTGAACAAGATGTATTCACTGTAAGGCACTAATGTAACGCTGACAGACATCTGTATGCACATTACTTGTAAATCTACAACAGTTTTGACATGCATATAATGTTTCTTCTTATGGTTATGTTTCTGTGGGAAACACATAAGATTGTTTACTCAAAAGAGTTATTAAAAACAGATCACCCCAAAAAAAAAAATTAAGTTCAACTCATTTTGATGTTTCATCACCATGAGGCGGATGGCTTTTAGTTTTTGCTTGATCACATTAACGCCGAGCTCAGTGCTGTTCATCATCCTGAGCATTTCTCACCTGGTTATTTGCAACAAGCGGGCATTCGCTTTCGTCTTCACTGTGAAGAAGGGTATGGACCCCCCTGCATTGATTTCCATGTCAGAAAACAGTCCGAATTCTTCCTGAATGTTCTTGTCCTGAGCCCAGCAAAATAATAATAAGCAGTTCTTTTTTATCAAGCCTGATGCAACATAGTCTTTAGTGGGTGTTGGTGCAACTTTGACAGATCTTCTCTGAGGATGACAAGGTTCGGTGTGTATGGTGACAAGGGAGCCAGGCCATGCCACCCAAGCACATGCTGAGGATAGCTAAACTCGCCACACTACCAGTAGATAACAAGTAGCGTGGAGATGCCTCATTGCATGTCCGGAATGTGCAGTACTGTGCCACAGTTCTCATTTGTGTGCAATGGAATGGTTCCTTTACCCCTGAAACACAAGGAATACAGTGTAAATTTCCGTACAATTAAGGGTTGCCCCTTCCCTTCTAATCACATATACCTATTCACCTCAGTATCCCAGATTTCCTGACATTGGATATCTGTGCTGTGGTTCCACACTCTCCTATAAGGCTTGTTTCCCTTTGTATCATCGAGGTGGATGGCCCTACACTGGAACTAAGACAGCCACAGAAATGCTAAGGGCCATCCTGGTAACACAGATGGAAGTAGGAGAAAACATGTTTGTGCATTTGTGTGGTGGATTTGCTACCTTCAAGAATCTCTTTTCTGTAAAGCCTGTAAAGCCTTGGGGTCAGACAGTATCCTCCCCTATGGTGCCTCTCCTGCACATCCTATCTAGCTCGGTCTGAATGTCGCTAGGCTGGGTGCATAGGTACAATGCTGTAGGAATGGTCTTGTATCATGTCAGATTCACTATTACTCTATGGGGTTCTACTCTGTTGGGTTGTATTTTGGCCATAATCCTACATAGGTATAGGTGGAGAAGGGACTTTTCTTTTTGCAGGGGCTACCTCTTGGGACAAGTAAAGCCTGTCTGCGCCTACTGCATGCGGTATCAGCGAACAGACGTAGCATGACCTAACTGTTATCTTGGAGACCACGGTGGTCATGTGTTGATACCACATGTTGTGTAAGAGGGCGCTGTGTATTGCGTGTGGAATGCTAGTTTTGGAGTAGGTGAAATTATAAGTGATGTCGGAGAGGTCCCTATGCAAGCGCGGTGACAACTTCGGGATAAACTCCATCAGACTGTATTTCTATATATACTAACTGCTGAATCCACTCAAGATATATGGGGTGAAGTGCTAATTTCAAGCCATGTTGGAGTTGGAATGTATATAGGTTATCACAACCAGTCACTATAAGCCACCAGATCCTTTAATTAATGGCTCAGAAATTGGACAAAAGGAGAGTTATTATTTTGATTTCTTTGGTTGCCTGATAGTGTTAATTTATTATTTTGGATTGTTGTATTTGTTTTTTAATTTACTTTGAATTGAAGGAACAGCAGTCTACACATTTTGTATCGGAAAGAGGAAACCAGTGTTGCCTTGAAAGAAGTGGAGGCGTCTTTTTGACTGCTACTTAGTGGTGATAGGTAGTTCTCTGCAGCCAGGAAACAAGGAGTTCTTCTTCATTGAGGGTCGCAACCTCAATGAAAGTCTTGACCCTAGAACAGTGGGAAATGTCAATATTTGTGTTACAAACGCACTTTGAGCCCAGCATCAATGTAGGCATGGAGAGATACAAGATTTTCATGAGGGTTCAGGCTAAAGGGGAGTGGGTGGGGAACTATGTGGCGGCATTGAAGTCCCTAGCCTAAACTTGCGATTTGCTGACCTGACAGATTCCCTCATCGTGGACCGATTAGTACGCTGCACCATTGATCCCAAGGTACAAGAGAGATCATTAGCTAAAACTTCCCTGAATGAGGCTATTGGCATTGTAAAAAGCATGGAACACACATACAGCTGGGTTAAGGAAATGCGTAATATACCCGCCTTTACTTCCAACTCTAGTATTGTGAAGGTGACAGAATATGATCAAGAATGTAAGGACTATGATACCTGTCCTACAGCTATACAAAAGATAGCAGAGAAACATGAGAAATCTAGGACTAACCAAGGAGTAGCAAAAGATTCCAAATTCAAATGTTTTAAGTGTGGCAATCCAAACCACATGTCAAACTACCGAACTGCTGTGCTCGGAATGCTTTCTGTAGAGTTGCAGAAAAAGGGGGCATTTTGCATGCGTGTCCCCCCAACATGCTATACTAAGTATGACCAACTCTATTTGTGTAACTAAGCACCCTGGGAATGTTGATGGTGGTTTCATAGAAATGCTCAAATGTGATATTGTCATTGGGGTAAGATTGTACCTGTCCGGCAGATTCTGGATCTCCGTTCACCTTAGTTGGTGATAAGAATTGGGACAGAATATTTGATAATGAGGCTGTCACATTATGTCCCCCTGACATTAATCAGATTATGATGGTTAGAGCATTGATCTGTTGGGTTACACCACACAGACCATTAATTTTAGAGGCAGATGTAACCTAACAGGGGCAAAATCTTCTATGCTGACAACACCAGAGAGATCTGGAAATTACATTGAATCCCAATTCGCCTGAACACGTTATGCTGGTAGCACATCTTAGTGATGATGCAAATGTCGTGGAGGAGTTCCACAGGGTTTTTAAGGATGAGTTGGGGTTGCTGAAGCGGGTTTGAGCATAAGATCATCTTATAAGCAAAGGCTCTACCTGTGTAACACAAGGTAAGGAGGGTACCGAACCTTATGCTGAAACCCTTGCAGGAGGAGTTAGACAAATTGCAATGTCTTAGATGTGATTGAAGATATAGAATCCTCGGAATGGTTTGCCACCATCGTTTTGGCCTCCAAGGACAATGGAGAGAAGATCAGAATATGTGTTGACCTGAGAACCTCAACCAGTGTATCTGGGTTGACCTCCAGCCCCTACTGAACATTAATGAGGCACTGGCAATGCTAGGGGGGCAAATGTTTTCAGCATCATGGACCTATCATCTGCCTACCATCAGGTGTTGCTGCACAAGGAATCCCTGGCATTGACTTCACACCTCTGGCGACATTCAGGTTCTGTAGAATGCCTTTTGAATTAGCCTCGGTGGCTGCGTGCTTTTAGAGGTTGATGAAGGAGGTTTTGTCCGGTATAAGATCAGTCATTTATTTCCAACATGATATCTTAATATATAGTAAAGACAGATAAAGCCATGACGTAGCTCTCAAGGAAGTTTTATTCAGACTAAGAGAATGGGGACTCACCCTCAAGAGGGACAAAGACAGATTTGGGGTTGGAACAGTCTCTTATCTAGGACACACCATTTTGGGGGATGGCATTAGCTCAAAGTTGGAATTAGCTGATGCTATAACATAGGTGCCTGCACCCAGTGACAACAACCAAGTCAGGTCATTCTTAGGTCTTTCAGAATACTAATCTAAGTTTGTTTGTAATTCTGCCTGTGTGGTGCTACCTCTGAGACTGTTACGAAGGGTGTGGAGTTTGTATAGTCCCCTGAGTGCTTAGATGTTGTTACCAAAACAAAGAATGAAATAGCTCGCATGTCTACATTGTGGCACTTTGATATGACTAGAAAAACAATCCTTACCACAAATGCCAGTTTGAAGGGGTTGGGAGCAGTCCTTTCTCAAATGACTGTGTGTGAAGAAAAGGTAATAGCTTTTGCCTTGCTCTCGCTCAAGGGGGCCGAGGAACGCTACTTAGTGGTAGAACATGAAGTATTAGCCTGCATTTGGGCTGTAAACCATTTCAGATTCTTTTTGTGGGGGTTACCATTTACCATAAAAACTGACCACATGCCTTTAGTTCAGATATTTGCATGTAGGCATGCAGAAAACCCTACTCCTAGAATAAAAAGATTCATAGCAACTGATTACCTATCTAGGATGCCTTTAGACAAGGAAATTGTGCCTGTTGTGGAGCCATCAATTAAGTGGGTCAAGGAACCAGCTCTAAGCAAACCAGAATGGGAGGCTGGGGTGTCCAATGATAAAACACGCAACTGGGTATTGGATTTGGTGGTGGAGGGTTTGTCTGTCATAAACAAAGTGCCTGAAGATGTAAGGTCATTTCGGAATGTACGGCACGAACTGAGTATAGTGTATGATGAGCTATATAGGGGTGAAAGTTTGGTTTACCCGGTGGAGTTGCGGGAGAAAATCATTAACCTGGCCCATGAAGGTGATTTGGGCTGGAACACAACCAAGGCCAGGTGAGGGCACTGCACTGGTGGCCTGGTGTGGACAGGCAGGTCGAGGAAGCAGTCAGAGATGTTATACTGTGTGCTGGGAATGATAAGTCAAAAGCTGTCAAAACTACTCCTTTATCTCCTGTGGAGGTTTTTGTGGAACCTTGTAGCAAACTGGCATTGGACATTGTGGGTTCATTTGAGGTGTAGCGTCCAATTGAGAGGATAATATTGGTATTGGTGGACTACCCTTCTAAATGGGTGTTGGCATGTTGTGTTAGCTCTATTGTGACTTAAAGTGTTTTGTAATTTTTGAAGGATGTCTTTGCTTGTGATGGCATTCCTAGGACTATTTCTAATACAAGAAAGTAACCACTCTGCCCAAAGTTTTATTTTATCTGGTGCTAATGTCAAGGTTCCCGGCTCGCGCAGCGCGTTGCCTCCTTGGTGCATGCGGGATCGGGTAGTGGTGCAGGTTCCCGGCTTGCGCAGCGCGTTACCTCTCTGGCGCATGCGGGATCGGGTAGTGGTACATGGCATGAAGCAAGCGGTTAGCGGTCTAGCTTCCCGACTGGAACCACTGCTGCGTCACCCAAGCGCTTCCGGGGGACGCCGCATAAACTACGGCGGTTCCCGCCGGTCAGCGCTTCGAATTAACGCTGCCACAGTTCCAGTAGCCACGACGTCACGGATCTCGTCACAAGGTTGGTGCGCATCAGGAAACCTTGTGCATACGCTCTGCTGAGCGTCTCAACGGGCATTTGGTCATCACCGCGCCTAAGCATTTTGGGGGACTTATCCAACACGCGCTGGTGCGCATTCAGAACCTCTGCAGGCTCCACGCTGGGGCGCTTGTAGTTTCCCTAGCACAACGCCTGAACTCTTCAAGGGGCTCATTGCTATCACCGCGCATGAACACTTCTGGGGGCACATAACAGACACGCGCTGGAGCGCATACAGACCGTTTGCAGACACCGCGCTGGAGCGCTTTGTTTTTCCTTTACACCGCGCAGGAGCGCTTTGTTGTCCTTTGCACCGTGCAGGAGCGCTTGCTTTTCTTTTGGTCGCGCAGGAGCGCTTGCTTTTCTTATGGCCGCGCAGGAGCGCTGTGTTGTACTTTATACTTTGGCACCAGGATACTAGCTGTTGCTACTCCTTCTTTCCGTTGGAAGCGGAGCGCGCAGGAGCGCTTATCGTTGTGGTTTCTTCCTTCCTCGAGCTGCCTTTCACCAGGTAATTATCCGAGCCCCAGGCGCCTAAGAGGTAACATAGATAGGGGGTTGCGCGTCCCTGCTCTAATTGGTCTCCCTTGTTTTCTCTCACAGGCAGACACAAGGTGGTCAGATTCCCGGGAGATCCCCTCCACACATCATTTTAATTTCCTTTGGCTGCCTTCCCCTATCCATCTCTATCCCCGTTGGTGTCAGTTCCCTGCTGGGGTGAGGTGGGTACGGGGGTGAGAGCTCATGTCGTCTCTGCGAGAAAACTCCGCAAGCCACAGGTGAGACTTGTGGGGTACTTGACAGCTAAAAAGTCACTGGTAGAATAAGAATAATCCTAGAAAACACTGGCCTTCTCAATTGTGATACAAGAAACCTAGTAGGTTAGGAATTCCATATACCAAATTGTGTCATGTACTGTACCACTGAATGAGGACTCCTTTTCCCTTATGTCAACTGTTCTTCTTATTTTGAAAACTTATGTCTGCCAGTACTCTTGGGGAAGACCTTTGTTATCACTTGAATACATTTATTGTGGTCTAATGAATTGTGATTTGATGGGTTGTTTGAGTATGTCTGAGTATGTGTATGTTTGGCTGCTTTGAAAGAATGAGTGTGTGGACTCATGATGCGTCCAGATTCTCGTGATATTTTTTTATGTCCTCTGTATTGTGCTGATTGAATAACGTAAATAAATATGGTATTCCTAACCTACTAGGTTTCTTGTATCACAATTGGGAAGGCCAGTGTTTTCTAGGATTATTCTTATTCTACCAGTGACTTTTACCACCAGATAAATTTTTTGGGGGGCAGAGTGGTTACTTGTGGGCTCATCATAATACTCCCAACAGTGTCACAGGAATTTCTCCTTTCCAAAAGCTCAAAGGTTGAATTGGTGGTCCCAAATTGAATCCAGTATGGTTGTTAATGTGGGTGTGGCAAGTCTGTCCTCACACGAAATCAGGGAATACCAGGGGAAGTACAAAAGACGCTTTGATGAAAAGCATTGAGTGAAACGCAATAAATGTGAGAAAGGGGATGTGAGAAAGGGGAGATCATTTTTGTGAAGAAACCTTTTTGAACCCCTAAAGGAGAAACGAAATACATGGGTCCCAAACAAATAATTGAAGTAAAGAAAAATGTTGTGGTGTTAAGTAGGGGTGAGGTGTAGAGCATGTCCAGGTTATCAAAATGCAAACACAACCTTGACCTGACCATTGATGAAGGAAGTACTGAAGCAGGTGAGGTGGGAGACAAGAGTGCTGGATGCTCGCGGGATAACGCAGGTTGTTCGCAAAATGCTCCCAGACTCAGGAAGACACCTGCGTATTTTAAGGATTATCTCTTGAAGTTATTTCCACTCCTCAAGTCTTCTGCTTATGCTAAGAATTATTTTGTGTAACTTTAACCTTTTCTTCCAGATACCCATTTTATGTTGTATTTCCTCTCTGTCCCCATGCTTCATAAAGGTTAATTTAGTTAGTCGTCATAAGTATAGCATATTTCCTTTAGTGTTGCCTTCTCTTAGCATGTTTTAATTCTGGTTTGCCTTTTTTCCTGTATTTGTTTTAGATCAAAGTGTGCCTAATGCATTCTTGCACCATTCCACCAACACAGTTTATCAGTTTTTCTATGTTTGAGGGGGAAGATGTGTTGTAACCTGCTGCTGTCTCTTTAACCCTGATGCAACTCATAGAGTTCTGTGGGCATCATGTAGAACTGTAGATGTCCCTGGCACCCCCTGGTCAGTTGGAATGTGGCTGACTCAGAAGTGGCTGTGTAACCTGTGGTGGATGCCATTAGAGTTATACAAATCCTAGGGTGATTATCCCTCTCTCTTAACAGTTTGTTTTAAAAAACAAGTCTGAAATGTACTGAACAAAACCTCAGTTAAAGTGCCGTCATGGTTACACAACAGATAAAAAAAAATCACAGAAACGTGCTACTTACACTTCCATAAACTAACCATAACTAGCATCCCCGTTATTCACTGTATATGCTATTCCATATTACATCACTCATGACATCAAATTACATCATTGATAACATCACTGATGCAAGCTCAAATGGCATATACATATATAGCAAAAACCAAAGGAAATGATGGACGGAGTGTTGAACATTGCAAGCACTCACCCCCAGTCAACTGATCTGGGTTTAATCCATCACCTTTCTTTAGCCCACTCTGCCACCCCAGTTCAGACATGGCCATATGCAAATCAGTCTGACCCTGTGCCTCATGGGAACAGTCCAGGGCTGTATGCTCAGACGTGAGTCCCTTGCTCACTTTGCCACTGGATTCAAGCAAGCCAGGCTGAAGACGGCTGAAATGCCAGAAACCGGTCCTAGGAAGCTTGTTTCCGGTCCAGGGAAAACATGGCTTGGCAGTTCGGGCTGGACTGTTCCCATGAGGCACAGGATCGGACTGATTTGCATATGGCCATGTCTGAACTGGGGTGGCAGAGTGGGCTAAAGAACGGTGATGGATTAAACCCAGATCAGTTGACTGGGGGTGAGTGCTTGCAATGTTCAACACTCCGTCCATCATTTCCTTTGGTTTTTGCTTTGTTCGCCATAAGTTGGCAGGGTATGCTCAGACGTGAGTCCCTTGCTCACTTTGCCACTGGATTCAAGCAAGCCTGGCTGAAGACGGCTGAAATGCCAGAAACCGGTCCTAGGAAGCTTGTTTCCGGTCCAGGGAAAACATGGCTTGGCAGTTCGGGCTGGACTGTTCCCATGAGGCACAGGGTCAGACTGATTTGCATATGGCCATGTCTGAACTGGGGTGGCAGAGTGGGCTAAAGAACGGTGATGGATTAAACCCAGATCAGTTGACTGGGGGTGAGTGCTTGCAATGTTCAACACTTCGTCCATCATTTCCTTTGGTTTTTGCGATATACATATATATTCACACACAAAAAACAAAGTTGGACTCAGGGTTCACTCGTACAAACTTGTGAAATTCAGCCGTTATAGTTAGTGAGCTAACTATAACTCGGGCCCCCGCTATGCACTGGTTATGACCTGACATATTACATCACTCATGACATGGTCAGTGACATGGTCAGTGACATCACTCATGACATCTCAAATGACATCACTGATGACATCATCTAGTGACTGTGAGTGTTTTAAAAAAGATTATGAGTGTTAAATAAATATATATACCAAGGTGTATTGGTGAATCAGTGGGTGAATGAGTGCATGTTTAGATGATTCAGTGGGTGCATGACTGCTTGTATAAGTGAGTGATAAGGTGTCTCAGTGAATGTATGGGTGAGTGACTGGTTGTGTGAATGCCTATAACAGGATGTCAGTTGGTGTCTAAGTGGCTGTATGGGTGTGTGAGTGGGTACGTGAGTTTCTGCATGGGTGAGTGATTGGTTGTCTGAGCACCTGTATGGGTATCTGAGTGTCTGTGTGGGTAGGTGAGGGTGCGTGTGACTGCCTGTATGGATGAGTGACTGGGTAAGTCAGTGGCTGTATGGACTAGTGAGTGCGTGTGTGAGGGTCTGTATGGGTGAGTGAGCGTGTGTAAGGCTGTGGTGGTGAGTGAGTGCATGTGTCAGTGATATATGGGTCAGTAACTGGGTATGTGAAAGGCAGTATAGGTGAGTGATGGGGTATGTGACTGTATGGGTGATTGAGTGAATGTGAGAGTGGCTGTATGGGTGTGTGCTTGTGTCAGTGACTGTATAGGTGAGTATGTGTTAGCATCTGTATGAGTAAGAGAGTGTGTGTGTGACTGTATGGGTAAGTGGCTGCATGATTGACTGTATGAGTGAGTGAGCAGCTCTATGGATGACTGACTCAATGTGCGAGTGACTGTGTGGGTGTATGCGTGGATATGTCAGTGGATGTATTATTAAGTGGGTGGGTAAATGAGTGGCTGTATGGGCAAGTAGATGTGTGTGTTGATCTATGAATCAGTGATTGGCTGTGTAAGTACTGGTATGGGTGTGTGAATGGGTTTGAGAATTGTAGTATGGAAGTTGGAGTGGGTGTATGAAAGGTTAAAAGGGAGTGTGAGTGGGCACATCAGAGATTCTGTTAATGTCATCAGTGATATCACTGACCATGTCATGAGTTATGTAATATGTGAGGTCATAAGCAGTGCACTGATGGGGCACGAGTTATAGTTGGCTCACTAACTATAACAACTGAATTTCACTGGTTTTGTATGAGTGAAACCTGAGTCTTAGTATTATGTCCCAGTAAGCTTTGTTTTTTCAGTGAATTTCTGAGTTACTTTAATTCCATTTCCTAACTATAACGTCCCTGTTACCTTTGTTTTATTTCAGTGAATTGCAAAGTTTTATTAAATGCTAATTCCTAACTATAACACCCTTGTAACCTTTGTTTTTTTTTGTTGAATTTCTATGGTTTTTAAGTAAAAGTTGCATTTGCAGAGTGGTGGAGAAAGGGGGTGGGGCCTGCGACCAGCTCTCAGGAATCCCACTTTGTAGGAACTACAGGAGGTATCAGGAGGGCTTCTTGGCCCCCAAGGTCCCTTAGGAGTAAAGTAGACTTCATCCCCCAACCAAAAGGCACCAGGAGCCTTGTTTGTAGAGTGGTGGGGAATCGGGGTATGGCCTCCAAAGAACTCTTAGCAATCCCGCTATGTGGGACTTACTGGAGGTTACAGGAGGGGTAGTTGGCCTTCAAAGCCCCCACATACACATATATATCCACACACACACATATATATCTATGCGGTCACCAGTAGGTAGTTATAGTTAGGACCATGTTTCCACGTGAATAGCGTTTTTTGACTTGCCTTTATCTTCAGGGTCGTTTGACAAACCTTCACAAAATTGTCCAAAAAAGACACCATTGGGCCTGACCAAACTGTATACTCTGGCATCGACACTAGACTGGGCAGACCTATGGTGAGAATTCCACCCCAATGAGCGAGACTACAAGTATCTATCGACGGTTCACGGGTCACAGTCCCGACTAGATTATTTCTTTGCCCCGGGGGTATTTCTTCATAGATTCTCGCAGGTACAGCATAGCCCCTACGGACTGTCGGACCATTCCCCGGTCACAATGCAATTCCATACATGCTCACGCAGGCCCCCATTCTGCAGGAGAATGTCCCCTTGGCACCTCCGCAGCCCGGCCTACCAAGACATGCTTAACACAGTGATCACAACATATCTAGCAGACAACAGCTCCACTGCCTCCTCGAGTACCATCCTTTGGGAAGCCCTCAAGCCGACTGTCCGGGGTGACGAAATCAGCTATCGCACACAGGAGAATCGAAAGCGTCGCAAACAGCTAGAAGCCCTAGAAATGCACCAGGCAACCCTATCCTCCCAACTCAGCACTAATCTCTGCCCTATCCTTCGCCGCAATTTGATCCTTGCACAACAAGAACTACGTCGATATTTGTTGAGGCGAAGCCAAGGAGATCTGGGAGGCATCGCAACATCAGATATATCAGTGGGGGGATAAGTCTAGTAAAATGCTTCATAGATTGTGCCAGGCAGATGGCGCTCCGGCCGCCACACCTACTATTCGTGGCTCGCAAGGGTCCTTATACACATCGCCGACGGGGGTAGCGGAAGAATTCGCAAGGCATTTCACATCCCTATATGCCCGGAAGGAGCAGATCTCTCCCAAACTTATAGCGGAGTTCCTTGTGGACATTCCGCCTCGCCGCCTCCCCGACTCAGTCCGGGAGCACTTGGAGGCCCCAATCACACTGGAAGAATTGACTAGCGCCCTTGGTGCGATTCAACCAGGTCGGGCCCCGGGTCCCAATGGGTTCCCCATGGAGTTCCTCCGATCCCACATGCCTCTCTTGGGGCCTCATCTGTTAGCGACCATTGTAGACACAACGGACTTGGCAAGTCTACCACGGGACTGGTGTCACGCGGAGATTGTGCTTTTCCTCAAACCCGGCTGACCCCCGGCAGACCCTTCCTCATACCGCCCCATACCCCTTATAAATTTTGAACCTAAATTGTTGGGGAAAGTCCTGGCCGACCGCCTTAGGGGGGTGTATTAGTGACCTGATTCACCCCGACCAGTCAGGCTTCATGCCACAGAGGGCCACTAGACATAACATCAGACGAGTTCATAATGCTATCGCCGCGGCCCCCACCTTAGGCCAGCCTGCTGTTCTATTGTTAGCTGATATCGACAAAGTATTCGACTCACTCAGTTGGGTCTATATTTTTCAGCTGCTTGAGGCAATCAACTTTGGACCCTGTTTTTGGCATATGTACGCCTGCTTTATACGGACTTGACGGCATCAGTCCGAATAGCGGGACACTGCTCTCGCCCTTTCCCAATCCAAAGGGGCACTCGCCAGGGTTGCCCGCTGTCACCACTGCTGTTTGCCCTGGTAGTCAAGCCTCTGGCGGCCTGGGTCAGAACCGACCCGGAGCTCAGGGGATTTGATTGGTCCCGCTACCGGTCGGATCGTATAGCATTATACGCAGACGACGTTCTCTTTTTCATGACAGACCCATGGTATTCTGGATGACGAATATTAGAATTTCTTAGGGTATTCGGCGGCACTACCGGCCTCTACGCCAATCCCACTAAATCCATCCTCTTCCCAGTGTGTGGAGACCAAGGCCGAGAATTGTGGGCCACGTAGTTGTCCCGGGCCACCGATGGGTTCAAATACTTGGGGATATATATCTCCCTGTGCCCCAAGATTTCCTGGACACACAATATCACCCCACTATTGACCAGCCTCAAGAACGAAACAACTGTATGGTCTGCTCTCCCCTTATCTCTCTATGGGCGTTCAGCCATTTTCAAGATGGTTTCACTGCCTCGGATCTTATACCGCCTCCAAAATTTTCCATATCCTATCCCCCATGCCTGGTTTGCTCAAGTAAATGCAATACAAAACAACTTCCTTTGGGGTGGTGGAGTTGTCTGCGTGGCGCTTCGCACCTGTATACAATCTACGTTTTGTGGGGGGATTGCCGCAGCTGATATTTATTCTTATCACGTTGCATCACATATCCTTGCAATCAACGAACAGTGGTATAATTCTCCCACCGATCCGGCATATGCTATAGAGCACGCTGCGATCGAGCAAGTCCCCCTCCTCCACCTCCTTTATAGCTGCACAAGGCTAGATCACTTACTACCAGCTAGCAGACAAGCTATACAGTTATGGAGGGCCATGACCAGACAAATGGGATGGAAAGGTAGACTAACTCGACAAACCCCCTTGTGGCACGGGACGTATCTTAGAAATGCAACCACACTGTGTGGGTTACGGGGATGGGACCTGGTAGGGATTTCGTCTCTTGGGGATGTTATAAGGGGCACGACCCTAAAATCATTCCAACAATTACAGGCTGATTATGACCTCCATAAGATACAATTTTATAAATATTTGCAGCTCCGACACGCACTCTATCCTCAGTTTCGCAATATGGAGACTCTCCCCGAGTTCCAGCCCTTAGAGGGTTGCCTGCTAATGGGGGTTCTTGGGCTACATAAAATCAGGCAAATATATCAAACACTGACAACACATACCTCCACTACTCTGGATAAAACCCTCCTGGCCTGGCAGGCAGATATCCCTGAATTGACGGATGGTGATTGGGCTGAAGCGATTGCCAGTCAGAGGGGTGCGGCGGTCTCCACACGTTACAGACTTATCCAGTTCAAATATTTACATGGAGTGTATTACACTAGGGTACGACTGTGGTGAATGGGGGTTATCCAGTCCCCAGTGTGCCTGCGATGTGACAGAGAGGATGGGTACTTTTCCATACGGTGTGGACCTGCGCAGCCCTACAGACCTTTTGAAATAGGGTTCGGACATGTCTTAATGAGGTGCTGGGGTGGGTGCTCCCTCTGGACACACGGCTGTTTTTATTACATTCCACTGATGACATTGGGAGAAACCGTTACAAACAGCATTTACTGTTCCTTGCCCGTACTATTGCCAAGAGAGACATAGCACAGGGATGGAAGGCGTCATCTCTTCCGATTCTTGAGGCCAGGGGCTGTCCAAGGAAACATCGCAGGATATGGACACGATGGGCGACAGATTGTGGAATTGACTTGCCTCCCCTCCCTGAGGAGGACCTGAGAGTGGCATTCTGCGATCCCTGCCATGCGTCACCCCGGGCTCTATTGCTTGATCACATCATTATCATTCCATTGGGTTAAACATATTGTATCTGCTGAATCATGTACTGTACTTCTGAATCTGCCCACTGCCTGCATATTGTTCAGATTATTGGTTCTCCTGCACGTTCGGCAGGGCTTGTTTATTTTTCTGGAAAAGGTTAATGATGCACACATTATTCAAATGATCCTATTTGTCACTGTAGGGCTTTTGTCCGATATATTGCAAAATAACCTAATAAAATTTGTTGTGAAAAAAAAAATTATGCAAAAAAAAGTGTTCCGGTGATTCTAGTTGTGCATGGAAAGGTTTGGGGTGTCTGTCAAGCGGGGGCTGAGAAAAAGGGGGGTGGGGTCAAAAACATGAGTTTCCCATGTTAATTCCCCGACTACAGCCTAAACTGCTGGACGGAATTACACCAAATTTGGCAGAAATGTTGATTTTGTTTCACAAATCATGCTTTTATTTTATTTTTATTTATTTTATTTATTAAGTTTTATATAGTGCGAACGTGACCCACGAGGGTATCAGAGCGCTTTACAGTATAAGAACAAGAATTGGTTGAGGTAGTATACATACATTCAAAAGTGTCAATTCGTACAAAAGGAATAGAAGATATATGATTAACAAACATAGAGGACCATGATACTGTAGGACGTAGAACAATATACAGTTGAAGAACCTTAAATGAGTGTGCTAGCAAACATACATATTATAACTATGATCGGATCCAAGTGGATAAGAGGTGTATAGATAAACCCAAGAGAGACCCACCACTAGCTAAGCTTTACACTATATACAGCAGTTGAACAGTAAGGGTAGTGATATTCGTCATACATAATAAGGACTCAATCATTCCACTTGAAGTCGGCAAAAGTATTCCAATCATAAAGATGACTCAGTGACATCATAGAAATCAGACTTATGGTATGTATTTGTTCATTAGTAGTGTTTTTACTTCTTTTTTGAAGGCGGTAAGGGAAGTAATTCCACGAACTGTTGGAGGTAGGGAGTTCCAGAACCTTGGTGCGATCCCTGAAAAAAGCTCTACAGCCGGTTCTCTTCTTATGGAAGGATTGGGGTTTCAGAAGGAGGGTGCTTGCACTTCGAAGTCGCCTATTTGGTGTAAATCCGTTCAGTTGATCTAGAGATACGGATCCTCCGAAGATTCGACAGGCCGTGTACTGATATCGGATTGGTTGCCATCACTTCAATCGGAAAGTGTTGGCAGCCATCTTGGGACTCAGCATCATAAAAAAGTCCCACAAAAACATTAAAAAAAGTGAAGGGGCAGGGTAGGTATACCCTGAGCCCTTAGCTCTGGTAGGGCAAAAAAGAACATAATAAAAAATTCAGCCGAGAAATTGCATTGGAGCGCCGAATCCGCAATACAAAAAAAGTTTCAACGCTTGTTTACTTTATAGGCCCTGGGTGTGCCAGGTCCCGGGGGCATGCAGGCATTAAACAAATAAATAGAGGGGGCGCACAGGGCCCCCCTCCTAGGGCTCTTTGGCCATGGAGACCAACATCTTCCCGGGGCTTTGTTTTTAATAATGGAGGGGGTTTGCGTGGCCCACCCTCCAGGGCTTCTAGAAGTCCTGGCGATCATCACCTCCCTGGGGCAATTCAAACTATTTATGGGGGGCCACATGGACCCCCCCGAACCACCATACCCCCAGGGCCTAAAAAATAAAAAATACTTTGAATGGAGCCACGCAGCCCCCCTCCTGGAGCCATATATGGACCTGGGGACTGCCATCCCCCAGGATCAGCTCTTGCTATGTCCCGGGGTGCCCACTCCTACGACACAGCTGTTTGCTCTGACTTGGCGGGAGATTTGACAGCTCCCGCAAAGTCAGAGCAAACACGAACTCCGCTCCAAGCAAGTCGAAGCTGTGAAACTGATCCCGCTTGCTGAGAGCTGAGTTTTCGTCTGTTTCCCTGCCTGCTGTCAGAATGATGAACAGCTCAACAAGCGGCCCCTCAGTTTCCCAATTTTGGTGACACGTTCTAGATGCCCAGGTATATGATGACATTTCCACCAAGCAAAAAGCACTTACTTCATGTAGTTAAGAGGAAGGACCCTTGTTTTGTGGAGATTTACCTCTTTGTAGTCTCGTTGTCTTCTCTATAGGAGGATTCATGTTGTCGCATATTTCTGGATAAAGACTCACCAGGAACAATAACAATGCCGAAAAGCACACAAGGTCACTGGTAACATTTCCTCGTGCTCCATTATGCAGCTGTAGTGTAGAATACATACTGGACATTTACCACAGGAGGCAGCACTTAGCAATTGACCAGTAGAAAGAACGCCACTTGGATAGATATTTTGTGCAAAACTGTGGACTCTTTGGATAAAAGGGTAAGTGTGGTTCCTTTGTGGAAAAGTCACTCACACAGCTACTGACATACCAACTCACACACCCACTGTTAGCCCCACTCAGACACATACAACCACTCACAGGTGCACTCAGACACTCACTCAGAAACTCATGCGCCTACTCACAGACCCATACAGCCACTCACACAGACACTCACAGACCCATTCAGACACTCATACACCCACTTACAGATCTACTAAGACACATACACCCATTCACAGACCCACTCAGACACTCATGCACCCACTCACAGACTCACACCTCCACTCACACAGTCACTCACAGATCCACTCAGAGACTCCCACACCAACTCAGACTAATGTGCCCACTCACATACCCACTCAGACACTCATGCACTCACTCAGACTGACTTACACACTCATGGAGGCACTTGCAAACCCACTCAGACACTCACACCTACTCACAGACTCACTGAGACACTCACTTAGACACTCATGCACCCACTCGGACACTCATGCACCCACTCACAGTCCTAATCAGACACTCAAGCACCCACTCACACACCAAGTCAGACACTTATTCAGCCACTCCCAGACTCATTGAGACACTCATGTACTCCCTCACACCCCCACTGATACACTCATACACTCACCCATTCTCTCTCAAAGGTTACAGGTTACAGTTAGGAAATAAAATTAAAAAACCTTAGAAATCCACTTTAAAAAAAACCAAAGGTTAAAAGGACGTTCTACTGAAGAAAAAAAGCCTAAGAAATTCACAGAAAAAACAAAAGTTACCGGGATGTTATAGTTAGGCTCAGATTTGACTCATACAAAACCATAGAAATTCAGCAGCTATAGTTACCTGAGCTAACCATAGCTTATGCCCCCACAATGCACTGCTTATGACCTCACATATTACATCACTTGTGATATGGTCAGAGACATCACTGATGACATCAAGGATGACATCATCCACAGAACAACTCACACACCCACTCACACCGCTATAAAACCTCTCATACACCTACTCACAACCCCACATAACCACTCACATACCAATTCACAGACCCAGTTACTCACACACCCACTCACTTATTAATAGGGCTATTCACCTACCAATTCATTCTCTTGTACAGCAACTCACACAACCACTTACTCCCCCATACAGCTACTCACACACCTACTCACTCACACAGCCTCACACACCCACTCACTCACACAGCCTCCCATGCAGCCACTTACACATCTATACACCTATTCATATACCCACTCATACATACAGCCCCTCACACACCCACTCACTTACTTATACAGCCACTCACACCACCATACGACTCACACATCCGCTCACTCACCCATACAGCCACTCAGACACCTACTTGCTCACTCATACAGCTACTTACACACCCACTCACTCACACAGCCACTGACACAGCCACTCACTCACCCATAGAGCTATGCACATACCCACTCACTCACCAATACAGCTACTTAAACAGCCACTCACTCATGCATACAGCTACTCACAATCCCAATTATTCACCCATTCAATCACTCACACACCCATACACCCACTCAGACACCCATTCGCACATGGATACATGCAATCACACAGCCACTCACATAATATATATGACCATCTAATGAGTGATGTAATATGTGACATCATCAGCAGTGCATTGCAGGGGCGCGAGTTATAGTTAGCTCAGCTAACTATAACAACTGAATTTCTCTGGTTTTGTATGACTGAAATGTCAGCCTAACTATAACGTCCCTGAAACCTGTGTTTTTTTCAGTGAATTTATTTCTAAGGTTTTTTAAATGCTATTTTCTAACTATGCTTACATAGGTAGGACATGTACAGAAAGTGGAAGAAAGGAGCAGAAAGAAGCAAGAGTAGTGCAGAAAGATGAAAGAGAGGTGCAGAAAGAGGAAGAAAGGTGCAGAGAGAAGCAAGTAAAATGCAGAAAGAGGCAACAAAAGCCCAGAAAGAAAGGTGCAAAAAGAAGCAAGAAAAGTGCAGAAAGAAGCACTATTCATCGACTGCTCAGAATGTTAGGCCTACCAAGTGTAAAACAGCAATCCTAACCATATCACTGTTGTAAGTCTGACCAGGTGTGTAAAGGTATGCATGCGTGTCTCTGCTTTTACCTAGTGACATATTACATAAAAATATAAACATTCTTGAATACTTGTGTTTCAAACAGCATACTCTGTAAATTTGTGTACAAAAAAGTGTATTTATTTATTTCTGCTCATAATACAGGGCACATGGATATTCAATAGTATATTTGAGGGGCTCTATAACACCTATATATATCAGACATCTGTGCCTTTGCAACCGAATGACAGAGCAGAACTGAGAACATTTAACCACCTATAGGAGAAGCTACCCACTTTTTAAGCTACCATCTTCAGATGCATAACACGTGAGAATACAGATACAAGTAGACACATACCTCAGTCACAAGAGCATGCAGACCTTTAACTTGACAGCTTGCACTTCCCATTTGAGTACAGAACGAGATGAGAGAAGTACAGAAAGAAGCAAGAGAAGTGCAGAAAAAAACAAGAGAGGTGCAGAAAGAGTAACAAATCTGCAGAAGGAGGCAAGAGAAGTGCAGAAAGAGGCAAGAGAGCTGCAGAAAGAGGTAAGAGACTTGCAGAAAGAGGGAAGACAAGAGCAAAAAGAGGCAACAGGGATGCAGAAAGAAGCAAGAGGGGTACAGAAAGAGGCAAGAGAAGTACAGAAAGAAGCAACAGAAGTGCAGAAGGAGGCGAGAGAGGTACAGAAAAAGGACAGAGGGGTGCAGAAAGAGGCAAGAGGGGTGCCAAAAGAAGCAAGAGATGTGCAGAATAAAGCAGGAGAAGTGCAGAAGGAACCAACAGGGGTGCAGAAAGAGGCAAGAGGGGTGCCAAAAGAAGCAAGAGAGGTGCAGAATAAAGCAGGAGAAGTGCAGAAAGAAGCAACAGAGGTGCAGTAAGACGCAAGAGAACCACAGAAAGAGGCAAGGGAGTTGCAGAAACGGGAAAAAGAGGTGAGGAAAGATGGAACAGGGGTGCAGGCAGAGTCAAGAGAGGTGCAGAAAAAAGCAAGAGACGTACAGAAATAGCCAAGAAAAGTGCTGAAAGAAACAACAGAGGTGCAGAAGGAGGCAGGAGAACTGCAGAAAGAGGCAAGAGAGTTGCAGAAACAGGCGAGAGGTGCAGAAAGAAGAATGAAGGGTGCAGAGAAAGAGGCAGGAGGGGCGCAGAAAGAAGCAAGAGAGATGCAGAAAAAAGCAAGAGATGTGCAGAAAGAGGCAAAGGTGCTGAAAGAAGCTAGAGCAGTGTATAAAAGAACCAACAGAGGTACAGAAAGAGGCAAGAGGGGTGCAGAAAGAAGCAAGAGAGATGCGGAAAAAGCAAGAGAGGTGCAGAAACAGGAAAGTGAGGTGCTGAAAGAGTCAAGAGAAGTACAGAAACAGGCAAGAGAAGTGCAGAAAGAGGCAAGAGAAGTGCTGAAAGAAGCAACAGAGGTAGAGAAAGGAGCAAGAGAAGTGATGAAAGAGACAAGAGAGTTGCAGAAATAAACAAGAGAGGTCTAGAAAAAAGCAAGAGAAGTGCAGAAAGAAGCAAGTGAGGTGCAGAAAGAGGCAAAAGAAGTGCAGACAGTAGCAAGATAAGTGCAGAAAGAGGCAAATAAGGTGCAGAAACAGGCAAAAAGGTTGCAGAAAGAGCCACGAGAAGTGCTGAAAGAAGCAACAGAGGTGCAGAAGGAGGCAAGGGAATTGCAGAAACAGGGAAGAAAGTTGCAGAAATAGGTGAGAGAGGTGCAGAAAGAGAAAATAAGGGTCCAGAAAGTCAAGAGGGGCGCAGAAAGAAGCAAGAGAGATGCAGAAAAAAAGCAAGAGAAGTGCAGAGGCAAGTGAGGTGCCGAAAGAGTCAAGAGAAGTGCAGAAACAGACAAGAGAGGTATAGAAAGAGGAACGTGAGGTGCAGAAACAGGCAAGAGGGGTGCAGGAAGAGGCAAGAGAAGTACAGAAAGAAGCAACAGAAGTGCAGAAAAAGGCAAGAGAACTACAGAAAGAGGCAAGGGAGTTGCAGAAACGGGGAACAGGGGTACAGGGAGAGGCAAGAAAAGTGCAGAAAGAAGCAACAGAAGTGCAGAAAAAGGCAAGAGAACTACAGAGAGGCAAGAGAGGTGCAGAAAGAGGAAAGAGGGGTGCAGAAAGAGGGTGCCGAAATAAGCAAGAGGGGTGCAGAAAAAAGCAAGAGAAGTGCAGGTACAGAAAGAGGCAAGAGATGTGCAGAAAGAGGCAAGAGAAGTGCAGAAAAAGGCAAGAGAACTACAGGCAGAGGCAAGGGAGTTGCAGAAACGGGAAACAGGGGTACAGGCAGAGGCAAGAGAAGTGCAGAAAGAAGCAACAGAAGTGCAGAAAAAGGCAAGAGAGCTACAGAAAGAGGCAAGGGAGTTGCAGAAAAAAGCAAGAGAAGTACAGAAAGAGGCAAGTGAGGTGCAGAAAGAGGCAGGAGAAGTGCAGAAAGAGGCGAGAGAGGTGCAGAAAGAGGCAAGAGAACTACAGAAAGAGGCAAGGGAGTTGCAGAAACGGGAAAAAGAGGTGAGGAAAGAGGGAACAGGGGGTGCAGGCAGAGGCGAGAGGTGCAGAAAAAAAACAAGAGATGGGCAGAAAAAAGCAAGAGAAGTACAGAAAGAGGTACGTGAGGTGCAGAAAGAGGCAGAAGTACAGAAAGAGGCGAGAGAGGTACAGAAAGAGGCAAGTGAGGTACAGAAACAGGCAAAAGGGGACAGAAATAGCCAAGAAAAGTGCTGAAAGAAACAACAGAGGTGCAGAAGGAGGCAGGAGAACTGCAGAAAGAGGCAAGAGAGTTGCAGAAACAGGCGAGAGAGGTGCAGAAAGAAGAAAGAAGGGTGCAGAAAGAAGCAGGAGGGGTGCAGAAAGAAGCAAGAGAGATGCAGAAAAAAGCAAGAGATGTGCAGAAAGAGGCAAGTAAGGTGCTGAAAGAAGCTAGAGCAGTGCATAAAAGAACCAACAGAGGTACAGAAAGAGGCAAGAGGGGTGCAGAAAGAGGCAAGAGGGGTGCAGAAAGAAACAAGAGAGATGCGGAAAAAGCAAGAGAGGTGCAGAAAGAGGCAAGTGAGGTGCTGAAAGAGTCAAGAGAAGTGCAAAAACAGGCAAGAGAAGCGCAGAAAGAGGCAAGAGAAGTGCTGAAAGAAGCAACAGAGGTATAGAAAGGAGCAAGAGAAGTGATGAAAGAGACAAGAGAGTTGCAGAAATAAACAAGAGAGGTGTAGAAAAAAGCAAGAGAAATACAGAAAGAAGCAAGTGAGGTGCAGAAAGAGGCAAAAGAAGTGCTGAAAGTAGCAAGAGAAGTGCAGAAACAGGCAAAAGGGTTGCAGAAATAGCCATGAGAAGTTCTGAAAGAAGCAACAGAGGTGCAGAAGTAGGCAAGGGAATTGCAGAAACGGAAGAAATTTGCACGAGATGTGCAGAAAGAAGAACAGTGCAGAAAGAACCAACAAAGGTGCAGAAAGAGGCAAGAGGGGTGTAGACAGAGGCAAGAGAAATGCAGAAAGAGGCAAGAGGTGCAGAAAGAGGCAAGAGAGGTACAGAAAGAGGCAAGAGAGGTGCATAAAGAGGGAAGAAGGGTGCAGAAAGAGGCAAGAGGGGTGCAGAAAGAAGAGAGGTACAGAAAGAAGCAACAGAAGTGCAGAAAGCATGCAGAAAGAAGCAACAGAGGTGCAGAAAGAGGCAAGAGAACTGCAGAAAGAGGCAACAGAGTTGCTGAAACAGGCAAAAGAGGTGCAGAAAGAGGGAACAGTGGTGCAGGCAGAGGCAAGAGAGGTGCACGGAGAGGGAAGAGGGATGCAGAAATGGCAAGAGGGGTGCATACATTTGCGAGAGATGTGCAGAAAGAAGAGCAGTGCAGAAAGAACCAACAAAGGTGCAGAAAGAGGCAAGAGGGTGCAGAAAGAGGCAAGAGGTGCAGACAGAGGCAAGAGAAGTGCAGAAAGAAGCAAGAGAGATGCAAAAAGCATGCAGAAAGAAGCAACATAGGTGCAGAAAGAGCCAAGATAACTGCAGAAAGAGGCAAGAGGTGCAGACAGAGGCAAGAGAAGTGAAGAAAGAAGCAAGAGAGGTGCAGAAAGCATGCAGAAAGAAGCAACAGAGGTGCAGAAAGAGCCAAGAGAACTGCAGAAAGAGGCAACAGAGTTGCAGAAACAGGCACAAGAGGTGCAGAAAGAGGGAACAGTGGTGCAGACAGAGGCAAGAAGGGTGCAGAAAGAGGCAAGAGTGGTGCAGAAAGAAGCAAGAGAGGTACAGAAAGAAGCAACAGAAGTGCAGAAAGCAGCAACAGAGGTACAGAAGGAGGCAAGAGAAGTACAGAATGAGGCAAGAGAAGTGCACAAACAGGCAGGAGAGGTGCAGAAAGAGAGAAAATATGCAAGAACAGGCAAGAGGGGTACAAAAGAGGCAAGAGGGTGCAGAAAGAGGCAAGGGGTGAAGATAGAAGCAAGTGAGGTGCAGAAAGAGGCAAGAGAGGTACAGAAAGAGGCAAGAGAGGTACAGAAACAGGCATGAGAAGTGTAGAAAGAGGCAAGAGAAGTGCTGCAAGAAGCAAGAGAGTTGCAGAAAGAAACAAGAGGTGCAGAAAAAAGCAAGATAATTGCAGAAAGAGGCAGGTGAGGTGCAGAAGTGGCCAAGAAAAGTGCTGAAAGAACCAACAGAGGTGCAGAAGGAGGCAAGAGAACTTTAGAAAGAGTGAGTGCAAGAGAGTTGCAGAAACAGGCTTGAGAGGTAAGAAAGAGGAAAGAGGGGTACAGAAAGAAACAAGAGAGATGCGGAAAAAAGCAAGAGAAGTGCAGAAAGAACCAATGGAAGTGTAGAAAGAGGCAAGAGGGGTTCAGAAAGAGGTAAGAGAACTGCAGAAAGAGGACAGAGAGATGCTGAAAGAGGCAAGAGAGCTGCAGAAGGAGGGGTACAGAAAGAGGTAAGAAAAGTGCAGAAAGAGGCAAGAGGGGTGCAGAAAGAAGCAAGAGAGGTACAGAAAGAGGCAAGAGAAGTACAGAAAGAGGCAAGAGAGGTGTAGAAACAGGCGGGAGAGGTGCAGAAAGAGAGAAACGGTGCAAGAACAGGCAAGAGGGTGCAGAAAGAGGCAGGGGTGAAGAAAGAAGCATGTGAGGTGCAGAAAGAGGCAAGAGAGGTACAGAAAGAGGCAAGAGAGGTGCAGAAACAGGCACAAGAAATGTAGAAAAAGGCAAGAGAAGTGCTGCAAGAAGCAACAGAGGTCTAGAAAGAAGCAAGAGAAGTAATGAAAGAGACAAGAGAGTTGCAGAAAGAAACAAAAGGTGCAGAAAAAAGCAAGATAATTGCAGAAAGAGGCACATGAGGTGTAGACAGAGGCAGGTGAGGTGCAGAAGTAGCCAAGAAAAGTGCTGAAAGAACCAACAGAGGTGCAGAAGGAGGCAAGAGAACTTCAGAAAGAGGCAAGAGAGTTGCAGAAACAGGCTTGAGAGGTAAGAGAGAGGAAAGAGGGGTGCATAAAGAAACAAGAGAGAGGCGGAAACAAGCAAGAGAAGTGCAGAAAGAACCAATGGAAGTGTAGAAAGAGGCAAGAGGGGTGCAGAAAGAGGCAAGAGAACTGCAGAAAGAGGACAGAGAGATGCTGAAAGAGGCAAGAGAGCTGCAGAATGAGGGGTACAGAAAGAGGTAAAAGGGAAGAAAAGTGCAGAAAGAGGCAAGAGGGGTGGAGAAAGAAGCAAGAGAGGTACAGAAAGAGGCAAGAGAAGTACAGAAAGAGGCAAGAGAGGTGTAGAAACAGGCAGGAGAGGTGCAGAAAGAGAGAAACGGTGCAAGAACAGGCAAGAGGGGTACAAACGAGGCAAGAGGGTGCAGAAAGAGGCAGGGGTGAAGAAAGAAGCATGTGAGGTGCAGAAAGAGGCAAGAGAGGTACAGAAAGAGGCAAGAGAGGTGCAGAAACAGGCACGAGAAATGTAGAAAGAGGCAAGAGAAGTGCTGCAAGAAGCAACAGAGGTGTAGAAAGAAGCAAGAGAAGTAATGAAAGAGCCAAGAGAGTTGCAGAAAGAAACAAAAGGTGCAGAAAAAAGCAAGATAATTGCAGAAAGAGGCATGTGAGGTGTAGACAGAGGCAGGTGAGGTGCAGAAGTAGCCAAGAAAAGTGCTGAAAGAACCAACAGAGGTGCAGGAGGCAAGAGAACTTCAGAAAGAGGCAAGAGAGTTGCAGAAACAGGCTTGAGAGGTGCAGAAAGAGGAAAGAGGGGTGCAGAAAGAAACAAGAGAGATGCGGAAAAAAGCAAGAGAAGTGCAGAAAGAACCAATGGAAGTGTAGAAAGAGGCAAGAGGGGTGCAGAAAGAGGCAAGAGAACTGCAGAAAGAGGACAGAGAGATGCTGAAAGAGGCAAGAGAGCTGCAGAATGAGGGGTACAGAAAGAGGTAAGAGGGGTGTAGAAAGAAGAAATAGGGGTTCTCAAAGAAGCAAGAAAAGTGCAGAAAGAAGCAACAGAGGTGCAGAAAGAGGCAAGAGGGGTGCAGAAAGAGGCAAGAGAAGTGCTGAAAGAACCAACAGAAATGCAGAAAGAGGCAAGAGAAGTGCAGAAATTAACAGAGAAGTGCAGAAAGAGGCAAGAGAGGTGCAGAAACAGGCAACCAAGGTGCAGGAAGAGGGAAGAGGGGTGCAGAATGAAGCAGGAGAGGTGCAGAAAGAAGCAAGTGAAGTTCAGAAAGAGGCAAAGGGCTGCAGAAAGAAGCAACAGAGGTGCAGAAAAAAGCAAGGGAAGTGCAGAAAGAAGTGATGTGCAGAAAGAGGCAAGGGAGGTACAGAAAGAGGCAAGAGAGGTACAGAAAGAGGGAATAGGGTACAGAAAGAGGTAAGAGAAGTGCAGAAAGAGGCAAGAGAGGTGCAGAAGAAAGAAGCAAGATAGGTGCAGAAAAAAGCAAGAGAGGTGCAGAAGAAAGAAGCAAGAGAGGTGCACAAAGAAGCAAGGGAAGTGTGGAAAGAAGTGATGTGAAGAAAGAGGTAAGACAAGTGCAGAAAGAGGCAAGAGAGGTGCAGAAAGAGGCAAGAGAGGTACATAAAGAGGGAATAGGGTGCAGAAAGAGGTAAGAGAAATGCAGAAAGAGGTGAGAAAGGCACAGAAAGAAGCATAGGTGGTTTACACACCGTTCGTACCAATTTGACACCAACATTTAGCAAGAAGTAACAGGTGACCATTCCAGGTTTGCAGAGGGCCTTCCACCACGCTGTAACACTTGTTGCTGGATTTTGGTAATGCTTGAGCCATTTGAGCCAGAAACAAGTTTGGTTTTTTTAAATCTGCAGATTATGCAGCAGATGATGGATTATGTGGCTAAGGCAGAAAATGTCAAATATGCGAAAATCAGTGCAGCCGAACAGTCGCATAATTTCAGTAGCCCTGCTCATAGCTCGGATTAGGTCCAGAAGTGCTCCTCAGTGGTTCCTTCTTTTTTTGTCTCATTGAGTTTATAGTTTAGTGTTGTAGATAAAACGAAGTCCAGAACAGCTTTCTTGACAGGTTGCTTTATTTAGTTACACGGGAAACACAAGAGCGGACTCTCCACAGCAGAAGCCAAACGCAACTGCCAAAGGAGAGAACACAGAACCATGAAGGCACGCGTGGGTTCGAATCCCATCCTCGTCGCCAAAATTGTTGTAGATAAAACGAAGTCCAGAACAGCTTTCTTGACAGGTTGCTTTATTTAGTTACACGGGAAACACAAGAGCGGACTCTCCACAGCAGAAGCCAAACGCAACTGCCAAAGGAGAGAACACAGAACCATGAAGCAACCTAGAACATAGTAACAGGAACATTCCACAAGCCCAGAGAATGCACAACGAGGAGAAAAACCCAGCACATGTACTACATTTAGCTTCTATGGAAACAAGGATGACTAAACCTGAGGTTACCACTCCACAACACAGACTACCATACCACATAATTACTCCCCATAACACATAATCCCACTCTACTGAAGACCTCTTAGCAATCCCACTGTGTGGGACTTACTGGAGGTAACAGGAGGGGTAGTTGGCCCCCAACGATATCCTTGGGGGCCAATTCCCCCTCTTTTACCTTCAGTAAATCACACACAGCAGGATAGCTAAGTTCTCATAGCAGGCCACGCTCCCTTTGCCCACCACTCTGTAAATGTGCTCCCTGGCGTGCTCTTGGATGGGGATTGGAGTCCCCTTCACTGTTGGGGACCTAAGGGGCCAACTAGCCTACCTGTTACCTCCAGTAAGCCCCAGCATAGTGATAAACTCCTACCTCCCCCACATTTTCAAATTGCTGGCAGATTTTTAAATTCTCTTAACCCAACTGCACCTAACCTATGCTTGAGTAGCGACAATTTGCTTTCCTCAGAGCATTCACCCTCTTCTAGTATATCCACATATACTTCAAATAGATCCATAAGTCCTAAGAAATGGGAGGTTCACCCAGTTCTGCTAAAATAATGGTGGTGGTTGAATAGTTGACATGGTCTTAACAGTTGACTTGGAAAATTGAAGTAACACTCAAACCTGGCGCTGACCAAGGACAAGAATTATGCCAGAAGGAACACAACAGAACCAAAATTGGAATGAGCCCAAATACAAAAATAGTAAGTCACTCAGGTACTGCCTAGGAAAAGCTGCTGCTTAAGGTATGCCCATCACTATGACGACACAGGCACAATGTAGAGGCCAATAAAGGTGCACTCATCACCAGAAAACACTTGGTAAACTCACAAGTAGAATGTAGAAAAATTGCTGCTCAGGGTATGCTCATCACCGTGAAGGCACGAGCACAACATCCGACTCAGTAACTATATCCATGAGATAAAATGCACCCCTCACCGTGCCAGCCACACTGTGACTGTGACTGGAACTGCCTGCTGCTCAAGGTATGCTCATCACCGTGAAGACACAAGCACAGTAGTCGACTCAGTAACAATATCCAACTTGAGAATGAATGCACCTCTCACTGTGCCAGCCACGCTGAGACTGCGACTGCATGCTGCCACGTACAGCTCACCAGGTGTGTCAATCACCAACGACACAGAAAAAGTGCCGATATTCATCGTGATGCTTCTGCAATTTTGACTGGTCCAAAATGGTCGACACGTAGCGTCGTAGAGCGCAATAACATTGCACCAGCCCAACTTCTTCCAAAATGGCCGCACGTAATGGCCACAAACATCATACATCCTGCGAACGTCAAAGCCCAAATTAGATATGCCCAATATGGCCATCGACTGGACAATGCTGATGTCACACAACACAGCCAAATGCAACGCGGACTATCTCTTCACCCGGATCGTGGCTCCACAAAGATAGTAGATTGACTAAGAGATTGAGCACAACGCCACTTCCAAAAAAACACCGGCAGACGGAACAGCCGGGCATTAGCTGTGTGAAACAAGCAATCACTCCAGATGACAAATTTCACTCCGGAAAATCTCCCTGGAACCGCTGGTGCTGCTTCAACCCATCCTCATCGCCATTGAGGGAAAAGAGGGTCCAGCCGGTAATCAATTTGGCTTAAGTCTTTAATATAGGTATCATAATACAAGCAGCACCAAGTCCTCAATGCCTCCTTAACCATCCCACAACCACCCTTTGTTGGAATTCTCCTACCTCACACTCATTCTGATATCCACACATTTCACACACCGCAGCATCCTTCCCGAGGATTCTAACACAATACCACAAGGAAGCACACTCGAGCTAAAGTAACAAAAACTCTTGAATCACTGCAGGTGCTTTCACTGAGGAAGTAAGCTTTCAATGTTGTTCAAAATACATTTGATGACATACATCATATTCTCAGTAGGCATAAACTATACATCATATTTACTTTTTTAAACCGCATCTTTACTGATTTTGAGATTTTCCGAACAGATTTTAATTTTCTTGCAATTTTTTAAAATATTGGTATGCAGAACTTAACAGACTTTTTCCAGTAGGATTTGCATTCCAAGATTAGCTTTGTCCTAGTGTACTTCGAATTTCTTTTGGTGGTAAATGGTGACTACAATGTTTTACATTGTCAAAAAAGATTTATAGAAATAAAATTGGAAACAGTTAAAAACACTTTATAAGGGACAATATGGTACACTTGTCAATCAGTTCAAAAGTTATAGCCAGCAAATGTAAATGCTGCAAATACTTCCTACACAAATCTGTTGTAGAATTTGGCCGCTTATGCTGACAAATTTAAATAACCCTGACAAAAAACAGTTTGCGAGATAGAGCCAGGCATTTATCTCTCAGAGGAATGTTGTCAATGTGGCCAAATTCTGTACAGAAGAACCAAACTACCTCTTTCTTACTCTTGTACTATGACCAGTACTCTTCATTACTAATGCAAACCAGTGCTGTAATGGAGCACATCATTTTATTCTCATTCTGTGACTCTCACAGGGCCTTGCCAGTTTAACTTAGTCCTGATGTAATTCACCTGATACTATTCTAGTACTGGAACAGAATAACTCTCATAGTTGTGTCAACTTCAAGAACAGGCATAATTCTGGTAGTAAACACTATCTGCTTCTCTCCTACTAAAACCACTACTGACAACTTAAGATTTTGTGCTCAAAACATTTGACACAAATATACAACAGCCCTGGGTTCAATATAAGGTAATAGCATGGTAATAGCATGGTGGGAAGATATCAATCAAATGTGCCATCTGTCAATTCTAGTTATTAGTTATGTGATATTTCACATTTGATTCAATATTTCACTCACTAATTGCAGGTATGTCACTTCTTGTCCAGGGGTGCAAGTCATGCACAGCTGCCTCCTGCATATCTCAGTGGTTGTGAGTGACAGCTGCAAACTCTGTAATACCCATGTCTTATTGTGAAACACCCACACTATCAGAGACACACCTAGATACATTTCCTTGGTCTCTAAAGGCTTCTTCTGCCTCTGCAGAGAAAATAAAAATTGGTATTTTGTACTGGTTTCTCAGAGATGTTGTTTCATGGGTTCAGACTCTGGTGGTGTTATAGATTACGACAAAACTACCTGAGAATCTCTTTTTACCTAATGGGGCCCGCCTGCCATGGACTGGATACAGTGAAGACAGCTCTTGTTTCCTTCATATTTGTGCGATGTAAGGGCAAGTCCTCCCAGAAAGCATGGTGCCACCTTGCACTTTACATACATAAGAATGGCCTGACTACATAGAAATTCTTTTTTTCTGTAGCACTCTATGGGGATATTGGAGCAGGTTCCAAAGGACAAACATCATTCTTAATGAAGGGATGATGACTTATATAAGGATGGCTCAAAAAAGACATTTTTAGTTTTCAAAATTCAGTCAGGAAGTTGTATTTATCCAGTTAATATAAGTAGTTTAAGTGTATATAGTGGTTAGAGGGAACCATTTCCGAAAATAATACACAATTTCCTCTCTTTTTTTTTTTTTTTTTTTTTTTTTGAAAACCTTTATTTAACAGTTCAATAAGAACAAGTATGGGCCTACAACCCCCCAGGGCCGGCCGCTAAGCAATCAGGGCAATAACGACAAGTACAAACACAGGCAGCACTTCGGGGAGCAAAAACGTACTACTAATACTGTGAACAGCGTAAGTAGGGCACCAGGAGAAAAAGGTTTTCATTTTATAATGAGACAAGGCAGTAGGATCAGGTGACAAGCAATTTTAAAACAACAATCACGGAGCTGCAGAGTAATGAACGTTAGCGATTTACAGCAATCTGTTAGGTCGATGGCGCAAACACAAGAACATCGGGATGGGGAAGAACATAATATACAGTTGCGCCCGCAGTCCCCCGCCAAAACTCCCCAAGAACACCTCGGAAGTTGTGAACACATGGAACGGCAACGAGGCATAACAACAGGGAGTGTATCACGCTGATCCCAGAAAAAGAAAAAACAAAAAGAATCAGAGAAGAAAAAGGAGGCCATGGAAAAAGAGATGAAAGAATACAGAATCCCCTCCCCCAACCCCCCACCCTGCACCTCTGCAAATGAGTACGGCCCCCCCCCCCAGCAGTGTGCCTGTCGCCCTGGAACCAGACCCGAAATATAGGAGAGTAGGGAAAAAGAAGTAGGAAAAGACCCCCACCAGGCGGGGGGGTAGAGAAAGTATTTATAAACTTGGAGGAGGGCCTTCATAACAGACCCCCAGCGTTCTCCCTCCCGCACGGTAAGGTTCCCCTAAAGTGAACAAGGAACAGCACAAAGACAATCTTCTCAAACCACGATGGGGAGCATTATGCACCTATTGTGCCAGTAGCCATGTCAGGAGAGCACGCCACCCCTAAGCCCGCCCGTCCACTAGGCGACCACCCCAGAGGGGCCAGCCTCATCCCTGACCACTCTTCGGAATTCTGCCCATGCCAACCCCTCGACCCAGCACCATACCCAATGTTCCTAGGCAGAGAAATGTCCGACAACGACAGAGAAGCGACACACACAGGTGGGGTGGAAGTCTCTGAGGAACACAGTCCGCCGCGTGAAGAAACAGGCTTCCCAGGGCTGCCCTAGGATCTGCACTGCATGCAAGGTTCAGGGAGGCAGAAGCAGCCAAAGCAGACATTAGTTGCTGGAGTTGTCCCTGGGTCGTAGGAGGGCATGTACGGGACGAGGCCACCACAGCACACACAGGTCCATCGCCTCCGGGAGAGATCAGGCCCTCAGAAGGTCGAACACACTGTAGCATACTGGCCGGGGCGTCCAGTCGTGCACTAACCTCAGGGGTGGCCGCCACAGCATCCTCCTGCGCGCAGTGTGGGTAGTCTTTGTGTTCGTGTGGACAGACGGGCCGCCACTGCCCCAACTCCGACGCCACACCATCGAGCCTACTCCCTAAGATCACGAAACCATGAACCAAGGAGGAGTGAAGAGTACCAAGAGCCTCGAGGAGGTCGCCGTACCCCAGCTCAGCTCTCTGCGCTCTTGACGCCATACTCCCAGAAGTCGTACGCTCACAGGCCCGCCGCGGCCCAGCGGACAGGATGGTAGGCTTCATCGCCCAAAGATGGCCGCCAAGTATGCCCGACCCTCACCGGGGCCGAGACAAGCGTCGCGGTGTCCACGTCGCGGGTGACCGGGTTCCGGGGGCAAGCAAAAAACTATCCTTGGTCACGGGCAACAGTCGTCCCCACCACGGACCCCCGCCGCGATCGGGGCAGGATACGGACGGCGGCCGGGCAGCTCACCAGCAAGGCAGGGGCAGCCACCGGAGGATCTAAAATTTGCACCCCGGTCATGCACTCGGTCCGCTACGCTGGGCAGTAGAAGTGACCATGCCGAAATGTAGGCCGAGTTTGGCACCGCTCCGGTGACCGACTCCACCCAGTCACCACTGGCCGCTGTTGTCGCACTGCCACCCGGCCACGGCGTCCATTCGATGTCCCGGCGCCAGGGCCGCGCCGGCCGCAAAGTTCAGATGCAGTTTTCTCCGGTGATACCGCAGCTAGAAACTTCGGAGTCAGACAGTCGGGAGCCCCCCTCCTTCAGAAACACGACCACGTAGCACAGGTTGAGGATCTCAGGCAGGATATCCGTGCGGGATGCGGAGGTTCACACAATTTCCTCTCTTAATTCACGTTTCTAGTCTCCATTGGAGTAAAGATTCTGGGCCTGGTTATGACTTAGACTGAGGAAGACTGCCAAGCCGTTGGCATTCCCGCCCACTAGATTACAACAGTAATCCAGGGCTGGGAGTGCGGTTGTGTTACTGTGGCAGCATGTTGTGGCCCGTAGACAGAGCCTGCAAGACATGCCGCCGCAGTACATCGCCTTGTGCACGTTGGGTGGACAGTGTGGCATGCACCATATTGCGCATGCCACACAGTGCTCCCACAACAGTACACTTTGGGCGTCACATCATGTGCCATCAACTTGCACCTCCATGGGCAGATCTGCCAGGGGCCCTGTTGAGGGCTCCTTCACAAGCATTTCCGCCAAGCATATCATGGCAGGGTCTCTGCCATGTACTGCTTGGTGGCAAGGCAGGTCGGTGCCGGCATTGGCACTGCCGCAATTCCCGACTGCTTTCCCCAATGTGGCGGGATCCTGGCAGTGGGAGCGTTCATGTGGTGGTCCCACCACCACCATCGTAATCGGGCGGGAGGCCTGAAACGATGGCGGCGGTCGGACCGCCATCCACGGGTATGGGACTGCCGTACTCGTTATTAGGCCATTCGTTTGTGTCCTGAACACTGAATGTGATGAGACAGCCCGAACCCGATAATCCTGAATACTGTTCTTTTGCGTACAACACCAACTGCTGCTCACTTTAGCAAGTCATATATGTTCCCATTAATATGGCTGTGGAACATCAGTGTTCCTCACACATGTAACACTCCTTACATAGCTGAGGGACATGAATTTTCTCTGCTCAGTAAAGCATGACTACATAGCTATGTGTCTTCTCTACAGCATTCAATGGGATTCTTTGTGCGAATCTAAAGGACAAATATCAGAGTTAAGGAAGGGCTACTAACCCATACAAGGAGAGCTAAACAGGAAGACCTCAATTTGCTAAATTCAGTTAGGAAAGTTAATTCTACCAGTTAGTATAAAGTGTAATAATGTATAGTGGGAACCAGTACCAAGAATTATGCTGTCTTTTTTCTCTCCTTACCTACACATTTTGTTTATAGTCTTCACTGGAGTGAAGATTTAGTTTGAGTCCTGAACCCTGACTTGAATGAGACAGTCTAAACCCGACAATCGTGAATCCTGTGCTTTTAGATGCAACCGAAACTCCATCATTCATAACATGGGCTATTTTCTGCTTTCAATGATGCGTCCATATCCCGGATTGACAGAATGCATTAGGTGCTTACAAGTGGACACTGCTTTGGTAACGGTTTGTCCTCCTTTTACAGCTATGATCTTACTACTGTATTTGCACCCTTAGCTCTAGGGGTTTCCTATTATGCTCTTGACACACTTAGGGGATAGAGGACCAGATGTACTAAACTCTTTTGTGGTCGCAAACCCTGTGATTCACAAAATTCCAAGTTTTGCAACTGCAAAAGTCCCATTTCTAATGTGCAAAACTAATTTTACAAGTTGGAAAAAAGTTTTTCAAACCTGTAAAATGGATTCTTCAACCCATGATTAATTGCAATTTGGAAGGGGCATGAAAGGGGCGTTTAATCCTAATTGCAATCCGATATTGAATTGTATTAGTACATAGATAAGTTTGCAAAATATGATTTCATTTGCAAACTTTGGTGTGCAATTTGCAAATACTTTTAGCAAATAGAATAGCAGTACATCTGGGAGTCACTATGCTGTTTGTCTTTGGATCTACATAACTAGACAATACTGCTAAACTAGGTATTAGTAACATTGATTGTCTACAGTGTAAAGAAATGTCAGAACTGTGGCATTATGTTGGTATATAAAGAGCTATCACTATCATCACAAATTTCTACACTGGGTTGTATATCTTGCACATGATGCACATTGAAATATTTGTGAAACACTAAAACGTGTACAATTTGCAGTAAGGTGACACTTGCACAGGACACATCTGGCAACAAAAGAAATGTATCTCTGTTTATCAGGCCCATGGCATAGCCAATGAGTACCCAGAAATTCAGTTCAGTGGGCCATTATGAGAAGAAAGACGCAAGATGTTACAACTTCTTTCAGTTCCTAGTGGAGCTCATTTCAATTCCACCTTTCTTTCTTCCATAACTCTTTCTGGTTTTCGTACAATGTTTCCTGGAAGATAGTTTCCACTTGCTGGGCAAATGCTGGGGCCCCCTCTTCCAGAGCATTAATTGCTTGCAGGACAAGTGGAGTCCTTGCCCTAGAAAGCCCATTGCTTGCAGGCCTTAAGGGTATGACAGAATTGTACTTGTGCTGTTTGTTAATGGAGTTAATTAGACATGTATAGGTCTGGTACTCACACCAAGTCTCTTTCAGAAAGTTCTCTGTTAACAGGATTATGGTCCAAGCTGATCCATTCACAGCATCCTCCAAATTTTGTAACGTATGACGGCCGCATGGCATTTCAGCAAAAATTATCCCTGGTGCAATGTGAAATTGGTTTTGTAGCATGGCCTGAATTCTGATGGCTTCTTCAATATCCCTTTCGCTGTGCAAAATTACAAACTTGTAAAACATATTGCTATCATTATCGCACCACAATATCTCATTGGTGGTGTTCATAGCAGCTTCAGGAACTTCCTCCAACTTCTCAGAAATTACGTCAGACCCACTTGTTCCTTTCATTTCATTTGCAGTTGTGTTCTTTTCTTCCATCTCTTCACTCTTGTTAGGAGGCAGGTGATTTTCTTTGGAATTACAAACTCCCATCACTATTTAATTTACTTCATCCTGGTGTCAACCTAAATAAAAAAACACAGTTCAATGAATCAAAAAACATACATTTCTAAGAATGAATTATCAACATTTTAAGAAAGAGTCTGGAGTAGAATATCAACCTTATACCAACATGCTAAAATTGCAACACATTGCAAGACATTAATTTGACTGCAAAAGAAGATTATCATTATCATTCACATGGAGAAAAAAACATTGTAGCCATACTGGATCTTAAAGAGGATAAAGGGAAACGGTACATGATACAGAAAAGGATAAATTGGAGAATGAGGTGGAAAGAGGACAATTGTGATTACAAATGTTCTGAATAGTCATTTAGTTCTGAAGCCAGTCATATTTGTGTAACATTCTCTGAGCACTAGGGCAATTTGAGATATTGAAAGAATGTCCAATGCTATTTCCGGTTCAGTCAGTGGGACAGACTGACTGAGACTCCCGTTTCAATAGCCCAACACAATATTATCACAGGTGAATGACACTTTTTTGATTTGGCTTCTTTGAATTGATCTTCTCAGCATATTACATCTGCAACAGTTTTGTCAGCAGCCTTGTGTGTACTTCTTTAGGTTTACCTAGCTTTGTAATTTGGCTACTTTAATAAATTATGTTTTGCCTGTGTATTCCTTTATTTTTAAATTGGTGGCTTTGCTCCCCTAATTTCTCCATTGTTTACCTACTTAGTATTATTTTTTCATATACATAATTTGGAGGATATATCACAAGGATTCACGCAGTTTTGTCTGTTTTTAGCTGGTGGTATTTCTTCCTTTGACCCAGCACTCTGTCTATCTGAGCATCTCTTAACCGTACTTTACCGCATTTCTCTACAGCACGTTGTAAGCAATCTGAAGAACTCAACAGCATGAAATTCAAGCTGCAGCCGGCTACATGCGCTCAGTCTCTTCTGCCCAACTGTTGCACCCAGTGTATCAACACTCCTAGATATATGTCTACAGCTCACTGTGTGTAGGGAGTGAAGCTGCACCACACTAAGGACCCATAAAGCTTAAACAAGTCTTGGATTGAGTTTGTTACATTCCAGCTGGGACGAAACCTGCAAGCACAGGATAAACTGTGGTTTTTGATGGTTTCAAAACTGATTTGCTTACAGTTCACAATTGGAAGAAAGTGAATTATTATTTGGGGTGTGCCTACCTCAAGAAATAATAACAACTTGTGTCAGGATGACGCCTCAAAGTCACTAAGTCAACCTGAGATCAACCCCTTGGTAGCTACTGCAGAGAACAGACAGGTTTAACTTAGGGCAATGTGAAAAGTATTTATGCAGTACCAAAACAGTAATCAAATCATAACACTAATGAACAAAAAACCCAAACTAAATTAGAAAAATGTAATAAACAAACTGACACCAAAACAACAAAAATCCAATAAGGAGAACGGAAGATATACATTTTTAAAGGCTTAAGTGAAAACAGCATAAAAAAGTAAGAAATGCCAGGGAGGGGCATCTAGTGGGCAGAGAAGGCACCTCTAAGATCTTACAAGGGAGGGGGGTTGGGTTTGTGAGGGGTGCCCTTGGGTATGGGAGGGGTGCTCTTGCGTTTTGTGTTTGGTAGTGGTAGGTTGAGATGTGGAAGGGGTGGATTTACATTTGCTGGGGGTGGGTTGAGTTGGGATGTGGAAAGGGTGAGTTGGTGTTTGGAAGGGATAGATTGGCATTTGGTAAATGTGGGTTGGGATGTGTGTAAGGGGTGGGCTGGGGTGTGGAACGGGTAGATTGGCACTTGCTAAAGGTGATTTGGGGCTTGGTAGGGGTTACAGCAAGGGCAAAAAGGATATCTTCAACAGGAAAATGGGTAGGGTGTTCAGCAGGGGGTAGGGTTTGGAAGGTAGAGGGAGTGTCAGTGTCTGATGTATATGTGTCTGGTGAGGGTGCAGGTGCCTGTGGGTCTGGTGTATGTTGTGCTCATTTGGGTATGCCTTACGTCATTGGTGTCTGTTGTTTGGATGAGTGTGGACGTTTGAGTTTTGTCGGAGTGAATTCTAATGTGTGTGTGTGTGTGTTTGTGGATGGGTGTGCTGTGGAGGTGCCGGTGTGTGGTTGTGGTGCATCTGGGTATGATGGTGGCTGCGGTGCCTGTGGATGTGCTGGGTGTGGTTGTGGTGCATGTGGGTGTGATGGTGGCTGCCGTGTCTGTGGAGGTGGTGCATGTGGGAGTGGTGGTGGCTGCAGTGTCTGTGGAGGTGGTGTGTGTGGTTGTAGTGTGGTGCATGTGGGTGTGGTGGTGGCTGCGGTGGCTATGGGTGTGCTGGTGGTGGTGCATGTGTATGGTGGTGGCTGCTGTGTCTGTGGTTGTGCTGGTGGTGTCTGTATGTTTGGACGTGCACCTGTGTTTTTTATGTTTCTGTGTTGGTGTGTTGCTTGTGTCTGTGTGAGTGGGTGCGTGCAAAGGTGTGAGAGTTCTTGAGGCAGGTCTGGGAATAGGGAATTTCGATGGGGATGGGCAGGAGGTAGGGCACAAGGTTGGGATGGTTGGGAGGCAGTGTCAGTAAGGAGGCTAGACCTTAAAAAGATCACTGTAGAGCCAGACATAGCACTATGAATGCCTTCCAGGTAGGATACCATTTGTTGAAATTGGCAGCCAAGCCCCTAAATGGCATTCAGTAGTACAGTCTGGCCTACAGATATATTCTGGAGGAGTTCAATAGCTTCCTAACTTGGTGCAGCCGGGGAGGCAGGGGATAAGGTGTCTGCAGCAAAGGAGATAACCAACCATTTTGGGGGATGGGTTTGGCCAACTGGTGGGGGAGCAAGAGAGAGGGTGGAGATGGTACTTTGGGTGTCGGACAAGGATGCTGTTGATAGACTTCCTGTAGGGTCTGCCACCACTAGGGAGTGTTCGCTGGAGGAGGCCTCCAAAGAAGATGTAGAGCAGCTGGCCGCCTCCATTGCACTCCCCTCACCCTCCGTACCAGTGATGTCCACACCCAAACCACAGTGATCAACTGCTTCCCCACCTACGTTGGCAACTTCTCCTTTGTCTTCTCCAGATGATTCTGAAATGACATTTACAATAGTTTTATTGAATCTGTGTAAACAGAACTGATCGGCACCTTTGATCACAAAACAGTTTCCAAGTTTTCAGATTTAACCTGCTTCACGGCTCTTAAACTTTAGTTCTACATTAGCATAAGCTTATGCTTGTATGCAACATTTTCAGTAAACATTTAGTCACAGTAATGCCATTCCCAATGAATGCTCCTATATCATACCCCTGACTTTGGCTACCCTTTGTAGTTTAGAAAAGTGAACTGATGTCACCAAAAAGGATATTAACCAAAAATACCTTTGTACAGCATGCTCACAAGGCCCTAAATTCTGTTTTCTTTTCATTCTCAATACGTAAAATAGGAATAAATGTGTGTCAACAAATACTGCAATGTTGTACCAATATTAACATAAACTTAAAACAGGTTACCTTTGTTTGGGCATTTCGCAATGGTAACACTTACTTCAAGTCACTAAAGTATATGTCAAATGCCAAAAATTATAAATTAATTCTGTAGTGAAGTACCTTAGCAATGTATCACATACTATGTAGATACCTATGCTATTGAAGACAGTCAGAAACAAATATTTGGGTGGATTGACAAATGACCCCTACAGCATGAATTAATACATAGCCCTTGAAACATTTCTAATATACTATAGTACAGAGCAAAAACATTTTCACATTCGACTCCTAAATATTTCTAGTTATTTGAAATTTGTTGTATCTTTGTGAAAATGTTTCACTAAACATGCTGGCTTTCACTGTAATCAAACATTTGTAGAACATCACAGTAATCATTACATACAATGATTCATATAGGATAATTACTTCAAAGATTCAAATGTAAATCACAATATGAAACATTACACCTTGATGCATTTCAACATTTACCTAATGAGTCATGCCTTTGGTCTGATTCTGAGTTTTCCTGATGGTATACTCCTACATATATGTGATGAAACATTCCATCTTCCAAAATCCCTTAAAGGTTCCCATTTTTTTCCATCATTGATTTTTCATCTGTACATGACAAAGGACATTGAGAAATGCTTTTGGGTATGTTTTACTCTGGCACCAATGTGTACACATTCCTGTCTGTGATTCATCAAACATTGTATGCCTATTATTTGTCCAAAAACAGACTGTCTTACAAACTCATTTGTGAAAGAGTAAGACATCATGCCAATTTGTCACTTTTACCATATATGAAACAGCGTTTCTTATGCTAAACACAATTTGGATACGTTTTGATTCCAAAATGTAGCTCTCAATTCTAATGTCACTAGTCATTTTGGATCACATGCTCAATGGTTTGTGTAGAATCCTAACTTACCAATGTGACTTTTGGTATATACACTGTATCATAAGTGCCTAACTAGTGTACTATATCACATGTAATAAGGCTACCATTACATCATCCACAACAGTGAAGGAGCATCACACCAGCCAATATAAAGACTATTGGCATGTCTGGTACAACTGTCCCTCCAGACATCAAAGAACCTGATGTATATGTGGAGTTTAGGCAGCCATGTGTCTGCTTAGAACGTTCCTTTGGTAGTGAACAGGAATCAGGTAGGATCCTTTCCAAAAAATTTATAAACAAAGCACATCATCATACACATTGTGCAAAATGTACACCTTCAAGAACTCTTCTTGTGCTTTGGACAGGGGTCACCCTTTAAGTTGATGGGAAAAATCCTGCCTGTAACAAACAATTTGCCATGTAAAACTCTGATAAGAACTTACCCTCTTGTTGCTGCTTTTGGGCCCTCAACTGCCCATCAAGCTCTGGATAGGTCTCCGCACAAATATGAGCCATTAGGGGCAGGGGTCAGGGTGCAGTGCACGTGTTTCCCACATTGGGAGGACAGACTGAGCTGGACTTCAGTTGATTTTCTGGTCCAGCATCATAGATCATCCCACCTCTTGCAGCAATGGACGCTGCACCACTTGTAGACCCCAAGGGTCCGCACCTTACTGGCGATGGCCATCCATATGTCACACTTCTGATGGCGGTTGACCTGTATGGATACAAGAAATGAAAGAAAAAAACAATGGTTTTGTGATTTTCTGTTTGTATTGAAAAATGTTCTACATCACTAGCATGACTCATAAGTTAGCATACAACATGTGTATTTTCACATGATGACCAAAACCAATATCTTAATACAAACTTTTGTAGTGACCTGTTGACTACCCTCATCCCATGTCATGGTGTAAACTCACCAATCCAGGCCTGTGGCATCATCTAGCCCATGGAGCTCCTACATATTCTGTAATGTGACCTACTTCTGATCGGTGCAAAAGATTGTGTTCTACTGAAGGCTAAACATAAATACTTAAGGCACAGAGAATAGTGGCCCCTGTGAGTAAGGGGCCTTCAGTTTGACCAGGAGACATTTTGAAATGGGAGTAAAGTGTTATGAAGTGTTATCTCAAGAAGTTAGGTTAACTCTCCCTTTCAACTATTGGCCATTTAAAATCATTCAGTGGCATATTTTTAAACACACCTCAAAATTTGACCTGGCAAGGATATATGTTTATGACAGATGTACCTCAATGCTTCAGTTGCTCGTCCCTGTGACTCAGCCCCAGCCTACACATTATTCTGACTGAGTCCTGTTCATTGTCAGGCCTTATTATCTGCAACCTAATGATCATGATGTCACATGAAACAACCTTCCCTTAACTTTTACATTAAAAAATGACCTTGTGCCCATCTAATAAATGACCTCAAGGCTGTGTGCTACTCTGAAGCATTCAGGGAGTTACTGGTAGCTCCCATACAACTCTTTGGAGAGCCCTGATCTAGGCTGAGTGATTTTGGGAAGATACACATATCAACATCATTTTCATTTGGTGTATACAAAACATTCTGTCAGGAACCTGGTGAATGCCCTTACCATAGGGCAGTGTTATCCCAAGAGACATAGAGTAGTAATCAAACCCGCTACTGTGAATTATTGGTTTAATGTAAACCCGGCGAAAAAGACCATTTCAAGATGGCCGCCGCGTTGCCCACAAAGTATCAGAGCCTCCGAAAGTGACGTTCTAGTCTTGAAGGCTTTTCGGAATGATGCGGCTCGCGAGCGCGCTCAACTGCGCACTTCAATTTGAACCTGAGGTAGAGAAGTCCGAATTCGAAGCGCGCTTCCTTTTAAGTACTTAGCGGAAGCGGCGCTTACTCAAAGATATAGTTTCACAGAGGGAATTATTTCCCATTCAAGTGTGCGTAGTACTCGTGTCCAATTCTTATTTGGGACATTGCTAAATCCGCATTGTGAGAGGCCAGTTGTTGAAGCCTTCCAGGAATTTCGAGAGTCCAAGGTTGGTGTGCCCTGATTCTTCACAGCCAAGTAAGCCAAGAATATATCCTGCTACAGCGCTAAGGAGACTGCAAGTTTGGAGCAGCGCGTTGCCTCTGTACCATTCCTTCCTTGCGAACTTCCCTTTCCTTTCCTTCCATTCTATCCTTCCTTGATCCTTTTTGCGCGTACCTTCCAGAAGCCATTTATCTTCACTATGTCAAGGTGAACTGAACCAGACTTCAGGAAGAGAGACTTCATGAGAGACTTTCATTCAATTAGACTAGTATCCTGAACATTTGATGAGAACCATATGAGATAGGTCTAGCTACCATTTAGGTAGGAGACGTCCATTTCCCAGTTAGTAGAAGAAAGGTAGAAAGTTGTGCTGTGATATTAATGTAGTGTCTTCTATATGTGTTAGGAAGCTGCAGTTCCAGGCCAGTTGGGACTGAGAGACCTCAATACAGAAGAGGAGCCTATACTCCAGCCATACCTGGTAGGATAGAGTAAGAAGTGAATAGTTTAGTAATGAGCAGAACTGTTATGTGTATTTGAATGCTTCTTTTCCCCTTATGTGCATTAGGAATCCCAGAAGACAGGAAAACAGAAGACAAGGGAATTCAGGTCCAGCTCGAGTGTCTTTCTCTTCTCTGTCCACTCCCCTTTCCCCCTGCTTAGAACAGCTGCTTAACGCAGTGTGTTCTGAGAGGAAGGAATTGGGAATAAGCTTCTTCTGCCTCTGTGGAGAATCGACGGCCTTGACACATTCTTTTATGTACAATTGTGTTTTCTAATTTAGATCATGTGAGTTTTCAATGTAGCACATGTATTCCAAACATATAGACAGATATATCTCTACATACACACCAATTAGAATCTAGGCCTTCACTAATAATGTTGTTTCTTCACACTGTAAAGTGCTTAGAAATCCCCAACATCATTGTCCTTTGTAAGGGATTAAAATGTATGGCACTTCACATCATTTTTGAAGGATTCTGTTAAAAAAAAAAAAAGAATGTGTAAATAATACATTTGAAATGTATTATTTACACATTTCTTTATTTATTTTAGGCCATAAATGTAATTAGTGAAGCATAAAGGACAAAAAGGAAATATTTTATTAAAATATGTAGTAAAACCATATATATTTTGTACAAATACATGACTTTAGTGTTAAATATCAAATATGTTGCTGTGGAAAATGTTCAAATGTTTTACTAATGCAGACCAATTAACCCTGTGAGAGTGAGGAGACAACACCCTCAGGTGTACCACCCATTCCCAGACCTTGCCACCATGGAAAAAAGGGATAACATCAAGATGTTCAGATTGAATAGGCAAACTATAATGGATTTATGTCAGCAACTGGAGTCAGATCTTCAGCCTCACAACAGAAATCCCACATCTCTTTCACCAATTGTCAAACTCAGGGCAGTACTTCATTTTGTGGCAACAGTATCCTTCCAATATACTGTGGCAGTATCTGGTGAAAGTCACAACCAACTTTCAGTGGTTTGCTACAAGAAGTTATATCTTTAGTGATGAGACTCATCAACAGCTTCATCCAATTTCCATGGCAGCAGGATTTAGCCAAATGTGAAAGGGGACTTTTATGATTTGTGTCGCCTATCACATGTGGTTGGAACAAATGATCGCACAGATATTGCCTTAGTGCCACCACACTCCACAGAACAGGTCTATCAGAATTGGGAACACTTCCATTTAATCAACATAAACGTTGTCTGCTCAACGGATTTGTACATCAAAAGCGTCTGTGAGCTTTTCCCCGGCTCTGCCCATGATTCATTTGTCCTACGTAACAGCTCCATACCCCTGCAAATTTCACAACTTGGACCTGAGAGGGCCTGGCTTTTTGGTCGGTACAATCTTTCATAATATTGTTTGGGGAATTTCTAGTTGAATAATCTCAAACTGTGTTATATTTTTAGCCACTTTTTTGTCTTCTATCTAGGAGACTCAGCGTATCCCAACTGACCATAGTTGTTGGCACTGCTGAGGAATCCAACAATGCCAGTGGAAGTCCGCTTCAATGAGGCACATGGAAGAACACGGCAGCAGGTAGAGCGGGCTTTCAGGCTGGTGGAGCCCTCCTCTATTCACCCAATAAGTTGTGCACAAACACTGTGGGCTGCTGCATGCTTCACAGCATCGCCTGCGACGGAACATCCCTTACATCGCAGAGTATGGAGACCATGAAGAGCCACATGGTGAGGATCCTGGAATGCCAAATGAAGATGATAGCGGTGGAGAGGAAGGAGTTGACTTACATCAAGATGTCATTGGCAAGTTCTTATGAATGTAAGTATATCTTTACATATTATCACTTTCGCCGTTACACCAACTATTGATGAGATGATGAGAGAAGTATGTGGTGGTAATTTGTTAGGAAGGGCAAGCTAAGGGAAATTCAGGCCAGCGGTGTTTAGTGATCAAAGTTTTGATACATTAACTACTGTGTTCAGTTACATTGTTTATCTCTGATTGTTTTGTGAAACTGTGTCCTCCAGAAGTTGACTTTGTAATGTGTCTGTTATGTTATGTTTGATTGGTAATCGTTTGCTTTTGATCTGTTTTAGGTTTCGTCACCATGCCATCTTCATTTGGACATTTCAGAGTTGTGTCATTTGCAGGTACATGATGCTGTTTTGAAGTACAAAGGGAGCATGGGTTGATCCTGGGACAGACAGACAAAGATATTGGGTGTACAAATCTCACACCAAGGCATCTTGCACTGTGATTGAATGGAAGGTTTGAAGATTATATTGGACGTTTTCGCTGTCGTGTCTTGGAACTAAGGCAATATGTGTGCCATCATTAGCTCAAATCACATGTGGTAGTGGAGCCAAATTATGCTAATCTCCCTTCACATTGGCAAAATTCCTATTGTGTGTAAGGTGTATGTTGCTGTTGATGTGTCCCATCATTGTAGGACATACACTGTGTGGTACACCACTGAAACCTGGTTGTAAAATTCTGCAAGATATTAGACCGTCAATTGGAATAATCCTGTGTCTACTAAATGTAGAACTGCCATGTTTTTGTCTATTGGTGTTATTGATGAGGAATTCCCTATGTGAGCTGGAAGATCTGGCTCAAGCTAATGACATGAGTCAATGGTAATTTACCTATTCATTCTGATTTTTTAAGACATATCCCCTTCTTCCATGTTGGCATGGTCTGGAACTGGAAATGTGAAAACTGGCACTAAGTATTAGTGACATGTAATAATTGTTATGCTAGTGAAAATGTTGACAATTATTTGTAAAATGGAATAAACATAGTAGTAGATGATGTAATGGTATATATTTTTAGAAGTTATGGTTAAGAACTTTAGAAAAACATTACATATTTGCAAAATATCTATGTTTACACAATCATTTGATTTTCGTCATTGTAAAGTTATGATGGAGGGAAACATTGATAGAATTGAGATATACAGCACTAGTCTATGAGTTGTGAATTTATTGAACTAAATGTGAAGAAATTAAACAGGGTGAAAATGAAAAAACAAACCAAAAAGTGAAGAAGTCAGTCATGCTGAATGAAACCATAGCTGAAGAGCCACAATTGTTTAAAGTCCAATGTCCAAAATTACGACTGGCATCAGCAAGAAAAATGTGTCCAGAAGTAGTCCACAGAGTGAATGGTAGTCACACACTGAAGGAAATAAGGGTAGGGGTTTCTTGCTGGTGGTGGCAGAGGTCTTGTCATCTTCACCTCCTGATAATCTAGGTGGACCTCCCCTCCTGTGGGTGAGTGCAGGAATCCACAGTTGCATGGTCTGGGGTGGCTGCAGGTGGTTCTTCCGGTGGCAGGACCTCCATTCCTGTGGCAGATGTAGATGATCCAGATATTATAGGACCACATAAAGGGGTAGATGGTGCTTGGAAAGACCTGCGCATATGGGTGTAAATTTCCTACATCACCCCAGTCAGGGACCCCATATTGGAGTTGTGAGCCCCCATCTGATTATTGAGCTCCCTCTACAACTGCATCATCTCCCGGAGCTCGGTGAGTACCTGGCCCATCATGTCTTGGGACTGATGACAGGCTCCCAAGACTTGGTTGATGGTGGTCTGGGTGAGATTGACCCCAGTGATCTCACTATGCTTCCCCACAGAATCCCTTCCATGAACCCTAACCCCACTACCCTGTGTCCTTAGCTCATTATGCCCCATCCAACTGGGTCCTGGGTGAGCTGATGCTGGTGGTGCTGAGCTGCCACCATCACCCAGAACGGATGGCACACGATTGGTGTTATAGTTGTAGGAACACAGGAAGGGGAGGCTTCGGTTAGCTGAAATGTTACTGCTGGGGTGTGGGCCCAGTGAGACTCACTGGAGCCGTGTACCCATGCTGATACGATGGTCTAGGATCCTCACTGTCATCCAGATTACCAGAAGCATTGTCCTCACAGAAGGCTTGATCCTGGGCTGGAGTGGAGGTCTGTTCAATAGCAGATTCCTGGCCACATGCTCTGGCAGTTGGGCCTATTGCGAAATTGAGAACATTTTTATTAGTAAAAGTGTATGTTATACATCCAAATCTTTTGAGGCAAACAATGTAGATACCTAAAAGAAAAAAGGTAGAGATTATTATGATGATAGCTTTCAGTGGTATTGAACATATTACCTTGCCGTTTTGCTATTTCAAACAGTACAACTTCAAATAAGCAGGTAATAAGGTGTCTTGAAATGTTTATGAAGTGATTAGGAAGTATACCTAACATCTCCCATCCATTCAACCCAACACAGTGGAGAGGTGAAATGTGTAATTGACAATTCCAATGCCTATGTGACTTCAAAACAGACATTTACACAACTTGGATGTAAATTTTTGCAATTCCCACGATTATTCAGCATAGTTATTTTCATACCTTCCAATTTTTAGGTCTACACAGTTTGATTTGTGAAACTCATGATATCAATTCAATTGGTTGAGGAGAACAGAACAACATTAAATAAACAACACAAACTATTTTCAGAAGAGAGCATCGAATAGCAATTGATCACTACATGACACTTAACCATATGGGGAAATCTGTTAGACAAAAGAGAAAGAGCAATATAATATAGAAATATTCTTTTGAGAAAACATAAACAGGGCATCATGATAGTTGTAGTCATTTCAAAGACAACTTCCCAACACTTGCAAAATGATTAGTGGAACATATCTGTGGAAAATATGCAATTAAATTGGACAGACACTTACAATATAACACACAAAGGGGTAATGGGTTATTTGGTGTGCTTACACTTACAGACACCATACCATCATGTGACATGTAATGGAGATTGACATCTGTAATCTTAGATGCAACACAATACATTTACACAAACAATCCAAATCATTTTATACTGATACTTTGAGGTACTATTTTAGGAAAATATGTGCAGAACATACTGGCAACAACTGAGGACACTGAGGTTTAATGAGACTTTGTAAAGTATAACTTACCAGACTCCATTCCATCAGGTATTCGTGTCAAGGATTCAGGATGTAGGATCTGCAAGACCTTCTCCTCCCAGGGCATGAGTTGTAAGGGGGCCTGGGAGAACCAAGACCAGTCCCCTGGGCCTCCATGTGACACCTGGAGGCCAGGGAACGCACCCTACCACACAGGTCATTCCACCTCTTCCTAATTTCCTCCTGTGTGCACAGGTTGTTTGCTACAGCATTCATTCAGTCGACTACACTTGCCCACATTTGCCTTTTCAGATATTAGGGTGTATTTTGGACTTGGGCTCCGAACAATTGTGTCTCTACTCCTATGATTTCATCCAGCAAGACTGACAATTCTCCTTCAGTTAAACAGGGATTTTTGGGCCCTGGTATTTTGCAAAGAAATGTGATGAAATAAAAAAATGTTATCAGAAGGAAATAAATGAAAGAAGACAAAGGGACAAGAAACAGGGCAAAGAAACAAATTACCCTTATTTTAATGGCAAAAGTTCTGCTAGAAAATACTGTGATACAGAGGGATGGCAAAGGATAATGGTCTGTGCCAGTGGTCCTCCACCGCAACAACATTTGAAGTTGTAATATGGCAGACAGGCCACCGCAAGTCTGACGATCTTACAGCCACCAGACTCATAATCAGCCCCATGGACTTTACAGACCATGCTGTGCAGGAACAGTTTTGGGAGTTCCCATTGCGATGCCCATTTTCTGAGGCACCACTGTGGGAATGTAAAAAAAAAGGCCCCACCAGACACGAGAAACACTTGTAATCTGACAGGCACCCCGACCATGGGTTTGGTGGCAGCGGGGCAGACCCGGCGCCACACCGCCAAACTTGTAAACAGGCCGCTAGTGTCCAACACCTTCCCCTAATTCGTTAGATTGGAGTGAGAATAGTAAATGTACCTCTTTAGTATCCTATCCAAGATCTTCTCTGAGTTAGTTTAGATTGGAGTGTGAATAATATCCAACTCCTCTCTGAGTCGGTTTAGATTGTAGTGGGAATAGTAAATGTCACCTCTTTAGTATCCAACACCTTCCCTGAGTTGGTTTAGATTGGAGTGGAAACTGTAAATGTTACCCCTTTAGCACCCAACACCTTCCCTGTATTGGTTTAGATTGTAGTGGGAAAAAGTAATGTCACCCCTTTAGTATCCAACACCTTCTTAGAGTTGGTTTAGATTGGAGTGGGAATAGTAAATGTAACATATTTATTGTCCAACACCGTCCCCAAATATGTTTAGATTGGAGTGGGAATGGTAAATGTCACCCCTTAAGTATCCAACACCTTCCCTGAGTTAGTTTAGATTGGAGTGGGAATAGTAAATATCACCCATTTAGTGTCCAGCACCTTCTTCAAATTGGTTTAGAATGGAGTGAGAATAGTACATGTCGCTCCTTTAATGTCCAGCACATTCGTTGAGTTGGTTTAGATTGGAGTGGAAATAGTAAATGTGACCCCTTTAGTGTCCAACACATTCCCCAAATTAGTTTAAATTTGAAGTGGGAATAGTTAGTTATACCCCTTTAGAGTCCAACACCTTCCCCAAATTGGTTTAGATTGGAATGGGAATAGTTAATGTTACCCCTTTAGTGTCCAACACCTTCTTTGAGTCGGTTTAGATTGAAGTGAGAATAGTTAATGTTACCCCTTTAGTGTCCAACACCTTCGTTGAGTCAGTTTATATTGGAGTGGGAATCGTAAATGTCACTCCTTTAGTGTCCAACACCTTCTACAATTTAGTTTAGATTGGAGTGGAAATAGAAAATGTCACCCCTTTAGTTTTTAAAATGTTCCCCAAATTTAGTATAATAAACGGATTTCACACATATTTTTACAAATCTAATTCTTGACAATTTAAATGTATTGTATAATTTACATTTTGTGAAATATATTTGTAAAATAAAATAATAGAAATTTTAAAGAGAAATAAAGTAATAATCTTTTTAATTAAAAATAGACTTTATACTTGTTAGCATAGCATACATTTTCACATGTTATTTTACATTCAATATCATTTTTTTACATTTATTTAACTATTTTTACATACATTTTTGAAATATTTTTTAACATATTCATTATTAGTATATATTAAATAATTGAATATATTTTATACTGGTATTTAATTTATACTTTACAATTTTTGGAACAAATATTTAACATTTGTAATAATTTTTACGTTTTTTTAACATATATACATTTTTTTACTGTTTTTTCCATTGATTTCTATGGGAAGATAGTCTTTTTTTTGTTTCATTTGGAAGCAATCATTTTTTACCATTGATCACTAATTTGTAATCTATTTGTATCATTTTGGTTCATATTTACAAGAGGCAAGTCATGGTTAGGTGCTGCTGTTCTTTGGGCAAAAAGGAGAAAACAAAGAACCCTACCTGGTACCTTTAAACGGTGGATTAAATCACCTCACTTTAAGGATGCTCAAAAAAGAGTCATCTAGGAGTAATCATACAAGCACATATATATATATATATATATATATATACATCGAGCTAATACTAATACGAGATTGCGGGTGGACCGCCACCGACGCCCTGTTAGAGGTGGTCTGCCCACCATCAGAATGAGGGCCGTACTGTTTTGTAGCTGCAGAACTCTTACCTAATCCACATAATAAAAAACAATCAATAAGCAGCAAATCAAAATTCCGCAATTTTTTATAGAAAAACATTCTTATTATAATCATATTTAAATAGATGTGAATAACCATAAGTATATGCACATAACAACAAGTATCTCAGACACATACATGTCAACAACAAAACTTTTTACATGCTACGAAAGGACAAAAATACACAACCCCTACACACTCAACTCATAAACCATAGCATTCACACCTCAGTCATTCACTCTCTGACATGAAAACAAAAATCACAGAACACATAGCAGAACAAAGACATATGAACAATAGGTAAGAAGACCTTACAGATAAGGTCAGGAAAATACGACAGTATAACTGAAAGAGGGAGTTATTCATACCTCAATAATTACATATATATTCATTCTCAATCTGTTTTGGTTTATTATAAACCATATTTTTTAAATTAGATTTCCTTATTTTTCAGGATTCTGGAGTAATTTATTTTTTTAGAATCTTTTTTTCAGGTATTTTTATGGAACCTTCAGACTTTGGATTGCTTCAAAGTATTTCGATTGGCTTGCTAATATGTTTGCGTTTTGTTTTGGGATTTTTTGCATTTGTTTTATTACTTTTTGGTGGATTACTATTTTTTATTATGTGGATTAGGTAAGAGTTCTGCAGCTACAAAACAGTACGGCCCTCATTCTGATGGTGGGCAGACCACCTCTAACAGGGCGTCGGTGGCGGTCCACCCGCAATCTCGTGTATCGGTCCGACTATAGCATTACAATGCAGCCCGTTGGTCCGCAGAGGTCGGGGGTAGGACCGTTGCCTCTGACAGGCTCAAAGATCCTGTCAGAACGGCTGTCGGATTCCTAAGCACTACAATGGAGGTGGTGTCTGCACAGGCACCGCCGTAGAGATTAGGATATCCCTTTCTGAATGCCTGTTCATGGCGGTCCAACTGCCATGAACAGGCAGACCTAAATGGACTTTGGGGACCCCAAGCAGGGCCCCAGTACCTTGTGGGGCACATGTAGTATCCCCTACACACCCATGCACCGTGTGCCAGGCACCACAGGTGACTGGCACACGGTGCATGGATGTGTAGAAAATGCATTTTTCTAGTTCGGCGTGTGCTGCGGCCCTTTTCCTGGGCCACAGCACAGGCCGCACTAGAAAAATGCCTGCTCAACATTCATATCCTAATAGGGCGGGTGGAACCTCCGAATCTTTGTCGGACGGTTCTTGCCTGGCGTTTTTGTTGTGGGTGGGAAATATGGTAATAATTTGCTTATCTTGTGATTATGGTATTATTATGTGGTATTGGTTAAATTATGTGTTGTATTTATTTGAAGTCATTGATTGAGTTTTTTTAAAAGTTGGTTTGTTGCTTAGCATTATATATTGTTTTTATGTATTTATATTTATTTTTATTATATCAGTGAATGATAATTTTCTATTTTGTTATAATTTCTTTCACTGGTGTAATAAAATATTTATATTATTATTAAAAATATATATATTTGGTTTATTTTGTTAAGTGTATCTTGTGGTTTTTGAGGTCTATGAAGGGTTAATATGTATTTTAGAGGATAAATGTGGCTATTACTTCTACATAGTCTAGTCCTTTGTTTTTTATGAATATTTTGACTTTGCTTTGTAGTATCGCATACATTTTTAAGTTTGTTTGTTAAGTTTAGTGACAATTTCAGTAATAGGTTGTTCTATTCTCTGTATCTTTGCACTTTTTGTAATTCTTCAATAAATTTGTATAATGTAGGTTGTGTTCTGCCTTGTATGGATTAGAAGGCATTATGCCATCCTTCCACTGCATTGTTTGTTTTGGCTTCCTGAGCCAGGTTGCTGCCGTAGACATTATACCATTGTATCTGGATTTTGGCTTGGTGTCTGTGTCCTGACCGATGCAGTCTGCCATCTCATGTATCTTCAAAACAGTCCATTAGGGGAGTAAGTTTGTCTTCATTCTGTTGATAGTAAGGGCATTCTATTAGTATGTTATAGCTGTTAACTACCTCTGTGACAGGGATGTGGGCTAGTGCTATCATTTTCTTTACTTCAAATGAGAATTGGCTGTTAGTGGAGTTGTGAGAGGGATGGGCAGAAAAAGAAGCAAGGAGGCTGTATGTGTTTCTTAATATCGCTGTGTTTATATTTGCAGTTTAAGTATAGGTTGGTATATTCGGTCAGAGTGGTCCCCTGTAACTTCTTCCCTCTTCTTTCTCCTTCCAGATCATCTACTCATCCTGGAGGGGGTCCCTTCGCAGCTCAAAGGCAAAAGAAGAAGAATGTGGCAGTAAGTATATAGGATTTTTCAAGAAGGGTAATGATAGACACCTTCACCACACCCAGGTGATAGCGGGAATCCTAAGTGTGTGTAGAAATAATGGCACAAAAAAAAAGCAGTAGAGGATGAGACTTTATTTGATGAAAGGCTCCTATAATTGTACCCTCTTCCTCTTTTTATCTTTGTTTGGGGGAACCAGGAGATAACTACATTTTTCCAGGACTAGAGCAGAGTACTTCTATCCACTTATAGTGGGTTTCCAGACCGTTCAGTATCACTCTCTCGCCTGTTTCTTAGTGACACGCCCCCCTTCTAGATGTCACCCATATCCGTGAAAGGAACACAAAAAAGATACATTGATATCTGGTCTGGACTGAACTGAAGTCCACCGGTACCTCAAGCTGGTTTGGATGAATATATAAAAACTAAATTTAAAAACCTGAGCAGCCATCCTTTCCTTGTGTTTGCGTTGTTCGCCCTAAGATGTCAGAGTACGCCCAGATGTGGGTCCCTTGCTTACTTTGCCACTGGATTCAAGCTAGCCTGGCTGATGAGGGGTGTTACCTCGAAATCGGTCCCAGGATGCTTGTTTCCAGTCCAGGGAAGACCTGGCTTGGCAGTTCGGGATGGAGTTTTCCCATGAGGCGCAGGGTCAAGATTGATTTGCATATAGCTGGGTCTGAACTGGGGTGGCAAAGTGAGCTAAAGAATGATGATGGATTCAACCCAGATCTGTGACTGGGGGTGAGTGTCCGAAAAGTTTCAGCACTCCATCCACCATCTCCTAGTGTTTTCTTTGTTTGCCCTAAAATGTCAGGGTATGCCCAGACGTGGGTCCCTTGCTCACTTTGCCACTGGATTCAAGCTAGCCTGGCTGATGAGGGGTTTTACCCCGAAACCGGTCCCAGGATGATTGTTTTCGGTCCAGGGAGTACTTGGCTTGGCAGTTCGGGCTGGACTGTTCCCATGAGGCACAGGGTCAAGAAGGATGTGCACATATCTGGGTCTGAATTGGGGTGGCGAATTAAGCTACAGAACAATGATGGATTCAACCTAGATCTGTGACTGGGGGTGAGGTGAGTGTCTGAAAAATTCATAGCTCCATCCATCATCTCCTTGTGTTCAACTTGGCCTTCATGATATCCTGATGTGTTATGAGTACTCATTCGATTTGTTTGAATCTGGGCTTTGTGTGAGCATTGTGTACATCTCACATAGGATCCATCTTATTTGGTTACATCTCTTTACAATGGTATACAACAGAGGACAAAGTATGCAAAGTGATCAACTATCCTAATATGGACATAAGGATGGAGTGTAGACAATTCCATCAATAAATTTGGGCCTGTCTGGGGTTATGACATGAGTGGACCCAACTGTTTGCAGTTCATGTAGCATGCATGCATATGCCCATGCTAAATTAGAAGCCTTTGGCGTGTACCATGAAGGTGGTGTGATATGTGGACTTCTTCAATGTTTTCAGCGGATTTGTGATGGTCAGTTGTGGAAACGTGGTTGCAATAAATCCATGTTACATGTGATTTCAGATACATTCAGGGCAAGCAGAGAAGAAGGGGCCAACATCAGTGGGGACACAGCTGGTCACAGCGGTTCTAGACAGCAGACCCACCTCACACTTCCACTCCCTCTTCCTCCCAACCCGAACACCCTACCTGTTTTCCCCGTGAATATCTGTTGTTCAACCTTGCCCTTAACCCTGTGACACCTGCCCCAAAAGTTCCAAAAATCCCTTCCACATGCAAACCCATCCCTTCCACTTCCCACTCCACCCCTGAAAAACAGTCGCCCCCCACCCCTGACCCCAGCCCAAAAAAGAAAAAAAAACCTCCTAAACCAAAACCCAGCCCCAAAGAGCCCAAACCCAAGAATCCCCCTCCCAAGGACAAACCCACCTCTTCCTAAACCTCTGCCCCCCCACCCTCCAAGTACCATCTTCGAGGTGCCTGCTGTGCTCAATGGATGCCCCTTTGTGAGGAGGTTCCCTGGCAGTGTCAGAAAAGGCAAGTGTGTTGGCACAGCAGCACAGCATTGTGCAGTGGCACAGGTTTCTAGATAAGGACTGGTCATTGGCCTTTGTTAGATTTGATGAATTGTTTCATCCATTCAATAAAAACTTTCACAGTTTGGAAGACATTAGTCCTGCCATTACTTTTATAATTATTTGATGTTAGAGTATAGTTAATGATGGATGAGTGCATTTATGTTATTTTCATCCCTGATTTCTGATCCATCCAGCTAAAGTGGTTTGTCTGACGTGGCCTTAGAGCCAGTGCTGGAGTTACACAGGACAAGCTGAAAAGTTGGATGGATGGCTATATGGGGTGGCATGTTTTGTGGTAAATATTTCTGCTTGGCCTCGCCACTATCAACATCATGTAGGTTGCACTTCTCCCTATGATGTAGGCTGGATATGTGTTTCATGTGATGAAGTTGGATACTGATGTATCCACACATGGAGGGTGTCAAATTGTCATTCCTTTGTGGAATTCTGCATGGACGTGTCCATTTTGCAGTGTGTACCATACAGCTAATTCATCTAGATGTGTGCCACATGCTGTTAGTGCTATGTATGCTTTCATAAGTTGCTCTTACCCATTGCCTACAGATACATGGCACTTGTTTCTGCTATTGGTTGTCCCTGATATGCTTCAGTTCCCAGGTCCAGTGAACATGGAGTCTGTCAGACATGGACAAGATGTACCATACCCCGGTGCCCCAACCTTTCAGGGTTCCCCCTGATAGAGGCATAGCTATCATAAAGAGAGTGTTTCCATTGTACCCTTAGAATAGTTCTCAAGCTGATTCTATGTAATCCCATTAACTGACATTGCCTTTTCACATGGGTGATGTTTGAGAGTCCAATACAGAGTTGCAGCATAAAGTGGGTTTGACTTTACTGACACAGCCATATAGATGTGGTTTTTGACATCAGAACAGGACCTGGGATGCGTGCCATGTGAGTGTGTCACATTAACTATAGCTTCTTGGTTAGCGTTGCAGTGACAAGGCCTCATGGTAGTTGTAGTCACTTCAATGTCACTTTAGCAACACTTGAGAAATGGTAACCTGCATGGCAAGTGAAGATCAAGAGTGACATGGCAGACAAGTGAGAAGGGGGAAAGGGAGTGTAGCATCTTGGTTAGAGTTGGAGTGACAAGGCCTCATGGTAGGTGTAGTCACTTTAATGTCACTTTAGCAACACCTGAGAAATGGTAACCTGCATGACTAGTAAGGATCAGTAGTAACATGGGAGACAAGCGAGAAAGGGTAAATGATGTGTGTCAGAGATTTATAGGTGTGATATTGATGAGGAGATGGTGTTGTGGAACACAAATTAATGCGCAAATCACTATCACTGTATATAATCTGCAAAAATGTCCATTTGTGTACAGTGTGGCTGTGCAGTTCCAATGTTTTGGTCTCAGTATTTTTGATGATTGTTAAGAAACAATCCCAGACAGGGTCCCTGTATATGTGTAAATTACTTAAGGACTCTAACTCTCTTGCCTGGTCCATGGTGGGGCATTGTTTTGCAGAGGAGTCTATGGCAACAGGTAGTTGTATGACTTATCGCCAATTTTGTCCACGATGGAGTGAGTTTTGAACATGGTCAAGGAGGTAGCGCAGCGGCAGGACATGTCCGATGGGCTCCATGATGCAAGAAGACGTGTAGAAATTAGTTTTGGCCTTATATCCGTCCCTTTACGCCATCTCAGATGTGGTGGTTGGACCACCACAGTCACACTGACTGTAAAGCAACTCGTAATACGATGAGCGGTTTCACTGGCGGTCCGAACCTTCCACAAACTTGCAGGCCCCCTCCACAGCTACCAAGCTCGGAGTTCGCTGGAGGTGTCAGCAGTTCAGCAGTCATCTTCGCAAAGCCAATCCCCACAACTCTGCCGAGTTCACCACTGTTGTACTACCGGTACGGCAGCCCACAGACCAAACTCGTAATAAGGTCCTTAGTTCTTTTTAGTTGTTTGAATGTTTGACCAATTTGATGGATTGGGGGCAATCTGAATCACTGGAATATATATTGAGACACTACACACCGAGGAGGCACAGGTATACAGAGTCCAATGCACCTGTGAGGTCACTTGTCAGCCTATACAGCTGAAGGTCACAATTATGCATGGGACATGTTGAAATAGTCAGTTTCAATGCTAGAGCGTTAAACAACCCAGAAAAGTGCATAGCAGTGTTGTCCATACTTAGAAGCTCAAATGTAACATATGCTTGATTCAGGAGACACTTCTGGTAGCCAAAGATTGGCACAGATGCTGATCCAAGTGGTTTAACAGGCAATACTTCTCCAGGGGCTCCATAAAAAAAGAGGGGGTATACATATTGATTTCTTCCAGATTTGCTGGTATAGTGGGAGACACTGTGTGTAAGATTTGAGGAAAGGTCCTAGCTTTTAAGCTTAGGATAAGGGTGAGGGCTTCACAGTGGCTACCATATGTGTCCCTAATATAGGTCAAGAACCTTTTCTGACCCAAGCTGTAGCGGATATACTTCAGACACCGAATTGAAATCTATTAATTGGGGAGGGCTTCAACATCATAATGAATAATGAGCAAGACAAGTCGGGCCAGAGATATAGTCCATTGGTTGCTCTTACAGCAAGGAGACTGGAATGGATGTGAGAAGTTGGGATGAAAGATATTTGGAGGAAACTCCAGACCACCAGTTCGGATTAGACTAATTATTCGGTATCTCATATGACTTCATCACTTCCGGGACACCAACACTATTCGAGGGTAAAATGACCATGGAAATACACCCCACAGCAATGTCTGATCAAGTCCCAATAACCATAGACATAGCCTTTCTAGAAGTTCAGAGACGTAGCCTTGCTAGATCTTCAAAGGACTTCAGATGATAGCATCCATGAAGGCTGAAGTTTATATAGTTGCACCGCATTTTAAACAAATTTGATAATTGAATTTGAATGCTTGTTACCTGGTTACCTGTTCCTTCCTGCTCTCCCGCTGTGCAGCCACTAAGCAATAGCCCGTATTGGTATTGGGCAGCAGAACCTCAGCCAATCAGCGTGGGAGGGGGACGGAATGTATTGCACGCCGTAGGCTTCAAATTGTCGCCCACATTTTGGACGCGCTGTTTGGAGTCACTGCGCTGTTAGTCATTTATAAAAATAACCTGTTCTTATACTACAATTTTAAACTCTCCCTTTTGCAGTTTATTTAGTTGCACCGCATTTTAAACAAATGTGATAATAGAATTTGACTTTGAATCCTTGTTACCTGGTTCCTTCCTGCTCTCCCGCTGTGCAGCCACTAAGCAATAGCCCGTATTGGTACTGGGCAGCAGAACCTCAGCCAAACAGCGTGGGGGGGGGCGGGGGGGGGCAGAGTCTATTGCATGCGGTAGACTTAAAATTGATGCCCGCAGCACGGATGTGCTGTTGGCGCGCCAAAGGCGCGCTTAACGCGAGCCCATCTGAGCCCGTCTGCGTCCGGACGGGGCCAGAGGCCCGCCGCTATGGCCAAAAAATCCCCTACACGTTGGCAGAACTAAAAGATATGGCCCTGCGAGACAGGCAACTGCACAACCTGCCTCTTCAACTGGATGAGCTAGACCTCTTTCATCCAGGTCAGGCATTGAATTTCTACAAGCGCAGGGACGCTAGTCAGGTTTTGAGTTAAACACCAACTTGAACTATTGAACCTTTTATATACTGGCTCGCCTGACATGCTGTTTGTGGCAGAAACATGGCTGACAGAGGAATCCACATTTCGGATATCCTAGCCACACTCCCAGAAAACTACTATCTCTTAAAATCTAACAGATCCTCAGGAAAAAAGGGGGACGAGGTGGCAGTTGCTATTAAAAAGGGACTGTCTTTCACCGCCATCTCCCCATTAGAGATGACACTGGTTGACAGCCTATTAGTCAAACTGGACTCCCCTAACAGTACAATGGTATGTGTACTCTTGTATAGATCAGTCACATTGATGCCGGAATTTCCCAAAGCATTTGCAAATAGCATTACCTCCTTGACCGTGGACTATGCTAAAGTCCTGGTCACAGGAGACATGAATAATTGGGCCAATGAGGCGGAAGGGGAAAAGGTTGCTAAGGAACTGACTGAGTCCTTAATAATTATAAACCTTACGCAACACATCCAAGTACCCACGCACTTTAAAGGTCATACACTCAACCAAGTCTGGTCTATTAACCTTACCCTTCAGAATTTAGCAATCCACCCTTGTGTATGGTCAGATCATTACACGATTAGCTTTACTCTGAGTGATATTATTCTGCCTAAAACCTTGCCCCAACAAAAAGGCTCATGCCGAAACTGGAATCACATAAACATGGAACCCTTATGTGATACTCTGAACCGTGAGCTGCCTATAAGTCTGGATAATATAGACATCTTTGAGAGAGAGATAGCCAACTGGCAATTGAACGGCATTAATATTCATGCCCCTTTACAGGCTAAAACCTCTCATATTAGGCGGCATGAAGCATCTAAATGGTTTACTGCCGATTTAAAATCTGCTAAACTTAGTGTACGACAGGCCGAAAGGAAATGGCGTAACACCTATTCGACAGAATCTTAAGAACAATACAATGTGAGCCTAAGGGCATATAAAAAAAACACCCTGGAGGCAAAAAAAATCATTTTTTACTAACGAGGTACTAAAGTAAAATAACAAGACAAAAGATATCTTTAATACTGTAAGGGAATTATCTAACCCTGATCGTGTGACCCCCCCCCTATCATCGCTACACAGAAATTATGCAAGGATTTAAACTCTTTTTTTTATAGATAACATTAAGAAAATCCAAGAATCTATAGATTCCAGCCACACAGATGTGGAAAAACAGTTAGGTAACACCAACTCCAATTTTATGGCCGCTTTCCCTTGCCTAAACAAAGAACATCCCTCCGACCTCCTGAATAAAGTAAAATCAAATCAGCATTCCCAGAGACTATCCTTGCCCTCCTGAATCTATCCTTGACCCAAGGGACTGTGCCGTCAGTCTTTAAAGAAGCAGTGGTTATTCTGCTGCAAAAAAGCAAGGTATTGACGTTCAGAAGCTGGACAACTACAGGCCTATATCTCTTCTTCCCTTTCCGGCTAAATTATCGGAGATACATGTAGCCAAATATTTTAGCGCCTTTATAGAGGGAACTTTTTTTTAGATTTCCACCAGGCAGGTTTTCGTCATTTTCACTCCACCGAATCTGTCATATTGTCCGTCATTTGCGATCTAAAAGGAAAGGTGGACGATGACTGCACTCAGGCCCTGATTCTCTTGGATCTGTCTGCAGCCTTCGATACCGTCAACCATGATATATTGATGGAACGTTTTGCTGCAGCAGGTCTTAGAGGCGCTGTCCTGAGCTGGTTCAAGTCCTTTTTAGAGGACCGGAAGCAATCAGTATGGCTTTTGCCCTACAAATCCGACATTGTTAATATGAGCTGTGGAGTACTACAGGGTTCCTCTCTATCCCCGCTTCTCTTTAATGTCTACATTCGTCCTCTCATACTTGGGCTTCGTTAGAAGGGGGTCAAGATCTACAACTATGCTGACGACATGCAGCTGATCTTCTCCATCGATGATTCAATAAACTCCAAGGAGTTTCTTAGGAACACCATGCTATTCATCAGGAATTGGATGAATATTAATCAATTAAAACTCAATTCTGAAAAAAACGAAAACATAATCCCCAAAAACAAACTCCTTTACTGGACTCTGGCATACTGGCCCCCGGAGCTAGGCCTAGCACCTACTCCTAAAAATACGATTAAGAACCTGGGCATACAGATCGACTCAGATCTTCTATGAGCACACAGATCGGCTCGGTTACCTCTGCATGTTTTTTCCAACTTCGGAAATTGCAAAAAATCAGAAGATTTTCAGCAGAGTGGCCAGCATTCAAATCATTATTGCTTTGATTTTATCAAACATTGATTAGGCAAATGCAATTTACTTAGGCCTACCCCAAAATCAGAAACACCATCTGCAGATGATACAAAATCCAGCCGCCCGAATTATCTACCAACAAGACAGACGCTGTCACATCAGGCCGCTGCTGAAAGAGCTTCACTGGCTCCCTGTGGAGCAGCGCTCCATGTTTAAAACAGGTTACATCCTGTTTAAAGCTATACATGGCATAGGTCCCAAGTGTATACCCTCCAGAATTCACAAATACTCCCCACAGCGCTCTCTAAGATCCATGCACATTAATTACTGGTAGTCCCCAGATTCAGACTCAAACAGACAGAAGGTTCACGTTTTTCAATACCTGGACCCAAATTTTGGAACTCTCTGCCTACATCTCTGAGATTAGAAACAGATCATGTGTAATTCAGAAAAAAAGCTGAAGACCTGGCTTTATACCCAGGCTAACATTTAGACATGGACTTTTTAACCGCTGACCCCAGAATTACAAAAACTCCGCGCCAAGAGACCTGTAGGTGAATGTGCGTTTTAGAAATTCACAATAACATAACATAACAGGGTGGTCTTTTGTGCCACACTATGGGATACTGTAAATGTTGTGCTCTGGAGGCAGGTGATAGCCATCGGGGCCTATGAAAATAAGGAACGGAGGGACAAGAGTTCAAAGAACAAGCTAGCAGTCAAAGAATTAGAACAGATACATAAGCGTACCTGTTCCCTTGGGATCTGGTGCCCTCTAATGGCAGTCCATGCTCAATTCAGACTTCTAGATCAAGGCAGAGCAGAATACGCATTGATCCAGATGAAGCACAATACTATCAGGCAAAATAATTAAGGCGGGAAGGCTCCTAGCACCAAAACTCTGAGGGAAGATAAAAAAGGATAGGATCAATCATCTACAAAATGGAAAGGGTCCCACAATAATAGGAAGCAACCTCATAGGGTAAACATCGTTTACCATGCATGCGAGACAACGCATGCCATTACAACGTGGTCGTTACAACTACCGCTTCGTTACATCGCATAGCAGTACAACGCAAGTCGGAACAACAACTTGCATTAGGGGACAGCAGGTGTTGGATTTAAAATCCAACACCTTACATACTGTTGCACAGACTGGAGTTGGAATAGTAAATTATACTATTCCAACATCCAGTGCCCCCTACAGCAAGTCGTTGTTCCGACTTGCATTGTAAAGGGATGGGGTGTAACAACGTGGTCGTTGTAACGACTGAGTTGTAATGGCACGCGTTGTAAACGCATGCGGACTAAAATGCCATATTCCCCCATAGCAGCGGAATTCAGAGAATTTTACAAAAAACTATTCTGTGTGGACTCTCCCACAAGACCGTATACACTCATACCTTACACAAGACAATTTACTTAAGCTAACGACTAGTCAAGTGGAATCACGAGAACCACTTATCACAAAAGTGGTTTAATCAGCTGTAGCTAGACTAAGACCTAATAAGGCCCCTGGAATGGATGGGTATTTATGGTATTTCTACAGAGCATTTTGCCGTATGCTGGCATTCATCCTCACTAACCTTTATAACTCCTTCTTAAAAAGGGGCTCTTTGACACTTACCATGTCCACCACCACAATCGCAGTGATATCAAAACCAGGTAAAGATACCTCACAATGTGGCACATACCGGCTCATCTCACTCATAAATGGTGATGCCAAATAATGCACAAGCATCCTGACATCACGACTCAACCCCTACACGCAGAGTCTGCCTGACCCAGACCAATCGGGCTACATTCTAGAAAGGCGATGTTTAGACAACACAAGACTCCTACACCTGATAGATAAGGTCCATAGGGCTAACCTTGGTGCTCCCTTACTAACCAGTGTTGTGGAAAACAGGGTTCACTGGCCCTACCTTATGGAGTCCCTTCGTGAATTTGGAGCCAGGTTCCTAAGATAGATTCAATGTGGGTATTCCTCTCCAGAGGATCAAGTAAGGGTAAACTGTGCCTTTTCTGCCCCCTTCATCATACAGCGAGGGATGCACCAGGGATGCCCTCTCACTACTATGGTTTGCCTTGTAAATGGAGCCCTTAGTGCCGAACGCATAATTCTATAAGGGCATCTTATTTGGGAGAGAGGTGCACAAGATTTGCATATATGGAGATAAAGTGATCCTCACTCTGATCAAGCCTTTATGCTCCTTACCAGCAGTGTGGAAAAAATTGCAGTCATTTGATGAGATTTACGGATTTCAACTCAATTTACAGAAGTTACAGATGTCACAGATACTTATTCTTATAGCCACGGCTCACCAGCAGGAGGCACTGCGCTTCCTCTACCAAATCACATGGGCCACCAACCACACAGCTTACCTACGGATTCAAATAGCCAGTACCATACATGGCACAGTTAGGATTATCGAGAACTGCTAAAACAAGTCCAAAATTACATGAGATCCTGGGATTATTGTGGTTGGGTCCTATTGCTGCTTTTAAAATGACAGCCCTCCCACCGTATACTGTTTGTGTTCCAAAGACTTCCAATGCAGCCTCTCCTAACATGCTACAAATGCTCCAATAAGAAACAAACTCTTGTTTGGTGTAAGGAAACAGGCTTTTTGCAGGTTCCCCTCCCACTTTTTGCCCCACTTTTGACTATTAGCTGCTGGTTTTTCGACTCTGAGAGTGCACTGAGGTCTGCTAATCAGAGCCAGTGTTCTTACCCATGTAAAAGTGTATGTCAAATTGGTTATACCCAATTTGCAACCTAATAAATGACTTATAAGTCCCTAGTACATGGTACCCAGGGTACCAAGGGCATGTAAGGCAAAGTGTCCACCCAGAGCTGAAGCACTTTTTATGCCACCTGTGTGTGACCAAGTACAAAATGGCTCCCAGCCTGTGAATGCAGACTGGAAGGGCAGTTGTCACACTGCCAGTTCGACTTTGCCATTACCATTAATTGCAAGCCCACAACTTCTCTTAATGATATATGCAAGTCTTCCCTTATGAAGGCCTATAGAGTCGTAAGGCAGGGAGCTGTATATTATCAAGTGGTACATGTATGTTCTATATGTCCCTGCAGCAAAACCCCTCAGTTTGACGTTTTGCTGTGAAAAAGTTAGTAGCCCCCTTGGCTAATACAGGGTTACAGGCTGGCACCACATCCTGGCTAACATCTGATTGGGACTACCTAACAGGGTACTTTAATTTAGCAAATTAATTGTACTATTAAATCCGACATGATTCCCAAATCATAATGAATGTCCCCATTAAAGTTAAGCAACTTTTGATAAGTTACCACTCTTTCTGGTCCAGTGGCCTCACATAGGCTCTGGCCAACAGACTACTTACTGCCTGCCTTGGGAAACGTGTGAATGACTCCTAGACTTAGGAAAAAAAGCAGTTGCTTCAAAGGGAGCGGTGACCTCCTCTCCCAGGAAGGCCACTAGGGATGTTAGCCCAAAAGGCGAGCTTCAAAGGGAAAACCGCCTTGGAAGGGCTGCTAGTGACAACGTTCCAGAGCAGGCTGCCTTTTTTCCAAGTAGACAAATTGGAGACAGGAACAGAGAGGGAAAACTCATCCCCAAACCGTATTTCTGTGGTGTGTAGCCCTTAAGCAGCCACACTTCTGGGGTGGGCTACCAAGCTCCTTACAGTCGAGGGAAGGTTCAGACATCTTGAGGGTTGCAAGAAGAGTGCAGTTTAGGATTGCCAAATGCCACACATCACCAGAACTTTGTCACCAAATAGGAGGGGACCTACTAGAGCATTGCTTAGTAACTCTTTGTCCCATTTGGGCACTTTCCCAGGATATAATGGGCACCCCTGGCACCCTGAACTTCAGTAAACAATGGATTTGGAGAGAGGATCGAAGAAGGACCGCCCTGCTGCCCTTTAAACTGTTCAAAGAGAGGCTGCACCGTCAGAAGGACTGCACCTGCTGCACTTTGAGCTAGTGAAGTTTGGACAGTGTCTGTGGCTCCTGGCTAGGAGAAAAGTTGATTCCCAGCCCAGATCGAAGCAGTCACTCCAAGGGTCAGTTGGCCCGCCCCCTGGAACAGCACCAGAGACACTAAAGCTGAAGAAGCCCAAATCGACAAAGTAGTAGCCACTTCTGAGGAATCGCCGCTGCCCACCGCCGAGCACCCCACGAGACTAATCCATGACAGCCAAAAGTTGCACTCAAATCTGCTGGACCTGGGTGTGACGGGGAGGAGAGTGTAGACACGTCAGTCTTTTGGCCCTTCCCCATGGTTTTGGCAGGAAAAAACACCCTCTTCATTGTTTCCCAGGCTCCTTATGGCAGGAGGCACTTTAAAGAACATTCAGCCTAGTCGGAAGAGGTGGGACGTGACCTCTGGATGCAGTGTACGGACACATCCCAGAACCAATCACAAAAGGAGACAGCCTTTATGACCCCAGAAAAGAAGCTATCTCGCGAAGACTCTGCATTAGTGGAGACGCAGAAGAGGGAGCTGTAAATTAGAAATTGTGACTCGCGGGAACTGGGATTACAAGGGTCCCATCAAGTGAGAGAGACAGTTGGAGGCCTGGGCGAAGGCAGTGAAGAGCCAGGAGGCCATTGGTTGAGTGCAGAGTCCTGCCATATTCCCGGAGGAATGTGGCTAGCCCAGGTATGTGGCCAGGTACTTGGAAGGAGGGGGAGCTGGGATGAAGCCGGAAAGAAGAATATAGGGTGTATAAGAAGTGAGGGCTCATCGATTTTAATGCTCCAAATATTAAGATTGTATTGGCGCCAGAACATTACTGAAATGTGAGTGCTTACATTCCCCATTTAAAGAACAAGATATTTTTTCCTTTTTCCTTTCATTTGAGTAAAATTTGTTTTTAGGTTACTGGCATATTCTTGAGAATAGGTTCCTGCATAAAACCCTCCCCATAATGAGAACCTAGTGGGAAACGATAATTGAAAGTGAACCCCAGTAAAATAACAGCCACTCACTTGGTGATGGGATAGGAAACTGGTGTCTTCCTTCACACCCAACCCAATGCCTTAAATAATGAAGGAAAGAAACTTACCTGTGGCTCTTTCCTCTTCATCCACAGGGTGTTTTCTTCACAGTGGTCCCAGGTGATCTCGGTCCTAATCCAAGAGGAAAGGAAGATAAGAGAAGAAATATATCATCATCTGTGCCTTAAAATTACTAATAAAAGCACCCACTATAACAGATTGTCTGAAGTTGTGTATGTCCTGTTACATCCTATTGCTACATATATAGACCACAGTACCCCAATAGGTGACACCGGGAATGCTGTTAGATTCTGGATTGGTCGCTCCAGAGGGACACTAGCCCCCACCAAGGATATTCACTGTGACTGCCTTTGTGAGGACAGTAGCCTAGCCGCAGCTGGCCTTCCATTGTTTCAAAGAGGACATTGTGGGACCCTGAGCACAGTGATCAAAGTTGCCCTACCTCAACGATGGACCGAGGAATCACCTGCAACTCACCCCTGTCGACCACACAGCCCCAGGAGCATTGTTTCCTCCTGCATCCCCAGGATCAGGACCACTCCATTGTTGTCTAAGGCGGTTGGCTTCTAAAGGCTTGAACTACACTGAAAAAGGAGCTGGTGGGCAGGTAAGTGTCCAAAGTAACCCTACTGGACTCCTAGACTTCCGCACTGTCGGATGTGGTCGCCCAAGTCAGGCTGGAGTTGCCAATGTAACTGTTTCAAACTTTTCGAAAGTTTGCAAAGTTTTTGTTGACCAATGCTTGTTTGCGGTTACATTAAAAGTAATTTCATGTTTTAAAAATCCATATCCCCAGAACCATCTGGTGGATTTGGATGACCAAGGACTCTAAAAATTCATAAAAGTGTGCTCTATTTTTATATATTGATGTTTTTCTTTCTTGTTGTGTGACTTTCTTATTTCGTTGTTAGGTGCTGGTGGATTTGGATGACCAAGGACTCTAAAAATTCATAAACGTGTGCTCTATTTTTATATATTGATGTGTTTCTTTCTTGTTGTGTGACTTTCTTATTTCGTTGTTAGGTGCTTTACACTAAGGCCCTTATTAGGATGGCGGGTGGACCGCCACTGAGAGGGCATCTGTGGTGGTCTGCCCGCCATCTAGGGCATCGGTCCGACCGATGCATTACAATGCAGCTGGTCGGACCGCAGAGGTGGGGGGTAGAACCGCCACCTCCGACAGGATCAAAGATCCCTTTGAGACGGCGGTTGGATTCCTAATCTCTACAGTGGGGGCACCGCCATAGGGATTAGGATATCTCATTCCGACTGCCTGTTCATGGAGGTCTCACCGTTATGAACAGGCAGCCGGAAAGGAACTTTGCTTTTTTTTGTTTAAAATGTGTTTATTGGGATTTTTACATTACTTGTCACAGATCAACATCTTACATCATTATCATGCATTGACACATAACTGCAGTTGGGAGTTGATTGAATGTAAGTAGTTACATACATATTTTTACTGCCTCACAGCTGTTATGAATACTATACATTGAAAACTGTTTCTGGAGGGAACCCTCCTTCTGGTTTGTGCTGTTCAGTGAAAGTTTCTGATACGCTGGCTGGGCTTGTTTCCGATGGGTATGTATTAATGTTGCACTCTTATAGTTTCTTTCCCAGAGTCATTTTGTCCAATCTTGTGTGAATGTGTTCCCATCTAACTATCATCGGGATTGCAACTGCTGACGTGAAATACCAAACTGTTAACTATGGGGGACAATTAGGGGGGACATTGGGGAGCTATCGGATCGGGTGTCGAAAATATCGATAGTGCGGACAGTGTCGTCGTCTTCGCGTGATGCATTAGTGCGTATTGCGTGATGGTGCGTTTGTGGGGGGTGGGAGAGCCTTCATGGCCGGTTATCGCCGTGTATGAGAGAAGAGCTCCTGGCATGACTTTAGCAGAGCATTGAATCTAGACTGGTGGGGTCTGTCGAGGGATTGTTGCTACCGACCCTGCAGGGGACAAAGGTGGGGTCTGAGTTTGGAGTCTGTTGGTACTTCCACCGGGGTCGTTTCGTGTGTGAATGTGTGTAATAACTGTGCCCATTTTAGAGAAATGGAGTGCTTACGGATGTCCTTGACTTCCTCTTCCCTCAGCACCTCCTCCTCCGCCCTACCCATTTTTTCATAACGCCCACCCAGGCTGCGACCGGAGGTCCCGTAGGGGCCTGCCAATGCATGGCTATTCCCCTTTTTGCTAAAAGAATGGTGAGGTATGCAAAGAGGTTCTGCAATTTTTCGGTCTTCCAACTGCGGAAGATCCCGAGGGCACTGGAAAGGGACTTTGCTATGTGGCCAGATGGGCACATGTGGTGGTCCCCCAAACATCCATGTACTGTGTGCCATGATGCCTTGCACACAGTGCATGGATGTTTAAAAATATGCCTTTTCCAAGTGCAGCTTGTCCTTCGTCCCTTTTTTGGGTTGCAGCACTAGCCGCAATTGGGAATGGCATGTTTTTGAATAACTTGACGACGGTCGGATCGTAATATGGCGGGTGGAGCCGCCGACTACCTGTTGGCCGGTCTCCATCCTACAGCGATAGTGGTCGGGCGCTCGTCTGTGAAGTCACTGGATGGCTAGATTAAGGGTAACAAGGTTGATACCTATGAGGAGGCTCTACAATTTAGGGGTTAAGGAGCACATTCTTACAAACCTCAAAGAAGTTACACATGCATCTGGTAGATTCAAAGCTTTCTAGCCCTAGAGAGTTGGGCAAGAGTGCTGATGAGTGGGTTAGAACAAGAGTACCCAAGAAAACCCAGGTGGGGTGATCCCAAAAAAGGGGGGGGTAAGGCCCACAGAAGGGAAAGGAGGGAGGTGGTAAACCCACCAAAGAGGTTCCCTCAGAAACTCAGAACCCTAAAAAAGAGGAGTACAAGATCCATCCCACTTCTAGCAAGCAGAGTAGTTGGGAGTAAGGGCTTAAAAAACTCTTGGACAGTAGACCTAGCTTTGACTGTCAGCAAACAGGGGACTACAGCGGGGAAGCAGCCTGTCCCATGAAAAAGGTTGCTACTAGTTTAGCCAGTGTAGCCTTTAAGAAGGATTCCTCCTATGAGGATATATCCTAGTAGCTTTTACTTGGGGAAATGAGCCAGATGGTAAGTTGGTGATTCGTAAGAATGGTGGTAAGCACTTCCACCCCATCAAGGTGAATGGGATCCCAAGCATTGCCCTGAGGGACACATGTGCCAGTCACACCATAGTGGTGGACAGGTTGGTGTCTCCAGACTAATATTTGCCAGGAGGGGTAAGGAGAGTAAGGGCTATCCCAGGGGAGGTCTCTAACAGTCTCTAAGCAGTACCCTTAGCTGGCATAGGGCTTTAATCAGTCTTGACTTTCCCCTAGATTATCTCCTAGTCAATGACCTCCCAGAGGATGTTCTGCGGCCAGAGGGGGCAGCTGGTCAGGGCACTACTCCCCCCCCCCCCCCCCCCAGAACTTGGGGGCGTGTCTCTATAGTTAGGAGAAGGAAAAAATAAGAAAGATAGGAAAGGAAGGCAACTCTCAGCAAGAGAGCCAAGGGAAGTCTAACCTAGTAAGGGAGAACCCCAAAGTTGGCACTGGCAAGTCTTCTCCTGTTCCCCAAGAAGTCCTGAACAGTCAGGCAACTGTTCAGCAACAGGGTGTCACCCTTGAACGGACATAAGGAAGGGTGGAGGGAGGGTTTCAGCCACATGAGGTGGTAGCACCCCACTCTGAAAAAGTAGAGAGGCTCCAAGAACCAAATGCAATCCCTAAGATAGCGCATCCAGAGAGCTAAGGATGTGTTGTTCTGAGCACTGACAGCTGTCAGTAGCCTCAGCTGGGTGTTTGCCTTTATGATAACCCTATCCTTAGCATAATGGTCAGACCCCATAACAGGAAGTAAAGTAGGCCTTTTGACCCCATGGTGGGGTTACTCCAATGTTGGGTAACGTCTTTGGGTAAGCTAGGTGTTGCCTTAGGTGTGGCTGGGTTTCAGGAGTTAGGTACCTCCCTACCCAAAGTAAAAGTCAAGATTGGGAAAAACAGAGAGCTAGCTAAAGTCCATTTTAGGATGGTCTTGTCAAAGTAGAGGTACGTCAGTTCCCCAGTGGGAATGACCCTGACAGAAGTATGTAAGGCAAAGTTTGCCCTGCAATAGGACAGCCAGTTTCCTACATCCTTCCTCGCTGAATGGTCAGGGAGACTCACCAAGATTAGAGTTGAGGTCTCCCTGATCTATTACCTGGGGGGTCATGTAAGGAAACAGCCTTTTTGCAGGTCCCCTCTACGCTTTTTGCCCCATTTGCACTAATAAATGCAGTTTTTTTGACTCTGAGAGTGCACTGAGGTCTGCTAATCAGACCTCAGTGCCAGTGTTCCTACCTATGTAAAAGTCTATATCGAATTGGATATACCCAATTGGCAAGCACTGACTTATAAGTCCCTAGCACATTGCACCCAGGGTATCAATGGCATATAAGGCAGAGTGTCCACCCAGGGCTGCAGCGCTGTTTGTGCCACCCTGTGTGTGACAAAGTACAAAATGGCTCAGAGCCTGCCATTGCAGATTGTCACACTGCTAGTTCAACTTTTCCATTACCATTAATGGCAAGCCCATGACTTCCCTTAATGATATATGTGAGTCTGCCCTAAGGAAGGGTTGTAAATAGAAATTACATTAGCCAGGTGTAAAAAACAGGATAGGTTTATTCAGGCTTAGTTCCAGGGTAAGTTTAGTAGAAGAAGAAAGGTAGATGGAAGTATAGTCCCACCAGGAGAAGCCTCCCTGCTGCTCTGCCTGCATCCTCCAACTGACACTTCCACACATAACCAAGCACCAAGCATTCCATGACATCATCACACATTCCAGCACTCATCCTGGCTGAGCAGTAGGGAAGACGTAGCTAGGGAAGAGGAATTGCAACAAGTAAGTTATAACACATTCCCCTTCCTTAGGGAAACTAAATGCAGAAATGATGCACATAAACGGAAACATCATTAAATACATTACGTCAGGAAATATGGAAGACCATTCCAAAATATACATGCATAAACACGCCAATATACATGCATGAAAAGGAACACTCTAAACTATACATGCATAAAATGTACATATATCATTACGTCAGGGAATATGGAAGGAACATTTCAAAATATACATGCATAAACACGCCCTATCCCCCTCCCTTAGGAAAAATAAAGAAAACAAGAATTGTGAGAGCATGGCTTAAAACACCAACAAGCCTATGCCTCTAAGTATTGGGTACTCACCACCCACAACCTCAACGTAATAGGGTACACACCTCCCTATAAACTGAACTGGGGCACACATCGCCCCACAACCTCAACGTAGTAGGGTACTCACCACCCTAGAAAACTGAACTGGGGCACCCACCACCCCACAACCTCACCGTAACAGGGTACACACATCCCTATGAAACAGAATTGGGGTACTCATCACCCAACAACCACACCGTAACAGGGTACATACATCCTTATGAAACAGAACTGGGGTACTCACCACCCCACAATCTCACCACACATCCCTATGAAACAGAACTGGGGTACTCACCACCCCACAAACTCAACTTAATAGGGTACACACATCCCTAGGAAACAGAACTGGGGTACTCACCACCCCACAACATCAACTTAATAGGGTACACACATCCCTATAAAACAGAATTGGGGTACTCACCACCCCACAACCTCAACATAATAAGGGACACACCTCCCTATGAAACTAAACTGGGGCACACACCACGCCCACAGGATAGAGGCACTCACTCACACCCCCACAAAACAGTATTGTAGCAATGAAAATAAACAAATAGGAAGTCTCTTACTCCGGTGAGCGATCTCTCACCCGAAGTCCTCACCCAAAGTGAAGTCCTTGTCCATGAGCTCCATGTAGCTGTAATACAATACAGTGACTTCCTCCTCCCAGTTGACGTCTCACTTATAGAGTGAGGAATAATTAAAGATGTGCTCTGTCTTTCAAAACACCACACAAACTGCAGGCCAGGTCCAGTGTCCTCCGTGTGCTTCATAACTGAGAGGCTTGAAGTAACGACCCAAACATCCGAGACTCACAAGAGGTTCAATCCAGCCCTCAGGAATATTGCACTTACTCGAAAGGGGTATTTGCGTCCTACGACACCTTTAAATCGAGAAATGCCACAATCCCGGTCATGACGAGGAAGTTCCGATTGACTTAAAAACGTGGTTGGCAGTCACGAACTCCACCGCAGGATACCAAGTAACACTACACCATTCATGTGCTACTTCCAAGCACAAGATGGCCGCACGTTCGTGACGATGAGCCGGATGGCTCAGGGCGCGTTGCTGCATGCAGGCGTCACTAGGCAGTGGAAAGGAACGATGAAGCAAGGACGTCATGATGGATTTCTCTGTTGCTCCACGAGGCACCAAGAAAACGGTACGGTGCGCGAGGACAAATTTTTGAAAGAAAACGGTGTGCAACAGTTCCCAGTTGCCTTTAGATAGACGTAAAGCCAATTAGGAAAACAAGTGAAATCAGTAGAAACACCAAACACCGCACACTCTGCACAACAAGGTCAGCACTTTTAAACAAGTAGAGCGGGAACTTGTCTTCCATTCTGTTCAAAACGTGCCTCTTGAAATGAGTTTGAGAGACTTAATAGTTGGTCCTACTGAAGGGGCACACAGACTGCAGAGCTTCCCCCACACGAAAGTGACAGGGGTTGTGGCTCTTGAGGACACTTGGCAGACACTCCCAAACGAATACCTTTACAGTTCCCAGGACATCAAACAGTCTTGGTCACGCAGCTCATAATAAGATGTGCAGCGCACGGAAACCTTTACCTTATCGAACCTCTGGTAAATTCTCTTGTTACTGGAGACACTGTCCCCAGGCGGCAGGACAGGAATAACTCTTCAAGGCAGCAAGATGACAGCAAGCTCCATAGCAAAGTGTTGGAAGAGCGGTAGTGGAAGGTCAAAAGCCCTAGGCTGCAGGCTGTCCTGTTGATAAGGGACACTGGTGGGGCTGATCAGGGCGCTTCTGTTGCAAGGTTTGAGTTCATATGTTCCAGACTCTTAGTAGGATCCTTAGTTCCAGTAGCAGGGTATACACAGTCTTCCTTCCTCAACGCACAGGTTCTTTTCAATTGTCGCCAAAAATGTTGTAAATAGAAAGTCCATTAGCCAGCTGTATAAAACAGGATCGGTTTATTCAGGCTTAGTTCAAGGGTAAGTTTAGTAGAAAAAGGAAGGTAGATGGAAGTGTAGCCCCACCAGGATCAGCCTCCCTGCTGCTCAGCCTGCATCCACCAACTGACACTTCCACACATAACCAAGCACCCAAGCATTCCATGACATCATCACACATTCCAACACTCACCCTGGCTGAGCAGTAGGGAAGACGTAGCTAAGGAAGAGGAATGGCAACAAGTAAGTTAAAACAGGAAGGCCTATAGAGCCCTAAGGCAGGGTGCTGTATATTATTAAGTAGGACATGTTTGTTCTATATGTCCCAGCAGCAAAACTCCTCAGAATGTTGTTTTGAAGTGAAACATGAGTAGGCACCTTGGCCAATGCATGGTTACAGGCTGGCACCCCAGTCTGGCTAACTTCTGAGTGGGACTACCTATCTGGGTACTGTAAGGTATCAAATTAATCGTGGCATTAATTCTGACTTGATGCCCAAATCCAAATTAATGTCACTATTAAAGTTAAGCAACTTTTAGACAGTTGTGACCCTGTGGCCCAGGTGGTCTAGTGGCCTTGCACAGGCCCTGGCTAACAGACAGCTTTCTGCCTGCCTGGGGAGACGTGTGAATGATTCTCAGGCTTAGGAACAGAGGCAGTTGCCGCAGAGTGAGGTGTGACCTCCTCTCGTAGGCAGGGCTCTTGGAGTGTTATACCAAAAGGTGAGCTTCAAAGAGGAAGCCGCCTTTGAAGGGCAGCTAGTGACAACACTGCCGAGCAGGCTGCCTTTTTTTCATGTAGACGATTTGATGACAGGGACAGAGAGAGAAAACACGTCTCCAAATCGTTTTTTTCTGTGGGCATGTAGGCCTTAGGTAGCCAAACCTCTGAGGTGGGCTACCAAGCTCCTCACTGTCGAGGGAAGGTTTTGACATCGTGAGAGTTGCTAGAAAATTGTATTCTGGGGTTGCTAAATACCACACATCACTGAAACATTGTTACCAAAGAGGAGGGGACCTACTAGCCCATTGACTAGTGATGGTGTTGCCCCTCAGGCACTTTCCGGGATATGGGTACCCCCAGGCACCCTGAACTTCAGTATATATTTAATTTAGAGAGAAGACCAAAGAAGGACTGCCCTGCTGCCCTTGAAATTGCACAAAGAGAGGCTGCACCATCAGAAGGACTGCACCTGCTGCACTTTGGGCTAGTGAAGCTTGGACTGTGCCTATGGCTCCTGACTTTGGGAAAAGTTGATTTTGAGCCCCAGATCGAAGTAGTGACTCCAAGGGTCAGTCGGCTGGCCTCCTGAAACAGCACCAGGGACACTAAAGCAGAAGAAGTCCAAACCAGCAAACCAGTAGCCACTTCTGAGGAATTTCAATGCCTGCTGCTGGGCGCCCCAGAAGACTAATCCTCAACAGCCAAAAGTTGCAACTGAGTCTGTTCAACCCAGCAGTGCTGTTGGATTCCGGTTTGGTCGCTCCAGATGGACACTATCCCCCACCAATGATATTTGCTGTGACCACTGTGTCGCAAAAACGGAAACCCAGTGACTGCTCGCCTTCTATTTTTGCAAAGAGGACGTTGTGGGAAGTTGTGGGACCCTGAGTGCAGTGGTCAAAGTCGCCCCACCTCACTTGTGGACTCACCTGCAACTCACCCCCGTCGACCGCACAGTTCCAGGAACATCTTTGAGTATCTTTTCATCCTGCATCACCAGGATCAGGACCACTTCATTGTCGTCTATCGCAGTTGGTTTTTGAAGGCTGAAACTGGACTGGAAAAGGCTCTGGTGGCCAGGTAACTGTCAAAAGTAACCCTACTGGACTCCTAGACCTCCGCTCTGTCAGTTTTGGTTGCCCAAGTTGGGCCGGAGTTGCTAAACTCACTGTTTCAAAAGTTTGCAAAGTTTTTGTTGACCATTGCTTGTGTGCGGTTAAATTACGTCATTTAATGTTTTAAAAATCCATATATCCCTCCAGTGGATTTTGATGAATAAGAACTCTCAAAATGTATTAAAATATAATCTATTGTTATAAATTGGTGTTGTGTTACTTTCTTGTGGTGGTACTTTTTATTTCGTTGTTTGGTGCTGTTAAATGCTTCACACTCGGTTCCTTTGCTACGCCTTACTTCTCGAGGCCACAGATACCCAGGGTTGAGCTTAAGGTTTACAAATGAGACTGACTGGAACTAGTAAAGGTTTTGTGAGTGTATTCCATGATAAGGCTACCTAGCCATGTGATATAATACACCCAGATCCTCACATTGGGAAGATAAAAAACCTTGCATGCCTCTTGCATTGTCCTATCAATACCCACAGGTGGGTATCTCTGACATCTTGCAAACTGTGAGGCCAAGTCTCTCAAGCACATGGTGGAGTGCTCCACAGACCGAACAGAGAAACATTGGTGCTTCATGAGCCCGCAAACTGCATGAGTTCATATTCTGAAACCCCAGTGACTGTATGAGAGACAAGGCCTCTACTCTCCACAGTCACCAGGGCTACAATGCTACTGTGGGATTCAGTGGCAGAGAAAAAATGGCTCACCATCTTTCTCTTCTCATTTATCCCATTCACTGACAACCCAGACTTTACACCAGTCGCGACGGGTAACCAATTTTAAGAGTGGCAACGAGCAGCGTGAAAACGTTTGGAGACTTAGTCGATGGGGAGGGGGTTAACACAACAAGGTGTTAAAAGAGGCAGTTAGTAGGCCTCTAACAACATACTAGAGGTGGCTATTGGCTAAAACAAACAACAAACGTATGCTTTCAGAGCTACATCCTTTGCTATAGGCGAAATCCCTAAGAACCAAAACGGAGTCAAAAGAGATGGGAGGGAGAATTCTAACAGGAGTTGACAGAAAAAAAGTGGGAGGATATATTCCATAGAGTTCACGCATCTGCACAATATGTGGCCAGCAGAGAAACAATGACAAAACGTTTCATACTGGTAGAATACATTAATAGTCTCTTCACGTGCAGATCTATACATACTGGTGTAAATCTCCTTGTGGACGGAATTCATCATTTCTATAGGTAGGTCTTCACCTAGATGTGGACTTTCAAGTTGACACTCAAATGAGGGCGTGGAGACTCCTACGACACAATATACAACCGAAATGTTACTATTAGTAATTTTCTGCCTGTTGCTGGGGGTAGCACATTTAGAAAATTAAGATTATTTTTTTAATTAAACAAATATGAAAACACATTTTCCTAACTACAGTTCACCTAGGACACAGTAACGAGGGACAACATACATGCACTAAACATATTATTATTAAATTTTAACTCATTTTGTATTTCTAAATTATGTTTCTTAATTTAATTAATTTAACATTAATATTAATTTCCCTCACCCATCCATTACTTCATCATTTGTGTTGAATGTGTCACAATCTTGGATGAAAGTTACATACTAATTTATTAGAGATTTAAATATTTTTAAAAACTAAATTACAATAAAAAATTAACTTTTACAATGTTTTGAAAAACATTTAATAATAAACTTATAAATAACCTCAAGTTTAATATTAAATATGATTTCATTTATGTTATGTTTCTCTATTTGTTAGTGTTGGCCTGTTTGTAATTATTACTTATGTAGTAGATTTAAATATGTATTTTGTGAATTGCAATTGTCTTACTCTTCTGCAGGTGTATGCTTTGAATTAGAATGTCCTTTCCTGAACCCCTTCTTCAATTTCCCTTATCCTCACCCATTTTGTAGTAATTAGTCCCCATTTTCCCCATAATGGTGGGCTTTTATAGACCTCCACCACATCATACTCTGCCAGGAAACTTGCGCGTTAGATTCTGAGAGTCCTCCTTGAAGACACTCATGCGAGTAAGATGGAAAAGGGCTGGGAATCACACGGCTCAGAGCCCCATAATATGAGCAGTCAGTCAGGGATGCGTGATTGTGCCCACATTATTTAGGCTGTATATCAATGGGGTGGTGGAGTATCTCAGTGGGTGCAGGTACGATGCTCCTAGGTCTGCGGGTGTCCCCGTCCCGTTCCTTATGTTCGCTGATGACTCTCCCCTTATACCTAGAACCCCTATGGGCTTACTAGCTGAACTAGCCTCATTTGCAGATTTTTGCTCACAAAGAGGATTAGAACTAAATCTCTCTAAGTCTAAATACTTGGCACTAAATCCACACTGTAACTTCAGAGGTGGGTTGACCATTGAGGGTGCCCATATAGAGCAGGTCAAAAGCTTTGACTACCTGGGAATCAGACTGTCCAATAACCTGAACTGGAGCTCCCAACTAGTCAAGAGTAAAATCACCCTTACCCAAAGGGCAATGGCAATTGGGAGGAAACTAATAGCTACCTCAGGTGGATCTATGTCTCCAACACTTAAGGTGTATACAGCTACAGCTTTAGCAGCAGATTCCTATGGGGCTGGGATTTGGGGCCATGTGGATGCGGGTGTTACCACTGGTGGAAAACACATTCATTAAGGTTTTATTCGATCTACCAGTGAGCACTCCTCTCCTTCCACTGAGACTTGACCTAGCACTTAACAGTATTCACCTGATACCTGCTTTAAAACTCTTGCTGTATTGGGTTCCTAGAGGATACTTTTAGAAGAACTCATCGTATGTGATAAACATGTCCGCACCTCGTGACTAAGATATGGCAAGAAACTATGTGGATTTGTCAACATAAGAGAATTGTGGGATTGCCCAGCTAAAATAACTAAGGGTACCATTGAGAAATTGAAAATAAGTTATTGGAAGAGTGTGATGGTGTGCCTCGGGAATGATTATCCAGAGGGGTCCACAGCAGGGCAGTTTCTGCTGTACAAATGCACCCATAGCTTCAAGCCATATATGGACAGAATCTATCCATTTCAGGCCAAAATATTATATGTACAATTTAGATGTGATGTTCTACAGCTACGTTCAAATACTTCAAAATGAGTCAAGTCAGGAGGCCATCTAAGTCACTGCCCCCACTGCCCACAACATACGGAGACGGACACACATTTCCTCTTCTGTCCAAAATATGTACTGCCCCATACATAATGGATTATGGTACTATGTTGGAACATTGGTATGAGGCAACACAGGGATGCTTGAAGGATCTTAAAGAGTGACATGAGTGAACATCTAGTTCAAGATAGTACTTGACGGTGGTAGCATGTCATATTATCCGGTTTGAGCTTACAGAACCCAATGGGGTGTGGATATTAAGCTGCTTTTTTATACAGCCTTCTGTTATTTTATTATGATATCAGAGGAGCAATACGAGTGCTCCAAGAAATTTTGGGAGAACAGATTCCCTTACACTTATACATTGATGGGATATTGCTGCAAAGAAATACATAAACTCTGATGAAGTCCTCTAAGAGGACGAAATGCGTTGGCCGGGCTGAATCATTGATGTTTTGAAGAATAATAAAGAGAATTGTTCTGAGACTTCACACTATGGCTCCCATGTTATTTTTTTCTTGGAGAACAATTTATTAATACCGACACCATGAAATATTGTGTTTTTACTGCAAAAAAAGAGAACAAGCTCTACATTAAAATTGTTGGACTATTGAGGAATTCTCTTTTGTGTTTTTTTCTGAACATTTAGTGTACGGGGTCTCATGGCACCACAAATGGGCCTGCAATATTAGAACAAAGGCGTTACCTAGGATACCTCCTTAAACACACTGTTAGGAGCTTAGTTTAAATCGCCCATCCCAGTATCAGCCCCTAACCTCCAAGTTATCGAGGCTATACTATTACCAGTTGTATAGAATCTATTACTTTTCTTTTTGTACATTCATAATGATTTGGTTGATAAAAGTAGTCCAAGCACAAAGCACTTTCCGAGCAATTAAGGAGTGTGCTTTTAATGCTGTCTTCAATTGGTTGACTAGTAACGTTGAGACAAACGATCATAGCTGTGTTTTTACATTATTTTGGCTTATTCCCTTTAACTTGCGACTGTTGGGTACCATGAATAAGAAATCACTGTATGAGCATAAGCATTTGCGATCCCAGTGTGGTGAATGACAGTGACTGAGATTATGTTCCCAGAGACCAGTACAGAATTTACTACCTCCTAAAAATGAATATTGTCCTGGCTGCTAGGCACCTGATGATGTACAATGTTTTTGTGAGCAATTGTGGAAAGTAGTTGAAAAATTCATTTACCTGATCTCACGGCATCTCTCTTCTGTCTCACCCACGTTGTGTCTCTTCCAGGAAGCACCCAGGCTCCCCACAGCCAATCACAACGCTGCAATACAGCATTGTGATTAGTCTGAGTGCCGGGGTTCGGTGCTCAGATAGGGGCAGGGGGCCTGGGCATGATCACAATCCAGGAGGTAATGCAGCCTGGGTGGAGAACATGCAGAGTGCGGATGGCGCTTTAGCCGGCTCAAGGCGGCTGGCCAAAGCGTCATGCACACTTTAGAGTGCAGCATCCTCTCCTTCTCCCCAAAGTCAGTGGAGCCAAGCCCCGTGCTGCCCGTGGAGATACTCAAAATAAAATAATAACTCCAGTTATTATCATTTTCTTTTCTCTTTTCCACTGCTCCGTGAGCAGTGGGGCGATGTTCGTTCGCCTTAGCGGAGGAGCCGCCACTAAAAGTAACAACTATCGTGATTCCCTTTTCCTTACAGGGTTCAGAGTGGAAGGCAGAGTAGTATCTAAAGGTCTGGGACCACACACATTCAGATGCACTGTCCCTGATCGAGGGAGCAGGTGGCCACTCCAGTGCCATTTTCAGGTCTACAACGTCAGGCCAATGGGTAGACCAACGGGGTAACAAATAGTTACACCAAGTCCTCTTTTTTTCCCTCCACACAGACGGGAGGACCTTCCAGGAGCTATCTCCTCTATTGCACGACGAAGTCATGCATTTACGCGTCACACTAAGCAACTCCCACATATCAGAGATTTCTGTCTGAAGCCGAGCGATAAGTAAGCCATGTTGATGTGCACACTAGCAATACAAATGCCCGCGCCATGAGCTGGCCTAGCAAATGGCAGAAAAGAAGCTGCCACTCAGCATGAGAAGGAGCCTCAAACAGAACCTTCGAAAAGACATTTAGCAACCTGTCAAATGATTCAATGTGCTCTAGCAATAACACAAAGAAAACACATTCTAAACGAAAATAAACAGAAAGGTAAAATGTACTGGAATGGCAGCTGAAAGTTCAAGACGGTATACAGCCAAAGAATAGACCAGTACTTAAATATATCGACATTCAAAAATATATTTTTAGAAACATGGCTAGTAAACAATTAGCAGTTAGCAACGAGGTACACCTTATATAACGGAAGTGCAATGATTATTTCCCCCTGAAATCCCCCTTAAATTAATGATACCTATGTTCTAATTCATTTAAATACTTATGTGCTTAGTCGGAGCTATTAGCTATATTGCATTCTTTGCCTAGGTTAATCTTGTGTGCTCCAGATGGTGGCACAAACATAGTTTTAGTGTGAGTGAGGTTACCACATTTAGTTTAATTCAAACATTTCCTTCTGCTTAACTAGTACTTTCAGTTTCGGATCGGTCACAGAGCCTCCTTAATTTAGAGTTATTGAACAATGTCCTGATCCTAAACTCACCCTTGGCAAATACTGAAAAAAGTACGTTTTGGCTTTGTCACACATTTTTTTATCCTTATTGCCTCTTTAGTGGCTGCCTTTTTCATTGATAGAGAGCCACAGCAACAAATGCCTGGAGAGAGTTTGATGTTCCATCTTTCATCCTATTCAGTCAGCGACATGGATGTTAAAATCTTCCAACTGCAGTTGCATAATTTACTAGCTAAAATACTTCTCCATCTTCACTTTCAGCACAACCCTACAATCTCAGCGTATAAATTTATATTTGGTTCCCTAACCATCCAATGTTTTTGAAAGATTTGACACCTCCTGCTGTACCTCCCTGAATGCAGTATAATCATAATACATGTGTCGCTTGTTTTGATTTCACCTCATGCAACTCACTCTTAAGATCAATAAATAAGGTTGATGGGGCATGGCCTGCCAAAGTAGAGGAGCAGCAGTGAGGCCCGCGAACTCCCAGGCTGCTAGTGAACCAGCGGCGTAGCTGGGGGGAGGGGGGTAGTCCGCCCCAGGCGGCACTATTTTGGGGGCAACCGTGCGGCACTGGTGGCCCGTTGCGGTTGCCTTTATAATTTATTTGGGACACTCACTGATATTACAGTAGTGTCAGTGTCCCCAAATAAATTATAAAGGCCGCCGCAACGGCATAGGCGCAGCTAGAGCTTGTGGCGCCCGGGGCTATCCCTCAGATTGCCGCCCCTGGGGGGGGAGGAGTGCTGGGGAAAAAGGACGGCGAGCACTTGAAATAGGTCCGAGAGACACGTAGTATCGCCGCTAATAGTTACCTCAATCATGCAAGTTACATGCTCATACATGACACTGTCCAAGGCTACACAGTTGAATACACCAGTGACTGGCAGTACAAAAGAGAACACACAGACTGCATGATCTATCTGGGGACTCAGATAAACCGCATGTGACATCCATCAGAGAGCTGCGTGAACGATTACCTGGTAATCCCCTCAGCACAATGGAAAACATGCACATACATGACACTGTTCAGGGATCCATCATCTACAGCTGGCATTAAATGAACATACATCATGGTCCCCCCATTAAAGCAATGGAGACCTGCACAAACGTGATGTGCTCATTTTTAAATGCACATGATTTTTCTCGCGCAAATGGGAGCCAACCCACGGACCACGGCAGCTGCTGGAGCCCGGAGCAGCAGTCACAGCACTGGCTGTGTGCAGCTGCTGCTGCTGTTTGGTGAGCCTGAATCTCTAGAATCAAGTCCAAGCACCGTGTTTGCCGCGGGATGATTCCTTGCGCCCACTTCACTGCCAGGGCTGTAGGTGGCCCAAAAAACGAAATGTCCGGGCTGGCGCACCCTGCACCTTGCTGCAAATATAAGTAAGTGAGACTGAGTGTGAGAGCGCACTAATCATAACACTGATTGTTATTAAAACTGCTTTATAAATTTAACGTGCAGTCTGCATCAGCTGCCTGCCCTTGTGTGATATACTGAAGTTCTCTGCAGTCACACACAGTGAGACAGTAAGAGTCTCATTCTGTCTGGACTCAGGTCACACACTGTGTAGTTTAGGGACGAGCCACACGAAGACGTACTTTTTGAAATATTACAGCACTTGCTGCGTTGTAGTGCATTAGCCTGAGACTTGCCCAATCAATGCAGCCCGGTGGTGCTGCTGTCGAGTCAGTCAGCGGGTAGTACTGACTCTGTGTGCTGACAGCTAGACTCTTAAAACTTACTTTACTTAGGCAGCTGAGCTGAGAGCTCATATGTGCTGCTGACTGCAGGGCTGGAGCCAGAAGGTGGCACACCGACCGTAACCACTTCATGTTAATAATTTGGTTGAGAGCACTACATCGCCCTGGCCGCCGGCTGTGAGCTATGTGACATGACTGTTTGGCTTAGCCTGAGGCTTGCCCAATGCTCATTGTCCCCGACTAGTCAGCAGACTGTGTTGACTAACTTGTAATTTTAATTAGGCACTGCAGCTGTGAAGCCTGGGCTGCGTCCCACTTGGGACAGAGAGTGGCATGGAGTCCACTGAGTGATGCTCTGCAGCATCTGATTTGATTGATTGATTGATTGCCACTTGGAGGATCCAGGGACCCAATAGGCAAAGGCAGTAGGCAAAGGCAGGAACCAATGTTATTGTTTTTCTGCAAGTCTGCCCTGCAACACTACTAGGAGGCTGACAAAAGAATGTTGTTGGCGCCTCAAATACTGTTTGGGCTGGGTCCCACGTGGGACAGAGAGGCCCTGGAGTCCACCCTGTCGCTGTGATGCTCTGCAGTTTTAAGAACGTCTTAGAGTTTCTTGTTCCTCAAATGGGTGTAATTTCTGATATTTGTATGTTTCCCTCGTCTTCAGTGCTTGATTTTGCTTGTGAGAAAGTATCACTCAAAGTCGTTGTCACTCATAATTGCACAATTATGAAAATATCACACATAGCAATCTGAATCCTTGGCAGCTATGCTGCCACTCTGCCACTCACTAAATATCCCCTCTGAAAACGTTTAGCTCTAAGCACTTACCTCACTCAGCCTGAGTCCAGTAGCATAGCACTCCACAATGGTGGCAGCCAGCCTGCCAGGGTCTCTATGGCAGGGTTGGTTCACGTCTGCTGCAGCAGCCAGCAAATCGCCAAGCACTGCTACTGCCCCAGAATCGACCCGGTAGTAGTGGTGAAGCGCATGACGCGTCACTGTTACGTTCTCATCGCGAGGGCTGGCCAAAATGATGCCGTGGTCAGTGGGTTGGCTCCCATTTGCGCGAGAAAAATCATGTGCATTTAAAAATAAGCATTGGCATAGCCAATAGGTCTCGCCTTTGGGACCTTATAAGTGTTTAGCCATGCAACACTTGATGTTGTTGCACCAAGGATATTGTGCTGGATAACTAAACACTTGTAAGGTCCCAAAGGCGAGACCTATTGGCTATGCCAATGCTTGTTTTAACTTGTTTCTGCTATTTGTACAGCACTCTGATACCTGGACGGGTTCATGTTCATGCTATATAAAACTCCTAAATAAATAAATAGGAGATGTACACAAAGAATTTTGCAAACTGAATTCCTGTACATTTTTTTTTCGTTTTTTTCAAAAGTCGTCCCTGGACCTGTGTGTTTTACAATGTACTGCTTGCAACAAGATTTTCATAAATTACTAGAGCGCATAAACCCCAATTTTCCCCATCTTAAAAAACTTTATTTTTTTCAATATATTTCTTCGAGTACAAAAGTACAATCATACAACAAAACCCTAAATTGCATTCTGTTCTTTGACATCTAACCATATCGTGTCTTCCAAAACGATTCTGCGGGCAGGATGGCTCTGTGTGTTAATTGAAGTGCTCGCTGCTGAGCAGTGGAGCCGGCCCTAAACATATAATCTTGACTGCGAGCCTGTGAAAGAGGAGGCGTCAAGGAGAACATGGGGAGAGAAAGATATCAGAGGAGAAAATATGAGAGCAGGAGAGTTCATGAGACCTGGACCGAAAGGGATTATAGAGAGAGGATGGGTGGCTAAAGCCTGAGAACAGACTGAGATTAGGTTAGATGAAAATGAGAAGAGAGGACTAAATGGCGGAGGAAAAATAAAAATTTTAAAAAAAGAGGGCGCGAGACCAAGTGTGGTGAAGAGAACAGAAGGAGGTAAAGATGGAAAGTAGTGGAAATAATGAAGGTGAACACAGAAAGACACAAAAAAGAGAGGGTTACGGGAATACGGAAATGAGAAAGGAAAGGAGGGCAATAAATGGAGCGAAGACGAGAACACGTGAGGAGAAAGAAGAAACAAGCATTTACAATGCAATGGTCTCGGCTTTGGTAAAGTTAGAGCTATTGGCATTGCTCATGACATTATTTTTGTTTATGTTTTTGTTATTAAAACATTTAAAGAAACTGCATTGTTATTTACAATGGAACAGAACACTAAATCACTCCACTAGATATCAAGGCACAGCTACCACAAAATGCCAATTACATTGGAGCAGATCAACCAGATCCCATCTTTGCACAGCAAATCACATAACAGCACACCAGAGCATAACACACCCCATGGTATAACAACAAAGAAGCAAACAACAGATTGCAGCAGAGCACTCCGCGTGGGATTGCAGTACGGCCCCTTCTTCCACAGAACCAGGGATTACAGTGAAGCACAACATTTGATAACATGCAACACTGTAGCTGAGTGTGTAAACAGCACATTAAAGCACAAACCAGCGCAGCATATCAAAACACATCACAGCACACTACAGGGTATCATGGCACAGCACATTACAGCACACTAGGGCACGTCACATGTCACCACTGGACATCATGCCTTATCATATCTAAGCACATGACAGTGTACCATATCACAACACTGCACCTGAGAGCGAAGCCTACCACACACAACATTACAGCACAACATTCTACCACATGGCATGTCCCACAGCATGTAACGCCATTCTCCATGCCACCAGCTCCCACCCCGTACATCAGATTCAAGCCATTCCTTATGGTGAACTCATCAGAGCTAGAAGGAACTGTAGTGAAGACACTGAATTCAACAAATGCATGACTGACATGGGAAAAAGATTCTCTCAACGCGGATACGATACCAACCTTATCAATAAAGCTGTCAAAAGAGTCATCAAAACGGACAGGAATAACACACTTCGACCCAAAACTGGGATCAAACCCACCCTTCAAACGACCAGACTGATAACCAACTACAAAGGCCATAGCTCTGTGATCAGAAGAAGCATGAACAAACATTGGAACATTCTGCTCACAGACAGAAATCTCAAAGAGATCATCACCACCAAACCTTCGATCACATTCAGACGTGGAAGAACTTTGCGTAACAGGCTTAGCCCTACTGTTCCTCATACTGCCCCTACACGATCTTGGCTTACACCTCACACCATTGGTTTCCACAAATGTGGATGCTGTGGTGTTTGCAAGTGGGCTTTGAATGGAGTTAAGGAATTCTCCAGCCATCATAAACACCGTTTTGAAATCAGATTTAACATTAATTGCAACACCAAATTCGTTGTGTATGTGCTTGAGTGCACCTGCAAGAGCCAATACGTGGGCAGTACCATCAGAGCCCTGAAAGAAAGAATCAGCGAACATGCCAGAGCCATTCACACCAACGACTCAAGATACCCTATGGCCATACACATAGGCTCTTGCCCCACCCAAGGAGCTCACAAGAGATTTTCCTTTTTTGGAATTGACATTGCCCCACCCAACATAAGGGGCGGTAACCGTGAACTAAGATTGAGACGCCTTGAAGCAACCTGGATAATGCGTCTTCACACAGTGAGCCACGGCCAAAATTCTGACCACGAACTCCAATATTTCTTGGGTTCCTAACTCGTTCTGCTCTTCTTTCTCATCTCCCACTCATTGTACCTTTATTGCTGACTACTCCTCTTGTGCTCTTCAAATTAAGCCCTCTTAACCTTTTTCATTGCTTTGCTGTCCACCTTTACTTTCCATAACTGTTTCTCTCTTCCTTCCTTGTTTTTCTCCACTAGAACTTATAGCCTTATTTTCCTATTTCCTAACTTTCTATTATCTTGTTCTTTTGATACACTGCGAAATATACACTATTTCTAAAACATGTTATTTCCTTTTATACTTTTACTTTCTCTTGTTACTCATATTCAAAGCACGTATTATTCTCTTATCATATATTTTTCTGCAACAATTGTAACTTTGTGAATACTTTAATTATGCTTCCTCTTCCTTTTCCTTTTCTATCTTTTCCTACATTCATCTCGCCACTCCCCCCCTTTTTTGCCTACCATGTTATGTATTTTCAGTTTTACTTGCTCTTAATTAATTTTGCTTTGTCTTTAACATTTGTGCTGTTGATGTGGCATTGCCCCCTTTTTGCGATTTTTAGTCATGCTTTTTGCTTTATTAATACTTGTTCACGTTTTACTTGCAACAACATGATCGATTGGGCGTAGTCTCTTCTCTGTTTTTACTTCACCCACGTCACCAGAACCCTCACTTCCGGCTAATCTCACGAAGGTTAGCCTTCTAGTCCTCAGTTTATTTTTCCTTTATAACCGCTTTCCGGTTTTACCGCCATCCTCCCGCACTTCGGAAGACAGTTCTGCTATCTTGCACCGACATATACAGGTATGTGTCTATTTCCCGTACGCTTTGGCCGTCATGCCGTACTTATGCTGTGCCCTTTAGTTTTTCATTCCTACCGTTTTTTTCCAGCCCATTGGTTTCCTAGTCGCACCGACCCATGGGAGACCACTTTACTTTTGTTCCCGACGGCTTTCGATCATTTTCTTATGACATTGCTCATCTGGGTGAGTTTTGTTGCATTTGTCCTCCGCACTACGTTGCTTTTGATTTGTCCGAATCCCCTCCTCTCAGCATGCTCCTAAATTTTGCCGTTTGCCATTCATAGTCGTAGTTGTTTTTTTACATCACTTATCGACTTAGACTTGTCGTTTTACTCGTATTTACATAGTGCCACGCACCGCATGTTAGTTGCATGCTCGTGCGCCTTTTTATCCTTTTGCACTACTGTGTATACTTTTCACTCCGTTTTGTACGGCACCCTTACCTCGTTTTTCTGCCCTGCTCATAGTTGTTGCATCTGTTACGTCCAACTATTTACTTGTTCTCGAATCTTCAGTTTTGAGCAATTGAGGCTGTTTTTATTTAATACAATTGTTTTTCTAACTGCTTTTGCTGGATACAGTGTTTATTATGTCAAGACATTCTCTACCACTTCGTGCCAATATTATGTCATTTAGGCAACACCACATGGTGAGACCTTATTTCTCCTAGAGATGTTCTTTTTCATGCTTTTTGCCATTAAGTCTCCATTTATGAACCTTTACCTTTCTGTTCAGATTCTCTTGCCGTTGTCCTTTTTGTTGTTACCCCCCTTTTTCATTGGCATTTGTTCTTTTTCATATAGTGTTTTTTCACTAATTGTGTCACTTTATTCACCGTATTGTGGATTCATTTTGTTTTGTCACCACCATGTTTTTTATTGTATTTATTGTCACTCCTTTACTTTTGCCTTGTGGTTTTTTGATCCAATATCATATTGTTTCCCAGCCCTGAAGAGTCACAGTTGTTCTACTGTTGACGAAACACGTGTCGGCTGGCGCTCTTTGTACTGATGAAAGACATCGTTTGAATTAAAACAACATCTTTCCATTGTCCATTGAACTCTGTTATCTTTTCTGTGAATTGTCACGTGTGCACAGGATTTGCTTATAATAAGAACACTAAATCACTCCACTAGATATCAAGGCACAGCTACCACAAAATGCCAATTACATTGGAGCAGATCAACCAGATCCCATCTTTGCACAGCAAATCACATAACAGCACACCAGAGCATAACACACCCCATGGTATAACAACAAAGAAGCAAACAACAGATTGCAGCAGAGCACTCCGCGTGGGATTGCAGTACGGCTCCTTCTTCCACAGAACCAGGGATTACAGTGAAGCACAACATTTGCTAACATGCAACACTGTAGCTGAGTGTGTAAACAGCACATTAAAGCACAAACCAGCGCAGCATATCAAAACACATCACAGCACACTACAGGGTATCATGGCACAGCACATTACAGCACACTAGGGCACGTCACATGTCACCACTGGACATCATGCCTTATCATATCTAAGCACATGACAGTGTACCATATCACAACACTGCACCTGAGAGCGAAGCCTACCACACACGACATTACAGCACAACATTCTACCACATGGCATGTCCCACAGCGAATCACAGGACACATACATGAATGCATAGCGCATAAGAGTGACATCAGATAACAGCCAAGCATATCAGAACTCATCACCTCACAACACATCACCGAACAGCACAATACAGCACAAAACATCATGGCACAGTCCATCATGTGATCACTACACATCATACCAGGAGGTAGCAATCGGAACAGCATATCACAGCACAAAAATACAACGGCACTCTGCATGAGGTCACAACAAACACATCAGCGTGCAGCACAGCACAGTGTACCAAATTTCAGGACACAATACAAACACCAGATGACATCCCAGCACAGGACACAACCGTATACCACAACATACTAAGGCAGATTGCAGTCTTACTGCTTTAATACTACGGTGTCTCACCTTTACGACGTCTGGCACTGCCCACAACATGAACAGGAGGAGGAAAGGACGAGTGCGCGTGAGTGAATAGCCCTGCCTGGAGGAAGTCCCGCCCACGGAAACACAAAAGAAAGAGAAGACTGGTGGATCGCTCACTAATCTGTAGTTCGCTAGGTTGCGAACGGATATGGCTGCCATCTTGAAACTTCAACTTTTTCATAACTCCGAAAGAAACCTTACTACGCAAACATGTTGTGCACTATAAAAGGTACAGTAGCCCTTCAGTACTCCAATGCTTTTAATTGGGCCATCCCCTTGCTTGTTAGGAGGACTTCTACGCTGTTTGGTGGGGGAACGTGCACATACAGGTTAGGTTACTTAAGAGTACCGGCCCTGTCCGGACTCACATCCGTGCACACCCTGTGAAGCAGTATGTTCCAGAATCCCAAAAGCAACAACGATAAAATCGGCTGCAGCATCATGTAGACATATAAAACGGACACGCTCCTAGCGTTCTACCGATCCGCATATGGCAGATAACGGGAGCCATCTTAGAGGGGTACTGCATCTTCATTTACTACAATAAATTGAGAATGTGCATGTCGCAGGTTTCGCAACAGCTTTAAATGTACCCACCATGAGTTGCCGGGTATTAGCCACTGTAAGTTCCATTCAATTCAGTCAGAGCGGAGGCCCGTGCTTCGGGTGTTGCCAGACAGGAAGCGCCAGTCCCGGTAGAGAGCGGTGGACCAAGGAGCCGGGTGAGGGCAGATGTGCAGCGGCTGCAGTGTGCAAACGTCCTCTCGGAGGTGCAGCAGCAAGGAAGCAAAGTAAAAATTCAGGCGCTCAGAGCATTTCAACCTTGGCAACCAGAACAGCACTCTCCTTGCTTAGCGCACAGCGCTTCCTAGAACGGAGACGGTACGATCGATGACGATAACACGTATAGGAAAACGTAATCCAAACGTGACAGCGAGGCGGTTTTGTGAGTGAAAACGGCATTCTCGACTTTAATATAGCACGAATTGCTGAGTCAGCCGAGTTCTGTTGATTCAACTATTTATTGCAAAATGTCGACTACAGGGGGAGAGGACGCCATTAACACCGCCGCCTTTCTCCGAGGCGAAGCAGAAATGCCTCGGAGAAACGCAGTGGCGTTTTCGGATTCGGGGGCGTGTTTTGCTGTTATCTCCTCTTGCCATTGGCTGGAGGAGATAATTAGACTTTCTGAAAAAAACACGCCCCCCGATCCGAAAAGGACGGGGCCTGATCGGAGTGACGGGACCTCTTCTCCAATTGCTGGCCAGCATTCAAGAGGCCAGCCAATGGAGAACAGGGGAGAAGAGGGGCGGGTTCAAGCCCCTCTTCTCCAAGTCATTAAATCTCGGATCGAGACTGCGCAAGCGCAGCCTTCGAGCCGAGACCTAAAAAACAAGCCCGGGAGTTATGAGCGACTGGTGCGCGCGAAAGTGAAAGTGATCGCGTGCTGCCGCCAGCGTGCGCGCGCGCTAAGCAGTAAAAGGAATTTTTTTTAAAAGCACGGGAGTGGTGCGCGCTCATTAGTGATCGCGCTGGAAGGGAGGCAGATAGCGGGCAACAACCAGCCAGGGTTCTCGGTTTGGAGAGCTGGGAAGGGTATAGGTCCTAGGTCCACTTGCCACCACATACAGTTCCATGGTGAGATGTCTGCCACACACTACTACTTTGGTTTTATCCGTGTTGAGCTTTAGATAATGGGTCTCTACTGTGTGAGAATTTTGGATGCTGAATTTGCCACCCAGAGAGCCATTCCGACACCAGGGATTTTTGACAACTAGAGGACCAATGGAATCCAGGTAGCTGTTACTTGTTTGGACACCATTAGCCATTTTGATCCAGAATGCTCTACAAAACTGTGCTTAATAAACAGTATTTTGTATGAGGGTATTGCTTTGTATTCTGGCCTGGGACAGCTTGCCAATATGAAAACCTAAGCAAAAACAAGCAGTGGGGTGACACAAAGCCTATTCTAAGTACTGATTTAGACCAAAATAGGTCTTCCAAACCAGATTGCTGCATCTTCTGTAGGTGTTACTGAAGAAGGACTTTTCCCTGGGGAAGGACAATATCTATGTGAAGTCTTCAATAATTGCCGCATTCTTTTGCTGCACCATTTCATACTTACCTCACTGACATGTGTCATGTTAAAGCTCACTAGTTTGTCTTGGGTATCTTTCCCACAATCATCTGCAACGTTTAAGAAACAGGCAAAGTCATTCGGTCTCGTTTTTTAAAAGCAATGTAGATCAGTTGTCTTTGCTAATGCTCTTTACCGATGCAAGTTTGCAGAGGCTGAACAGCATCAGAAAAAAGCACAATGATGTGTACACAATTGTTATGTATACACATGTATGTGTCTTGCTGCTATGGCAGCCCAGAGTGGTGACTTGTACATTCACGTCCGTCATCATGCATGTGCATGCATACAGCATGACGTGGCCAAATTATCTTGCTGTCAATATTTCTAATGCCTATTGTGGAGCTGCAAATCATACTTTAAAAAAAATTAAGTTTGTGATATGCAAATGTGTATTTTAAGAATGGAGTGATCCGGAAGCAAATTGCAGCTGCTGGCCCATTTTGAAAAGAAAAGTGTTAAAAAGAACACAACATAGAGGGACAGGGGCGCAACAGAGTAGCTGGTTTGGGGTAGGAAGTCAAAACTGCAGAGCGGAAGGAGCAGTAGGCATGCGGGAGAATGTGGAGGGAGTCGAGCAACTTTTTTTATAACAAAAATAGTGTGGCAAGCAATGGAATAATGATGGGAAAGGGGAAGCAACACAGAGAGCAGCAGTGTGTGGATTTGAAGAGGGGAAAGAACACGAGAGAGTGAGAAAATACATGCACTCTCTGTGGAGTGGTGAAAGGCCAAAAATCATCCAATCAGAACAAAGTAAAGAAGTGCTCCATAGGTGACCATCGAATAAGAAGTGGGGAAATAAAGCAGAGAAAGTCATCTAGTCAAGGTCATAGGTCTGACCCAGTGCCCACTATATGTGTTTATTTTCAAGTATGCGAGGCAATAGTTTTTTTTATAACTGACCTCTAAACCTATGTGTAGGTGAGATCTAAACTGGAGGAATGTAAAGTGCCTTGGGTTGAACAAAAAGTCTTTCTAATCTGCACTATTCCCCCGTAAACTTCTGATTACTCAAACATTTTGTGTCTATGCAAGTACAGCAACTTTAAATGACTGAAGTGCTCATGGTCACAACTGAGTTTTTTTGGATTCCTCTTTTACCAAGGTGATAATGCTCATTTGCATCTTATTATTTGAACCTATAAGAATTAGGCCATTTATTTCCGAAAATATATTGTTCTTCATAGCCCGTACGCTTATTGAAGTGAAACTCTGTATTTGTGATGCTGTGTGTTATAATAAGCTTCTGCCACTCAACCACGTTACGGTTGTGCCTGGTTCTGCTGCTTCATCTGTTGCAATTACTCCAAGAAACAATTTAAAGACTGCGGTATTAAGGCGCTCGCGTTTTTTTCTTTGGTTTTGACTTTGCCCACCGCGTGTCTTTGCTGCCTTCTATCCTGGCACTGATCTCTTTATTTGTGCATAGCCTACTGGAAGGCCGGTGCCGTGTTGCTGCCTGTGGGTCTAGCAGTGCGGCTTCGAACCGTTTGCTAATAACTTCTTATCTCCAGCTTGCATTCCTTCGGGGTGTTTTTTTATGGGTTTTTTTTTTTTTTACAAATGCAGCTCAGACGGTAAAACCCAATTTTCCCCATCTTAAAAAACTGTATTTTTTCAATATATTTCTTCGAGTACAAAAGTACAATCATAAAACAAAACCCTTAATTGTGTTCTGTTCTTTGACATCTAACCATATCGTGCCTTCCAAAATGATTCTGCGGGCAGGATGGCTCAGTGTGTTAATTGAAGTGGTCGCTGCTGAGCAGTGGAGCCGGCCCTAAACATATAATCTTAACTGCGGGCCTGTGAAAGGGGAGGCGACAAGGAGAGCATGGGGAGAGAAAGATATCAGAGGAGAAAATATGAGAGACGGAGAGTTCATGAGACCTGGACTGAAAGGGATTATAGAGAGAGGATGGGTGGCTAAAGCCAGAGAACAGACTGAGATTAGGTTAGATGAAAATGAGATGAGAGGACTAAATGGCAGAGGAAAAAGAAAGATAAAAAAAAGAGGGCGGGAGAGCAAGTGTGGTGAAGAGAACAGAAGGAGGCAAAGATGGAAAGTAGTGGAAATAATGAAGGTGAACACAGAAAGACGCAAAAAAGAGAGGGTTACGAGAATACGAAAATGAGAAAGGAAAGGAGGGCTATAAATGGAGCGAAGACAAGAACACGTGAGGTGAAAGAAGAAAAAAAAAACAAGCGAAGACGAGAACACGTGAGGAGAAAGAAGACAAGCATTGGCCATGTGGCCGTGAAAGTGACACGCCCGCGCGGCCCGCGAAAGTGACCGCGATCAAAAAGAGATGGCGGCTGCTCGCGTGAACGCAAGCGCTAGGCCACCAAAAGCCTGTGGCAGCACTTTGAAAACCCACACACTAAATTTCTCGCAGAGCAGCGCATGCGCTGGCTCAGCGAGACCTAATGAGCACATCAAGTTTGTGCAGGTCCCCACTGCTTTAATGGGGGGACCATGATGTATGGTCATTTAATGTCAGCTGTAGATGATGGATCCCTGAACAGTGTCATGTATGTGCATGTTTGCATTGTGCTGAGGGGATTACCAGGTAATCGTTTACGCAGCCCCAGATTGATCATGCAGTCTGTGGATTCTCTTTTGTACTGCCAGTCACCGGTGTATTCAACTGTGTAGCCTTGGATCATGTCATGTATATGCATGTAACTTGCATGATCGAGGGGGGCGTGGCCTGGCGCGCGGCAAGATGGCAGCACAGTAGTGCAGCTCTGCCGGCCACCGCTTTTATCCTTGTATAATCCTGTGTTGCTGTGGCCTTCCGCGCGCCCAGTGTAGAGGAAAAGATGGTACGCACCTAGAGCCATCATCTACTGAGATCTTTACTGGGCGAAGCTGTCCCACCGCTTCGGTTCGCGGCGAACTCCGGAGTCTGCGCGCATAGAAAATGGCGGCAGACCGAAGACGGGTACAGCAGTAACTGCGAGACGAGGCCCGCTGAACGTCTGATGCGCTGCAGGAGCCGCATTTAATTCTTCTTTGAGAGCTGTGAGACCTCCAGCGAAGTAGCCAGGACTGTGTCACCACTCTGCTGCGGAGCACAAGTGAGCGCTGAGAGGTACAGGGGCCGACGGATGCTTCTTGATCCGACCTCTGGGGGTGAGTCGCATGCAAGCGCCCGGTTTGAAGAGACACGCTGGGCCGCACAGTGGTAATCGCCCGCCGGCGCTCGGCGGCGGCACATTCACTGGACTAATTAGGCTGCGCTTCATGGTGAAGAGACAGCGCAACCACCCTCAGGACATTTCATTGGCTTGTTCCCCCCCTGCTCCTAAAGTGCATATCAGGGCTCGATGGCTGCGGTGTGGTATACTTGAGGCCTCGTGGTGCGACCTGGGCCATTCATTACTAAACTCCAGTGTCTGCAGCACACTAGCTGGCCCTTGAACTTTTTGAATGCACCCCTCAGGGCTTTGTTAACATCAGACTTGCCGCGAATAGCAAGGTGCACATCAAGAGTCGGGGACATTATTGGTGAGATCTACAGGTGCCATTAGCAGAGAAAGGCGGCTAGCTTCCCGGCAGGTGAGTGGTTGAAAATTGTGCGCCTGGGTGGGGACAGGTTTCACGTGAGGGCCTGGCTGTGAGAAACTGCTGCGGGACCCTGTCGCGGGAACGCCTTTGTCGAAGGCGATTGCGGAAGCGTGCAAAGTCCTTTCAGTACTTGACCACCCATAAACCTGATACGTGCGGGACAGTCAAACACAGAGGCGCTTCAGGTATTAGAGGACCGGCTGTGAAATACGCTGCTGTAGCGAATTGTGCTTGGTGAATTGGTGGTGTTACATACATTTTGACCTGAACTTCTGTATTTACTTTGTGAGTTTACTGCCTCAGCTGGCCGCTACACTAGGCACAATGGGAAAACCCGACAAGAACCAGCCTCGACTAAACTTCGAGTCGCGCAAGTCCGGCAAATCAGCGCAAAATGCAGCATCGGACTCAGTATTGGACACGGCTGAGCAGGCCCCTACAGCGTTAGAGAAGACCTTGGCGGCGATTCAGACCAGCTTGTAGTCCATAGACGGTAAAATTGAGGCGCTTAATGGCCGCATGGACAATATATCAGCTAAATTAGACAAGCAGGTGGCATGGCTGGGAGCAGATGAACAAAGGATTTCGGATGCTGAAGATGGTTTACAGCAAATGGCTGTTAAAACAATGGACATCGAACAGATACTGGCGCTTATCAAAGACAAGAACGAGGATATTGAAGCGCGTTTGAGACGCAATAATGTACGCATCCTGGGACTGCCGGAGTCAACAAATGTAGGGCGGCTAGAGGAATACATCGAAGCTCTCCTTCGGGAAGTATGTGGGCCAGACACTCTTTCAAATATGCTGGTGGTGGAGCGTGCTCAAAGATCTCTGGCGGCGCGTCCGCCTCCGGGCCCTCCGCCTAGGCCAATTATTGCACGTCTTCTAAATTTTAGAGATAGAGACACAGTACTACGTGTGGCCCGCCAGAAAGGGAAGATACATTACCAAGGGAATGAGCTCTCATTTTATCCAGACTTTACAGCTTCGGTCCAAGCCGCGAGAGAAGAGTTCCAGGGTGTAAAGAAAGTGTTGTTGCAGGAGCAGGTGCCATACGCAATGCTGTAACCCGCGAGCCTGCGAATTGGGGTTGATAACGCGGCGAAGATCTTCAACAATCCAAAACTGGCTATGGACTATGCAAAGACTCTGAGGCGCAAGAAACAAGTACCAGGCCATACCTCAGACATTGATTAGTAACGTTGCATATTTGTGCTCTGTTTTTTCTCTTATCCTTGTTTGCAGGTTTGGGGGGTGTAAGTAGCTGCATGTTCACCTACAGGGAACTAGTGGTACCCGAGCTGCACAACACCAATAAGTAGATTGTGGAGGTGACGACGTTTGTGCTAGTGCATATGAGTATTGTCTAAAGCAAGTGGTTGCAGACGAAAGATTAGCTTCCATCAAGAATGCATTGGGAAATGCTGAAGTAGCACTCACTGTAGTATACTATGCACTACTGGGAAGAAGGTTATAATGTTGACTCAGATCACTACTGCTGGGAGAATAATATTTGACTGCTCTGGGAATTTGGATGGAGTTAAGGTCTATATGTCCTCTCCGGGCACGGGAGGGTTCTAGCAGTGGCTGTACATCCGGTGGTGGCCCTCTCCCTCTAGCAAGGGAGAGAGATGTGTGTCACTACGATCCCCCTCTATGGGAATACCCCATCTTGACTTGGGAGTCCGAAGTTTTCTGTTGGGTGGGGAAGTTACTGTAGGGACTGTCTTTGGCGAATTGGGGTTGCCAAAGTGGGTGGGGGAGGGAGAGGGTTATTGCATAAGATTGGGGTTGTTGATATCTCGAACAAAATGGAAACAGACACAGATCATAATAGGTCTTTGATGAGCTTGAAAGTAACAGTGCTTATGTGCAGACTCACACAACGTAGCAGTAGCAATGGGTGACAGGTACAACTGTATAACATGGAATATTCGTGGGCTAAATACTCCTAAAAAAGTCAGACAAGTATTAGCGTACCTAGATAGGCACAAAATTAATATTGCCCTACTGCAAGAAACGCATTTATCCAAGCAGAGAGAGAACAATATTGCACACAAGTGGGCAGGGTACAGGGCAGCATCTTCATTTTCTACATACTCCAGGGGTGTTCTTATTCTGATAAAGAAAGGCATACCGTTTTCCCCAACGCGGGCGCAGACTGACAGCGAAGGCCGCTGGGCACTAGTGCAGGGCAAGTTGGGTAATACACTGATTACACTCATTAATGTATATGGTCCAGTGGTGGATGAGCCGCATACCTTTGTACAATTGCTGGGAGTGCTCCGAACGCGGCCGGATGTGACGACACTGTGGGGAGGTGACTTTAATACACACCTCGATCCGAGCCTAGGTAAGTCCAACCCTCACGGGGCGCGCACGATCAAAATTGCGCAGTGTGTGCGAGATGCTATGGCAGAAATGGGCTTGGTCGATGCGTGGCGGCTATGCAATGCAACAGATAGAGTGGGTACACATGTAACGCCGGCGCATCAAAGCTGGTCCAGGTTAGACTATTGGCTACTGAATGAAGAAGCTAATGGATGGGTAACAAATGTGTATAATTTGCGTCGCACGCTTTCAGATCATAACCCAATAATGCTAGAAATCAAAATACCGACTAACACGCACTTTCCTTTCACCTGGAGATTTAGAGCTGAGGCATTACTTGATCCTTTATATGAAGACACTATAAGGCAGGCAATCACGCAATATTTCGGGTTGAATGTAGGGACAGTAGGTGGCCCGGCTATCTTGTGGGAGGCATTCAAGGTCACGATCCGTGGGGTTTGTATAAGCACCACTTCGGGGATCTTGAGGGATCTCAGGGGTCAGTTGACGAAGCTTGAAACACAGCTGAGTGAACTTGAAACGCAATATATCACAGACCCGGCGACTACTCCCCTCGACAGACTTCACGCTTTATTAAAAGAGTATGATGAGTTAGCGGACACAGAGATAGGATACAAGTCGCGGCACAATGTGGCCAGAGCTTATGGTGAGGCTGGGTGCCCCGGTAGGAAGCTTGCCGAGACGCTACGATTTAGAGCTAACCACCATCATATTCATAAGATAGTGGATGGAAATGGGGAGGAACACTACCAACCTCGGGATATCGTGGAACAGTTTAGGAACTTTTACGGCGAGCTATATGCCTCTCGAGGCACATGTGATGAAGATGCTCTGTCTGAATATCTGGAGGAAGTCGCTTGTGTGTGGCTTGCGGACAGCCATCGTGAATATCTTGGCCAGCCCATAGAGGAGTCCGATATTAAGGAGGCAATTAAATCCCTGCCTAATAACAAGGCCCCTGGCCCTGACGGGCTCACTTCGGAATTTTATAAACAATATGTAGACATCATCACCCCATATCTATTAGAGGTATATGGGGAAGCTCATGAATCAGGGATCCTGCCACCTTCGCTCAGACAGGCGCTTATTATCACTCTTCTAAAAAAGGATAAAGATCCGACACTCTGCGAATCGTATCGCCCTTGTCATTAATAAACCTTGATGCAAAAATATTGGCCACCAGACTGCAACCATTGCTTCCGGTTATGGTATTACTGGACCAATCTGGTTTCGTTCCGGGGCATTCCACCTCTAATAACCTCCGCACGATATTTGCCATGTATCACATTTTAAATCCTGGTCTCCAAGCTGCGGCGGTCATGATTGATGCCGCAAAGGCATTCGACTCCATCGGATGGGGGTATATGTTCCATATTCTCAGGGGAATGGGTCTTCCCAATGTTTTATTACGCTGGTTGCAAATAATTTATACTCACACATCGGCGAGAGTAAGAGTAGGTGGCCTTACTGCAGATCCTCTCCGAGTAGACCGAGGCACCAGGCAGGGATGCCCACTATCGCCTCTCCTGTTTGCTCTCATGCTCAAGCCGCTCGCCTGTATACTCCGTCAGCGTCATAGACTGACAGCGCTTAATTTCAATCAGAGACCGTTTGGGATTTCTATGTACGCAGACGATATGGTCCTTTTTATACGGGAGCCGCAGACCCACCTTTCACCGGTGCTGCGAGAGTGCATAAGGTTTGTGCAAGTGTCCTCCCCCCTTAGAATATCCTTTGATTTGGACGGCTGAACCTATCAAATATTTGGGTATTTGGGTGCATCGAGATCCAGAGATAGTTATAAAGGAGAACTACGGTAGAGCACTACATCATTTGGAAGAGCAGGTGGAAAAGTGGATACATCTCCCTTTATCTTTGGCAGATCGGGTTGCAGTGGTTAAAATGGTAGATTTGCCCCGTTTTTTGTATTTGTTCTGTAACATTCCAATTCGTTTCTTGCTATGGTCAAGACACAACTTTTAAAACTACTGTGGGGAGGGAAACAGGTGAGAATCAGTTGGGCCACATTGACGCTTCCATATGCCAGAGGGGGATTTGGGGCACCCGATCTATATCTTTATTATTTATGTGCGCAGGCTCAATACGCTTATTATTGGTTCAGGCCACATGACTTCACCCCGCACATAGCGATGGAAGACGGGGATGCACATCCCATACCACTGTCGGGAATACTTACTCATGTTAACAGGGGTACACCTAAACAAGAGATTAATCCAATAGATGTGACAGTGGGTGCGTGGCAGGCGATTGGTCTGATAGCAGGAAAGCTTCCTATATACGCGCCTGCGCTGCCGCTGGCTGGGCACGCAGCGTTGTCTGTAATGCAGGAGTCTGGTCCAATTAGGGCTTTAAAAGATGTAGGAATAACGCACATGCAAGATTTATATTCAGAGGGTACATGCACGATAGACACGGAGTTAGATTTCATCACTAATCCCACGCCGCTATTTATATACACTACACATTGCCTAAGGCGCGCTTTAAAATGTCATTTTCCAACATTCCCGGCAGAACCACCGACTCTCCTTTCTCTGCAGTTGCTGCTTGTAGCTCCCACAAAGAAGAAATTAATCACTAAGCTTTATAAATCGATTCAGGAGAAGGCACTGAAGGGGGTAGATCGCAGCCTAGAGCGTTGGAATTCCACATTAGAAACCCCATTAACAGTGAAGGACTGGGAACAAATATGCACCCTGATTTGGAAACTTTCGTCCAACGGAAATTTACGAATTATTCATCTGAAATTTCTTCATCAAGTGTACCATACTCCCCTTAAATTGTACAAAATGGGACTTCATGATTCGGCACAGTGTAGGAGGTGTGGACATGGCGACGCAGACTTTTGTCACCTTGCGTAGAACTGCGTTGCAGTGTTTACATATTGGAAAGAGATACTCATATACATAAAATGACAGGCGCCGAGATACAATGCACACCAGGCACATGTTTGCTTTGCTACTTACCACAATTAAAAGGAGTGATAGGCAGATATGTGCGTATTGCTCTTTTGCTGGCCAAAAGGCGTGTTGCTTTGACTTGGGAGGGTCGGCCAAGCCCTCAGATAAAAGACTGGATTACAGATTTAGTATACTGTAAAGAAACTCTTGCACTCTATGCAGAGGAGCTGCCTACTACATCTAGGCCTAAAGATATTTGGGAGCCACTTAGGCAATATTTGCTGACTTACACCACCACTGATGTTACTTCACCTTAAACTGAACATTGTATGCTACTTTGATTGCTGTACTTGTAAAGCCCAGACACAAGCTTGTGACCTGACCGAAGGGGGATGTTTAGTTTGGTACTGTAAAGCACATACATCAGGCATACGCCTATCACTTGGGATTGTTTTATCTTTCTTGATTCATGCGCCCTGCGAGGCGACATGTATGCTGTTTTCATTGTCTCACTTTGAAACTCAATAAAGAGATTTAAAATAAAAAACCTTGCATGATCGAGGTAACTATTAGCGGCGATACTACGTGTCTCTCGAACCTCTTTCAACTGCTCGCCATCTTTTTTCCCCAGCACCCCTTCCCCCCAGGGGCAGCAATCTGAGGGATAGCCCCGGGCGCCACAAACTTTAGCTACGCCTCTGCAGTGAAAATTCTATAGCATCCGAGCCGCAGCGCAGTCCCACTGCAACTTGATTCGGGTGCCACTGCCCCTCCCTGCTCTGTTGGGGCTCGCTCCAACGGTCGTCTGCTGCTGATCAGCAATGACACTCTGCTCCCGTGGCATCCCACCTGGTGCTGGGCCGCAAGTGGGAGAGGTTGTACGGAGCAGGCCGCGTATGTAACTTGCGTGGAGGGGGCCATCACTGCTTTTCATGATATATTAAGGCTGACTTCATGGGGACTGCTTGGTGGGGAGCCAGACCCTTCGGGGGGGGGGGGGAGTGGGGGGGGGGGTTGGCACGGTGAACACAAATGTTCAAGACCCCCCTCCCTTTGACATTATTCTTCAATAGTAATGCTCATAGTTGGTGTGCTCTGGGAGGTGAGCTCATAACTTATCACCACACCTCATGCAGAGTGTATGGACCCCATCCCCATGAGAACACTGACACAGAAACAGGTTGAGTTGCTGGACGAGCCACTCTGCATGGGCGAGATAAAAGCAGCAATCAAGGAGCTAGCACCGGGCAAAACCCCTGAATTCTGGCCCTATGCACCTTAGCATAGTGTACATCAATTGTGATCTCCTTAGTGTGGGCATAACATAATAGTATGTAACAAATACAATTTTATGGCAAGACCGGAGGCTCCTATTATGCTTACTTTTCTTGCTTTATTCCAATAGCAGCAAGATAAAACTACCATTCCCAGAAGGCTTGGTGAAAGAACGACCAACCAATGGGAAACAAAGAAACAATCATTATCCAATCGGAACATAGGTAGTAGTATAAGGTCTATCGTGACTGCGAACAGCCCTCTTTTCTTGCTGCTCGCAGTCAAGATAAGTACCTTTCTATCTTTTACATTAATTTCATTGAGTGTTTACTTGAGTCTAAATTTTTATACCGCGACTAACGTTACTTCAATTATTGTTGGTTTACTGTTTCTGTGAAGCTTCGTTCCTTCTTTGTGCTTCGCGCTCCTGCGCGCGTATGTGGACTTTCCCTTTCTCCCCCCCTTCGTGACTCACACGCTTAGCCCGGTCCGCGCGCGCCTCTATCACCGGCCTCCGAGTTCCCTCAGCCGGTGGCGCAGCGTTCTTTCAGCCTTCACGTCCCGACATTAATCTCCCAGACCTGTTAGTCTCCACGCACCGTTTCCTCTTTGCTTCGTGTCTTCGGACAAACGCCTCCTGTATTTACACGCCCCTAGAGGGAGGAGTTTCCTCTTTTTACACGCCCATTGAATTTTCTTCAGGTTTTTACCCTTTCTCTTCTGGTTTGTTGCCAGTTTCCCTGCTTTCTGCAATTATGTCCATTCCTGAAGAGTACAATGACAATGAAGGAGAACAATTTAAGGAGGATTTAAATTCTTTCATTAATTCCTCTGTCGAAAATGCTGTTGAAGCATCTATGAAACGTTTTTCTAAAAATATGGAAAATTCTATTTTGAGTTTAATGACCAAAACAATGGCCCACTCTGCGGGGGATAGCAGAAAACATAAAGTGGTACACTCCAAGGTTCCTTCTTTGGCGTCAAAAGTGGTTGGTGAGTCTTCCTCACATATGTCAGAGGACGCGGTTCCTCCCAGGCCTCCTTCCAAGGAGGGGTTAAAATGTTCAGATGGCAAACATAAAGCCAAGTCCAATCACCTGGAGGTACCTCAGAAATTGGTCATTTCTACTATTTATGATACAGATGACGATATGGGTGACGCCACTGATCTTGCTGATCTCTTTGACATTGTGGACCCTTCGTCTCCTCCTTCCAAGAAAATGAAGTTAGATGCTTTTGCATCTGAGCTGGTGCTTGACCCCGAAGGTACTCCTCTCTTCGACCCTGCTTCTATCAGACACCCAAATTCAACAGAATGGTTTCCCATTGATCACGTGGGAGAGTATATCACTGCAAGACTTCGCCTTCCCCTGGATAAGACTGTCAGAGCTAAGCTAAAGTCTGAGTGCCCGAAGCCCTCTCTCCCTTCCCATATCACTTCTACTCCCGCAATAGATCAACCACTTATCACCTTTTTCTCCAAATTTGGCAAAGATCCACATAAAGGGGTTGATAGGGCATGGTCTTCCTGCCAAGACAAGTTGCTTGATTTAGTAGGTCCCCTTGCCCGTATTTTTGATTTGGCAGAGACAGCACGCCTTGAGGGCGCTGATCTCAATCCGGAAGAGGTATCTATGTGGGTCCAGCCAGCCTTTTGTCTTCTTGGCAACACCAACGCAGCCATGACTCATGAGCGCCGCAAGGGCCTCTTAATTAAGTTGGATCCAAAACTGGCCAATCTTGCCCCCTCTTGATCCTGGCGTCAAAGCCGATGGTCTTCTCTTTGGAGAATCATTGGTGAGAGACTTGAGTACGTTCCTCACCACCTTTGCCTCCTTGAATAAAGCGCAACAATCCATCAAGAAAGTCTTCCCATCTCGGGTTTTTGGCAGGGCCGGAAGAGGCAGGAGCCGCTCTACCAGTCGTGGTTTCCAATCAAAAGGCTCCCGTGGCTCCTTCAACTCAAACCAACAGGACTTCAAGCCCCAGTTTTACCCCCAAAGAGGTCGGGGTTACAGAGGCAGGGGCCAACGTGGCTTCCGCCACAACTCCTCTCAACAAGGTAGGTGCAGCAACTCCTGTGGGGGGTCGTTTATCTCTTTTCCTTCACAGATGGCAGTCCCTCACTGCAGATCCTTGGGTTCTCAACACTGTCCAAGGTTATCGTATCGAGTTCTACGCTCCACCTTTTCAAAGGGTTCTTCCTTCTCGTCTAGTGTTCTCCACAGAAATGTCCCTTCTGGTGTCCTCAGAAATACAGGCCCTTCTAACCAAAAAAGCTATTCTCGCTTCTCCCTTCGACCCCTCAGGTTTTCTCAGTACTCTTTTTCTCGTTCAAAAGAAGAACAAAAAGATGAGACCAGTGATCAATCTCAAATTTTTCAATCAATTTGTGGTTTATCGCCACTTCAAAATGGAGACAATTCTACATTTACGAGATACTTTGCGTCAGCACGATTGGATGATTCGCATCGATCTCCAAGACCCTTATCTTTCTATCCCCATTCACGATTCGCACACGAAATTCCTCCAGTTTCAATGGCAAAACGTCACCTATCGTTTTCGCTCTCTGCCTTTCGGTCTTTCTTCAGCACCTTGGTGCTTCACAAAGGTGATGAGACCTGTCGTAGCTTATCTACGATCTCTGGGGATCAGGCTCATCATTTATCTCGACGATATCCTCATCATGAATCTAGACAAACAGGCCTTATTGAACGATCTCAACACTACTCGCTCTCTGTTACTCGAATTGGGCTTCCTCATCAATTTGGAAAAGTCCTCTTTCATTCCGGCTCAGAGTATGGAGTTTCTGGGGTTTCGCATAGATTCCCCCACGGCCTCCCTTTTTCTTCTTCAGTCCAAGATCTCCACTATTCATACGGAGATTTCCCAGGTTCTGCGCCGTCCCTTGATATCTCTCAGATCCCTAGCAAGAATTGTCGGCCTTCTCTCGGCCTCTATTCAGGCAATCTTTCCAGGCCCTCTTCATTATCGGGCTCTTCAACGCCTAAAGATCAGACATATTCGACAAGGTCTCGCGTATTCCGATCAAATAGAATTAGATCTCGAGTCCCGCCTAGAGCTTCAATGGTGGATGAACCATTTGGAAGCTTGGAATGGACGAACCATTTTCGCTTCCGCCCCAGATCTTGTATTAGAATCCGATGCAAGCCTGTCGGGTTGGGGCGCCCGTTGTGGACCAATATCGACTGGAGGTACATGGTGAAAAGAGGAGTCCAAATTGCACATCAATTGTTTAGAGATGCTTGCAGGCTCCTTTGCAATTCAGAGTCTGTCAAAGGACAAAGTAAGTTATACCATCCTCCTTCGCATGGACAATGTTTCTGCGGTTCGCTATATAAACCATCTCGGTGGCACCAAGTCGAAGGTCCTAGCGGATCTGGCAAAAAGTCTTTGGGAATTTTGCCTCTCCAACAAACTCTTGCTCTCTGAGGAATACCTCCCGGGGGATCTCAACGCCGTCGCCGATTGGCATTCTCGCTATCTCCGGGATTCCAGCGATTGGAAGCTTCTTCCCTCCGTGTTTCTCTCCCTCTCTCGGTTGTGGGGTCCTTTCTCAGTGGACCTTTTTGCTTCCCGACTGAATTCGCAGTTACCCCTCTTCTTCAGTTGGCGTCCGGACCCCTTGGCTCTGGCAACCGATGCCTTCCTTCAAGATTGGTCCCTTCACCTCAACTATGCGTTTCCTCCTTTCCTGTTAATCAACAGAGTCTTGTCACAGGTACGTTGCCAAATGACGTCTCTGGTGGTAGTTACTCCCTTCTGGCAGTCCCAGATTTGGTTTCCATCTCTCCTGGAGTTGGCGGAGGACTTTCTCGTCCTTCTTCCCCCATTCCCCAATCTACTCTCGGACCCTCTGGGTAATCCTCACCCTTTAATTATCGACCAATCACTGGTGTTGTCCGCCTGGAAAATTTCCAGCCTTCCTCTTCTGATCTCGTCATTTCACAGGAAGCTTCAGTCTTCATTAGTCGTGCATGGGCCCCAGGCACCTCCAAGGCTTACAAATCCGCCTGGTCTCTTTGGTCAAGCTGGTGTATGCAAAAATCTGTCGATCCCTTTTCAGCCTCTTTAAACTTTATTGTTAATTTTCTGGCTTCTGAGGCCAGCTCTGGCAAATCCTATCGTACCATTAACCTGTACAGATCTGCTATTTCTCTCAATCATGCCCATATCGACGGAAAACCAGCGGGAGCTCATCCCTTGATCTGCAGATTGCTGAGAGGAGTTCGTTTTTCAAAACCTCCGTTGGCTAAGTATTCAAATTTATGGGATGTTAATCTGGTTTTGCAATGGTTTTCTAATTGGCCTGATAACTCTGCTCTTTCTTTGAAAATGATTTCAGCTAAACTCACCATGTTGTTATGTTTCATTTCTATTAAACGAGTATCTGATGTGAAGGCCATGGATGTCTCTTCTCGCCAGTTCACTCCTACTGGTGTGCTGTTTCATATTCATAAACGCACCAAAACTAATTTACATACTGGTTTCTATCCCTATTTTCCCTCCAATCCCAAGTTGTGTGTCGGTCAATGCCTAAAAGTTTATGAAAGTAAGACCTCTGATCTCAGGACTTCCTCCAGCTCCCAACTACTTATTTCTTTCCGTAAACCTTTCCACCCTGTTTCTTCTGCTACTCTGGCCCGCTGGGTTCGTTGGGTCATGTCCCTGGCCGGTATTGACGTCTCAGTTTTCGGAGCTCATTCCACTAGGGGAGCCATGGCTTCTAAAGCCTTTTGGGCTGGCTCCCGTCTGGAGGACATCCTGAAATCAGCTGATTGGTCTAACGATACAGTGTTTCGTACATTTTATTGCAAGCCTGTGGTTACTGAATCTTCTCTGGTGGTAGATATGCTTTAAACAAGCATAATAGGAGCCTCCGGTCTTGCCATAAAATGTAGATTTTCCTAATATATTATGACGGAAAGTCTTAATTTTTATTAAAGACACGGAGGGAGAATTATCCCGCCACAACACTTCTAACTGGTGTTCTCCCTCCCTACAGGCACTCCAGCGCTTCCACCGGCATCATCCTGAGGTTATCCCGGATTCTGCCAAGATCGCTGCTTCTGCTCCATCACCTACCGTGCTTGGATCTGACCTTCTCTCCGAGCCTCCTCTGGTGGTCTTTGGGAAAGAAATTTTCACGTGGACTTTGACTTTATGCATTTTGTTATCTGTTACTCCTCTGTTTTTGCATTCTCTGTAATTGCTCGCACAAGAAAGAGGGCTGTTCGCAGTCACGATAGACCTTATACTACTACCTATGTTCCGATTGGATAATGATTGTTTCTTTGTTTCCCATTGGCTGGTAGTTATTTCACCAAGCCTTCTGGGAATGGTAGTTTTATCTTGCTGCTATTGGAATAAAGCAAGAAAAGTAAGCATAATACTCGCCTCCGTGTCTTTAATAAAATTAAGACTTTCCGTCATAATATATTAGGAAAATCTACATTAATCACTTATGTTGTCTGATGTGTTTAATGGGCTGTAGATTTTGTACAAATAGGTCCTATAGCGCTACCATGATTTCTTAAGTCTAGACTTCATGACCTACAATAATGATATACTGAGTTGTGAAAGTGCCTTGTTAAAACTTTTATTAAACATTTTACCAGCTTCTCACCCACAGCAGGCCTGCTTTTTAATAGTGAAATCATTTACCGTTTTTTGGGGTGGAAATCATTTTATTGATGGTTTCCATGGTACAACAGGTACATTTATGCATTCATTGCGCGTATCACACATTGATTACGGTGGGGTTTGTAGAGATATTGCAATTCTCATTGATAACATGTATGAAACATACACGATTCAGCCACCCCATCCCCCACCTCTTCGCAGATCGTGCCTCCAGGTATAATTCTAAAGTTGCCCATATATCTCGCCGCCTGTTAGTGGCTGGCATCAGCTTCCAGTACGGAGTCAATTGCTCCTGACAGTATGCTGCATCCACCACCCAGTCAACAACCTTGGGAGCAACTGCACTGCCCCAGTGCAGGGCAACTTGGCGAAATGCCAGCAGGAGCAGCATTGCAGCTAGCTTTCGCACTTATGAAGGTATGTCCACCAAATATTCCAGCAGGGCCACTAGCGGTGTATTCGGCTCCTTAGCACAAATGATTTCTCCTATTTTCAGGTAGACTGCGATCCAATATCCCTTAATTTGCAGACAACCCAATGCTAAATGGAGGGATTCAGCGTCATCCTCTCCGCATCTTAGACATTTGCATTGCTTTGTAGTCTCATCTTAGATAACTGGAGGGGCGTACGATATTCTCTGTGCAAGTATTTGACATGGATAAGGCGAAGCCTATAGTTCGGGGACAATTCTCCCTGTTTGGGAGCAACATGAGAGCTATTGTTTATCATTATTTTCCATTCCCATGTCACACTGCCAATCTTCTCTTGCTCTGGGACAGAGACAGGAGTCGTCGCCTGCATGGTGTGGTAAAGTTGTGTGATAAGTTTCTTTGTGGAGGCTGTAGCCAAGAGGATGTCCAACGCAGGGAGCCTAGTCGGCTCCTGAGGGAAGGTCGCATGCTCTCACTGCATGCATATTGTAGTCCGGAATATAGGAATATGCCAAAGGGCAGCATACATGCAGACATCGCCCTCAAAGCATCCAGATTGACAAAACTCTCAACTGGGTATAGGTCACTTACAATTACCAACCATCTGTGGGTGGCGCAGCTGCTGGCACGCTTTATCCCCAATTTTGAGGGGCAAGGCTGTGTTCTGTGCCAGTGCATGAGACTAGAGGGCCTGAAAACGCACCCTCCTCTCAACGCTTGCCCAGGTCCAGATAGCGCAGGCCACTGTGTCATCGTCGCCCAACGAATGCATCGGTGTCATACAAACTACTGTGTTCATTGGGTGAGGGGCTAAGCAATCCTTCTCAATAGCCATATGCGGGGGGAAAGGGTGACGATTGTAGACAATGATGTACAAATTGCAATTGTGCACAGCTGAAATAAAGTTTCATGCAGACCACAAGTCCTAAAAAAGAAGTGGCGGGACTAACCAGGTTAGACAGTATGCAAGTGAATTCATGACGCGTGCCATCACATTACAGGAAATGACCTCACTGGAAGTGACACTACAAGAAGTGACATCAGATATTAAGACCTCACACATATGTTTATCAGGTATATCATGAGTACATTTAAGCGCATTATGAGATTTAACAAATGAGATTTGCCATTGGGGTTGTGCCAAAAAAGTGGTGCAATCCCGATGCAAAATCTGGGCCTCAACTAATACATTTATTTTTTCAAAGCCTTCCACACAGGAGAAGCATGGTAGTAGGTCTATTATGCTTAAATGGTTTCAAAGTCTACATTTTAAAATATTTGATTTGGTTAAGGCATCTGCTGTAAAGGTGCCCAGTAAATCTCAGGGAATAGTAATAATGGTGAGATAACCCTTGTGGTTATTACACTTGCTGGAGAGATCTGTGTTTTGTAAAGTCCCAGATTTGAATCAAAGTAGTAGAGAAGGTAACTGTGTCTCCTGCAAAGCACATCATCTAACACGTAGATGACAGATTTTTATTTTATATAGATAGTAAAGTGGGTTACTGCTTTTAACACAGAGATCCTTTTCTTACCTGCAGTTCATAAATTGTAATCCTTCTAAAAGACCAGAGAGGCATGAAGGACATGTGACTCCTACACCGGATGTATGACGTTACAACGCACACTATTACAACGCATGCACTTACAACGCATTTTTTACAACGCATAATCCATTACAACGCATGACATTACAACGCATGACACTACAACGCATTTTAAAAAAATACCTTTACAACGCACTACCATTACAACGCATACTACCTTTACAACGCATACCATTACAACGCATAATATTAAATTACATTTAAGGTAAGTATTAGATAGTATAGGGGTAAAAATTACTATTCTAACTCCAGGGGGTGCAACAGTAGGGTAAGTGTTGGATAGTGTAGGGGTAAAAATTACTATTCTAACTCCAGGGGGTGCAACAGTAGGGTAAGTGTTGGATAGTGTAGGGGTAAAAATTACTATTCTAACTCCAGGGGGTGCAACAGTAGGGTAAGTGTTGGATAGTGTAGGGGTAAAAATTACTATTCTAACTCCAGGGGGTGCAACAGTAGGGAAAGTGTTGGATAGTATAGGGGTAAAAATTACTATTCTAACTCCAAGGGGTGCATCAGTAGGGTAAGTGTTGGATAGTATAGGGGTAAAAATTACTATTCTAACTCCAGGGGGTGCATCAGTAGGGTAAGTGTTGGATAGTATAGGGGTAAAAATTACTATTCTAACTCCAGGGGGTGCATCAGTAGGGTAAGTGTTGGATAGTATAGGGGTAAAAATTACTATTCTAACTCCAGGGGGTGCATCAGTAGGGTAAGTGTTGGATAGTATAGGGGTAAAAATTACTATTCTAACTCCAGGGGGTGCATCAGTAGGGTAAGTGTTGGATAGTATAGGGGTAAAAATTACTATTCTAACTCCAGGGGGTGCATCAGTAGGGTAAGTGTTGGATAGTATAGGGGTAAAAATTACTATTCTAACTCCAGGGGGTGCATCAGTAGGGTAAGTGTTGGATAGTATAGTGTAATATTATGCGTTGTAATGGTATGCGTTGTAATGGTAGTATGCGTTGTAATGGAATGCGTTGTAATGGTAGTTTTTAAAAATGCGTTGTAGTGTCATGCGTTGTAATATCATGCGTTGTAATGGATTATGCGTTGTAAAAAATGCGTTGTAATGGTAGTGCGTTGTAAAAGTTGCGTTGTAAAGGTTGTTCCCCTCCTACACCTTGTAACCCTCACTGTCTTATGTAACTCATCTTGTACATTGATTTACACATGTACATGATTTATTGTCAATGTATAATGTATAATATGTATGTAACTTAACCCCTTTGGTGCTCATGACGGAATGGTTCCGTCATGAGCACTGGTGGAACCATTCCATCATGAGGACAGGGGCACAAAATCCCTCTGCTACAAACAGCAGAGGGATTTCCATTTTTTTTGGGCCATGGGAGATGGGGAAGAGTTCCCCAACCTGCTGAGGCCCTTCACAGGTTTTCAGTCTAATGACTGAAAACGAAACTGAAACTTAGTTTCAGTTTGAGTGCTTCAGTGCTCGTGGGGCTATCTCAGCCCCCGAGCACCAAAACACTTGGGAGAGGTATCGTTGGAAAGGGGAGGATCTCCCCTTTCCAATGGTACCCTTCCCTAGTGGATCCCTGCTTGGAGATCGCCCCAGGAGGGTGATCCCCAAGCAGGGATCTACCCACTAGCCACCAGGGAGGGGGGAGCGGCCCTTTGGGCAAGAGCCTTTGCGCCCCCCCATTTAATTTACCCAGACAGCCTTTCTGCCCCCCCCTTTTGTGATAGGCAATTTTGAGGTCGCCTAAATACGTTTTGGGCCCTTGCTTGTCGCGGGTACTTGGGCCTCCCGCATGAGTGAGGCACCATTTTTATCGGGAGACCTGGGGGAACGCTGGGTGGTAGGAAATTTGTGTCAGCCCGGTGACGCCACAACTTTCCCACACAAAAATGTGTGGAAAAAGATTTTTTTCAGCTAAATTTGAGGTTTGCAGGGGATTCTGGGTAAGAAACCGTTGGGAGATCCACGCAAGCCATACCTCCCTGGAATCCCCCGGGTGACTAGTTTTCAGAAATGTGTGGGTTTGGTAGGTTTCCCTAGCTGGCCGCCGAGCACGTGGCCAAAAACCCAGGTGACCCCCCCTTGCAAAACCAGGTCATTTTGGATAGGCAATTTTGATGTCCTCTCAATACGTTTTGGGCCCTAGCCTGTCGCGGGTACTTGGGCCTCCCGCACGAGAAGCACCATTTTTATCGGGAGACCTGCTGGAACGCTGGGTGGTAGGAAATATGTGTCAGCCCGGTGATGCCACAACTTTCCCACACAATAATTTGAGGTTTGCAGGGGATTCTGGGTAAGAAATCGTTGGGGGATCCACGCAAGCCATACCTCCCTGGAATCTCACGGGTGACTAGTTTTCAAAAATGTATAGGTTTGCTAGGTTTCCCTAGGTCCTGGCAGAGCTAGGGTTCAAAATCTACAGCTAGGCACTTTGTAAAAAAAGGGTCAGTTTTCACTGTGAAAATGTGGTGTGTCCACGTTGCGTTATGGGCCGTTTCCTGTCGCGGGCACTAGGCCTACCCACACAAGTGAGGTACCATCTTTCTCTAAATACTTTGGGGAACGCGTAGGGGGATTTTGTTGATCCACGCAGATTCCAGAACTTTCCACCACAGAAATGTGAGGAAAATGTGTTTTTTTAACAAATGTTTAGGTTTGCAAGGGATTCTGGGTAATAGAACCTGGTGAGAGCCAGTCAAGTCAACCCATCCTGGATTCCCTGGGGTGTCTAGTTTTAAAAAATGTATAGGTTTGCTAGGTTTCCCTAGGTGTCGGCAGAGCTAGGGTTCAAAATCTACAGCTAGGCACTTTGCAAAAAAAGGGTCCGTTTTCACTGTGAAAATGTGGTGTGGCCACATTGCGTTTTGGGCCGTTTCCTGTCACGGGCACTAGGCCTACCCACACAAGTGAGGTACCATTTTTCTCAGAAGACTTTGGAGAACGCGTGGTGGAGGGATTTTGTGGATCCACGCAGATTCCAGAACTTTCCACCATAGAAATGTGAGGAAAATGTGTTTTTATTTATTTATTTTTTTACAAATTTTAGGTTTGCAAGGGATTCTGGGTAATAGCACCTGATGACAGCCAGTCAAGTCACCCCATCCTGGATTCCCCTAGGTGTCTAGTTTTCAAAAATGTATAGGGTTGCTAGGTTTCCCTAGGTGTCGGTAGAGCTAGGGTTCAAAATCTACATCTAGGCACTACTTAGGGTAACACATAATTGTAGAGCAACTGTTATTATCTATTGACTTTTGATGCATTTCTGCCTTACAAATGAAAGACAATGTGTAAAAAAGAAGTCATTTTGAAAAATGACCTATAATTCTCATGCTAGTATGGGTACTCACAATTTTGGAAATGTGCAAATATCTACTGTTTCTAAACTCTATATTTTGTTCTAATTTCAGAAATACATAGGTGTCTTTCATACCTATGTTTCCATGTATATATTTTCCCAAATTAATTGCTATATACCCGGTACATAATAAAAAACCATTGCAAGACGCTGCTCAGTTATTGGCTCTGGGTTCGTCTGGTTCTTGGTGAACCTACAAGTCTTATATATCCCCACAACCAGAAAGGTCCAGCGGATGTAACGGTATATTGCTTTCAAACAGCTGTCACAATTAGAAGAAGTTACAGGTGAAAACATATGTTGAGCTTCCATAGTTGTATGTCAGAATGGGTCTAGACTATGTTGAGCATCTCTACAAATTGAGGACATATTAATTCAGTGTTTTACACAGATTTTACTTAGTGATATGTTAATTATATTTGATACACATGACATATAGTACTATATGTCTTTTGGTAACTGTTGGAAAGTGGATTATTGGTAGGGGCAAATGTAGGTCTGCCACTGGCAATAAGGCCACTAACACACTATAGGGCTCAGAATAGGTCTTAGAAATCCCATGCTCAACCCTTGGTAGCTTGGCTGCGAGCAGACAGGCTTAACTGCAAAGACAGGTATGTAAAGCATTTAAAAACACAAATTCAATAAATAATTAAGACACAATGCATAATAAAAACCCAACATCAATTTATAAAAATAGGAAATATTTATATCTTTAAAATGACACCAAAACGACAAAAATCCAATGTAGAGAACAGGAGATATGAATTTTCAAAGATTTAGCATTATATAGCACTTAGAAACTTATAGCACCATATTGGGATATCTGGTCGCGATAGACCGGCTCAAAGTCAAAGTTTCAGGCCGACTGCGATAGAGCCCTGAGAGGCTACCACCCGCAGTAGGTCCCGGTCACAGCTTTTACCTTCGGACTTGGAAATATTTCTGGAGCTTTTTCTCGTGGGGTCCCTCGATGCTCTTCACCAGGCCTTATTCGGTGAGGGTTCGCCGGCCTCGGATTTCTTCTACTCCCGGTCAAACTCTGGAAGTCGGACCTATGGAGCTTTTAGCGAGCCAAACCTGGATTGCTTGGCCGGCTCGCGGTTAAAGGCAGGCGGCTTGGCTGACCAGGTTGAGTCGGTCCCCCTATGGAGCTTTTTTCCAAAGTTGCTCCAAAGTTTTCCAAACTCCTGGAACATCTTCCTGAAGTTCCCCAAAGGGTCCCAAAGTGTCTCAAACTCGCTCTGAGGGTCTGGAAGCTTCAAGATGGTCATTGAAAGTTGAGGACTTCAGTTCCCACAATCCACTTGGAAACAACCCTTACAAATCCACTGGTAGTTCTTCAGGTTGAGGATCCTTGGTGGTGATGTTCCAGGTGAGCTCTGTTAACCTGTAGCTTGCAGGGAGTCCACTCTTTAGTTCATTTGCAGCAAGGTAATCCACAGGGCTGTAGTTTCAGCTGGTGTAGTCTTCAGAGGGCAGGCCTTAGAATTTGCACCCCAACTTCTCAGCATGGCAACGTCTTGCTTTCTTAAGTTTCAAGCAGCAGATCTGAGAGACTCTGCCCCTCTCAGATGCTTATTCCAAGTTCTCTGGGTCAAGCAGGAGATCACTGCTGACCAATGGGAGCAGGAAAATTCCCCAAGGATATGACCACATCCTGTAGAGTGTGGCATTATTTTGTCCCAAGTGCACCAAATCCTCCAAATTCAAAAAGGCTGATTTTCCTGCAGGGGGTAAGAGCTGGCTAAACACACCTCTAGGATGGCTGCTTTCCATAGACTCTCCCCTTGCATCTGTGCATTCCTTCCATAAGCCTAGCTCTGGCTTTAGGGTCAAAAAAGTGAATCTGTAAATGACACTGAGGCCTCCTCTTTTCTCTGAAGACCATGGTTTACGACTCCTCCCCCTGATCTGGCATTCCTGTGTAGCAGCACATTGCCCTCCCAGCAAAGCTGGTTAACCCCAGGGGCTCTTATCACCTCATCAAAGCAGCCTGGCTAATCCACTTAACTCTGACCAATCAGGACAGACCACTGGAAGGCTGAATCTGGACGTACAAACAAGAAAGTCTTATAACTTCTTGTCTGTACATTTCAGGAGAAATTCAACAATATCATTTTGTTGGATTTATCACTACCATTCTGGGAAGTCTTTGAATGGAAGTTCTATCATTCTCCTATCAGGAGTTATTAGTTGATAACCTATTACCATGTTAACCTTTGTGGCATGGGATTTGCAATGGGAAAAATTACTTGGGCCATTTTTTCAGCACTAGAGCTTATAAAACATAGTTTATAAGTACTTCGCTATATCTACAGGACCCCCACCCCATGGACAACTAGCGGAGACTTTGGGGGTTCTGAATCTGTAGAAATATTGCAGATCCTCTCTCCACAGTGCTCCTAGCATCAAAGTCGAATTTGGGCAGCACTTTATCACAATGTGGGGAGTGAAATGTGAAATTGCACCTAACCCATGGCATATAAAACTCATTTTATAAGGGTCTACCTTCTAAATACCTGACCCCCCACCCCAGGGACACCGAGGGGAGACCCTGGGTGTTCCTAATATGCCAAAACATTGTAGGTTATCGATTTTTAGTGCCCCAAACACCAAAGTCGAGTTTGGGCACAATTTACTTTTTAAAAGCAGTCCTGCCACCCAGGGCTACTTTTAAACTGACCTCAGGCTTCAGCAGTGCACACATGCAAGTGCAGAAAAGGCTGCTGGCCTCTAAACTGCCATTCCCTATTGTGGACTAGGGACTTCTAGGTAGTTTTAATCCCCCTGCCCTATTATTTTTTTTTTTTGATAAACAAGTTTTTATTGTTATCTTACGCAACAAAAACAGTGAGCCTTTCAGACCAACAGTATACATTAGCCCCGTCTGGGAATCATTCCCCCTCTCCGCCCCCCCCCCGACCTATCCCCCCCAGCACCCACCATGCACCACAAGGTCACAATACATTTCCTAGCCATTTCCCCCAAACCCTACGATACTTTTTGTGGCAGCCCCGAGCTTGGTAAAGAGTCCGCTCCTGCGCCGCACACCAGTCCACCCCTGCGCTCCACCTGGTCAGACTGGGCGGCTGCGGCTGTTTCCAAACCGCCGCAATATCCCTTTTCGCCACCATTAACGCCGTCATAAAAACACTTTTTCAGCGCGTGTGCCGTCCAGGCCGTCAGTGATGCCCAGGAGGATGTGTTTGGGGTCATGCGGCACTTCCCACCCCAAGACCTCAGTCAGGTCGGTTTCAACGCCGCGCCAATACCCCTCCAGTTCTGGGCATGACCACACCATATGGATGAAGTCGGCCGGGTCAAAGCTACAACGAGGGCAAGCTGCGTCGGTGGAAAGGCCCGCACGGCGCAGGCGCGCTGGTGTGAGGTAGGCCGTGTGCAGATAATAAATTTGAATGAGGCGCAGCTTGGCGGAGGCCGTCACCAGCCTGGGAGCCATAAGGGCGTCCCGCCAATCGATCTCGTCCAAGGGGCCCACCCATTCCTCCCACCGCTCCTTCAGACCCTCCTGGGGCACAGGGGCATTGTTAACAAGGGAACGATATATTTTGGATATGCCTCCCCTCCCTAGGTTACCCATCAGAACCTGAGCCTCCGGGGGGCTATGGTCCGGCAGCCGGACGTCCAGCGGGGTGTATGCCCGTATAGCGTGTCGCAATTGGAGGTACCTATAAAATTGGGACGGGTGGAGAGAAAAGCGCGCCTGCAGTTCCGAATATGAGCACATGCGCCCCCCCGCCATACATCCCCCAGCTGGGAGATGCCGAGCATATCCCACGGCCCAAAACCCTCCAGCCCCGCAACCTCCCGCAACCATGTCCCATGCCAGAGAGGGGTGGCGCGCGTCAGCTTCCCGGTCCACCCGGTGTGGCAGAGCGCTGCCCGCCAAGCCAGGAAAACCGCCCTGGTGATGTCGGGGCAGGAGGTGGGAACTGGGGCGCCGTACATGCGGTCCTGAACACTGGAGAAACCCAGGGCCTCCAGTTCCACCCTGTAGGCCGGGTCAGACCACCCCCCCCCCAAACCAGTCATGAATGACCAGAAGCCGGGTGGCCAGGTAATAAAGGTAGAGGTTGGTCATGCCAAGCCCCCCGTCAAAGGTGAGGAGGCGGCAGATCGACAAGGCCAACCGTGGCCTTCCACCACCCCAGAGGAACCTGGTGGCCATCCCGTCCAACTCGCGAAACCACGACCTCGGAAAGGACACCGGAGTATTCTGCAGTACATACAGAAACCGGGGGAGGATCATCATTTTGTAGAGCGCCACCCTCCCCAACGGGTTCAGCGGGAGCGAGTGCCACCGCGTGAGGTCCGCTTTGGCTTTCTTGACTAAGGGGGCCACGTTGAGTGCCCAGCTCAATTCCGGGAGGAGGGAGACCCAGATGCCCAGGTATTTGAAAGACAGCCGGCGGAGGGGAATCGTGGTCTGCCAGTCAAAGCATTCCCACCCCTGCCCTATTATTTAATGGGGCCTGATAGGGTAGGTCATGCCAATCACAGGGGTATCCCATACCACAGTGTACCCTAGTGTATGTAGGGATTTACACTGTATTCTAAATGTGTCTCTTTCAGCATAGCAAAGGCCCTGGGCCTGGTTAGGCAGAGCCCATGTTCAGTCAGAGTCAGTTACCACCAGTACCATTCAGCAAACAGTTGGGGGGTGCCCAGGGCACAGTATGACTTTGCAACAGTAGCAGAGACAATCTACGTCAGACCTACATAGTGATCCAGCGCTACATCTAATCAGGGATCAATACTCAATAACATTACATACAAATGGCCCATACACATTCACCCAACTCATGAAATCCCTGTTGCGCTGGGGGTCAAGTTTTAATGATGTGATCAGTTGTTTTCTTTTGCAGGTTCATATTTAACATTTCTAAATACATAACTGAACCTGTATATCAACTCTCTTTCCTCTGGTCGATGGACCATTAGTTGAGAAGTTGATGGTAATAATAGTACTACCTAACTATCTAGTTAGCTAAATAATCACAGACTCTCGGTAAGATTAATAAAGTTTATCGCAAAATAATGTGTAAATAATGCTCACCGCATACAGGTTTCAAGGCACACAAATAAGTCTCACAAAGAGGGAGAAAAAAACATCAGCAAAATGCAAACAATGTCATACTCATCAAATGAATGATATGCATATGATGGAGTGGATTGATGAAGAGACATAAGTTTCAGAGACAAACATACATTTGCAGATGATTATGCAAAGTACGAATCATGAAAATATACTAACCCAAAGGATCAGAGAAATTCCACCCCCCTGGCCAAGCAGGTAGTGGGAGTCCCCTGAAATAGAGTCAGGGAACAAAGATTTAAGGATACAGGAAACGGGACAAGGACAGGATCAGCTAGGCCTTCCTGCAAACCGACGGACAGCGACGAGTCACCCCTCTATCTCTCTAATGCGCTCCTCATCTCTCTCTTTCGGACAACCTCTCTCTCTCTCTCTCTCTCTCTCTCTCTCTCTCTCTATCTCCTTCCTTTACTTCCTTCTCAAACCACACCCCTAAAGGCAACCCAGTTATACCCTAAAACCTACTGGTCCAACCAACAACAGTTGAAACAATTTATAAAACTCAGCTTCTCATTGGATGGTTTAGGGGGTGTTCAATCCAACACCATGATCACAGTCTTCTTTGTTTTTATTTCATTCTCAATACATGATCCTCGACTTGTGAATACACGTTCATTTATTCATGATACATGTAACAATTTCATCGTTCACATGAGTCCTTTTCGCTGTGTCCGCGGAAGAAGTATATACACTGACTTTGGGTCCCACGGCCAGTCTCGTCTCTTGGCAGACAAACAATGTTTTTCGTAGCTGATTCAACCTTGGCTTTTCGCACTCTTCTGCAGCGCTCAGCTTTTCTGTCTATTTATTGGATTATTCATGCTTTTCTCCAGCCCCCATCTACCATGTCAATTTTAGGAAAATGCATGCCCATTCAGCTCACAATGACGAATAAAACATAGGCATTTATTAATTACATGGAAATGCACTTTTCCCTGTTTACCACCCACCTTTGCACTATCCCATGTTAATATTTTTCTTAGCAAAGCTTTAAGCAAAAGAGGCATTATTTATTATTATTTTTAAAGTAAGATGCGAAATGCGGCCTAGTTGTGCATTATTTTTTGTTTCTTTCAAAGCGCAATGGAAAATGGGCCTAGTTCTTTCATGCATTAGTTCACATTAGTGCACGCATGAGCAAAGCATTTTCCAGTGTATTTTATGTGATATGTATGTTAATTTCCACTGCCACTGTTAGTATTACGGGGGTGTCAATTCGAGCAGTTTTTAGGTCTCGGCTAGCGAAGGCTGCGCTTGCACAGTCTCGCTCGCGAGATTTAATGATTTCAGTACGGGGCTTGAACCCGCCCCTCTTCTCCATTGGCTGGCTTCCTAAACGGAGGCCAGCCATTGGAGGAGAGGGGCGTCTGTCCGTTTAAGCTCTGTCTTTTTTGGATTCGGGGGCGTGTTTTTTACTTTCTTTCTCTCCTCTGGAATGTAAACATTCCAGCCAATGGCAAGAGGAGAGAAAGAAAAACACGCCCCGAATCCGAAAACGCCGCTGCGTTTCTCCGAGGCATTTCTGCTTGACCTCGGAGAAAGGCGGTGGTGTGCTCGTCCTCTCCCCCTGCTCTCGGCTCCCTCGGTGCTCCCGTGTCCGGCTGCTGGGTATTCTGCTATTTCGACAAACGTCCCCAAAATCAAATGATTAAATTGTCGTTTTATATTCTTTGAGCATCTCTGCATTTCAGTCGATATTGTAAGGACAATCTGTGGATATGTAGTGGAACAGGGTGCATGGGTGAACGACTTAATTTCAAGGAATGTCCACCCCAGAGTGAGGCAATACACTGGAGTTATTAATCGGAAATTATATAATTTTCCTTGTGTAGAGTGCCAACGAAACTGGAGCCTACTAAAGTGCTTTGCAGAGACCTTATAGTACGAATATGATTTTATTATCCTGGCCCCTCTCCTCATTAAAACAAACCCGCACCTCGAAATCCAAGTCCTTCGCAGTGGTGGCGGCTGTTCCTGGCAAGGGTCGGGCGCCCAAGTTCCTCTTGTCCGCCAAGTTGTTGCTGTAGCTATTAGACGCGTGCCGGTACCACACCTCTGCACCGCGCCCCTTTCACATATTTAAACTTTTGGCTCTCGAAATATGATTTGTTCGGCCATTATTTAGGCTGTGTACGGCTTTTCTATGAGCAGTGCAAACCTTTAGAGAAAAACAATACGGCAGCTAAATAGCTGATCAGGGCGCTATTAAGTTGTGGCACTGGAGAGCAGGGGTGTATAGATGCTGCACAGGGACAGCCATGCATTAGTGCTCGTTTGAGACACTCGTGTAGCGGAGAAGACCCCTATATCGAATGGTATTGCTCGCATCGTCCTGCCTCTGTCCGATGGTGCCTGTGCCCAGGCAGATGTTGTCTGAACCCTAGTCTAGAACAGCTTTCTCCCTCCACCGGGTGCTCAGTAGGTCACTGGTAACACTCCTACAGAGTGCCAGTCTTTCACCAGACTACCGTTTCACCCTCTAATGACCCCCTACTCCCCTGAGCTCTTTCTCGTGTATTTTTACACTAAGGAGTGCTTTATATGGGCAGGTACTGTCCAGGACGAAGTACTTGCAATTCTATATTTCCTATTAAAGCACTGCCTATGGTTTTTTCTCTCTCCCGTTTACAGGCTTAAGTATTTACTAGCTTTTCCGGGAACCCCCTTCTTGGCTCGCTGCTAGTGCTTTTTTGATAGGCAGGGTGACCGTTTTGGACACTAGTTAGTCATCCCTTGCCCGACTTGTTATGTAGGGGGCCGAGTCGCCGGTCATCTGGCCTGCAAGAGTGAGAACTAGACACATATCTGCGCACTTGGTGACTTTACAACAGCGTCATCGCTGCTCCCCCTTCCATCAGATCTCCCTTATTTTCATCAATTGTACCTTAATGCCCGTGTGCTACCAAGGCACTTTCAAGTTTTGCCATTTTACTGTTCATTTCACCCTTTTCACACTCCGGCTGAAAATATGCCGACCTCTTTACAAGTTATACTGATTTCTCTTGCAAACGTTTGTACTCCACTCGGTGACGTTGATCGACCTACCATGGGCGGTACCGCTGTGTATCCCACAGTTTTGCATTGAACATTTTCTTTCAACTCACTTACATAACGTGTGGTCTTGCCCGTTTTCTTCCTTGCTTCGCTTATTTACAAAGGTTGGATTCACCGTAGCCATTTCCCATGCTGCTTCTTTTCTTAGCCATTTCTGCTCCTCTTATTTTCTTTCCCCCGGTTAGCTGCACCCCTCTTATTATTTTGTTGCTCTGTGCCCGCCCCCGCATTTAACGGCCGTCTTTGTCATTCTACTCCTCTCCACCCAGATCCCTTGCCACTTTCTTATTGACTCGTTCCATGCACAGAAAGCTTTTTTTGTGCCTTTTAATCATACATTTGCGAGTTTGTTTCCATATTTAACACTTCCTTTTCATACCCATTGTCTGTCGCTTCCACACTTTTTCATTACCATGTGGTTATCGTCATGCTTATTACTTTTATTTTAATTGTATTTTTTATGCGGTTTATTTCAAGTTTCCTCCTGTTCTATTTCACATTTTCCTCCCTCCCCCCTGCCCTTCACTAAGTAGCAGTTTAACCTGTCCTATATTTTTGTAAATGCCTTCTCTCTTCGTTGATGTCTTTCTGTCTGCCTTATTCCATGTCATTTTTACTTTATCCATGGTTTCTTATAAAATTCAACTCATTCTTTCGCACACAATTGGTGCAGTACGGTTCTTTCTGTAGTTTCTACTCTTATTTTATCAATACACTCGTTGGTTGGTGCCTCTTCTTTTTTTGCGCTTTTAGTTTACTAGTTAGTTTAGCTGCAGTCTACTCTAACAACCCCCTCCCCCCAGGTGACTGCAGCTCGATCTCGCATTTGAGAGTGATTAAGCTATTGACATTGTAAATAACAATGCCGTTTCTGTAAATGTTTTAAAAACAAAAACATAGACAAAAATAATGTCATGAGCAATGCCAATAGCTCTAACTTTAACAATGCAGAGACCATTGCATTGTAAATGCTTGTTCTTTTTGCAAAACCCTGCTCCATAAATAGTATTTGGTGAAATCCAGCTAAATACATAACTTCAGAGATTATTACGTTATTGCAGGCCATGTACGGGAAACAGCCTTTACTACGATGTTTTTACTTAATATACCATTTACCACACATCATTTTACATCGTAAAGACTGTTGACATGCAAGTCTTTACCACTAAAGACTTAACCACGAATTTTAACAGTAGGTGGCAGTGCTGCACCTTATTCTTTTAAACAGGCAAACAAAAATAATTGACGATACTAAACTCTCAAAATAGAATACAGGGGGCTTGGGGGCACTGGGTGTTTTACAAATATGTAGGATTGGGTTTGAGGAATGTTGCCTCTAGGCTTCTTGAAATTGATTTTGTAGTAACTGTTCTGTCGGAAATGATCCCTTCGAATTTTGCCAGGACTATCACTTTGCTTTTCCCCACTATAGAGAAGGTTACCTTTGAACTTGGTGAGAAAGATTTGTACACGTCACATAACCCAAATTTTGTGAACATGTAAGAGAGATATTTTAGCGACAATAGGAGGGAGAGGGAACCGTTTTATGCGTCTAAAGGGAAAGGTGAAAGACGGCTGTCAGCTAAGCTTTTTTGGTAAAACAAATGGAGTTTCTCTATAAAGGGAGTGGGGCGAGTATGCTTTTAGGAAAGAAGCATTTTTCATAGGAAACGTATCTTTTTCTAGCCTATTGCAAGTCTGTATTCGGCTTCCAGGCGACCCTTCCCGGGTACCTACATAGTGCCAATATCGGCAACAGTTGTCCCAAAACACATAAGTACATAAATAAAACACACGACACTATATTGTAAGTGGAGAAATATTGCTGCAGGTTTATTAGCATAACCAATATGCAAACATGGTGGGTTATCTTACGGGCGATCCCAGGGCAGGCCAGCCCCTATGCCGCCTGCCCGTCTGATAAGCCTAGAGTCACCATGGCAACGCCAAATGGTGGATACCAAATATTGGGTGGGGCCACCCCTCCCATCCGTGGACCACCAGTCCACTTGCTTTACACGCCCCCCGTGATGGGTGGGCGGAGCATACATGGCAGCCCCCGGTTGCTCAGACTCACAACCGCCTGTCGGCTAACGGGGCGCCGTCGTTCTTCCAGGGGACACGCTAAAACATCCCTAGGTATCCTGGCTTAGCACCCCGCGGTGCTGCTGCATGATGTACCCCTTGGTATGTGCAGACCCTGGATCGCCCTGTAACTCCTCCTGCAACACAAAGTAACATTTGTTAGAAGACCTAGCCCCCCCCCTTTGTCCCTCCGGACGCCGGGTAAGCGGAGGGGCGGGCAAGGCGAACGAGCGGACAAGAGGGCGAGGAGGGGGCGGAGACAGAATATGTACCCCTGTCTCCTCCCCGCCCCCGCCGGAAGCAGCCATCTGCTGGGGTCTCCCCTGGAGTAGCCCAGGGACTCGACCTCCCACCCCTGTGCCTTCCTGTGGCACTAAGGCGGCCGCCCTCTAAGGTGGCGGGCCGCTACGCAACCCCCCCCCCCCGGGCAGCCTTACATAGTGCCAATATCAGCAACAGTTGTCCCAAAACACATAAGTACATAAATAAAACACACGACACTATATTGTAAGTGGAGAAATATTGCTGCAGGTTTATTAGCATAACCAATATGCAAACATGGTGGGTTATCTTACGGGCGATCCCAGGGCAGGCCAGCCCCTATGCCGCCTGCCCGTCTGATAAGCCTAGAGTCACCATGGCAATGCCAAATGGTGGATACCAAATATTGGGTGGGGCCACCCCTCCCATCCGTGGACCACCAGTCCACTTGCTTTACACGCCCCCCCGTGATGGGTGGGCGGAGCATACATGGCAGCCCCCGGTTGCTCAGACCCACAACCGCCTGTCGGCTAACGGGGCGCCGTCGTTCTTCCAGGGGACACGCTAAAACATCCCTGGGTATCCTGGCTTAGCACCCCGCGGTGCTGCTGCATGATGTACCCCTTGGTATGTGCAGACCCTGGATCGCCCTGTAACTCCTCCACAGCCTTGGGAGTGGCCACCGTCACTACCAGGGCCCCCCACCAAGGTAGACCTATTTACTTACAACCTGCTGCAGCCAAAGCTTCCCCAAGTACCAATAGGTCCAGTCTATTCGCAACCCGCAGCTGCCAAGGCTTCACCAAGGTCAAGTAAAATCCATGCCTAGAGTGGAGAGGTGCACCCCATCACCCTCCAGACATCCTGTTGATTTGGCGTGTAAAAGGCCATGCCTGATGAAGCCAAAGCCTCTTTGCTCAGTGAACTTGCGCATGGCGCTGTTGACACCTCAATGGCTTCTCCTGAGCGGGCTCCTTGCCAAGGTAGCCTATTACTTACAACCTGCTGCAGCCAAAGCTTCCCTTAAGTCCAGTAGGGAAAGATCCATGCTCCAACTAGAGAGGTGTACCCCATCTCCCTTCCGGCACCCTGTGGATTTGGCGTGAATAAGGCCTTTCCTGATAAAGCCAAAACCAAATTTGCCTTTTAACATAAACATGCTGATAACCGGGCTTCCCCAGGTCCAGCCAAACCAGTCTTAGCCCATGAAGGACCGTAGGCCCGCATGCCCCCTCAGGACAGGTGCCCCCATCCATTCTAAACTCCAAATGGATTTATGACTGAATTAACCTGCCTAAGAGTAGGCGATGGTCCAAAGATACCTTTGCCTGGCTGAAGAACAAAACCTATTCAAGCCACTCCTGCCAGGAGGTGCCAGTGCGAGTGTAGTTAATAGATGACAAGCCCGCTCTACTTCCTCTTTCCCTGTCTGAGTCTAGCCCTAGTTGGAGTGAGCCCATCGCAATCCGTCAGTCACCACCAACTGTGAAGCCTTGCCCTCCTAAATTCTGCTAATATACCAGGGAGAGACAGGACAGAGTTACCTCAGAGGAGAGCCAACGTGTAAAATTCTTCTCTATTTTGAATACTGGGAAAGCCAAATGTTCTCCTGCTATTTAGAAGCCCAAAAGTGTTACCCCGGGGCTTCCCTTAATCATATGGACCATATCGCCCTTATTGGATGACCACTTCCACAACCTGGTACTAAGTGGTCCTACCCGGATCTGCACATGAACCAGAGGTCGGACCCAAGCCCCTCTAAGTTCTGCTGCTCGACCTGCCTGTTAACATGAATCCCAGGGCAAACCACAGGCATCTTTCCCATGTTTGCCATGCCTGAGCTAAAACACCTCTGGGAGGCAAAACCCCAGCTAACCCCTATATGTATTCCGAATGTTCGCTGACAACTGCCAAGGGAAACGAGCATAACTGAAGCAACTGGCGCCATGCTCATCAAATCTCAATCCCCCCTATTCTGACTGCAAAATGTGCTCATGTGGTTGACCGGATGAGTGCTCCCTCCCATCCCTATGATTATGGAGCTGCAGCAGTAGATGCTAATGATGGGATAACGAGCACCGCTAAACAGACATGGAGTGATCCTGAGAAAGAAACGGTTGGACCACAAACACCACCATATCCTGCCTGTAGTCAGTGAGGTTTACGTTGCCCTCTGCAGTAGTGCAGCGACAATTTGCCGCCATCCAACCAGTGCAGTATCCTGTTCTGGGCATCCCCCACATTCTTCCACTGGGCATCTCTGCCTGATGTCAGTGACCTAGGTAAAATATCTCCCTGCCAGGCAGCCTGGCATTGAAAATTACATCACCTACACCGTGAGAACCCTACCTGCCAAGCGATTTCGCTCAAATCTTGCCTGGCCTTCCTACCTTCCCAGATGATCCAGCAAGCTTTGCTGTACTCGGTCGATTGACCTGACCAAACCTCAAACCCACCAGTTTGGGCCACATAACCTGCCCCCAAGACTCTGCTGCACAACCAATGAGCAGGAATGACAGAAGGGAAGGGGCCCCCGGTAGTACTTAAAAGTTTCCTACTGCCTAACCAGCTGTGCCCCTTGGAAGGCTACCACAATCGCTTAGGATATGAGCTTCACTCAGCACAACCCTTTCATCCTGGACCTACCTCCAACTGATGTGTAGTAAAGCGCGCCGAACCTTAGGGGTCCGCACCCCATCTGACCAACATTGGTGGGACCACACCTGTCTAGTCTTGTACTCGTCGACCCAGTTAACCTGGCACGCCTGACGTGTGCCTAGGTACATGGTCCCCTTGCATGGCGGCCTGCCAGCGAGACAAATATCCAATACACGACGAGTACCACTCCCTGCCTTCGCTAGAATCCTGCCTAGCTGGATATGCGAAGGTGAGCAGGCATAAGAATCAGAACCTAACTGTGCCTGAGCATAGGACCTAGAATTCAAACAGAGAGAAAAGCGTGGTGCACTGCCGCACAGCTTGGCCCCTCAACCACTTCCCAAACCTTGGAAGCAAGCCTTTGCTGGATGCCCTCAGATCCTAGCCGTGCGCGCCTCACCCAGGGGGTTCCCTTACTAACGAAGCTTTCGTCCTACTGCTAGCCGGCTTAACGCTCAGTGTCCCAGGACATGAAATGCTACAGCCAACACATAATCTACGTTCTCCGACCGCCAACGAAGGATAATGTGTTCACCAAAACCCTGAAAAGAACATCACTGGCCCAGAGACAAGGCAAACAATGCTAGGGCCAATCAGCCGCCTCCCTCCAAAATTTTCTGCTGGTTAATTGACCAAAACTGGCCGGTACCTTAAGTAGTAATTATCTTGCGCCGTTATCCAAAGTGCCCGCACTTGCTGGTACTGCACGAGCACTCTGGCCAAGTGCGAATTGCGTTTCCTCAATATTCTGCGATAGTGTTTTCAACATGCAAAGACAGCCGCGGCTCACTGATATTACTGCAAATAATATTCCGTCACCTCCTTGGTGCATCACCTTGGCCTTCCATGACAGCACCGTCCCGTGAACTTCCCAAGCCCCATATAGGCCCCTCCTGCCTACTCACTGCTCCCTACAGCAGGACAGTTGTGTAACTCTAACCAGGACTCACCAAAGCGGCCCCCTCAGTTAGGTCGACACTTAGCTCCTGCTGTGCTGTAAACATAGAACATCCCAACTACCCAGCTTTGCTCAGGCAATGCGTAAGGGGTCAGACCGGCCACTAGCACGCCGCGCAGCTACTAGGTGTTCAGCTCACTGAGAAGCCTAGCTGATCGACAATCGTAGCGTTAATCGAACGCGCATTGAGAAATACATCTCAAGTTATACAAATGTAAATGTATGTGAACGTAAAGGAGTTGAAACGTAAAACATGAGCTCCAGTTACATGACATACAGGCACGTGTCATTGAATCCCTATATTTACTACAAAAGGCACTACCTACAACAAGCCCATCTATTGCTAATCAGTGCTTCTAATTGCATAAGGTGAGAAGCTACATTATAGCTCAGTTGCAGGCAACCGAGAGCTAGCCGCCCCCACTCCTTGCTCTTGCGCTCCACCCAGAGCCCCAGACCCCCAAATAAGAACAAGCCAAGGCCACACAGCCTCAGTTACCAATGAACAAAACACTGCGGTCTCGATTCCACTGCCTAACCCATAAATACTGAGCACATGTCATGCATCCCTATATTAAATACGGCACTTCCTGGACAAAATCACTTATAACAGCATCGCACCATCTCTGGAAGTAACAAGGTCCTCATAGTGAGGAGATCTTGCCCTCCCTGCTTGGCCTTGAACCCTGATTTGGAGGGACTAGTCGCACCAAATGCTGAGAACCTTGCCTCTTAGGCACGGTTGCTGGTTACTCTCAACCGGCCCGAACTGCTGAGCCACGTAAAAGAAATGCACTCTGTATAATATTAAAAGGTAATGAGCGGTGCATGGCAAAGCATTTCATAGAAACCCGCTTACTGCCACTGTTCCAGCGTAGCTGTGAGATTCACTTCCCTAGCACCATTACAATAAGTTAATAGTGGTTGTCTGTCTTCCCCCGGCTCAAGGTCCTTCGCTAGCAAAAATATATTGGTGAACGTGACCTGGCCTGCGCACCTGCCGGACTGCTGGCGGAATCGCAGCGGCACTGGTGACCCGACCACAGCTGCGCACATGAATTACATAACAATAACCTTGGCATCACTGAGCGTGCTGTGTGGCCCAAGGACCGACTATCTGGGTATCATCGGTTACGTTCATGTCCAAGTGAGTGCAGCACCGTGAAAGCCTAGCCCAGAAATGCGCCACTGGAGAGGCCCGGGGGTAAGAGATGACTCTACTGATGGAACAAGCTATCAATGAAAATTATGAGCTGGGTGATCTATGGGAAGTGCATATCCTAGCAGGATAATCATGTTGTTCCAAATGTCCTAATTGTGCCTGTACAGTGGACAAGGCTTGTAAGTGAAGCACATGATGCACATCTAAAGTGTAACAAGACTGAAAGCACCCAAGATTAAGAAATAAGATAATAGGCCTGAAGGTGTAGGAGCGCAGGCAAAGCACCTTAATTACATTACAAAAATCAGGTGTGAGGCGGTTCAGTTACTTGCTCACCAAATCTCAGAATGCGGACTCGCCCGCGAGGCTCGAACCCTGGTTTCCCGCACGATAGTGGGCAAAGAAACTGTCGCGCAGGCGACCCAAAGGTAATGGAGCGCATGGCAGGGCACCATTAAGCATAGCGCAACCAGGCACAGCAGAATAAAATAATGAACCAAATGAGTGTGCCGTTGGATTATGTTGCGTGATATATATGACGCGAACACAACACGAAGGATTGGAGCGCTTTACAAGGAACCTAGTATACATAATACGTTCAGGTGCGAGAAGGAATTGCCCGCTGGAGTCGCAGGATGTGGACGCGACCTCGGGGCTTGAAATAAGCAGCTCTGGCCGCCGGACCATATCCTCTCCCACATGGATCTAATAAGGGCGCGACCCCGAGGCGCCTGCCGCGGAGCACTGCGCCAGAGCCCTCCCAAAGAAAATACCCGTGTCGCCCATGCTGTCTCGTGGGGCCCGACCCCCAGCAAGGATAGAAAGGAGGGACCCGTGAGGGCACCGTCAACTTGCCTGGCCCGGAGGGGGGGGGAAGGCTGTTCCCTCTAGAAAGTGTTTGCGCTATGAAATTTGCACCTACATTAGGGCTTCCGGTGAGCAATGGAGTCGGGCGTGTAGCCCTGGGGCTCCGGCGGTGGCTCCCTTCCCTGGCCGGATAACCTGCCTACATGTGAGTTGAAGGGACTGCTCCCTGCCGCGATTCCCTCAGCGGAGGCTCGGACGCTCTACTACCTGCCTGAGTGATCGGCAGCAGCGTAGCACTGCTGCCGTGAGCGGCCCTGAGGTATCAGGCAGGCAGAACCACGCGTGGTCGGGGGTTGGCCCCGCCCCCCCCAAGGCCCAGGTACGCGCTGAGGCTCTGACCCACCTCCTGCGCCAGCCGTCCCCGGGACGTTCTCGGTGATCCCCGAGTGCCGCCGACAGGGACGCATCAACGATCCTGGCCAACCCGATTTAAACCACACCGCCTGCTGAGCTGACGCGCGCGAAGTGCTGCAATTTGGCGCCGACATGCAACGCGGGGCCCAGGTCTGGCTCTGCCCCCTGTGCCTGCTTCGGCACTATGTATCCGGGCCGACGGAGACTGGGGTTGAGGCGAGAAATCAGCGCTCGCAGGTGAGGCGCTGTTCGGGGGGCTTCACGAAGGGGGAGCTACTATACACATGAAACATGCTGGGAATGCCATCTGTAAACCTGGTGTCCCTACACAGCAGCACACAGGGTTCGCGCCGGGCCCCCACCGCTGAAAGTTCTAAAATTACTGAACAACGAGACAGGAGTGGCCCTCCGCTAGGCCGCATCTCACCCCGGGAAAGACACAGCCATGGGGGCCCCAAGATATCAGAGTCACTGGCGATGGAACCTATAATCTTGAGTGTGTGAGTCTCAGACCTTAACCATTAGGCCACCGTGTCTCTCTTGCATGGGAGGCAACAGACGCTCCCGTCCAAAGGCCCGTGACTTAGAAGGTCTGGATCTTAACCTGGAAACAATATATCAATTATTTCATCTTTTATATAGCGCGCACTCGACCCGGCGGTAATGGAGCCAGTCCACTCACGCTGAGCCTGAGCACCGTATTTGGACCTAGACAGGGACCGGGAGATGAAGTGGTTAGCCCCGAATCACAAGCAGTGGGCGGGGCATCGAGGCTCGAACCCCGGATTCCAGCACCAAAGTCGGCGGTCTAGCCGACCAACCACATCCACTCCGTGGTGGCAGGACAGCGCGCGAAGGCAAGAGCCGGGAGCGCCCGGGGGGTGCGCCGCCCTGCATGTAGCCCCCAGCGCTGCCCATCCGGGAATCTCCCCTCGCACACACAGTGTGTCCCGCACTTTATATAGCGCGACTCGACCCGAAAGCACCGGAGCGCTGCACGCGCACTGTATTTGCATACAAATACAGGTCCGAGATGAAGTGATTTGCCCAGAATCACAGACTGGGACGCGACCTCGAGGCTCGAACCCTGGTTTCCGCACCAAAATCGGCAGCGCAGCCGACGGGCCACATCTCCTCCCGGAGCAGGCAAACCAGTCGAGATCTGCCTGAACAGTATCAATAAAACACCCGCCCAGGAAAAACTTTGGCAGTGGAGGGATCGAACCCACACTTAAGTTATAAGTTGCACGAAACAAAAGGATGCCTCTTTTGAAAAACAGCAACCTGCAGACCTATTTACATCATACGCACTCTGAAATCTACTTGGCACACGTACTTTGCAGCAGGCGCATTGACCCTCTGCACTAACTTCACCGAAGTCAAAACCTCAACTGTACAAAATGCTGATCTCTCCAAGGAAGAAATTAATCACACGAGTTATCTTGAATTTATGTGAGGCCTGGTAATTGCCGCGGAGCGAAACGCAGCATCAGGTGCTTCAAAAGCATAATAAACTACACTACATTACACCATCAGGTACAGGGAGACGGAGCGATATGGCAAAGGATCCCAGAATGTGGACGCAACCTCGAGGCTCGAACCCTGGTTGCCTGCACCAGGTCGGCAGCGCAGCCGAACGGACCCCCTCTCCTCCCCAGGTGGCGAGGTCGACGCCTGCTACTTGGCCACCGAGCCACGACCCAAAGCTGCCACCCAGGGCTGGGAAGGTGATGGCGGGGGGGGGGGGGGGAACGCGCCCAGGGGTCCCGGAGCAGGAAATAGCAGACGGGATCGGCAGAGACAGAAACAGATGAATTGAACATGTAACCTTGTCCGTGAGCGCCCCCCAGTTTCAGGCCACAGTGACTCGTTGAAAGCGCGAACTCGACCCGAAGGTAATGGGCGCTTTCCATAGCACCGCGTTTACATTACACATTCCGGCACGGGGAGATATTTGGATGGCCTGCCGATGCCCGACCGATACTAACACACACGCGCCCCTCCCCCGCAGCACCCGCAACCTCTCTGGCCGGCGACTTGGGCCTGGCTTTGTGCCCGCAACCCCCCCCCCGCCCGTGGTATTCCGACCACAGGGCCCCGTCACCTGGTGCTGGACAGGGGCGGGGAGGGGAGGCAGGCAAACTCACCGCGAGCGAGGGGCTCCGAGGCTGCTGAGCACGCGACGACCGAGCTGCAAGGCGAACGAGCGGACAAGAGGGCGAGGAGGGGGCGGAGACAGAATATGTACCCCTGTCTCCTCCCCGCCCCCGCCGGAAGCAGCCATCTGCTGGGGTCTCCCCTGGAGTAGCCCAGGGACTCGACCTCCCACCCCTGTGCCTTCCTGTGGCACTAAGGCGGCCGCCCTCTAAGGTGGCGGGCCGCTACGCAACCCCCCCCCCCGGGCAGCCTTACAGATGAACTGCTCTCTAACTGCTGCCAAAACGTTTTTCCTCCTCCCCGTGCGGGGGTGTTGAATGTTGGTAGCTAGCAATGAAAGATGCAGAGGTGACATGGAGAACGGATAGGCCGGAAATCCCCAGAGTACTAACGGTGTCTGTAAAAGAATAGTCCTTTTTCTCTTTCAATGAATAATATAGGACACACGCGGTTGAACGCCTATTTTTATAGAACATAGAGCACTTTGGAGCAGATGGACGATTGGAACAGAGAGTGCTGCATACAGGTAAGTTTAATTTACATTCTATAACAAATTCAGTACATTTACAGCAAAGAAAGAGAAATGGTATGCGTGGTGAAAGTGTGAAAGCTAGTTGTTTGCATGGTAAGTGTACTTGTAAACGGATGTACAAGTGTAGTAATGATATGCATGGTTAAATATGAGATGTCAAGACTTGTGTGGTAAAACCACGTGTGGCAATGACACTCAACCGTCATGGACACATATGTAAACGCTTTATTTTCATATTTCAAACATGGACCATTATTATCCATGTAGAATATTCCTTACAATACCTTTCTTCATACTGTAGCACTATGATTATGTCTTACATAGTTTTAAAGTAACACATACAATATACAGAATCTGAGTAAACCAATGTGGGCCCTAGTTTAATTAAAATTCAGATGGTTGATTAACTTGTAGTCATTTACAGACATGTGTCTATAACATTTTTAAGCGTCTGTGTGTAGACATTTCTTACATGAGTAGGAACATGGTTTGCTATGACACACAGGAACTGTTATATTGATACAAAGGTGTGGGAATTAGTATTACAAAGCCATAAATGTACGGGCATACTTTGTGCAAAAGAAGCATTTGCATTGTCATTGTGTCTCGCAAGGTGACAGCAGGACTTTTGTGGTGCCTTGAGTGGGCTTGTACATAAATGTATCGCAAGCCAGCACCTTTTTCTTCCTTACATAGCATTTCAGGCTAGGAGACCATGGCCATGCCCATGCATCAACCCAAGGAATTTTGTATATTGCCAGATTGAATGCAGCTTACCATGAGAATGCATGAAAATAGTTTGGCCCCAGACCAGGCATAACAATGTGAAACATCTTTACATGTATGACATTCTGCAGCACGCATGGAAAGGAAAAAAATGCCTTTAACAAATTTTTTTGAGCAGGATATCATCCCTTCCTGGCCAAAATGTTTGCGTCCCGTAACACAGACATCCCCTATGGTGCAAGGCTGCCTATGTTGTTGGTAGGCTGCACACAATGCTCTAGCGCATGGAAAAACTACAAATGCTCTGTATCGTTGTAGATATGGTGAATGTGTCCTCTCTCCCTTTGACGCGAAACACAGCGCAACAACTTTTGTTGCTGAGCTGCATTGCATAAGAGATTAGTAAATATGACCCCTCATGATACACAATTGGTTATTTGATTAGTTTAATTACACTCACTATGTGTAAATGGAAAGCTTTATTGATTGTTTATTTGGATATTATCAACTGTATTTCACAACCATATACAAATAAATAGCTGTGCAATTAGACTTACCAATCAGTAATCAATTTTCCATGCGTTAAATTCTAGAAATGCTCATTTATGGAGCGGTGTCAAAAAATGCAGGAATCAAGGGAACTTTCAGTGTACTTGGCTACCACATTTGTGAAGATTCCATTATGGCCCACAATTGCCTACACAATGATGAAACTGTTGTGTGTCCGATTGCATAAAATATGTGCAATAGCTTCAGGTGGCACCAATTGCAAATGGGTGCAATCAATTTCTCCCAGAACATGAGGAAATTCCACAATGTCGTAAAATCCTTGCTTGGTAGTGAATTGCTGCTGGCTGGCTTTAGGAAACTGCAGGTACTGTGATTGAACTTGATGATAGCATCCAGCACAGAAAAGGAGAACGAGCACCCTGTGAGATACCAGCCAACATACCAAATGGTAGCTCACCTCCAACGTTGAGCAGATCAACAGAGGCTATATGGCAACAGGCCCTGATGGCATTATCTTACAACGAATACAGAGACTAACAGTCACTTGTGAAACACCGCTGATTGTGAATCACATGATGCACAGGTGTACAAAGCTCTAATATCAGTATGGGGTGATCGGAAAGAGTATAACAAATTCACAGTGGCCAATCCAGCTGGTGAAGTCTTCATACTGCAATAGATGATCTATTCTAGAAGACGTTTGCTGCATGGGAGAGTGGGGATTATTTCCACTAATGTGCCCATTTCATGCCCGCTAGCTGTCCGCCAATTACCCACATTCAACTGGATCAAGTACAATAATGACAGCAACTCCGTGCCCCCATGACGTGGAGGGACACCACGACAACCCTTCCCAAATGGGAGGGGACCACTTTCAAATACCTACAGGTGAGGATTTACCACACTGCTGTCAACGTCATAGATGGTAATGTCGGCAGGGCAACTCGTTCTTTTCGATCTCAAATTTTGTTTTGGAGATCTCTGCCTCTCATCACAGAGGGCAGGATTGCACTAACGAGAATTGTGATGCTCCCCATGCTCCCTAACTATTATACTACCCTGCCAAGCATTATGGCTAAATCGCACTTAAGCACCGTTGAAGGTCTCCTCCAACAAATTATATGGAGTGGTGGGTGCCCATAGGTGGCCCTGTTGACACTGAATTGGTGACCAACCAGAGGGGACGTGTAGTGCTTGATTTCGAACTCTATTACTTGGTGGCACCACCCCAGTGGCTATTGCATTGGCTAGTATGATTGAATATGGGGGAACTAGGCACAAACACAAAATCCAGCAAAATGGCCTCATTAGCCCACTGACTTCTCCAGCCCTATAAACCATAAAGCAACTTCCCGTGCTTGCTGAAAGCCGCACAGCGCTGTCATTGGCAGCTTCTCTGCCATGTACCAGACACTCTCTTATATTCGCCCAATATCCCACTCACATTGATGGCTTCTCTGAAACCAACTTTGAGCAGATTAACAATGACTAGATGGGAAAATGCTGGCCTCTCAACAGTCTGGAAATTGTTTGATAATACCCCTTTGAGACAATATCAGACTCAACTGGCATATCAGCAGGTGAGTTCCTGACCCACAGAACACTGCTAACCCAAATCCAAGCTAAGGGCGTGTCACCAACTCAAAACCCTCAACACATGCATACATGCAGATCCTCTTCACTATAGGCACAGGACGCCATCTAATCACATGGCTCAACCGATCGGTTTTGCTGTATGTTCCCCTCCACTCAACAACATCAAACTTCGCTGGGAAAGAGACCTGAGACATCTGCTCAGTGATAAAGACTTAGCCTACCTACCGGCATACCAAAGAAAGGTATCACGCAACGAAATTCTCCAGCAAATACAATGCTATCAGGCACATAGGGCATACATGTCTCCACATTTGATGGTCTAGGAGACCAAAGGCAGTGAGGAGATCCAGGGGAAGGAAGACGTGTGTGGGAGGCTGGCTTAGTATATGGTGCTCACTTATGTAAGTGTAACACCCTGTACTAATCCAGACAACCCTTATGGTGATTTTAGTGGTCTTAGACAAACTTAGAAAGCTCTCTAAGTGGTAGCTGTGAAGAGCAGCCTTCAGGCTTAGTCCAGAAGGAGTGTAAAGCAGCTTGTTTTACCAGTACTTAATCTTATGTTATAGGTTAAGTGAAAAAGAACCACACAGTGTAATTATAAAAATATGCATTTATTATAAACATTCACTAACACATTGCAAAATCTCCTATCTGGAGATATAACCACAGTACACACAATACTTTGATCATAGGACTCATATGAAGCACAAATACACAGTGGTCTCCAGGGGGAGACCAAACCGTATACTAGAATAGTGGAATGCGAACCATGACCTAAGTCGAGAATGGACCCAGAAGACACAGAAGAATAAGGGGCCCAAAGAACCACCCAAGGTGAGTATCTAGGAACCCAATGGAGGTCGTGTGCAGAGTGGGACCACGGCAGCGTACTCAATGCAAGTCAATTAGTAAGCTGCGGTTGCAGTTTTTAAGAAAATGGACTCTTCACAGTGGACCCTGAAGACGTAGAAAAATCAGGGACCCAAAGAACCACCCAAGGTGAGTATCTAGGAACCCCACGAAGTTTGTGTGCAGAGTGGGACCACGACTGCATACTCAGTTTTAAAGAAAAAGAACCCTTCCCAGTGGACTATGAAGGTACTCTGTGGAAGATGGAAGGTTAGAGAGTCACACCACCCATGGATAGCCCAGGAACCAGGATACCTACACCAGGGAAGCTGGGTGCATAGGTGCAAAGTGACGCCGGAAACTGTTAGACCACAATGAAGGACTTCAGCAAAGATGCCGCTGACGAAGAAGGTGTAAGAGTCCAGTGGAACCCAAAGGTGGATTCAAGATGAGAGGTACCTGCAAGCAGAGGGGACGGAGTCATTGCCACACAGAAGTGACTAGGAGGCACGGGAGATAAATGCCCACCGATGTTGGAGAGTTGATGGGGTCCTTGAAGTTTCAGCTGTGCAGACCAGGTGACGCTGTAAAAAAACCAGGAGCCTTTCACGAGCTGTCCCACGTCGGATGTCAAGAGCCAATGGGTCGGTGTCTGGCAGGGGCACCAATAAACCTTGGAAATGGCAACCAACGTAGTTGAAGAAAAAGGCGCAGTGTCGGAACCAGCAAGGTCCAAGTGACTCACCACGAGCAGGTAAGTCAGACCAGGCCTGAGCAAGCAGGGGAGTCTTCTGGAGCCAAAGAAGACCCTTGTGAGGACCCACAGGCCAGAGGCACAGGAGTCACAAGAGGACCTTGAGCAGCCTACCAAAGAATGAAGGCCCACAGTGCAGAGGATGCGGTGCAGGCAAAGATCTTGGCTGCAGGAGATGCTTGAGGCTGGAGCTTCTTGGAGCCCGAAGATCTCTGGAATAGAGAGTCAACAAGCCTTGGCAAGTCGACGCAGTGCACAGGGGTACTGCTCCAGCAGTTCGGACGAGGGATACTGACTTCAAACTTGCTGTGAAGACAGGGAAGGCCTTGAGGGAGTTGCAGAACCACCACCTGTGTTGATGAACCTTTCGGGAGTCCGTAGGAGCTCAGCAACAGCAGAACGGTCACCTTTGAAGCGGTGCCTGCAGGGGAGGGACTCCTTCACTCCAAGGGAGATTCCTTTGGGTGTCTTGGATGTCCACAGGCCTTGTGAAGAACCTGTATGGAGCACAGGCACAGACGCTGCAGAAGACTGGCAGGACAACAAGACCAGGAGGAGCAGGAGTCTTTCCAGTTGCAGTCTCTGTTCCCAAAGCGAAGTCCAAAGTGCCCAGACGGTTGACGTTGAAGTGGTTTTGGTCTGAATCCTGTCCCACAATGAATCTAGGGATCCAACCACAGATAAGCCCTTAAGTACCCTAAGGAAAGGGTTGGGACGATTCAGGGTACCTCCCAGAGGAGGGGCTGGACAGTCGGGAGGATACTGCCATGTCCTTTGTCCAGTTTCGCGCCAGAGAGGTAGTCAATGGCTCGCTGAACTGGTTTCAACTGGAGTATGCACGGAGGGCACCAAATGTGCCCTTCAAAGCAGTCTAGTGGTGCTGGCAAGCACCCCCAGCCTGTCCCAATGCACTAAGTCCAGTCTACGTAGTGGTCACACCTCCCTGAGACAGGAAACCTATTGTACTGCCTTCCCCTGCACGAGCTAGGCTCAGCAGCAGGAGTGCAGAATTGTGTCTCTGGTCAGCAGCAGCCATAGTCTGCTGTTCAGGTTTAGAAGACTGGTACCGGGAGCACTGAGGGCCTCCTGGAGGAGCTTTACAGTGCATGGAATCATATCTACAACACCGTTTATGGTGTTGGAGTATGATTCCAAGATGTTTGATGCCAAACACGACAGGATTCGTTACAGCCAGTTTAAAGATTGCCATTGCGTAATGACGCATGGCCACTCTATACATCGTGCTGGCTGATGCACTTACAACCCGGGAGAATGGACTCCGAATGTTGTAGGGTGTCCTACTCCTGCAGGGGCAACCTCCCACTTATAACCAAGCACCCTGCCTTCAGGATTGAAAAGCCTGCCTTAGGGGTGACTTATAGGTATTAAGTGTAGAGACCTCAGATATAAGGAAACCTTTATCTGTCATAAGTGGTGCCAGCACCAGCTTACACAGGCTGCAACTGCAGGCCTGTAGTCACAATTGGAGTGGTCTCCCCTGGGTGGCATAATACATGCTTCAGCCCATGGGGGACACCTGGAGTAACTATGCCCATATACTAGGGACTTGCAAGGGCACCAGTAGCCAATCTGGAGTGTACCTAAGTACTCACCATTTCCAATTTAGGGGAGAAACACAGAGACTGGGGTCCTGATTAGCAGGATCCCAGTCAGACTGGTAAGAAAAACATGGCAACACCAGGCAAAAAGTGGGGGGAACCATGCAGAAGGATCCTACCTTCCTTTAACGTGCAAGACTCAACTGACATGACCCTTCCCTGGGTTCATGACCTCAGGCAAGTGTTTCCATTATTTACCATGCTCTAGTGGTGAGGGTGGGAAAAACAAACGCCTTAGACACTTGCATGAGTACACCAACTCCGTTTTCAGGGGGGTTTTAATGCATGATGAGCACAGTTTGTTAAACCCACTCGCACACTGGTCGAGGGGGTGGCAATTACATTATCTCACTAAGGTGATGATGAAGTGTGCCATTGGTTAGTTGGTCACTCAAGTTTTGGACTGTGGGACTACCAGAACATTATGGTGGTGTGATGGGTGGACTGGATTAGCCTTCTGATAATACAGCATACGGAGACTGTATAATCATCATTAACTTTAGGTATCCTTATCTTGCTAAGCGAGTTTTGAGCAATTCTTTACAACAAATGGTAACATTGGTGTACTGCCCTTAGGTTCATATTTACAGGCATCTTCAAGTTGGATCTAGGCCGCCCTGTCCCCCATCCAGCCTCCTGAGGTCTGGCTTTAGAATCCCCTGCTCCAATAGATATATATGCCACTACCTGATCTTAATGATATGGACTGACATTATTTAAACTTAGTTGCCATCAACCCCCCTGTCAAAGCACAGTCTCTACTCTGGACCCATTGAGGCGTGTTCCCCTGACAGTTCCTGGACCCCAGGATGACTCAAGTTCATGTTGGCCCGCCAAGGGGAGTGTTGAGGGAGACATTTTGCCCTTTGCTGCAGTTTCGCCTTTATCTGTTGCTGGGGATTGTTCTGTATTTAGGTCCAAATAAATTTTCTGGAATGTAGCTGGACTAATTTCGAAAATCCTGGAGGGGGAATGCATGACTATACAGCTGATTTCGATCTTATTTTACTCCAGGAAACTTGGTGCCTGGATCACCCAACTTGGGTTGGCTTTTAGGGCTTTAGCATGCCCGCTCGGAGGTCCCAAAGAGGGTGCTAATTGGTTTTGGCCCGCACAACATGCAATTTTAAGATATATCCTGTCCCATTTAACCATCGTGGAAAACAGATCTTGTGGGTGGTGCTTCCTAATTTGTTTAACTTTTGTTTAATTCATCTTTATAATACTGTGTGGCCCAATGGCTACTCATGCAATTTAGAAGTTTTGTTTTCTACTGTAAATTACCTAAAGAGAAGGTTCTCTCTTATGTCTTTTGAATTTAACATTTTAATTGGGGGGGGGGGGGATTTTAATGCTAAATTGTGGTCCAAACATGCTATCATTCAGCCTGTTCAAGTAGTCTGAGACAAAGGTTTCTCTGGAATTAAACATCACAGGGGTGAGAAGATGTTAAAGTTCTTATTTGAGTTTGGTTTACAAAATAGAATAGAGCATAGGGGCCACCTTGGGTCTAATTTTTCTACCTTTAACGGGCAGGGGCAAGGATCGGCTACTGATTTACATTATAGTTTCACCTTTCATGGGCTCACTTATTGAGTCAATTAATGTGCGGTTATTGATACATCCCTAGTTTTTTCTGGCCACTTCTCTGTTTTGTAATGGCGATTCCCACAGTGGTTTTCCTGCATGACCAAGGGCTGCGGCTTGGGTGGCAGGGCGTGGATTTTTCTAAATTCTTTATTCGGCTGATAAAAAATAACCTTTGCTTAATAATGGAATATCTGTTGGTGGCAACCCAATCAAGGGTTGCTATACTTTAGGCTTTTGACCTCTTGAATGTCTAGATTAAGAGTAATTTCCTGGCCAGGTGAGGATATGTAAAGATAATGCACCAAGTTGGTTTGATAAAAAGTGCAGGTATGCCAATAAGCAACTGCACAAAGCCCTGTCATCTGCTCCTAGGGACAAGGTGAAGGTAGGGCTGTGTTGAGCTGCCTATGGAACAGGCATCAAGAAAAGAAAGAGAGCTGTTTTCCAAGAGATGTGGGATGGTTTAGTGGCGTCCATCTGGCTTCAAGATTCAGGGAGCTTCTGGAAAATCATCAATAGGCCTAAGCTTACGTAAACTCGATCAGCTGGCTTGGGGACCAACATTAGCGCAGAGGAATGGGTCTCCCATTTTAGGCCTATTTAATCCTAGGACGGCCTGGGGGATTGGAGCCTCATAGGTCGATCCTCATTCTCCCCTTTGGCCATTAAGTTTGAGCTAGAGGAGGTTTGAGTGGCAATCATATAGAGCACTTCTAAGAAACCACCTGAGCTGGATGGAGTCCTGGTGGATCTATAGAAGGCGAGCATGGAGTTTTGGGGTCTGGTTACCACTAATATGATTAATAATGCATCCTTATGTAGTTTCCCTAAGTCATGGCATACAGCCATGATTATCCCGGTGTATAAAAAGGCTTAAAAATGTACCCACGATGCTATAGGCTGATTTCCCTTTTGGAATCGATGGTTAAGGTAATGGGACGCGAAGTCCTTAGAAGGATTGAGGATTGGTCTAGAGCCAACCGGGTTATTTCCTGTGTACTGTGTTCAGGGAGGGACCTGGCAATATTGAGCAATGCCTCAACCATCACCTTGTTGTCAGCAAATATGCTTTTGCCAAAAGGGAGTCCGTTATTTCTTTCATTTATGGATCTACCCAGTGCGTTCAAAAGGGTTAACCGTAGAAGGCTTTAGGATACTCTCTTGACCCTACGGTTGGAGAAAGCTTTGGTTACCTCCCTTCAGGTGCTATACTGTGGGTTCAGTGCTTCAGTTAGATTAGGCCCAGTTGGAGAGTCCACTGACACTTTTGTATTACATCTGGGTGTTCACCATGGCTGTGTCCTGGCTCCTATTTTTTTTGTATTATATATTGATGGCTTGAACACATCCCTTAGTAGCTGCAGGGAAGAATATGCCTATGATTAAGACAAGGCATGTTCCGGCTCTGCTTAAGCAGACAATGGCGTATTCATGTCTCGTACCCCCAACGGCCTGAGGGCCTTAATAAGTAGTTTTGTTACTTTTATGGATTGATTGGATTGGACACCAATATAGCCAAAACCAAGTATATAGTATGTAGGGCGGGAGTAGGGAAGGTTGGCTCTATTTTATTAAAGGCAGGTGCATTGGAAAGGTCACAGAATTTCTTTACTTGGGAGTCGTGTCCGACCCAAGATTCACATGGTCGTCCTGTATATCCAACCGGTGCCTAGACTTTAGCCACTCTGTGGGTACACTGTTCGACTTTTCCAAGAGAGTGGGCAACAAGCCAGTTCACACCCTTCTGGAGATTTTTCAACAAAAAGTGCCTACCGGTCCTAACGTATGATGCAGGGGTCTGCGGTTACCGGGATGTTGCATCAATGCAGGTGGAGGAGAATTGATTTTGCTGCAGTCTCCTGGGGTTACCTATCTCGACCCTGCATTATTTGCTACATGAGAAATTGGGTATCCCATATGGGACTGATCTGATTAGGAATGCACGTCTAGTTCTTTGGGCTTGTCTTTGGGCAAATGAGGCTTCCTCCCTTAATAGGGAGATTATAGCCTATTGCTTGAGATGTGAGAAGGGTTCTGCTGTTCCCTGGTTGAGTTACATGAGATCTATGACTAAAGAATTCGGATAGGAGGATAAGTTTATCTCCAGCTTTACTTACCAAGGTTGATTTATTTAAGGTCACACATCTTTCTCTGTCTAATAGCTGGGCTTCCAAAGAACAGGAGCAGGTGCAAAAACCTCTCCTGCAGGACTATGTAATTATTCAAACCTCACTTAATCTTGAACAATACTTGTGCTGGTTTGTGAGCCATTGGGAATGTGCTCTTTTTATCTAAGTTTTTCCTAGGGACCATTAAATCGTTACTTTGTTTCCGCAGGCCCAATTTGACACTGGTGCTGTGCTTGTTTGCCCATGTGATGAATCTACTGTGCAATCTATTGAACACTTTATTTTCTTTTGCAAATACTATGCACATTTTCTCATATATATATATTTTTTTAATCTGAATAAGTATGGATGTTGACATTGGAAGCCTGCTCTATATTTTTTATGAATGTTGTCCAATATTCAAGTATGTTTTAATGTTGGTTGTTTTTAAAACGAAAATCTCTTTCTATTTTATGATTCTTGAATCCTGATTGTGTAATACACTTATATTGTTTTTCTTATTTGAATAACAATGTATGCAATGTCTGTGTTGCTTTTATGATGATAATGATGATGATTAACAAAATAAAAACCACCACCATGGTAAGCTGCCCCCAATGCACCCAAGAATCAGCGGGCTTCTACCACATGATGTTGAGCTGCCCTAACGTTACTCAATTCTGGCACTTAATACAAGACGCACTTCCGCAAGTGACTGGCAGGAACTCCAGCCTTCTAGGCCTAGCACCCCACGCTGAACAAGGGCAGGTAGGCACAAAGTTTCTAGAATACTGCTATTGCTAAAGTGAACCATCATTATACACTGGAGATCTGCCACAGGCCCTGACATAGAACACTGGAGAACAGCGGCCGACCAATTCCCTACCAGCGAAAGCGCCGCTCTACATAACGAGGAGACAGGTGGTCTCCGTAAATTCCCAATCGCTAATGAATGGGACCACCTCTGCACAGCTTTAACAGACTATAAGAAAGATGACCTTATGCCTCCTTGAGCAATAAGCACCCCTCTGGATAGCTGTCAGCGTCATGATGCTCATGAGCGCCCACAACTTGTCATGACCCACTCGAAGGGGTACAGTGGGTAACTTCTGGTGGCATTCAGACCTAGTCATTGCGCTGTAAGCACTCTACCCACATCCCGCCACCACCCTCTGGCAGCTGGCTACTGGCGCTGTTTGACACCCACAGACTCATGTGAACACTATTACTCCTGCTGAACCGACCCATATAGGTATATCATTCCAGTCTTCGTGGCGAACCCTCACACCCCCCACATACATATACACACACCCTCCCAGCAGCAATTGTTTATTGTTTTCTGTTGTGGTGTATACTTGCTATATTCTTAATTAAACTACCATTACATATACGAGCAGTCATCTCTCTCTCTCTCTGCGTTTATTTAACATTATTATCATCAGGCTGCAGATAGCAGGGACTGATAATGAACAGTGCTGGAGTCAGATTTATGGGCGAGGGAACAGAGATGAAGAACTCAAAAACTGAGGTATTTAACATTAAGTAAAAGCCCTTGTCAACTCAATATTAAAGCTGAGAACAAAATGATGTTTGTGAATGCTTTTAAATGGGAGAAAATGAAAATGAAAAGTTACCTTAGTGATTACCTCTTCATTTTAACGTTCTCGCATTTCAAAGTGTCACACTGCATTTACAAGCATATAAATGCCATATTTATAACTGATGTCATTTTTTTCAAATGGGAGAACTTTTATGTGAAGAAAATGTTTACTATGAAACATCAAGTATTAATGTGTTTCTCCACTTTCAATTGAGCCAATTATATCTTAATGTTGTCTAAAGCATGTTTCTTCACTTAAAATTCCTCCAATTTAAACAAATGCATTTTTCTGTTATAAATATGGTACCATGTCTGCAGGACACTGAGCGCAAGATGCTTGGTGTTTGTAAATGTGACACTTGAAAATGGGAGAATATTTAAATGATGAGCTTTATGGAATCCATTTAAACAAAGTTAACTCTACAGTTTAATTTTCTCGACACAGTGCCATATTTGTAAGTGAAAAATACTTCCATTTTTGTAAGTGGGAGAACTTTAAAGTGAAGAAAAATGTTGCATATTCTGAACATTTTTGTAGATTATTTTTCAGTACTTTATTTTTCTCCCATTTGTGTTATACATGTAATGTGCCACATATGGCAAAATGAATGTTGTGCCACAAGCAATTAAGACAGTCTTGTAGTCACCTGTACACATATATCCCATTCATACGCACACATGTTCATAAATTTCCAAAGACCATGCTCTCACTGACACACATAACAGCCCTGTCATAGTGCCACTAGTCAAAGTATTTTGTTCAAACAATAGTATCTGGCTCTATGGACATTATGCTTAAAGTCAATTAAGCTGGGCGTGGGGGCGTCTGGCAACAATGTGCAAGTTGCTAGCCTTCAGTAGCTTGTGATGATTTTCATTTATCAGAAGTAGCTCTAACTACAGAACGGCCTGGAGATCCCTGGTGTAACCAATGCTTTGTCCAATCTGACGCTCTATAAATGCAGAAAATCTAATAAGATATATTGAAAAATAACCATTAGTGGCAGCAGCATTAAGGTTAAAATGCAGTTTAGGTGATCTATCCAAGATAGTACGGAGCACCACATTTAAATGAAACAACTCCACTGATACTCTAAGGTATCAGATGGAGCAATCCCAATTTGGCCGTATCTTCATATAACTCGAGAAAGCTGGTGCTAGGGCTGTATTTATTAACTAACAACAGTAAACCACTAACGAGGCTTGACATTCAAAGGATGTTATCTGTGGATTATGATTAGAACATCTCACAAGTAGTTGTAAAGCCCAGCAAAGTATGTATGGTTCAACCAAGAGTCACCATGGGCAAATGCTTGTTGTTCGCCAGGTGCATGCCCTGGAACTTCACTTTGTGCGTGTTTTAGCTGTTAGTATACTGTGGCACCTTCCTAATTTTGTCAGGGTTATCAAGACCCCTACCAACCCAAGACAGAAAGTCAATTGAATTTACCAGAGTGGAGGATATTATAGCAGCCATACTTAACAACTGGAATGGTAGCCATGTCATGTTTTTATGTATTACTCGAGGCCTTGACCCTAATAGTGTCAAAGAGAACAATCCTGTTTCATAAAATATAAAATGAATCGTTTGGTGAAAAGTCAAAATAGAATACCAGTGCAAGCATATGCACAATTATTTTGTATTGATTTACAAATTTTACCTTTCAGCCTGAAATACACTGAGTGATAAATGACAACAAAGTGACAAATATATTAAAGAGCAAAAAGGATGTCCTCTTCAGCATCATGAGCCCTCGTCAGAGCCCCCCTTTTTAGAGTAGTTCTGCACTTTTAAGAAGAGAGGCACTCAACAAATTCTGGGCCATATTTAAAATGAAAGTGACTCAGTGTGTGCCACAAGACATTTTGCTGTGCCTCACTGAGGCACTTTCAAAGTACAGGGATGTGACATATTTACAACAATATGTCGCTAGCATTCTGACACATTTCCAGGTTTACGATTTTTCGTAAATCTGAAAATACATCAGAATACATGGGTGTTGCGTGGGAACACCCACAACAACACCCATGTCATGCTCCTTACACGCAAAGTGTTGCGTGAAAAGGAGCGCTATTTAAAAGCACACGTAAATCCACGCAGGGTGGCTTTACGTGTCCTTGTAAATATCAGGCAGGAGGTTGCGCCACCGGTGAGTCACGCAACGTAACGTACCGGGTGCGTAAGAGCTTGTAAATAGGCCCCTCTGTATGTCCTACACGCCAAACTACCTGTCAGCAACTTGAGCCATAGATTAACCATGCAATCAGCACCCTCAACTTTTTTTGTTTCCTTTTAATACATTTATATTTATTTTACTAGAATTTAGCACTCCGTTTATCTTGGCACCTTACTCCGGGGTCGGACCGGCCTGTATGGTTATTAGATGGCCCACTAAGGACTGCTCTGACCGGTCTGTGTGTGGGACGCTTTTTGGCTGCTTGTGGGCCTGTTTTACAGTCAGTAAGGTCGATTTGTTTTTGTAGATTTCCCGATTTTAAATCAGACATTGCCTGTAGCAAGTTCGAATCCATGCGGTCTTCCTTACCGTGCGAAACACTCAGACACTCTCGAGTGTCTTTACAATTTCAAAACTGCCCAATGTCAAGCACAGGTCACTTTTTGGCTATCCAGTTCGCTCATGGGGGGCATTTTTATTTCGGTGGCGCGGCCTATTTTCTGTCCCAATACTACCCTGCCCTACTCCTATATGGATGGGCTGCCGCCATTTACCACTGTGAATTATACATAGCTCAGCATACACCAGTGAAAACAGTTTCTAAACAGATTCTTGGCCTCCTTCAATAACATCTGGACTAAAGTCAGGAGAGAAAATAAGGGCTGAAGTCTCGAAAGTTACTGCCTTCAAATACCGGCGCTGGCTAAAAAAAGTGTTTATTTCAGCACCATGGTATTAACGGAAATGTTCATATCTCTGCTTTCCAAAGCTTGTTTACAGTAAGACTCACAAAAGCGACCAGCTGAATGGCGTCACGGCTGCAAGGAGGGATTTTTCATTTCTATGAATGGAACGCAGCCAACAGATACACACGTAGTATTGATAATGATTGTAGAACATAATTTAATGCAGCACACATAAACGAACCATGCCTCCCTTCCCTGCAGTATCTGACTTAGTAGACAGGACACCCCCCCGCCAGACAACACCATTCTGAAACCGAAAGTCCAATCCTTCGGCTTTACCAAAAAGAGAGCAGAAAAATCGAAAATACTGTTCTAATCAGAACCGAATTGTGAAGGACGTACCTCCCTTGCCAGGTGACGAGTAGCTGCTCTCTCTTCTCTTGCCCTTGTTGCACTCAAAGGAAAATCATCTACGAACATTCGGACTGGCACAAGTCCGGTACACGGAAGTAAAATTATTGGGTAAGAGGAAATGAGGGGACTGTCTGAATGAACGTGACGAGACACCGCCACCTAGCGCTAACCGGGACAATTTTCTCAGAGGGCTCGTAGGCAGGGCCTCTTGAATTATGAGATAGTGGGGCCGCGGCGTTTTTCGAATAATTATAGATCTGCCACATTTACCATATACATCCATCCTCTGCTGCATAATCTGCAGATTTTGACTAAAAAAGGAATTTGTTTCTAGCTTAAACGGTTCAAAAGTTACTAAAAGTGAAGCAGTGTGTTCGCACAGTGGAAAGCTCTGTGCAAAGGATAATTAGCCATATTTCTGTTGACTTTTGCTATATTTGGGTGTTAAAATGATACTAATGAAGTGCGACCCAATGCCCGGACAGTGTCAAAAAGTGTAAATATGTTAAAATAATGAAGTAATACTATCACAAAAGGTGCTGCATAAAGCCTCATTATTTGCCTTTCCTTGCTTCATAATTTACTCAACACTGCTGCATAACTGGACCCTCTCCTGCAGTATAATTCCAGGGGCCCTGCTTATAGGTTAGAAAGCTTTTTCTGGATCCAGTTGGCAGCATATTGTATTTCGGACAGAAAACGAAATCCAAATATCTAAATTGCATTTGATTTCAGGTTACTAGTGTCTGCCAGTTCACTTCCCATTAACTGTACAATCCCCCTTGTTTTACTGCTACACAGACACAAACACAGTCCATTATCATATTTTACACCTGGATCCAGTTGAAACAATTTGTAACTGGTCAAGAGGAGGTCTCACTGTGGTCCTGATAACAATTGTCCAAGAAAGGTGTTCAGGATTTATCACACTTGATAAAATATGACACCATGGGATTCGGAATTTATAGGGAGTGATAATAAATAGTACCTATTATAAATTGGTCCTCAAAAGTAGGACATAATTTGTAGATTTTGGTGCTCACCACCCCCAGTAATTGCCAGGGCGTTTTACCCTGTTACATTTTTGCAGGTATGACTTGCTAAAATTGAATGGGGGCTGTGGACTTTAATTACTGATTCTGATAAAGCCCGCACAACGCATGCATTCCACCTTGTGAAACATCTCTTCATGTGGGTCAAACTGCAGAATTTCTAGAACACCAGTTACTCAATAGCGCCTTGAAGTACATGGGAGATTGTCATGCTCTATTACTCAACAAATACAACGCAACACAAATGCGCTCTGGAGCTACCCTAATAAAGCACTCTTCTTAAATGGGTTTAGCCGGCGAACCCCCTAAATCAGACCCACTTTGCCTTTAGTGCAAAACCCTAAATTACCGAGTCAACCCTGTAGAGTAGAGGTCGCATCATCGGGTCGCGCGTTACCCTTCCTTATCCCTTTCTGTAGGCGTTGCTATGGAAACTAAGGCTGCCAGGAGGCCTGTCCTCGAGAGATGACCTAGGGGCGTGCAGCATCTACCAAGGCCATAGGCGAGTGGTAATAATTCCTCACTTACTGCTCTTCTTCCCAGAACCAGTCTTGTGTCACCATCAAGGCAGGATCTATGGTGCACGACGTGCCCAAGCTTTTTTAATTTAACAACAACAGTTCTCCCACTTTTTGTTTAAAAAAGCACAACAGTTCCAGAACACTTAATGTTGACAGTTGCAATGTTTAATCTGAGCGGATTACCTGCTGTGCTGCGAACTCAAGGAAGGGACAGAGAGATAGAGAAGAAACAAGACTTTTCACAAGGATGCCTGCTGCCTGAAACATTCGTAAATGTGTGCAACTGGTTAAGCAGCAAATGTAAAGACTCTTTCAGAGCCAGTGGATGCTTTAGCTGATGGAGTCACACATGAACCTTCAGGATGACAAAGGGTTACTCTTTGGAAGAGGTAATGTAAGGTTGTATTCTGGAGTGCGTGCTTTTAATGGACTCATAACAATGTTTGCACTAAGTACAGTCTGATTGCATATTAGAAAAATCCATATTTTTAAAGTACTTGTTTTATCTTTTTCTTAAACCTAAATCGTTTTCTGCATATTGCAGCAGCTTATCTTGTACTGTGTAATGCAATTTCAAAATAACGACTTACGTATTCACAGTGCTTTTTGTAACAAGATGTGACCTTGCAGCACTACAAATACACAAGTCCATCTCCCCCACTGTGCCAACCAGCATTCGGTTCTGAAATATCTGGTTACACAGGCAGCCATCTGCAGTGAGCACATTAACCTATGGGGGTTTCATGCGGTTCATAAAGTGCATTTCCTAACTATAAGTTTGACTTGCATTTTCTTTTCATTTAAGGTGTATACTTTATTTTATAAGCAGTTACCTAGAGGTGGAAGACTTACAAAATAACTAGACACTACTTGGTTCTTTTTTGTCAAGTCTTTTACCCCGCCCCCACACTCACTGACCCCACCTCTATCGCACCCATGATCACAGTTGTCACACTTTTTTAAAGCAATTCAACCGCTGCATAAGGGTCTAAGGGACTCTTCAAGAGACACTGGGGGCAGGCACTCAACTGAGGACCATATTTCAAAGCTAGATAGTGTCTATCTGTCTTCCTCTTGCACTACCTTCCAAGGAGCTTTTATCAGCTGTATATGGGACCTTCACAGCCAGGGGGTCCCTAGGCCTGTTGCAGCAGCAGTTGCTCTTAAAGCTCTTAATTCTGCATACTCTGAAGTCAGCTGACTCACCTTTGTGGAAATCTCTCAAACCAGGCAGATCTCTTTGTGAGTACCCCCAAACTAATTCCCAGCTGCCTATCAAGTGTGCCTCTTCTACTTTTCCAAGAGGACGTTGACCCTTGCCCCATGGCACTGGAAGGCTCAGGAAATTTTGTGGCCAAATCAAGATGAAAGAGCCATTTCACCCAAATTAAAAACTCTTTTAGATAGTGATCCAATGCATGTACTTCAAAAAGGCCCCATACATCTCTGCTGAACAGTGGCAATTCAAAATTTTCGAACATACTTGACAAGAATTTTCAATTCTTTTAAGGACACAGAGGCGAGGATTATGCTTCTCATTTCTTTACTGATTTCTTTAATTTTCTCAGCTGCCAATAAAAATACAGAAACTAAAAATACTTCATTTCCCATGAGTGCTCTTCATGTCACCTGACCAACCATAGAGAGTAACCCCTATATAAACACTAGTCATGATGACAACTTTCTCTTTCTTTGACAAACAGCAAACAGTTAAGTCCATAAACAGGAACTGGACCATGAAGAACCATCTTGAACGAAGAAGAATCTCCTCAAGCAGCGATAACCTGTAGCCCAACGGGGTCCCTTAAACCAGACTTGGCTCCAATCCAACGCGGTGCCTTTACTTCCAAACAACTTGAAGACCTTCCAAATGCGGAACATCGTGCTCTACTTGAGGTCATCACCTGAAATGCAAAGGATAAGACCGTAACATCGTTCGCCCTCTGACATCTCAGCAATACATCAGGAAGGGAAGGAAAACATAAGAACATAGCTGCAGTATGAAGATACTCAAAAACCATACAATGCAATTTAAAACATGCAATACATGTTTGTGGGTGGGATAATCCTCGCCTCCGTGTCCTTAATAGAATTGAAAATTCTAGTCACGTATGTTCGCAAAATTTGAATTCTATTTCAGGCCCGGAGGCTTCGATTATGCTTGTTTAAAGTTTAGCCACCACTACTGATGCCAGATCCACAATAGGCTTATGGGTAAAAAACGTAAACGTTGTGTCAGATGACCAATCAGCTGCGTTCATAATATACGCTAAGCTGACCCCCATAGAGAAAGCCTTAGAAGCCATAGCTCCACGAGATGAATGTGCTCCAAATTTCAAAACATCGATACCAGCTTTGCCCATGAGCCAGCCTACCCATCTAGACAAGGTAGCTGGGGTCACTGGGCGAAAAGGGTTTTGCAAAGCGATTAACAATTGACCCCTCATGTCTTGATGAAATTCAGCGGTACTCACCTCATAATCTTTGATATAAAGTACTACACAGTTTAGGATTATTAGGAAAAGCCGGGTAGGCTATGGAAGAGGTATTACACTTAGTACGTTTAGTAATTGCAATAGTCTCACCTTCTAGGGGAAACCTACGACCCGCTATATCCAATGCACGGATATTTCATACCCATTTGCAGGATACTAGACAGAGTAGCATAGTCTGTTTAGCAGAAAGCTCTTTTCTTGACAAATACTTATTGGAGGGCCAGGCCTCCAAGAATCTCAAAACAGAGGACACATCCCATAACTCTGAGTATTTGGGACAAGGGGTTTGACCATCTGGATACCCCTGAGCAGCTATGCTCACCTGCTGGTTTGCCATCCACTGACACGTGACCTGCTGAGATGGCGGACCGGACGTTTTTCACTGTTCGATAGGCGAGGCCGGAAGCCGCGATGGAAGCAAGAAAGTTTACAATAAACGAGACATGCGCTGTAGCGGGATCCACTTTCCCTTGAGAACACCAACTACACCATAATTTCTAAGCTGAAGAATATCGCTTGTGTGTGTTGGATGACCATGCTTCGCTGATAAATCTGTCAGCGTCTCGCGAAAGGCCTGGGATCTTCCATCTGTCCCTGAAACCCGCCATGCTTCCAGAAGGAGTTGCCCTGATTCTATCAAATGATGCAGAGTTTTCAGAGGATCCATCAACAGGTACCACCTCTGTGGAAGGAGGATCGGTATTGCACAAAGCATCTCCAGAAGTACTGGGAACCATGCCTACGCTCTCCATAGCGGAGTGATCAGAATCAACTCCGATTAATAACATCTGGTTCGTGCCAGAACCCTGGGAATCATCACAAATGGCGGGAAGGCATAACATAGAGACGACGGCCAGTCCTGTAGAAAGGCATCCGTGGCCAGAGCTTCCAGATCCGGACACCAACTGTAAAATGCTGGAATTTGCCTGTTGAGGCGTGAAGCAAACATGTCTATCTGACAGGGGCCCCAAAGTCGATTCAGCGACTGGAAAATCCATGGATGGAGTTTCCAGTCGCTGAAGTCCCGTAGGTGGCGAGAGTGCCAGTTGGCAATCTCGTTGTTGCAGCCTGGAAGATACTCCGCTACCACCAATATCTTGTTCTGAAGGCAAAAGTGCCAAAAGTGCTTGGCAATCTCCGCTAGAATCCGGGATTTTGTCCCCCCTAGCTTGTTGACATATCGTACTGCTGACACATTGTTCATGCGAAGCTGTATACAACAGTTCGTCTTGCGGCGGGAAAAGACAGCGAATCACAAAGGAGCCCGCCAGAAGCTCTAGGCAATTGATATGCAATGTTAGTTCCTTCTGTGACCATCAGCCGCCCGTGGATATCTGGCCGCAACGGGCTCCCCAACCCCATCAACTGGCGTTGGATTCTATCACTACTTCAGGGGTAGATCTAAAGAGGCCTCGACCATTCCAAGCCTCCATGTGGTCCAGCCACCACAACATCTCCAACCTCACCTCCTATGAAAGATGAATCTGATCTGAGTAACCAAGGCCTTTCTGGAGATGCCGAATCTTGAACCGCTGAAGTGCCCGGTAGTGAAGGGGACCCGGGAAGATAGCTTGAATAGAGGAAGCCAATAACCCTACGATCCGGGCTACAGATCTCAATGACACAATCTGCCAGTGCAAAATCAACCTCAACTCTCTCTTGATAGCCCTGATTTTCTGGGTGGGCAAGAGGAGTTGACAACTCTGGGAGTTGATCAGAAAACCCAAGAACTAGATCGATTGCGATGGAATAAGACCGATTTCTGCGCATTTACAAGAAATCCGAGACACTGCAAAAGATTGATCGTCCATTCTAGATGAGTCATCACAAGCAGAGGATAACATGCCATGATGAGAATGTCCTCCAAGTATATAATCAAACAAACGCCCGTGCTCTCAAAGATTCTGCTACTGGCCTCAGAAGATTCGTGAAGCACCAGGGTGCTGACGAGAGGCCGAAGGGAAGGACTCTGTATTCGTACCAAACTCCCTGCCATTGGAACTGGAGAAAGCTTAGATGAGATTCGTAAATGGGAACAGACAGATACGCATCTTTCAGGTCCAGACGGACCATCCAGTCTCCCTCCTGAAGGAGGTCGCGTAGAAGATGAATACCCTCCATATTGAAATGCGGATATACTACCCATCCATTGAAATCCTTTAGATTTAAAACTAGCCTGGATCCACCCACCCTTCTTCTGCACTAGGAAGCTACTACTGATGAAGCCTTGGGGATGACAATTCGTGACAACTATTGCCCCTTTTTTGTAGGAGTGAATCTATCTCATTGGAAATGAAGACCTGATCTTGTTGTGAATAATACATTTGAAGTGGAGGAGAAACCTGATTGGGGGAATTGTAAATTTCTATCTTGTACCCCTGTACTGTCTCCAAGATCCATGCATCCTGTGAGATCTTTTGCCAGTTGTGAAGAAAAAACTGTATCCTGCCCCCCAACATTACTTCCGTAGCCAAAATCAGTCTCACCTGAAGTTCCGGCATCTTGTTGTCCTCCCTGGTTGCCACCATATCTGCCTTTTCGGAACCTGTTCTTGGCTCGACGAGTCGGATAGAAGGAGGAGGGATTAGTGTAACTGGATTCCTGATATCCTCCTCGATTTTGTTAATACTGACCACATGGGGTGCCTTGGTTGAAACCACGGCTGAACGACCGCCCACGATATCGTCCGGCCCTGCCGAAAACTGGGCAGAAAGCTCTTTTAAGGGATCCCTGCGCTTTGTCTAAACCACTAAAAGTGGCGACAAACCTTGTGAGCTCCTTAAGAAAAGGTTGGCCGAAGAGGAGACCCTGAGCTAAAGGACCCGACTCAGAAGAGGATAGTTCTGCTAATTTTGGGTCGAGCTTCAGAAGAATGGAGCAATGTCATTCGCTAGACATAGCGCAATTTGCGTTCCCCAACTGGCAGATCGCCCTTTGTGCCCATCCAATCAGTTCCTCTGGATCAACCGCCATCGATGACTCCTTGGCACGAAAACCCAGCTCCAAGGTCTTAGTAAGGGGACCCGTCAAATCTAATAGGTTGTCCTGACAAGACCTCCATGCACGATCAATACCTTTTTTAGGGTCCTTAGAATATTTCTTAAGGTAGTTGAGCATAGAGTGATCCACCTCTGGCGTTTCCGCCACTTTGTCAGCTAAGTCGGGCTGAGGGCATTCTGAACGAAGACGCGCTCTCACATCCTTATCAAATGCCTGTCTAAGGTGAGACTGAACATAGTCAGCGGCTTCAGGAAGTGGGAGCCAAGCGGAGGAATTAGAGTGAACAATCTCCGTTGTATCAAAGGTGGGGAGTCTAGGATGAGAAGGCGCGTCAACATAACGCTCCTTCCTCAATTTCTTGGCAGGCTTAGGGGATTCTTCCTGCTCAGAAGCCGGGTCTGAGGAAAATTCATCGTCATCCCTTTGAGGTGACTGCAAAATAGGTGCCTCCTTAAAGGACGTACCATAGTCATGTTCCTTAGACATCACCTTGGCCAGCCTGGCAAAGTCCGCCGCATGGGAATTCTTAGACCACTGGCGATAGGAATGACTGTCACAGCTGGGAAGCCAGCCCTGTTGAAAGGGTGTAAGTACATGAATGGCGCTTCAGAGGTTCAATGACCCTGACCAGAGCCTTATTGAATGTTGAACCCCTGCATCCAGCGCTTCAACAAGCTCCTGTTCCATTGACCCAGAGGGTTCCTCATCAACATATTCCTCCTCAAAATAAAAGTCAGACATAATATCACAATAAAGTGACACACTTTCCCACAAGAGGACTGCCCGTAACACACAATGAGGGCCAAGTTGCGCAGACAATATCTGCTAACAATTGTAACACAATACAATGAGGGCGAGTAGAGAACACCCCAGGCAAGCCAATGCACAGAAGTGAAAACAGAATGTATAAACTGTTTGTCCAAAATGACAAAATGTGGAGGGAGAGCTTGCCAAAGTCAACTCTAGGCAAAGCCTATGCAACAATTATCCAGCCCCACTCAACCAAAAAGATAGGGTGTCGCCAGGAGCCTGGAACGAGCTATGGGAACAAGAGCAGTTAAAACGCTGCTCCTGTGCTTGTTTAAACCCACAAACTACGTTGAACAAATGGGTAAAATGGCCACCACGTATGCGCGATACCGGCCGTTCGTAAAACCAGAAAGAGGACTATGCGTCTAAAAGACGCGTGTCCTCGCTCCCTTAATCTCCCACTCCACTGATGAAAGACGCGGGCACCCAGCGCCCGATCGGGGGAGGTTGAAAAGCTCCCAAACACACGCGCAGCACAAGCGGAGAGGAAAGGCAAAAACAGACAACCGCGTCTAGCGGTAAAACAGTGCAACTAATGCAAGAGTGGCATACGAAAACAAAGAACAGGCAAAGAACGCTTACAAATGTCAACAAGGTACTAAATGCAACCGCAAATAAGCGGAAATACAAGTCAACAAAAAGAAGCGGTACAAGCCATCAAGGGATAATTAAACATGCAACAAGCTATACAATCGAGCAGAGAAATGTGAAGAGAAAGTAAGGCACTTAACTGGTTGCGGAGCAGCAAAGAAAGAGGAAGTTGTCATCATGACTAGTGTTTATATAGGGGTTACTCTCTATGGTTCGTAGGGTGACATGGAGAGTACTCATGGGAAATTAGGTATTTTTAGTTTCTGTATTATTATCGGCTGCTGAGAAAATTATCAGTAAAGAAATTAGAAGCATAATCGGAGCGTGCAGTCCTGACATAGAATTCTGATCGCAACTTGTTTACAGTCGGCATGCGTGCTCCATGGAATTTAATTCCTCTGTTGTACTGGGAAACTTAAGAGCCTGGAAGGTCATTGGACACAGTAGGCCAACGTGGATTCTCTAATTGTATTCTTCTCCTCAGCCAAGACGTGAAGGTAAACATGTAATATGCGCAAAGTAAAAACAATTTGACTTCAAAGAATCTTATAAATATAATTGAAGGAAATTATAAAAAATGGATTTCAATTAGGAGTTTTACCTAAATTCTATAAACCCATTCATGCTCAAGCCTCATATCTGTTGTCGTGTGGAATTGTTCACCAACACTTTGCAATTGCAGCCCCATGGTCCTTTTCTCATGAACACCTTGGTGAATTTACAGAGGGTCCATGTCGGAGACAGATGCCGTCACAGGCAAGCCCACGTCTTATGGCAGTCCCTTAACACTTCCAACAGGATTCCTTGGACTCCATGTCCCCTAACGTGATTGGCAACCTGTCTGCCTGGGACACCAGCTCTGGATCACAGAAGTCTTTCTCTAATACGCTGCAGTGTGTTTCCTGGGCACGGATCAGTAAGAAAATCTTTGAGCACTGACCTGAGGTTTCTGTCCCCATGCTTGTACCCCAGTTTAAGACAGCTTGTGGTTGCCACAGATGCAGTTCTGGGTCTGGCTTAAGGATGTCCATGCCATTTTATCTATTTTTCCTAGACTGGTCAAGCCACAATCCTTGTCATTTAGTGTGAGAAGGAAGGAGTGGAGGGGCTGAAAGTTCCTTTTCAGTGAAACCCAAAACGAAGGCACAAAGGAGGTAGAGGCCTGGTTAGTCAGTTACCTCTCAACCTCGGTGGGAAAAATCCCCTGGGGGAGGAAAGAAGCCGGAAGAAGGCAGAGATTAAACATACTTCAAAGGAACTCTCTGTCTTCTGTTCTCCCACTCCATACAGTTTAGTTTACTTCAGAGGCTTTCATGAATACTTTAGAGGAAACCTGCAATTTATTTTGCATTCTGGTAGTGCCGCTCTCTTCTCTTTCTGTACACTGTCTGCACGCAGGAGATCCAAAATGGATGCGGGGTGCTAACAGTCAGCCATTGCACATTTGCTCAACGCTCATCCTGCTACACATACACAGTACAAGCATGCATGCCACTGCAGGGGACCAAGAAACATTTGGAGCTTCCTCCTTTTCTTGGTCCTTAATTGTAATATGCTTCCCCCCCACCCCCACCCTTCGGTCGAAAACACAAGAACCCTTCCTTTATCTCTTGGTTCTCAAGATTGGTTTAATTAGGCACTCCCCTGTTGGAAGTAGCTTGTTGTTTTGGCTGGGATCAGTCAGTGGCTGGAAGCACTTTTGGGTGGGTGGCCACAATGTCTGGGGATCCCGTAAGCATGTTTCCCTCTTCCCACCAGGAAGAATAGTACTCTTGCTGGAGCAGAGTTTTCTGTTGAAAATCTATTGGGTTTTTAAGCTCTGGTTTGTCTATATGTCAAAAATTAAAAATATTAATTTGTAACGTTAATCATTTGTTTTGTGTGAAAATTCTAATTAACCAATACGAACTAACAAGAGAAAACTACACGTGGGGATGCATACGTGTTGCTTATTAATAATGTGCAGGTTTTATTAAATGAATGTTGCTAAGTGTTGTTTGTTTTAAAGCATAAAACGCTTTTGAAATAACGTGTACTAATGCTTAAATGTGTTGCAAAGGCTAGATAATTACATACACATAAGGGTATTAGTGGGGTTAACACTGTTTAATCACTATGCTGTGGTAACGTTGTTTTTGTCTCTTTTAATTAAGATGGTCTGTTTTGGCCTATCGTAAAATGGCTGTCGTTTAAAGCCTACATTCGAGTGCTGAGATTTTGATGAGAAGGCCTTGCTGAACATGGTCGAGAGTCACCTGACCACAGCCTTCGCCTGGTTTAAAGTTTTCCGTGAGGACAGCAGTTCTGGGCGTTAGTCCAAAGTCTTTGGGCAAGGATAAAGTACAATGAACATTGTCAAGCTTGTGGTGACTCTGCTAGAGATATCAAGGAAGAGCGGCTTTCGAAAGAAACATTTGTAAATTTGAGTTCCTTCTTCCGTTTTTATTTTTGTGATTTTTTCTGAGCGGAGATTTTCCAAATGTAGCAATGCTACATCCTTTCCTGCTCGCTCTGCTCAGCGGCTCAACGGAAATCAAGAACATTTTATGTTGCTATTATTTTGTAATTTTGATTATAAATATACTAGACTGGAGAGGGTTCGTGGTCATTGCATTTGGATTTCTGAGGCCACCTCTTTCCGAACTTGCGTTGGTGAGGATCGATGCTGTGAGGACGGCGACTTGAGAGATTTCTACTAAGAGACCTGTCCTGACTCACTTATGACATTTAGCTAGAATAGGTAACTATGAGAATAATGATTTTATTTTGATTGCCTTTCTAATTGAACTAATTTTAGATAAAGAATCATAATTTTAAAATACAGTGTTGGTGATTATTTCTTGTCAATTATTGAGTACACTATGGTGATTATTGTTGTTTAAATCATGACTCAAGACAGTGTCAATTAGGTCTTATCGACCTGGTTGTAGATGCAGGGTGTTTAGGAGTTTCCTCTCTCATGGTTGGTACTTATAGAGTAAAGTGAGTGTATGTTAGTGAAATGGGCCCAAGAGTATGGTGAGTGTATGTGCGTGTATCTGTGAAATTACTCTATCCGTGGAAGTAGGGAGAATTTATATGCCCTAATCTGCACCAATTTCCTGGTAGCAGAATTTGATGGTTATTGATGATTGTCTTGATCTGATTAGATTGCTTGTATATTGGCTTTTCGATTTATTGATTATTGATTGATGTTGGTATATGTACTAATACTATATGTTGGAGTCGTCGTGTTGAGTTTTATGTAGTGCTTCTGGAATTTGGGAGCTGGTAGCAGTTCCGTAGTAGGGCAGAGGGAAGTATATGCTGCTCTCGGGAAAGACGGGATTGTTGGAATTACCTGTACGTATGCAGGAAAAACATGTGACAATTGAAGTTGCGCGTCACATTGTCTGAGCTCGGAATCAGTGACATTGTCGTGTGTTACTATTAGGGATATATTTCTAGTATAAAAGGAGTGTGTATGATAGCGAAGGTTATCTGTGAAACTCTAGTCTTAAGTCCCAGGGATCCGTAAGGTTTGCCGTTAAAGCTTATCACGGGAGGAGTAATAGGTATTCTCTGAGCTTGTCTGAAGGACTGAGCAGAGGTAAATAAATGCTGCTTGGTTAACGTGTGTTATAATTCTGTAGTGGGACAGACTGTTCGCTGTTCTCGGGAAAAGCAGGATTCTGTGTGCATGTACTACATTTTCTTGTATGAAAGTGCGTGAATGTATGAGCATTTAGTTGATTGTAAAACTCTTTGGAGCAGTCCTAGAGGAAGCAGTTACTGGATGCATGTTAGAAGGGCAGAGTAGAAGAATGTGCTACTGTGTCAACGAGAGTAATAATTCCGTAGTGGAACAGAAGTGAGTGCTGTTTCAGGGAAGAGACGGGATTCTTGTGAAAAAGATTTTCTTTACTATTCTGTGGTTAGCGAAGCAGACAATGGAGATGTTTATATGTTGTAACTAATAGATATTGTAAAATTTTGACACGAAGTCTACTGAGAAGATTTTTGTAAAGGAGGGGTAGACGAGTGACAGGAGACAGGAGCAGGAACGACTGCAGCGACTGCTGACGTAAAACAGACCGCGCTCTGATTGGATAGTGAATCAAAATAGTGCTCGCGCTGGGATTGGTATGTTGGTGTGAGCCGCGCAAGGATTGGAAAGAGTCACCTTATACTCTTGTGACGTAGACGCTCCAGGATTGGTGCGTTGGTGTGAGTCGCGCTGTTATTGGATTAAAATATCGTACTGTACAGTTGTATTACGGAAGGGATTAGAAAGTTTTGGTAAACGCAGAAATGTATTACCAAGAAGAGAAAAAGAAGAAATCCTTGTTCGGAAAAATAAAGAAATGGTTTGACAAGGATAAAGATGTTAAAACAAGAGAAGGTGAATTGTTACCTCCAACGAAAACGCATGCATCCTTTATGGTTGCGAGATATGGGTATCATACCTGTATATGGTTGGAGAATTGGGCTAGATATACTAAGGAAGATGGTGTCTTAGCTTTCCCAGAACATGGTTCATTTAATTTGGCCGTGTTGAGAAATTTGCGAGAGAAAATGATGAGCCTAGAGCCTAGACCAAGGCCGACACAGTTTGAGGCTTTAGTGGAATGGGAAGAGGAAGTACATGAGCGAGAAAAGCAGAGGTCTGGAGGAAATTATAGGTACATGTTTGGGAGGAAACATGATCGTGAAACTCATCATGACCGAGTGAGGAGATGGCGAGATGCTAGTATGTCAGAGGGATTATATCCTATGAGAACAGTTGACGAGAAGGAAGAAAGAAAGGGTACGGAGAGAGTTCCTGAGGCCGAAGTGAGAAGATATGGAGTTAGCGATTATGAGGATGAGGTCTTGAATGACATGATTTACAAGAGACCACCTCCATATAGACCAGAACCAGAAGAGAGCACACCAGTTGTTTCTCCGATAAGAGATACATTGCGTATCATTGAGACAGAAGTTGTGACACCTGAATTAAGAAGTGGTAACCCTTTTAGAGAAAAAGAGGGAGAGAAAAGATGTGGTGATGAGAATACGAGAGAATTAGCCAGAACTACATCAGAACTGACTGAAAAGATTAGGGAACTAACGAAGAATCTAGAAGCTGTTACGGTGCCTGTAACTATAAGTCCGGTTATGCCTGTTTTTGATAAACAGAGGATGGGTGAAAATGGTCTGGTGGTTCCATATGTTGTGAATAAGATAACAAGTTTGGCTGGTCCTTCAGGAGATTCAGGAAAAAGGATGGAAAGTAATGATGATTTGAGACAATCCAGACATGACACATGCAGTGGAGGATTAGAGGTACAGTCTAATTCGAGATTGGATACTAGTGATGCTAGTTGTTCAGGGATGCCAATGTTAGAACCACAGAGGGTGTCAGGAAAGGTGGTTCCAGTGAAAAGAACTACTGAAATAACAACTGAAGATTTGAATGAATGGATGAAAGTCCTTCAAAAGAGGGATAAAGATTCCCAGGCAATTGATGTGGCCAAGTTACGCATAGAATTAGAGGAGCTTGTTGTAGGGACAGTTCCTACAGACATTCTAAAAAATCATCATGATGGAGAATTGTTATTCATGTGTAAAAACATTACCTGGAGAGCTAAAAATACACATGACAGGTTAAGAGCAATAGCGAATGAGCAAGGAGTTGACATTGATAAGGTGAAAGCATTGCAGAGGTCTTACAGGATGGATTTTACAGACAAGGATATTGAAAATTTGAATGGTAATGGTAGAACAGGACAGATTAAAGAGATGATCGCCTTATTGCGAAAATGGGGTGACGTAGAAAAATGGAAGGATAGGTGGTATAAGATAAGGGAAGAATCAGTGGACAGGACTTATTCAGCATTTCCTGTGAGAGAAAAAGAGAAAACAGTGGATGCTTATCCTATGAGAGAAATACCCGGAGGAGGATATGTACATGTTCCATGGACCAGACAGGATATTTTATCATTTACGAATGATTTCCCTCGACTGAGAGAAAAGCCCGTCGAGTGGTATAGGCAGGTAGACAGATTTGTGAAATTGTCAAAAGTGCTGTGGATTGACCTGAATAGTCTGTTTGATATAATTGTTCCAGCAGATTTGTGGACTGAGTGTAAAATAGTTGTAAGTTGGCCTACTGAGGAATATCCAAGAGATCCGAGAACAGGAGCACCAGATCCAGAGGTAATGAGGAAGTATGATCAGGTGATTGTATACCTGAAAAGTAAAGTACCTCCAAAAGAGACAGACTGGGTTAAGATAGATCGAACACATCAGGAAGCAAAAGAATCAGTTCATGCCTATTATGAAAGGCTTATACTGGCTTTTAAACAATTCAGTGGGGATGAGCACCTGGGTGACAAAGATTTGAGTCATTTTGTATACAGATTTGTATATGGCCTGAGACCTGAGATTAGTGAGAGAATTCGTGAGCATACAGTGGATTGGCAGAGTAAGAAAATAGATGAGATTCTGAGACATGCAAAATACTTCAGTGATGAAATTGAAGCAAAACAGAGAAAGCTGAAAGAGAAAGCAATGTGGGCACAAGTGAAGGTTGCGGAGAGACAAGAAGCACAGTTGGTGGAACAGGCAAATAATCCAGGGAATAGGCCCAGATATACAGGGAAAGGAAAGGGGAATCTTGAGGAAGCGAAGAGGAAGTTCCCTTGTCACAACTGTGGCCAACTGGGACATTGGAGATCTGAATGTACTAATCCACCATTAGCGAATAACGAGAGTAAACCCTTAAATCAACAGGTGCAGAACGAGGGGAATAATCAACAGCAGCAACAACAGAAGGTTGTGAGACAGCAGAGCCAAGAGCCAAAACCGCCCTTGCCGCAGAATAGAGGGTCACAAAAGTACAATCAGGATTCGGGATTCTACAATGAGGAGCAGGTAAACAAACCAAGGCGTTCTAACCAAGTACAACAGTATTTGTTAAAGAATGAAGGGAGTGAGTCTGAAGGTGATTATTGACGGTGCCGAGGAGAGGAGGAAGAGTGCATACTTGGTGCAACTCTAGAAATAGACCAGGCAGGACCATTTGTAGATGGGAAAATAAATGAAGAAAGTGTTACTTTTTTAGTAGACACAGGTGCGACAAGATCAACTGTCAGGTCAGCAGATATTAGAAATCTTCCTCTCTCGGATGAAGCAATCCAAGTAGTTGGTGTAGCCAATACACAAATCAAGACACGACTTACTGAACCAGTAAGAGTACAAATAGGGAAATTTTCAGACATGCACAGATTTATTGTCTGTGACACTAGTCCAGTGAACCTGTTAGGCAGGGATCTGCTATGTAAGATGAACTGTACAATTTTTTGTACGCCAGATGGAATAGCTTTTGAAACACCAGATGAGGATGTTTTGTACCGAATGACTCTAGATAATAGAGAGAGTGAAATGGTCGGTGCATATGCTGTGTTTAATCCAGAGGATTTGCCTCAAGAGCTGAGAGACACAGTGAAAAAGACAGTTTGGGATTTTACTGGAGAGGATGTGGGATTGATGAATAATGTAGATCCTGTGAAAATTTCAGTGAAAGAGGGAATTACTTATCCTAACATTCCTCAGTACAAAATGACACCAGAAATAATTGAAGGAATAACTCCTATAATTGAGAAAATGATTCAGCAAGGAGTTTTGAGAGAACTACTGAGTAGTCCGTGTAATTCACCAATAATGGGGCTAAAGAAACCTAATGGGAAGTTCAGGATTGTACAGGATTTGAGAAAAGTTAATCAAATTGTGGTGGCATGTTGTCCTATTGTGCCAAATCCGTCAGTGATTTTGTATCAGATTCCACATGATGCTGAGTGGTACACAGTGATTGATTTGTGTCATGCTTTCTTTTCAATTCCATTGCATCATGACAGCCAGCCAATTTTTGCATTTAGGTTTGGCCAGCGTATTTTAGCATGGTGTCGAATCCCACAGGGGTACACAGAGAGTCCATCGATATTCAATCAGTTATTGAAAAAGTCATTGGAGAGTTTGATCATGCCTGAAAGCTCAGTACTAGTGCAGTATATTGATGACCTACTCGTGGCATCAAAGACACGTGAAGCTTGTGAAGTAGATACCATAGCTTTACTGAATCATCTGGCAGATGGAGGGTTAAAGGTATCTCCAGCCAAATTGCAATTTTGCAAGAAAGAGGTGCATTATCTTGGACACAATATTGAAAAGGGTCTGAGAAAAGTGACTGATGACAGGATCAGAATTATCAGAGAAATGAAAGCCCCAAAGACCCAGAGAGAAGTGAGGATGTTTCTGGGGATGGTGGGTTATTGTCGTCAGTGGATAATTAATTTTTCGCTGATAGCAAAGCCACTGACTAAGTTGACAAAAAGTGAGATGAAAGACCCATTGGAACTAGATGGAGAACAAATGGCAGCATTTGAGGAGTTGAAGAGCAGAATGTGTGAAGCCCCTGCTTTAGGTATGCCAGACTATGAAAAAGAGTTTGAGTTGTACTGCAGTGAGAGAAATGGATGTGCACTTTCAGTGTTAATTCAGAAACATGGATTACTGAGAAGGCCTATTGCGTACTTCTCATCGACACTTGACCCTGTAGCTGTGGGTTTACCAGGTTGTCTGAAATCTGTAGCTGCAACATGTAAAAGTCTGGAACAGAGTGAAGGAATCATAATGGGATATCCTGTAAGGGTATTCGTACCTCACAATGTGGCAATTCTTTTGACAAGAAGCAGAACTCAGTATATGTCACATAGTCGGCTGACTAAATATGAGAAAGTCATTCTGGGAGCATCAAATGTGACTCTTGAGAGATGTGTGAATGTGAATCCAGCAACATTATTGCCAGATAATGAAGGTGTGGGAATAAAGACAGAAGATGATCACAATTGTTTGGATGTGTTGGATTACTGTACAAAACCGAGGCCAGACATAAGAGATCTTCCGTTGCCTGAGAGTGATCATGTGCTGTTTGTGGATGGATCATGTCTGAGGAATGATGATGGTGTGCTGAGTGCAGCATATGCAGTGTGCAAAGTTTCAGAAGTTATGGAAGCATCGCCATTGAAAGGAGTGAAATCTGCACAAGTTGCTGAATTGGTGGCATTGACGAAAGCTTGTGAAATTGGGAAAGATCTGAGAGTGACTGTGATGACTGATAGTCAGTATGGATTTGGAGTTGTGCATGAGTTTGGCCAGCTTTGGCTACAGAGAGGTTTCTTGACGTCGAGTGGGACTCCAATAAAGAATGCTGAGGTGATTGGAAAATTGCTTGAGGCGATACAGCTGCCTAAGGAATTAGCGGTTGTAAAATGTGCTGCTCATGGACCAGGAGATGATTTTGTGACAATTGGAAACAGATTTGCAAATGACATTGCACAGTATTGTGCTAATAATAATCACTCGATTAATAGGGAACGAGAAGGGGAAATGTCTTTTTGTTCTGTGATGTTTACTAATGTCCTAGAAACGTGGGATGAGGTGAAACAGTTGCAGGATGAGGCAGGAAAGGAAGAAAAGAAAGACTGGATCAAGGCAGGTTGTGCCCCAAGAGAAACAGATCATGTCTGGATCTATAGAGATGGTAGACCAGTCATGCCTAACTCTATGTTGTCAGCAATGGCAAGGATGTATCATGGCCAGGGACATTTGGGAAGGGATGCGATGATCAGGTCTTTTAAACAGACTTGGTACAATGCAAAGTTCAGGACGATTGCAGAAAGCATTTGTCAAAGATGTTTGATTTGTCAGCAATTTAACACTGGGAAAAAGACAGTGGTGAGTCTAGGAACAATAGGCAGAGAAGGTGGTCCTTTTACCAGAATGCAGATTGATTTCATTGAAATGCCACAAGTGAACAGATTGAGGTATGTTTTAGTGGTAGTCTGTTTGTTCTCAAGATGGGTGGAGGCCTATCCGACTAGGAGAAATGATGGAATAACAGTTGCAAAGTTACTGTTAAGAGAGTTGATTCCTAGGTACGGATTTCCAGTAACGATTGAGTCTGATAGAGGTGGACACTTCTATAATGAGCTCATGAGTTTGATTTGTGAAGCATTGGGCATACAGCAGAAGCTACATTGTGCTTACAGACCAGAGGCTTCTGGTCTTGTGAAGCAGATAAATGGCACAATCAAGAACAGGATTGGTAAGATGTGTTTAGCCACTGGAATGAAATGGCCTGATGTCTTGCCTCTAGTGCTAATGACTATTAGATCTACTCCAGATAGAACTACTGGTTTGAGTCCACATGAAATTTTGATGGGACGTGCAATGAGTCATGCATTTGTACCTGTCAATAAGTTGATGACAATAACTGATGACATGATTCTGGATTACTGTAAAGGCCTGGCTGACGCAGTTCATTCTGTGTTTCACCAGGTTGGAGAAGACGCTACTACCCTTGAGAAGAAGCAAGCTCATGATCTGAGTCCAGGGGACTGGGTGAGGATTAAAGTACACAGAAGAAGAAATTGCTTGGTTCCAAGGTGGGGAAGACCAAGACAAGTCATTCTGACTACGACAACTGCAGTGAAGTGTGCTGGTGTGAAGAACTGGGTGCATGCAAGTCATACTCTGAGAGTTCCAAACCCAAAAGACGGGACTGGTAAAGAGTATTTTGAAGAGTCGGATTCCAGTGATGATGAAGAAACAGAACCAGTAAAGAGAAATCAAAATTCTGGAAGAGCTGAAGGAGAAAGAGAGTCAAGTGATTCTTTCTTTCCAGGAGAGACTTCAAGAGAAACATTGAGAGTTTCAAAAGGGAGATCAGATTCTGTAAGAGAGCCTGAAGTTCGAACAAGCAGTGGAAAAGAAAGAAGAGAAAAGAGCAGTTCCACAGAGACTACTCCTGAATCAGATGAGGAGGTTGAAAATGCACTTGAGATTACACTTGAAGAAGTAAGGTCAGAAGAAGATAGAGAGGGACAGATTGCGGAAGACCCCCGAGGAGGTGTAGGGAATATTCCTGATGAGCTAGGTGAAGGGACAAGTAGACAGCAAGAAGATTGCGTGTTGGAGACCCGAGGAGGGAAAGAAATAGGGAAGTCTCAAACAGTGGTGATAAAGAGTGTGGAGCGAAAGAAAACTGCTGAAGAACAAGAGGCATTTGAAACAGAATCGGATGAGAGTGAAAATGAGAAATCAGAAGGTCGAGTTCTGAGAAAGAGAACTTGGATTGGAGAAAGAAATAATAAAGAAACGAGACCAAAAAAGGTTGTAAGAGGAGATCTTTGGCCTAACAACAGAGTAAAGAAGCTGAGATATAGACTGATAAGAGCAAATACATCGAAAGCTGAACAAGTGAATGAGGTATCGAGTCAAAACGAAGTGAAGAGAAAGGAACAAAAGGAGTCAAGAGAACCGGAGGAGATAAAGAGAATTAGAAGACCCAACCAAAAGTCCAGATCACCGGAATGGTCTTATGTGGCACTGTCTGAAGGAGGAGAAGAAGAAGAAACAGTGAATCGAGACAATCCGGAGGGGATCTTGAGAAAAGTGGTTGAGGAAAAGGAAAGTCTGTTGGAATCTTAAAAGTTATCCTGACTGACATTGGAGAAGAGTCGGATGCACAGGATGTCGTTGATGATCTGATACAATTTGATGTTGCTGAAGAAGGAGTGAAAAGTGATGAATATCCAAGCTGAGTGAACTGAAGAAATCACTTGGTGAAAAGTGAAAAGGAGAAAGTCTGAAATTTAGCTGTCTGAAGTAATCCAGAAATAAAGAATTGCAGTAGTGGAGTAGTAGAGGCTAAGTCAAAAGACACGGTCAAAGTAGTAAAATGGCTAACATAGAGAATAATCAAAGTAGATGTGCCTTTTTGAAAAGATGGTGTAGAATGTGCTGTTGCTGTACTGGATTAATAATGCTACTATGGGGTGTTTTAGCTTTATTAGTTACATTTAGAGTTACAATAGGTACATTTGAGATACATACTGAGAATGAGACTAATGTAGAGAAGAATTCACAAAAAGTAGTTCCAACTAGAATTAGTAATACTTACATGCATAAAGATAGGTCAATTAATGATTTTTCTAGAAATGTTTTTTCAAAATTATTGTATGAATATGTGAAGACAATGGAAGTGAGGGATTGCTACGTATGTATGCAGTTACCTGCATCCGTTTCAGAGGGTGTTACTTATCACCATTTACCAGCTACGTATGGAATTTCATGTAGTGTGTTGAGTAGTGTTTTCTATTTGTTAGGGAAAATAGATTATGAGATGTCTAACAAAGATAATATGTTTGGGCAATTGTCTATGAACAAAAGGCTGAATCCAGCTAAAGAAGCTAACATTTTTGGTGAGATTTTTATTGAGAAAGAAGAATTAACATTAGATTACATTTTTAAGAATAATTTGACTTGTAGTTTGAAAGAAGAGGAGAAGGCTTTCCTAAACATGGTAGAGGAAAGGAGAATGAGCATGTATGAAAAGGCAGGGAAATACAAAGTGAGTGAGACAATTTGGGACATTGAGATGGGGAAAGAATTGAGGAATGGGGCTTTTCCAACGTTAGCTCTAGATGCACCACAGAAGGGTAAACTATGCATTACAAGGAAGAAATCCCAATATGATACATATTTTGTTGGGACTAGTGAGTGTCATGATACATACTTCATTGCGACAGGATGGGGTTTTAAAGGAGGAGAGGATCCAGTTTTCCCAGGAGTGTATTATGTTTGTGGGAACAAGGCTTATTACAGGTTGCCTGACCATTGGTATGGCACGTGTTATGTGGGCCTGGTCTTTCCAAAGATTTTTCATATAGATAGAATAGAAGATGTAGAACATATTAATTTGCTAACACGATTTAAGAGAGAAACTTGGTCCGAAATAGTGGGTGAAATTCTTGGAGCTTTAATTCCAGCAGTGGGAATTTCTTTAAATGCATATGGAATTCGGAAATTGTCAACAGTGGTGGATCGCTTATCGACAAGTACCGCTGGAGGGTTTCTTTTGGTAAATACGGAAATGATTGCCGTACGTGCCATGTCTATGCAAAATCGACTTGCCCTTGATATTTTATTGGCCAAGGAGGGTGGGGTTTGTGGAATGCTGAAAGTTCAGCATTGTTGCACTTACATTCCTGACGAAAGCAAAGACCTAAAGGTCTATATCAAAAATATTACTGATTTGCATGAAGAATTAGTACCACTGGAAGCTGAAAGTATCTGGACCAAAATAGCTAATAAAATAGTTGCTGTTAAGAGTTTTATTGCAAAAATAGGTAGTACTATTATAGGTAAGATATTGTTTCCTTTGACTTGTGTAATTGTTGCTCTATTGATACTAAGATTGGGGTGTTTGTGTTGTAAAAACAGGGGAGGGAAAAAGAAATTAATCAAAAGAAATATTGAAAAGAGAAATAAGAGTTCAAAAAGAGATCCACAAGAAATAGAATTAGAAGAATTGAGGGAGAGTGTTTACTTGGAGACGAAGAGGGATGATGAAAGGGAGTCTGGTGTGTAGTGTTGTGAAAAAGAAAAAGACATTTCCAATTTCTCCTAAAATGGGACTAAATTTGACAAATTTTTTTTTTTTTTGGGTTGTTTATTTGGTGATAATATCACCAAAGGGGGGATTGCTGGAGCAGAGTTTTCTGTTGAAAATCTATTGGGTTTTTAAGCTCTGGTTTGTCTATATGTCAAAAATTAAAAATATTAATTTGTAACGTTAATCATTTGTTTTGTGTGAAAATTCTAATTAACCAATACGAACTAACAAGAGAAAACTACACGTGGGGATGCATACGTGTTGCTTATTAATAATGTGCAGGTTTTATTAAATGAATGTTGCTAAGTGTTGTTTGTTTTAAAGCATAAAACGCTTTTGAAATAACGTGTACTAATGCTTAAATGTGTTGCAAAGGCTAGATAATTACATACACATAAGGGTATTAGTGGGGTTAACACTGTTTAATCAATATGCTGTGGTAACGTTGTTTTTGTCTCTTTTAATTAAGATGGTCTGTTTTGGCCTATCGTAAAATGGCTGTCGTTTAAAGCCTACATTCGAGTGCTGAGATTTTGATGAGAAGGCCTTGCTGAACATGGTCGAGAGTCACCTGACCACAGCCTTCGCCTGGTTTAAAGTTTTCCGTGAGGACAGCAGTTCCGGGCGTTAGTCCAAAGTCTTTGGGCAAGGATAAAGTACAATGAACATTGTCAAGCTTGTGGTGACTCTGCTAGAGATATCAAGGAAGTGCGGCTTTCGAAAGAAACATTTGTAAATTTGAGTTCCTTCTTCCGTTTTTATTTTTGTGATTTTTTCTGAGCGGAGATTTTCCAAATGTAGCAATGCTACATCCTTTCCTGCTCGCTCTGCTCAGCGGCTCAACGGAAATCAAGAACATTTTATGTTGCTATTATTTTGTAATTTTGGTTATAAATATACTAGACTAGAGAGGGTTCGTGGTCATTGCATTTGGATTTCTGAGGCCACTTCTTTCCGAACTTGCGTTGGTGAGGATCGATGCTGTGAGGACGGCGACTTGAGAGATTTCTACTAAGAGACCTGTCCTGACTCACTTATTTAGCTAGAATAGGTAACTATGAGAATAATGATTTTATTTTGATTGCCTTTCTAATTGAACTAATTTTAGATAAAGAATCATAATTTTAAAATACAGTGTTGGTGATTATTTCTTGTCAATTATTGAGTACACTATGGTGATTATTGTTGTTTAAATCATGACTCAAGACAGTGTCAATTAGGTCTTATCGACCTGGTTGTAGATGCAGGGTGTTTAGGAGTTTCCTCTCTCATGGTTGGTACTTATAGAGTAATCTGAGTGTATGTTAGTGAAATGGGCCCAAGAGTATGGTGAGTGTATGTACGTGTATCTGTGAAATTACTCTATCCGTGGAAGTAGGGAGAATTTATATGCCCTAATCTGCACCACTCTAACCACCACCCCCTGGAGGTATCATACAGCCGCGCTCAACACATCACACTTTTCCATGCCCATCTTTGGGGTACGGATTAAATATACTCTAACGACCTGAAATGTTAGGGGAATAAGATCCACTAGCAAATGCAACACAATCTGAGCTCAGTTAGCTAGACAAGGCATGAAGATAGCCTTCTTGCAAGAAACACACCTCAATAAACGAGCACATGGAGAGGTGCACATGGAGAGGCCAGCTGTTTAGCACAACCTACGCCTCGAATGTTAGAGGCCCCCCTATCGTGGTAAGAGCGGGGGCCCCATTTGCAGAGGATGACAGTTGAATAGACTCTGAGAGTCAATTCGATTTGATAAAGGGCTGACTAGATGGTATTCCAATAGTGTTGGCCTGCATCCATGCCCCAAATGCTGAGCAGCCCCCATTTCTAAAACTGCTATCAATTAAATTGGTGTATTGGGCTAACATACCCTGGCTGCTAGGAGAAGACTTTCCCTGAGTAGTAGATACCACACTCGATCGATCACACCTTTTAAGGGAATGGCTACAGGAATGGGCACTGGTGGACATATGGAGAGCACAGATTCCTGGAATGAGAAAATATTCCTAACACCCCACCCCCATGCTTTACATGCAGGCCCGGTTCTAGCGGGTGGGCCACCAGGCCCACCCAAACATGAACCTTGGCCGTCGCAGCGACATCAAGAAGGCCAACAGAATATCGGCACTATAATTTAAAACGTTCCTCTGAACGTATTTTTTCTTCTTCTTCTAGGAGTGTCGTGATTGGCCCTAGGCTCTCTCTCACAGGCACCCCCAATTACGTATCTCTTTTAGAAAGGTGGGATGTGTCCCGCCCACTTGTGCAGGTAGAATAGGGACAAATCCTTTCTTTGCCACCTGGTGACCTTTGGTGCTGTGTGCATAGTTCCTACTTTTCAGCCTGGAGAAAAGGAGTTTGTTTATCCTGATTCACCTTTCCTGACCCCTTCAGCTGCTTATCAGATCGGGCTTTGAGACAGATTTCCAACCGAGCAGGTAAGAGAATGTGTGGCTATTCCGTTTTTTTTTTTAAATCTGCAAAGACCCAGCAAGATACATACTTCATGTATGCTTCGAGAATGTGTACCTATTTGCTAATTTTTTTTAAATCTGTGAGGGCCCAGCAAGACACATACTTTGTGTATACTGTGTATATTTCATATAAATCGTTTGTATCATTTTCATGACTGGTTCTGCCACAAATGCAAGACAACAGTTAAAATGTCCAGATAACTCTGGTGAATAATGATCCTGCTTTAGAGCAATATTTTGTCTGTTTGTAGTTTTGAAATGCAGATAAACTGTAGCTTATGTGGATAGCTCAGTGGGTTACTGCCTTTGTTACAAAGATTCTTGTGTTACTTGCAGTTCAGAAGTTACAGTCCCAACATAGTACACTGACCTATGAACTGCCATCAAAGAGCTGCATACAAACCTGAATGGTGTAATTAGAACTTGTTTTTGTGTGTTGCGATATAGTTAGAATTTCCCCAGTCTTTAATTATTCTAATGTTGCTATAAAGAGTTTGTTTTGGCAGATATACATTTTAATCAGTAAAGCCAACCACCCACCACTGGGGTATGCTTTAAATTCTGTGTTTGTGCTTCTCCAGACCTAACCCGCTTAAAACACTCCTGCCCACCAGTATGGATGACGTGATTCTTACACCTGGTAATCCTCATCGGTTTATGTGACATTCCCTATAGGCTGATTTACATACTTCTATGATTCATTGTCTCTGCATAATGTGTGCGTGATATAAGTACTGTGAAACCCTACACTACGATTAGCGCTATACAACAAATGAAAAGCATATGAGAGAGGGGCTACAGAGAGATGATGGGCACTGTTGAAGGGTGGCAATGAGGGCGTCCAAGGAGATGGTGAATAGGGGGAGAGTCTATGGAGAGATGAGGGGCACTGTTGGATGGTGGCAGTGAGGTAATCCGAGGAGGAGGTCATGGGGGGCTATGCAGAGGTGAGGGACACTGGTCTCCACCTCTAGTGAGGGATTCTGAGGAAAGGGTCATGGGGGAGAGGCTACGGAGAGATGAGGGGCACCGTTGGAGGGTGGCTGTGAGGGCATCTGAGGAGGTCATGAGGGGGAGGGGCTTTGGAGAGATGAGGGGCACTGGTGGAGGGTGGTAGTGAGAGAGTCTGAGGAGGAGGTCATGAGGGAGGGGCTATGGAGTGATGAGGGGCACTGGTGGAGGGTAGCAATGAGAGAATCCGAAAAGGACGTCATGGGGTGGGGGGGTGCTACAGAGAGATGAGGGGCACTGGTGGAGGGTGGTAGTGTGAGAGTCTGAGGAGGAGAGCATGAGGGGGAGAGGCTATGGAGAGATGAAGGGTAAAGTGTGTGCTAATTATATTTATTGTTATATTTATTGTTTTAAGTTTGAGGGGGATTTTACTAATGTTTTTTACCGGGAATTATGAAAAAGGAGCCGGGTGGTGGCTGATATGGGGCTAGGGCCCAAGGGCAGCTGTGGGATAAGTTGCACGAGAGATGGATGGTAGAAAATGGATAATCAGGGCTGGAAGAGAGTGTGCCGCAGAGTCCCAGGTCAGGTGGAGGTATTAATGAAGAGAGATTCTCTCTGAAGGCTGGCAACGAGGGAGTCTGACTAATGCTACTTGCCCGATGCTCCCACCTAAGAAACCTCCTCTTCCCATCAAAGGGACCTTACATGGGATACATTTCAAAAAGAAAAATGAAACGTCTGTGTCATTTTTTAAGAGCAGGGACCACTGCCTGCTCTTAAAAAATATTTTCACATCCTTTCACAAAGGGAAGGGGCTCCCCTGGTGACCCCTCCCTCTTTCCGAGTGGCTTACCACCTACTTGCAGTAGGTGGTAAACTGTGAGTGTTTTGCAATTTTAATTGCAGTCGCAAAACAACGATACATACAAATGCGGCTCGCAATTAGGAAGGGGCGCCCCTTCCTAATACCGTCTTGCACAATAGCGTTTGTACATGCGAGCAGGGCAGGGGAGGAGTGGTGTGCCCACTCCTGAGTGTGCAAAGACTGTTGGGCCACATAAGCCCCTGGCTGGGCGGCATCCTGACCAATCACAGCGCTGCATGCAGTGTTGTGATTGGCCTAGGGAAGGGAGCCTGGCTGCCTGCTTCCTGTTTTTTAAAAATTTATATTATTAATTTAAACACCCCCCCCCACTCAACCTCCGCGCGCGACCCCCTGCCCAACCCACCACTCCTCTCCCCCCACCCCCTCCCGCGAGTTGCAACTGCCGCAGTGGCCCACCCGAATTCACCCTTGGCCCACCCAAATAAAAATTCCTGGAGCTGGGCCTGTTTCATGTCAGACTTGATTAAATAATATTCTCAACTGTACTACAGACATAAATACTCCACCCCATTTACCTTGGGAAGACACTTTCCTATCATATTCCCTTGGAGCTGAGTGGCAACTGGGGCACAGATCTGTTCCTGATTCCCACCTGGCAGTTACAACCAGTGTGGCTTGAAGATGGGGCCTTTAAAAGGACACTGAGCGTAGCCATCATCATTTACTTTCATCACAATACCGTGCTCCGCTTCACCAAAGGCTTAGAATAGGAAGCTTTTAAAACAGTGGGTAGGGGCGTTTGCAGTTGTACGACTATAGGTGCCCGTTAAACACTCACAGATAAATTAACTGGTTGGAGTCCTTCTTAGGGGGCGCTAGAAAACAATATCATAACCAATCCTGATGTAGCCATTAGTATAAACACAGAAAAAAAAATTAATATTGAGAAAAGTCGATGTCAATATGAAGAATGATACATTTATGTATAAAAACGAGATCATTTCTTTATTTTTTTATTTGCTCGTTGTGAACTCCACGTCAACCCCACTCCGAAATATGTAGTCAGGCAGGCTCTGAGACCCAGTTCAAAGGTCACTGATAGAAATGTCACAGGTGGAGCAACACGTAGCCGACGAACACACGAACACACTAATAGGAAATCCCAGATCAATCCCATAGATAGGTGCAGTGGCAATGTTGAAGCAACGTTTTGGTGAACCAGCCAAGAGCTGATTGGTATCTAGAACCCGACTGCAGCCAAAGGAAGGAGACCCCACCAAGACGGATTCACATTTGAGCTTCAAGGAAGGCGTGCAGGCGCCACAATTGACTGGAAGTTCTACTGAATCCGCAGGACGGGGGGCCACCCTGAAGCAGGTATCACAGAGGGTAAGAGACTACATCAAGAACATTAGTAAAGCATTTATTAGCATATGGCAAGATAGAGAGAAGCATAAAGAAGATAACCTGAGCACCCTGCCACTGACAGAAATCTGGCATATTACCTATTTTTATATGTCCTAGCTGAGTAGTTGTAAATCATCCTCAGAGGTGATCCAGCCGAAGTCACCTATTTTTCGATAGTCGGCAGGCCAGTAAAAGTGAAGAATTATTGTATAGCCCTTTAAGGCTCCCAGAACAATATTTTGTGATAAAGCTATTCTGTCTGGGAGGAGTTGGCAACTCAATCTTATTTTTTAGTCTAAAAGGGTTTCTCAGTGCCACCTATTTCTTAACACTGTTGGTATCTGAAAGGAGTGAGAGGTGTTGGGCGCTTTGGCCGCTGGGCATGATACAGATGGGACGCTTGGGCCCTGAGTGTGATACTGGGTGCAATTTGGACATTTAGGGGAAAAGGTTTGGATCTGGGGAACTAGGTGTAACTTGTGTGTGGCCAAGAGGGGCCTGTGTTCTCGAGTTATTCCCTTTTTCCCACAAACTATTTCTATTACCTTTGTCCAGAAGCTGATATTGGCAGACTATCAGGTTCACTTAGTTCCATGTACCTCACAGAGCCTCCCCTGTCACAGGATAGCATGCGCTAGGAGCGGGCTAAGAGATTTTGACGAAGTCATAATTATTTCTGTCAGTTTTTGTTGAGATTGGTGTAATGTATAAGTGATGCCATGGTGCTGTTAATTATTGCAAATTATATGGTGTACAAAAGCTGATCATAAAGTGTCCTAAATGTTGTATTTTGTTTTCGTCAATGTCTCAATGCTTCATATGGTGGTACTGCTATTTCTCACAAACTGTATTGGACCCCAAAAGTCGATATCGTTCAGATACTGTTTTTGTTGACAATTGCACTTTTTACCTATGTTGCAACCCTTTACATGCATTGTTATTTGCGTTGATGAAATGTTTATATTCAATTGTCTGATGCATCTGTAGATAGCACGGAGCTCGTATAATGTAATCAACATTGTACATCACATACATTTCTCCCCACGATTAGATCAAAACAAAGATTCTCCCCAAAAAAGGAGCTAATCGTACTTTACCCAGTGAAACTACCAGTCTTATCATGGATTCACTATTAAAACACATGCAAACCAGTTTCCCCACACAGGCTAAAAAATGTAATATGTTTTGCCAAGAATGACATGCACACACGAAGGCACACACTTTTCCCTGGCCAATGGAGGGAACTTTTGACACTAACCATTTGAACATATGAGAACACACATACAAACCAAGTACACATGTCAAAAGAAAGACAGCAGAGAGAGGCATTATTAGAACTATGGGCCATCATCAAGGAGGCCCAGATTGATAATCCTACATTGCAAATAGCAAGCAAGGCGCCAGCACCTCCTTCACCATATGTAGGTAGGGAGGTGCTCACACCAGTTCCCCCAGCATTAGGCTATTCCAATCCACCAATAGCAGGAGCCAGCAGGCCCCCCACTGAACGATGAACGGTTAGGCCCAAGCATGAGAAACTAACAGGCCAGCATGCCTGGACAATTCCAGCGCAACCAATGTCCAGTGGAAAGGCTTCCAGAAGCTTGACGTCCTGTATGTCGAGTCCTACACATAGAACCCCAGCAGCATGGAGAACATGCACACTCGCTGGTTCAGGCAAACATACACGAGTGGCAGGCAGATTTGTGGCAGTCCTAGACAGTGAGGTGAGTAAGGTAGCCCCGCGCCCCCCGGAACCGATTATAAGGGTGAGGCTACAGGATTTGCTCAGGTAGCCGAGGAAACAACAGAGAGAGGATTTGAGGGCGAAGCCCAACCAAAAAGAATAGCACATAGCTCAGAGTGAAGGAGGCAACCTAGACGGATGAGAAAGAAAGGCACAAGCTATGGAGAGCGTGAGAGAAAGAGCTTGTACCTAGGAAGCCTAGCAAGTAAACAGAGCAGCGCACACCTCAATAAGCGGGGTAGGTACAGAGCACCGATAGAGGAAGAATCAGAGGTAGAATTAGATGAGGCTTCTGGCAGGGACCTGAGCCTCACCAACCCTTCGACCTAGGAGAGGGGCTGACCGGGAAATAAGAGACCACAGCAGCCTGTTACTGGCTCAACCAAGACTCAGGAAAAATAAGATGGCACCTTTGCGCATGCATGAGGGGAGCAGCAACAAGGATGTATGCTGCTCCACCCGAACGCCTGGAAAGGCTACTCTAACCCAAAGGGAGATAGTAGCAAAAGAGAGGAAGGCGAGATCTTTGTGCGCCCATTCTGCCACCCGCTAGCCTGCTGGGCCGAGGAAAGAGACTAGTACGATAGACCTTGGTCGGAGGATGGATCCTTCGAACCAGAGGCCATAGTTATAGCAGAAGATTACACCCGACATGGGGAAGGAGATCCCAAGTGGAACTTCCCCTACATGCAGGAATGCCTAAAAAGATGAGAACGTCATATCAGAGAGAAACCTGTAGAGCTACCTAAGAATGTACCTGTTACTACAGAAGGGCACCATTGCTGGATGGAGTGAGGAAATGGATCCTATGCTCTGAGAAGAACCCAGCAGGAATAAACCTAGCGATAAGCAATACCAAAAATCTGCTAAGTAGTCTTATCGGCAAGTAGACTAAAGCTATGTTCGCCCAACCTCGCATCCCAGCAATTACCCTAACAGACACGGAGCATGAAGGGCCACATTCAATTCATGCAGGCATCGATATGGACATCCCTGAGTGATATGTTCACTGACTGCCCAGATGTATGAGGGTTAATGGCAGAGACTATGAAGCCAGGGGAGAGTATAACCGATTTTCTGGATAGAATGAGGGAACGATGAGGACAAGAGAGAGGCCAACCGTGGACTGATACGGGCCCACAAGTTGCACTCTTTTACAATATACTCAAAAAGGGACCGCCCACTGAGATACAAAGTGGACTGGACAGCGTGGTTGGGTTAGACACCAAACCCCTGTGGGAGATACATGCCCAAATATTACATTACTACAAAAAGAAGAAAGAAAAGGATAGAGAAGAACAAGAGCAAGCCCAGAGAGTCACTGCTAAATTGATCCAACACAAATTTAAAAAAGACCGCCCTTGAGGGGGCAATGTTGGCCGTGAGCGTGCAAATGGCACCAGTCTTAAAGGGAGCCCCATTGCAAAATCCCAGAGGGTCTCAACTTAGCTATGGCAGTAACCAGACCTTAGGGAATGCTACTACTGCTACAGGATGGGCCACCTGGGAGACAGATGCCAGCTAAAAGCACACCACGATAGAGATCGATGGGCCAAAGCCAGCCACCACAAACCTCACAAACGTTCATCCACAAAGCCGAGCATAGGGAAACCCTAATGCACCTTACATTTAGCCACAGGGAGGTCCGTCAGCCGTAGCAGGGATTAGGTAGCTGAATAAACACGTGGCAGCAGCAACCACAGACAGAGAACTTAGCCCAACAAGGACTGGGCCAACTGTCTGGGGAGGTAATGCCTTCACACAAACACAGAGTCCAAATGTGCAGTAAGATAAACCTCCAGAATAAATAGCACCCTTTCAACACCTTCTCCAAAAATGTACCAAGTCAAAAGAAGGATCAATGAGACAACATTGGGAATACAAACTTTTACTTATCATTAGGGATTCAGGGCTGTTGTATGTGTTCTGATGACCGAGTATTCTTCCAAAAATTTGCCATCCAGAGCATCAGCGGTAGCCAAGGCCTCACTCTGCTGCTGAACCCCCAGGGCGGGGTTTTCTGGCCACATACCAGGGCAGTCTGACGAGGGGGTGAGGCAAATCCCTGATGAAGTACTTAAAAAACAGGCCCCAAGGTCTGCGCCCAAAGTCAATGTGGACGGGTTCCAATTATCTAATCGAAAGGTCCCCGTTCTTGGGCATTTGGCCCGGGCCTCGTGTTTCTTTCATGCCGTGTAGCCCCAAAAGTGCCTCCAGAAACTAGAGGTCTCAATCCAATGGAGGCCCCCTTTCAGTTCTAAAACTAAGCTCTCCTCCAGTGGCGGGAACCCTAGAACCAGTGGTGAGAACCTTCGAGTCAGTCGTGCGATACGCGGGAGTAGCCAGCCATCCCAGAATTACTAAAACAGTCTTGGTTTATCATCATCACTAGGCAGACTTCGGCAAACGTTTCTGGTCTTAGCCCCAGGCTCTTTGTGTTCTTATGTTACCAGCAATGTTTTCTTTCTCTTTTTCTCAAGTTTTCCAAATTTCCAAAGTCTGACTACTGTAACATACCCCTCCAAAATAGCAACAGAAGCATGCCCTCTCATTAAAAGTCCCTATCAAAAAGCCAGGAACAGCTGGTCCAAATGCTCTGAAAGAAAGCAGGACATGTTCCAAGGGAGAGGGTGGATCCCCAGTGTCCACCGCAGCTCCACATGAGAGTAGAATGATGAATGCACTCATCCCCAAATCAGGCCTACTAACTAACCAATGCACCAGGCCTTATGCACCATCTGGAAAAAAGCAGTAGGCCCGACCTCGGACACTACAAGACGTCAAAATCAGGGGCACATGGGGGCCATGGAACCCCACCGCCTCATGACAAATAGGGTAGCAAATCACGCGAGAACTATGGAGACACCTAAAAACGAACAAAAGAAGTCCAAAGTCAGCCAAGAATAAGTCTCTAGAGAAATGAGATATCTGGTGCCACAAGGGAGGGGCGCATTGTGCACTGTATACTTAACAGCAACATGCCTCCTTGCACAGTCCTGCGTATGTGTAGGTTGAAAGACGCAGCCCACATCGATGGCGCCCCGATGCACACATAAGGAGAGACATGTTATTCAAAAGCTGGAGGTTGCCATAGAACCCTAGCAAAAAACTCATGTGATCCATCCCTATGATCACAAGACCACTCCATAAAATCTTTCCACTAATTACCCAGTTAGGTATGAAGGGGGAGGGAATCTCAGTGGCTCATAAAAGAGATTAATTTTTTGACTACCAATAAGCCACCTTTAATATTTTAACTATCAAAAAGAAACCACGACCCGGGCCACCTTCCAGTGCCTCACTAAAATTGCATAAATGGAGTGTGGAGAACACACTCCTAATGGATTTACAGGAACCCTGGGAAAATCATTGACTACAGCACATGTAATGTTTCTGAATTACCACAATGAACCAAATTGTTATCCAACAGGTCTACAACAGAACCTCCAAGTGCACCACCTCTCAGTTGCCACATTAACACCCCAGTATGGATCCAAAGTATACGGATCAAGATTACAAACTTACACTGCAAAAATTTTGTTTTAACTGGTAAAAGAGAAACCCCAGTCACCAGAGGATCACAGACACCTCCCCTAGATCCATACCAAGTCCGGCAATGTTCAATAACAAGTAATGTATTATTTCACTTCTTTCTACCCTCTGTCAATTTTGAGCCCTGCCACACCTATTAATTGCTAAAGAACTGCCTGGGCAAGTGAAGTCCATTCAAAGACTGTCACTATGCTTGCGCAGGGATCGCTCCCATGGCGCTTACAATTATACCAAACCATACTCTAACATCCCACTGGTACTACACAGTGCCCTCTTGCATAACGTGGTATCAGCACATGACCGCAGTGGGCTCCCAGACATCAGTCAGGTCATGTTACTTCTGTTCATTGATACCGCATGCAGTAGGTGCAGACAGACATTAGTAATCCCAAGATGTAGCCCATGAAAAAGCAAAATGCCTTCTCCACTAATACCTATGCAGAATTAGGTCCAAAATCAACACCAACAAGGTAGAACCCAGCAGACTAGTAGTGAATCTGACCCAATACGAAACCAGCCCAATGGCTCTACACCTTTTCACCGAGCCTAGCAATATCCAAACTGAGCTAGAAAGGATGCACAGAAAGAGCGCCTTAGAGGAGGATACTGTCTGGCCCTGAGACTTCCCAGACAGATTCGTGGAGGTAGCGAAACCCCCAACTCAATGCAAAAACACCTCCGCTCCTGCTTTCATTTGTGGTCCAAGGGTGGCCCTTACTGTACCTGGAGTAGTCTTCTTTAACAACAAGTGAACCCTCGACATGGAGTTCCTGTGTAGGGGCGTCCAGCTCGGTGATACAAAGGGAAATGAGGGGGATTTGGTGCACGTCAGTTTTAGTGATGGCATTGAGCCCGTGGTAGTCCACACAGAACCGTAGTTCAGGTGTGGCACCAGGTGCAGCAGACTTTGGGACCAAGACCACTGTGCTGGCCCAAAGACTGTTGGAGGGCTCTATCACCCCTAATGCTAGCATCTTGGAAACCTCTTCTTTTATGCTGGCTTTGACCTTGTCAGTCAACCTGTACTTTTTGTGTTTTACAGGTAGACTATCCCCAGTATCCACATAGTGGGTACATCAATGGGTGACTCCTGGAGTCAAGGAAAACAGAGAGCCAAACTTTCCCAGCAACAGTCACTCTGCAGTTCAAGGGTCAGTGTGAGTGAGAGGTTAGTCAATTTAGACCTCTCAAAGTGTGGCTTGAGGTGGTTCACATGTAGGACCCTCAAAGGGTTCCTGAGAGACTGTAAGTACACCATGTAGGTGATATCACTCTTGCGCTCTACCACCTCAAAAGTCCCAGTCCAATTGTCCTGTAGAGTGTGCTGCTCCACTGGGGGCCATGACCCACACTTTCTTGCCAGGCTAAAACTCAACAAGAGTGGCATTCTGGTCATACCAACGTTTCATATTCTCATGACTGGCTTCTAGGTTCACCTGAGCAAGTTTCCTGAAGTGTGCAGTCTGGTTTCTAAAGGCCAGCATGTAGCTAAATACATCCTGGGGAGGCTTACTGGGAGCTTCCCACGGTCCTTTCACCAGACTAAGAGGGTGTCTGTCTAGCAGTTCAAAAGGGCTAAACCTTTTGCGGTATCCCCCTGTAAGCAATAAAAGGCATGACAAGAGGACGTCCCATTTATGCCTCATGGAGTCTGTCAGACCCTTAAACATGCCCTTCAGGGTACGATTGAACCTTTTAACCAGCCCACCCCCTTGTGGGTGGTAAAGACTGATGACTTATAGGTCACCCACACTGCTCCCACAGAGACTTCATATATGTGTATATATGAAGTTGGGACCCCAGTCGGACACCACTGCCTTGGGGATCCCCAGGTGGGAATAGATCCCCATCAATGCCCAGTCCACCACAGGCGTCTGCATTGTTCGCAGAGGGATAGCCTCCGGGTACCGGATCGCGTGGTCCACCAGGCCAAACCTGTTACTCATAGCTGGCTTGGGGTCCAGAGGCCCCACATTGTCCATGCCCACACCCACTCAAAAGGGGTGCTCAACACAGCGAAAGGCTGGAGCAAAGCCTTACATCCCCCTCCACTCTTGCTGCTTGCCCGGCAAGTTTGGCTAGACCTGCAATGTGCATCAGAGTGCCATTGCATTTTGGGCCAAAAGAAGTGGGTGACAAGCCTTTTAAAGGTCTTGTCTTGTCCTGCACCAAATGTGGAAGTACTTTTGATTGTGGTAAACTTATTCTCAGTAGAGTGATGGAACTAAGGCAACATTTGTGCCATCAATTGCTCCAACAACATGTGGTAGGCGACCCAAATCTCCATTCATCATCAAATGTACTTTATTCGGTTACAATACATAACCATAAAAGTGTACATGTATACAAGAAACCACCCAATTAAAATACAGCATTAAAACACAATTAAGCATAAGTGATTATTGTTTAAAATTGTTTAATACAACACCAAGATATGTTGATTTCTTGGCGATATAGGCAAAATTTGGTATAAAAAGCGAATAAAACAGAATTTCATCAAAACTTGTTGTAAAAAAAGTGGTGGACGAACAAAAACCTCAAGGGTCCGCCATGTAAGTCCCAATCACTCCTATTGGATTCTCCAAAGATGACATAAAGTGCTATATAACTAGAAATCGTCTTGGGGTTTATAACATTTAAAAGATATTTAAAAATATTAACCGCAGCAATTGAAGGTCTAGCCACCTTATGTAGACAAATGTTAAAACAAAATCATGGGATAAGTCAGTATGGGCCTGTATCACATAAATAAACAAGTAAATGTGCCATCTTGTGGTAAGGAGATGAAAAGAAAGGAAAGTGGCACCAGGGCTACATATGCAATGTGCAAAAAAAGCATAAAGTGCATCAGGTACTGAGACGAAGAAGTTATTGCACTTGCAAGAAGTGCCGTGTACCATAAAATTCACACCTAGCAGATGAGGACACACTAACCTTTATTTTGATCCCTGGGAAACCATGGCAGTGTAAAGTGCCAGTGCATATGTAAACATATGGAGATGCTGTAGACTAAAAAATGATAAAAACAGCCTGCAGACCCTGTAACAGTAAGATACAAGCAGTTAAGTAATCAAAAATATCCATAAGAACCTGTCTCCCTAGTTCATTTTCTTTGTCCTCAAATACTATATGACTGTCAGGAATTTACAGATGGAAAAAACAACTGGTCCACTCGTGTCTGTAATGCATATTTTAAGTGCGATGGTGCAATTGTTGAGGCCTAGCATTCTGCATAACGATGCTATCCAATGCTTCCGTTGAGTTTTGTATGCAGGACAGATAAATAAGACGTGTATGATGGACTCTATGATTTTGCACCCCATGGGGCACTCAGTTGACACACCCAGCCACTTGATGAAGAATGCTTGTGCATGCGGGTTTACGACCATATCTAAATAAGGTTGGAACTCAAAGCCACAGTTAAAAGAAAAGAAAACATCGGTCAGAGTGCCCAAATAGTTTTTTCCAATGGTTCTCCTAGGATGTGAGACCAATAGGATTTGAAGCTGCCCAACGGCATCGCCTGGTAAATCGCTTGGGTTTGACCACAAGTCCCCTAGGCCCCACTTGAGTATCTATGACTTTATGTAGGCACAACAAGGGATCATGCCCGCACAAGAACCCTCTAAGAAGCCCTGGAGCCACTCTTTTTTTAGGGCTCCAGTTCTCTTGTCGCCCAGAACTTTAGCCAATACAGAATAGGTCTCATCGTGGCAATATCGGAAATTAATCTCTAATTTAGATACCTGCAGATAGGTAGTGTGGGGGTGCCCAAAGGGATTTTTAACATCGTTTTCTAAAAATTGTTCTCTGCTATTCCCAACATCTCCATTTACATTGGCAAAATTCTCATCTCGTGGAAACTTGATGAAGCTGTTGTCTCATCATTGAAGGAAGAACGTCTTGTAGACACACCACTTGAAGTTGGTTGTAACATTCCACCTAGTGCTTAATTTGTAAAATGCCACGGCCCTTCTCAGAAGGCCACTGAAGCCTGCCCCACCCATACCCTGCCAGCACTGCCAAAAGCAGTACCAACATAACACCTAACCATCGCACTTCTACAAGTGTGACAATTCAGACTATTATAGGCCACACACAGCTATAATAATGGTATGAGAGGCTGGTATTATTCATTGTCAATGTATATTGACTTATTGGTGTGCTCTTCTCAAAATTAAAAGACAGTAGCACCTTGTGGCAGACTGTCACTAGAGCCGGTGCTGACAAATAAGTGCCGTTGCAGAGCACCTGAAACCACCGGCACAAATTAAGCATTGATTCCACCAGATACTGACACTGTGTATTGGAATGATTCTGTGGCCCAAAATTAAGTACTGGAATGATTTTGACTACTGGTGTTATTGATGTGGGATTCCTATTGTGAGGCAGAAGAACTGGCTCCAGTTGATGACATAAATCAATAATAGTTTGCCTATTTAATCTGAATGTTTTGATAATATCCCATTCTTCCATGGTGGCAAGGTCTGGAAATGGTCTAAAAATGTGATGCTGTGATCTCGCTCTCACTGGATTCATATGTCTGCATTCAAAAATATATTTATTGTTTTAATTTGCAAACTTTTTCTTGATATATGGCACAAATATCATGTAATTTAAAAAATATATTTTGTTTCTTAACATTATTTTACTCAACATTTAGTAGTGGTTTTTTTTTAAAATAAGGTTTTTGACATGTCTAATATAAGGCTGGGCAGTGAACTCTGCTCTGTTTGCGGTGTTTGCAGAGTTTTTCGCACTCCACTCTACGTGGAGCTTGCAGAGTTCCGAAAAGCTCTGCGGAGCGCAGGTTTTACTGTGCACGCGGAAAATCCAACGCTAGACCACTTCCCTGCAAGATTCCTCAACGCGGGCGGTCGTGGATGGTCTCTACCACTCGCGTTGAGAAACCTTCCGTTCACGTTGAGGAAGCTGCCGCTTGAGTAGAACTTACAGCCTGCTGATTTTACAGTGCGAGACAAATACCCAGCATTAAAAATCAGTGCGAACGGCGCAAGGTAACCCACTCCGCTGCTCACGGAACTCCGCATAGCTTGGTGTTGTTTCTTTGTCACTAGCGAACTCTGCCCAGGCTTAATCTAATACTTTTTTCAGGAAATGTGTAAATAATACATTATAAATGTATTGTTTACACATTGCTGTTTTTTAAATTATTTTTTTCATCAAAAATTCCATCAACAGAAGTATAAACAAAACCGCACAACTATTGCTTTTAACCACAGTAACGCACTACATAATACTTTTTTGTTAAAAAAAAAAAATGAACAACATTAGCTTTTTCTGTATGTAAACAAATTATCCATCATCTTAACCCCTTCGATGCTCATGACGGAGCGGTTCCGTCATGAGCATCGGTTGGGCAGTGCTTATGACGGAACCGCTCCGTCATGAGCACAGCCCCTGGGTGAAGCGCTGGCGCTCCTCCCCTGGGGGCTCGATTTTTGCACCAATTGGGGTGATGGCATCGGAAGAGTTTCCGCTGCCACCTCCGAGCGACCCCACGCTTCCCCATGACGTCAGCACGCACAGCGCGCGCCGTCATCAGGAAGCGCTGGACGCGCTGGAAATCATTTCTTTCCAGCGCGTCCAGCAAGGAGGTACGTGTTTTGCCTCCGGTGGGGCCAATTTAGGATGCCTTGAGGCATCGGGGGAAAGGAAAGAGTATTTCCTCTCCCCTGATGTCTCAATGCAGGGTATTCCTGCTTCACAATCGCGCACAGCGTCGCGATCGTGGAGCAGGAATGCCCCACTAGACACCAGGGATGTTTGTTTTGGAAAAGGAAGCGATCCCTTAGGCAAGGGTCGCTTCCTATGGGGCCCATTTATAATTAGGACTTTTCTGCCCCCCATGGGGCAGATCGGACATTTTTTCAGCCGTTTCTGGACCCGGGGGGGGCAGAAAAGTCCACTAGGCCCAGGGATTCATTTTCAATTGTAAGGGAAGCGACCCCTTGGGCAAGGGTGGGCAATTTTGTTTGTTTTGATATTCTGCCTCCCCTGGGGGCAGATCGCCTTTTTTTTTTTGGTTTTAACCCCCACTAGACACCAGGGCATTTTTAGGTCTCGCTGGCGTTGCAGCGCGAAGCGCTGCCGCCAACGAGTACTATTGTTGCCTAGTTGCCTCCCAAGGGAGACAGATCGGGGCACGCGCAGCGATCGGAGTCTGTGGACGCGCAGACGCACACACAGACACACGCGCGCGCACACACCCCGCCGCTGCCGACCCCGGCTGCCTAACACGCGCGCGCACACACCTCATTGCTGACTTGCTCCACGGAGACGGCTTGTTATATGATCTTTTCCAGGTAGTGGATTTAATTCTAGTGTTGGTGTGACGTGCATTCTGTTTCTGTAGATTCAGATTCCCGCCGTGTGCTTAACTGCATGCTTGGTAATGATGGCGGAAAAGCGAACACCCTGGAAGTCACTGTTGACAGTTATGATTTTTAAATGAGTTGTGATTAACGCGAGGCAGCAGAACATACATTAATGCATTCTTTTTATTATTAACAACATAGCCTGCCCCAGTGCTTTCGATTTTTGCTCGATTTCAGTTCATACTTTATTTGTTGAAAGGCAGTGAAAAATTAGAATATTAAAGCATTTAGAGTTGTTTTTACTTTTAATACAGGCTACGACTATAACCACGTGCAACCATCGCAGTTTGATGAAACGTGTCCTATTTTCCAGTCACGCGCATGGCATACTGTTCACCCAGAGCTGCAGCTCCTAGCGTTTGTGGCAGTTCTTGGCACATCAACTTGATTTTTGCGAGACTCGTACCAGAGCGAGTTCCTCTTGGGCAGGAAGCTCGTCTTGATTGCCTGACCCAAGCTTCCTGTGTAGCAGTTGTAGGAGAGTAGGGTCGGCAATCCTATGATCACCCAGATTTTTTGCTTTTGCTTCATTGGTTTACGACTTTCTCCGGCTGTGGGCCTGCCAATCAGACCCACAGCCTAGCTGTTCTCTCTCGAAATTAACACACATGTACGTTAGGTGCATCCACTAATTGGAACTGGGCCACCTTGTCAGTCCCTGTCTCAGCATACCACAGGTATCCAGGGCATCGGTGTACCCAGGGCCTACCAGGGGCTGAAGCATGTATTATGCCACCCCTGGAATGGCCGCCCAAATCTGACACAACTGGCTGCACGACAGCTGGGGCCACGTGGTGTAATCACCCGTTGCTGTAGGTGTAGTATTCCTACACCTAAACCCTAAAAATGGACACATGGATTCCTATCAGTCACTCCTATAGCAGGCCTTATCAATCCTGAAGGCAGAGTGCAGGGAATCATGTGGGACGGTGCTCTGGCGCGAGCTGAGCCCGTCGACGGCTTGCGGAACCAAGTCCTAATAGCCGTTCCATGGTGACGCGGGCCAACTACTTTTAAGGCATTATAATCCTTGCGGTTATTTGCTAACGTTGGCATCGCATCACCTATACATGTCGAGTAAGGTGTCATACGAATGGGAATACGAACCCCTCGCCAGTCCTGGTGACGGGGTTAGCATTCCCCCCTTTTAGAGGGACACGACATGGAAGTAACCTTGAACCCCGGTTAAAGTTGACTCAAGCCTCAGCATCACAAAATGGATGCTGCCACCAGACACAAGTCTGACCTCCTGCTGCTGGGAGACCTTCCAGCGAAGGGAGCTTGGACAAAGGGTTTCCTGTCGAGGGCGGTGTTAGCACCATCCCAGACAGGGTTTGTGTATCCCAGGTAGGCAGGGCTGAAAGGAAGGTGATTGCCAGTGGCACCCCGGTGCTCACTGTGCATAGCCCGGCTCAAACCAGTTTCGGGGGCACACCAGCCCCTGAGCTGGCGCGAAGCCGGACAAAGGATAGGGGTGTAACCACCCCCCTCCTGGCTCCACCCATAGGTAGAACCTAGTCACGGGCCAGCCCCTTTCTCTTAGAATAAAGGTAGGAGCGAGTCCCCTTCCCAAATTGGATAATCAGATAATCGGATAACTCCGAATCACGAACTACTTTCCACGAAAGGAACTCTTGACTATTTCTGAAGACTCTCCCTTGTGGCTAAGGAGTAGCCACCCTGCACCAGCAGGCACCATCTAAGCGCTTGCGGTTTGCTGTAAGTCTCTCCTACGGATCAAGACTGCCCAGCTCGACGAGACCCGAGTTCCCTGCCATCTCTGACCTTTTACCTCCCTCATCAGCTCAGCTGAGAGTCGTAGGTGTGACGAGACCTGCGGGACCGGCTGTCTTCAGAACCTGCACGACGCTTATCTAGCACGCCCACCGAGGGACCCTCGAGTGAGTGCACCTAGGGTTTGAGAAGCCCTAACCCTGAGCAGCTCCAGCATCGAAGTCTGCCTCCCCAGCATCCCCGAGGACTGCGTGGGGGCCCTTCCGCTCCTTGTTGTTCACCGCGTTGTTCGACCACTTGCCGACCGGCTTGTGGCCCTCTTCACGACGCACCACGATTGTTTCATCACTAGTCTGGTTGCTCCAGACTGGCTCTTGCTCCCCTTCAACAGAGGAGTACCACGGACCCTCCTGGTCCACTCCCGACGCCATCTTGACTCCCCCGCCTGGGTGGCCACTGCCAAGATCCGCTGCCCCTTCCTGGGCCCAGCATCATCGACAGCAGACACCTTCGTGGGACAGCTCGCCCTCCATCCTGGTCGCCGCCGCGCCTCCTGGTCCGAGGAACAGCCGAGTCCGACGTCACCCACTCACCTGGTCGAGGTGACTTCAGCCGGTACCCTCCTGGTACCCACACGATCGCTGGCTAGCGGTTGAGAACTGAGTCCCCTCTACTTTCAGGTTTTCCTTCACCACCGATCCAGGCTTGGATCGCTCTGAACATCGTCACTGGTCGCCTGCCAGCAACTTCTTCTTTCAGGCTCCTGAGACTACAACGAGGACTTCCGACATCTTGCCGAACCTTCTACAGCCGCAGCCTCTGGGCCAGGTACCACGAGCATTTCGGTGCTCCATCGCAGGTTCGCTCTACAAGTGTCCAGTCCCTTTTTCGTTTAAATCCCACTGATCGGATCACTCCGGAATCGGTAACTTTAGACTTTCTAACCTCTCCCCTTCCACTTGCAGTGTAATGGTTTCGTGCCCTCGGGCATTTGTGTAAATTGTGCAACCAGAAGTATTTTCCTAAGAGTTTTGTATTGTGCTTAGCTCCCTGACTCATAAAGAGCCAGGGTAGTCTTGTCATAAATAAATATCCTTTTATTTTCATAACAACTTGTGTGGTGTCCTTTCACTTGGTGTTCAAGGGGTATATGTGATGGTAAACAGCTGGCTTAACACGCCCTCTAGAGTTTAGCCTAAGACTGCTCGTATCCACGCTACTAGGATAGCTGGTCTAAAAGGTTGACTTACAACCAATCATCAATAAGGGTCGTTTGGAATGATACACAGTGATCACTAGAATAGTGAGCACTACATATCAGGTCAACTTCTCACATTGGTGAGCAGCGGTTGGGATTTGAGCTTGCTGTTGTTTTACCACACACGTATCCTAAGAATATCGCAGTGAAAGATCACATAAGTACCCAGGTACATATAACTTAACTTAGAATACTCCGAGTTCTACTGAACCGGCTGTTGTAGTGTAACAGGGCTTAGCACACCCTGACTACAACTCTTAGCAAGGGATCAGTAGGTAAACCCATAGTGTAGGTAGGTGCAACACTTACACCTCACTAGAAAAGCATGTCGGTCCACGGAGAGTCTGCAGGGACTCCCCTAGTGGTCAGTGACCCTCCACAGGTCGTGTCACGGTATGCAACTCTTAGCTTCAAGGAGATGAGACAACTGTGTGCCTCCAGGAAGCTAAACCAGGGTTCTAACCCTACCATCGCAATACTGATAGGTCTCTTAGAGGCGTACGATGCTAGGAGGTCCTCTAACCCAGGTCCCCCCAGTGCAGATGGGAACATGCCTCCCTTAGAGGGAACCCTCGGTGACCCAGACCTCGACCTCCACACAGAGGAGGAGGACGAGGACGAGTTATCGGGAGACGAGGCAGACAAAGGTCCAGTGGTAGTCGGCAGGCTTACAAGGACCAACTTAAGCAGGCATGAGAATGGAACTGGGGGAGCCCCGGGCCCACGCTCAAGCAGGCTTAACCTTGGGAACGGACGAGCTAGGTCTCTCTCCAGAGGCTCTGGCAGATCGGTTCATACACATGTCTCTCAGGCACCTTCTCAGAGAGGAATGACTTCCCCTCAGAGGAGGGAGCATGAAGCGAAGATGCGGGAGGTCAATCTGAGGATCGAGCGGGAAGAACTTGCCCTCGCCAAAGAAAGACTTGCCTTAGCCCGAGAGCAGAAATTAAGTGGGTTAGATCCCACTGGTGGCAGCGTTCTCAATAGAGAGAAAGACAGGGGTATAGACACTAGACACCTGAGTAAAATAGTGCCCCCCTTTAAACAAGGGGACGACATCCACAAGTGGATAACTGCCTTGGAGAGGGCCTGCACTGTCCAGTGCGTCCCCCCAAGTCAGTGGGCAGCTATACTGTGGCTTTCCTTTGAAGGTAAAGGAAGGGACAAGCTCCTCACTACAAGAGCTGAGGATGCTAACAACTACCAAGTCCTGAAGAACACACTGATTGATGGGTTCGGCTTAACCACGGAACAGTACCGGGTGCTGTTCCGAGACACCCAGAAAATTCAGTCTCAGGATTGGGCTGACTTTGTCGATTGTGCCACTAAGGCTTTGGAAGGCTGGTTGCTGGGTAGCAAGGTTACTGATTACACAGGATTGTACAATCTTATCATGCGAGAACAGATTTTAAACAACTGTCAGAACCAATTGTTGCATCAGCACCTTGTCGACTCGGATCTGACCTCTCCCCAAGAATTGGGAAAGAAGGCAGACAGATGGGTCAGAACAAGGGTCAAGCAGAACCAGAATCAGAACCAGGGTGGTCAGAAGAAAGCAGACCAAAAGGGTAACAAGAACGAACAAAATGACCAGAAGTCTTCGACAGGTCCCCAACAAACCAAAGAGGGTGGGGGTCAGGCTTCACAGAAGAAGAAGACTCAAGAAGGCCAGTCAAAAAGGTGGTGCCAATACTGTAAAAGTAAGACTCACTGGTTTAGTGAGTGCACCAAGAAAGGAGGGCAAACTCCTACCACTGCAGCCCCTAAGGCACCTGCGCCCCCTAGTACAGTCAGCAGTGGTAGTGCGCCTCCCAAGGCATTAGTTGGGTTAACCTTGGGAACCGAGGGGAGTGACGACTTAGTCGGCACGCTCACTCAGGCCGTCCTTGTCTGTACAGGGGATATGGATATGTCCCCTGATGCCAGTCCCAATACTTTGGGCAAATACAGACAGACACCTTTGATAAATGGAAGAGTGGCTCAGGCCTACCGGGACACGTGTGCCAGTGTCACCATGGTGACGCCTAACTTCGTGGACCCTGGACAGATCATGCTAGGTACCAGTTACCTAGTGACCAATGCCAGCAACGTCACTACCAATCACAGTATGGCAGTTGTTGATTTCTCCTGGGGAGGGGTAAGTGGCCCGAAAAAGGTTGTGGTTAGTTCAGACCTCCCCGTAGAATGTCTGTTGGGCAATGATTTGGAAACGTCACAATGGTCAGAAGTGGAGCAGAGGACTCACATGGAAATGTTAGGTTTGCCAGCACATGTCCTTGCTGTGACCAGGTCACAGGCCAAAAGATGCCCCACTGAACAGGTGCTGGATCCTGGAAGAACGGACCAGACACCTTCCAAGAAAAGGAGCAGTAAGGGTAAGGCTTCGCCTTCCCCCTTGCCCCAGGTCGTGGATCAAGTCTCCGAGGAGGCTGACCTTAAAGAACTGAGGGAAACTGAGCCGCAAGAGCTTGAACCTGGTCAGGTTGAGTTTCTGGGCTCAGGGGGACCCTCCAGGGAAGACCTGGGGAAGGCACAGTTAGACTGCCCCTCACTTGAACCCCTCAGACAGCAGGCCGCTGCTGAGGCTGCAGGGAACGCCACGGGTACCCACAAAGTGTACTGGGACGATGGACTCCTGTACTCTGAGGCAAGAGACCCCAAACCTGGTGCGACCAGGAGGCTGGTCATCCCCTTGTCTCTGAGAGGTTTCCTTCTCACCTTGGCCCACGAGATTCCCCTTGCAGGTCACTTAGGCCAGAATAAGACTTGGGACAGAATTGTTCCACACTTTCACTGGCCCCACATGTCCGAAGATACGAAGGAGTTTTGCCGCTCCTGTGTCACTTGCCAAGCCAGTGGTAAGTCAGGTGGCACGACAAAGGCCCCCCTCATACCACTACCAGTGGTGGGGGTACCCTTTGAACGAGTGGGGATCGACATTGTCGGACCAATGGAACCCCAGACAGCATCAGGGCACAAGTTTATACTGGTGGTGGTGGACCACGCCACCAGGTATCCTGAAGCTATTCCCCTTAGGACCACTACAGCACCTGTGGTGGCACGGGCCCTACTTGGAGTGTTCTCCAGAGTGGGCTTCCCTAAGGAGGTCGTCTCAGACAGAGGTGCAAACTTCATGTCGGGATATCTGACTGCTATGTGGAAGGAATGTGGTGTCAACTACAAGTTCACCACCCCCTATCACCCACAATGCAATGGGCTTGTTGAGAGATTCAATAGGACCCTAAAAGGGATGATTCACGGACTACCTGAAAAGCTTCGGCGGAGATGGGATGTCCTGATACCCTGCCTCTTGTTCGCCTACAGAGAGGTCCCGCAGAAGGGGGTTGGCTACAGCCCTTTTGAGCTTCTGTTCGGACATCCTGTAAGGGGACCCCTTTGTTTGGTAAAGGAAGGATGGGAGAGACCTCTCAGAAAGCCGGCATCAAACATTGTGGACTATGTGCTCGGTCTCCGCTCGCGGATGGCGGAGTACATGGAAAAGGCGTCTAAAAACCTTGAGGCGAGCCAAGAATTACAGAAAGCTTGGCACGACCAAAAGGCTGTCCTAACTGTGTACCAGCCTGGACAGAAGGTGTGGGTGCTGGAGCCAGTGGCCCCAGCAGCACTCAAAGACAAATGGTCTGGGCCCCACACGATCATTGAGCAAAAGGGAGAGGTCACCTACCTGGTAGACCTGGGAACTCCCCGGAGCCCCCACAGGGTGCTCCACGTAAACAGGCTCAAGGCATATGTCGACAGGGAGGGCATGGGCTTGCTCATGGCCACAGATGAGGGACAGGAGGAGGAGAGTGACCCTCTCCCGGACCTGCTCTCTCAGAACCCTGACGATGGATCAGTAGATGGTGTTGTCTTTTGTGGCAGCCTCTCTGGACGTCAACAAGAGGATTGTAAACAGGTTCTTCAATCCTTTCGACATATGTTCTCTCTGACACCCAGTCAGACCAAGTGGTGTACCCACGAGGTCGACACTGGGGACAGTCTGCCCGTAAAGAGTAAAATCTATCGGCAACCTGATCATGTCAGAGACTGCATCAAGACAGAGGTGCAGAAAATGTTGGAGCTGGGAGTCATTGAACCCTCGGACAGCCCCTGGGCTAGTCCCGTAGTGCTCGTGCCGAAACCTCACACCCAGGGCGGTAAGAAAGAGATGAGGTTTTGCGTGGACTACAGAGGCCTCAATGCGGTCACTAAGACTGACGCCCACCCGATACCAAGAGCAGACGAACTTATCGACCGGTTGGCCTCGGCCAACTACTTAAGTACGTTTGACCTGACAGCTGGGTATTGGCAAATCAGGTTAGCTGAGGAGGCCAAGCCCAAAACAGCATTTTCTACCCCTGGTGGGCATTATCAGTTCGTGGTAATGCCCTTTGGTTTGAAAAATGCACCTGCCACCTTCCAAAGGCTGGTGAATCGAGTTCTCACTGGGTTGGACGACTTCTGTGCGGCGTATCTGGACGATATCGCTGTCTTTAGCTCCACCTGGGAGGATCACCTGGTCCACCTGAGGAAAGTGTTAGAGGCCCTGCAGAAGGCAGGCCTCACTATCAAGGCCACCAAGTGCCAGATAGGGCAGACACAGGTTGTATACCTGGGCCACCTTGTAGGTGGAGGCCAGGTTCAACCATTGGAGAGCAAAATACAGGCCATCCAGGACTGGGCTCCTCCAACCACCCAGACTCAGGTTCGAGCTTTCTTGGGCCTGACTGGTTATTACCGGAAATTTGTCAGAAATTATGGATCCATTGTGACCCCGCTAAACGACCTGACAAGTAAAAAGATGCCAAAAAAAGTTCAGTGGACAGCAAGCTGTCAGAAGGCATTCGATGACCTAAAGCAGGCCATGTGCACAGCACCTATCCTAAAGAGTCCAGACTACTCCAAACCATTCATTGTCCAAACAGACGCTTCGGAGCTGGGTGTGGGAGCTGTTCTATCGCAACTGAATTTTGATGGTCATGACCAGCCCATAGCTTTTATTAGCAGGAGGCTGACCCCCAGAGAGAAGAATTGGTCAGCTATTGAGAGGGAGGCCTTTGCTGTGGTTTGGGCCCTGAAGAAGTTGAGGCCATACTTGTTTGGCACTCACTTCAAGATTCAGACCGACCATAAGCCCCTCTTGTGGCTAAATCAAATGAAGGGTGAAAACCCCAAACTACTTAGGTGGTCCATTTCCCTACAGGGGATGGACTTCACAGTGGAGCATAGACCTGGCACTGATCATGGCAATGCAGATGGGCTCTCCAGGTATTTCCACTTAGAGCAAGAAGACTCACCTGGTCAAGGTTAGCTTATTGTCCCAAAGTTTGGGGGGGGGGTCATGTAGGAGAGTAGGGTCTGCAATCCTATGATCACCCAGATTTTTTGCTTTTGCTTCATTGGTTTACGACTTTCTCCGGCTGTGGGCCTGCCAATCAGACCCACAGCCTAGCTGTTCTCTCTCGAAATTAACACACATGTACGTTAGGTGCATCCACTAATTGGAACTGGGCCACCTTGTCAGTCCCTGTCTCAGCATACCACAGGTATCCAGGGCATCGGTGTACCCAGGGCCTACCAGGGGCTGAAGCATGTATTATGCCACCCCTGGAATGGCCGCCCAAATCTGACACAACTGGCTGCACGACAGCTGGGGCCACGTGGTGTAATCACCCGTTGCTGTAGGTGTAGTATTCCTACACCTAAACCCTAAAAATGGACACATGGATTCCTATCAGTCACTCCTATAGCAGGCCTTATCAATCCTGAAGGCAGAGTGCAGGGAATCATGTGGGACGGTGCTCTGGCGCGAGCTGAGCCCGTCGACGGCTTGCGGAACCAAGTCCTAATAGCCGTTCCATGGTGACGCGGGCCAACTACTTTTAAGGCATTATAATCCTTGCGGTTATTTGCTAACGTTGGCATCGCATCACCTATACATGTCGAGTAAGGTGTCATACGAATGGGAATACGAACCCCTCGCCAGTCCTGGTGACGGGGTTAGCATTCCCCCCTTTTAGAGGGACACGACATGGAAGTAACCTTGAACCCCGGTTAAAGTTGACTCAAGCCTCAGCATCACAAAATGGATGCTGCCACCAGACACAAGTCTGACCTCCTGCTGCTGGGAGACCTTCCAGCGAAGGGAGCTTGGACAAAGGGTTTCCTGTCGAGGGCGGTGTTAGCACCATCCCAGACAGGGTTTGTGTATCCCAGGTAGGCAGGGCTGAAAGGAAGGTGATTGCCAGTGGCACCCCGGTGCTCACTGTGCATAGCCCGGCTCAAACCAGTTTCGGGGGCACACCAGCCCCTGAGCTGGCGCAAAGCCGGACAAAGGATAGGGGTGTAACCACCCCCCTCCTGGCTCCACCCATAGGTAGAACCTAGTCACGGGCCAGCCCCTTTCTCTTAGAATAAAGGTAGGAGCGAGTCCCCTTCCCAAATTGGATAATCAGATAATCGGATAACTCCGAATCACGAACTACTTTCCACGAAAGGAACTCTTGACTATTTCTGAAGACTCTCCCTTGTGGCTAAGGAGTAGCCACCCTGCACCAGCAGGCACCATCTAAGCGCTTGCGGTTTGCTGTAAGTCTCTCCTACGGATCAAGACTGCCCAGCTCGACGAGACCCGAGTTCCCTGCCATCTCTGACCTTTTACCTCCCTCATCAGCTCAGCTGAGAGTCGTAGGTGTGACGAGACCTGCGGGACCGGCTGTCTTCAGAACCTGCACGACGCTTATCTAGCACGCCCACCGAGGGACCCTCGAGTGAGTGCACCTAGGGTTTGAGAAGCCCTAACCCTGAGCAGCTCCAGCATCGAAGTCTGCCTCCCCAGCATCCCCGAGGACTGCGTGGGGGCCCTTCCGCTCCTTGTTGTTCACCGCGTTGTTCGACCACTTGCCGACCGGCTTGTGGCCCTCTTCACGACGCACCACGATTGTTTCATCACTAGTCTGGTTGCTCCAGACTGGCTCTTGCTCCCCTTCAACAGAGGAGTACCACGGACCCTCCTGGTCCACTCCCGACGCCATCTTGACTCCCCCGCCTGGGTGGCCACTGCCAAGATCCGCTGCCCCTTCCTGGGCCCAGCATCATCGACAGCAGACACCTTCGTGGGACAGCTCGCCCTCCATCCTGGTCGCCGCCGCGCCTCCTGGTCCGAGGAACAGCCGAGTCCGACGTCACCCACTCACCTGGTCGAGGTGACTTCAGCCGGTACCCTCCTGGTACCCACACGATCGCTGGCTAGCGGTTGAGAACTGAGTCCCCTCTGCTTTCAGGTTTTCCTTCACCACCGATCCAGGCTTGGATCGCTCTGAACATCGTCACTGGTCGCCTGCCAGCAACTTCTTCTTTCAGGCTCCTGAGACTACAACGAGGACTTCCGACATCTTGCCGAACCTTCTACAGCCGCAGCCTCTGGGCCAGGTACCACGAGCATTTCGGTGCTCCATCGCAGGTTCGCTCTACAAGTGTCCAGTCCCTTTTTCGTTTAAATCCCACTGATCGGATCACTCCGGAATCGGTAACTTTAGACTTTCTAACCTCTCCCCTTCCACTTGCAGTGTAATGGTTTCGTGCCCTCGGGCATTTGTGTAAATTGTGCAACCAGAAGTATTTTCTTAAGAGTTTTGTATTGTGCTTAGCTCCCTGACTCATAAAGAGCCAGGGTAGTCTTGTCATAAATAAATATCCTTTTATTTTCATAACAACTTGTGTGGTGTCCTTTCACTTGGTGTTCAAGGGGTATATGTGATGGTAAACAGCTGGCTTAACACGCCCTCTAGAGTTTAGCCTAAGACTGCTCGTATCCACGCTACTAGGATAGCTGGTCTAAAAGGTTGACTTACAACCAATCATCAATAAGGGTCGTTTGGAATGATACACAGTGATCACTAGAATAGTGAGCACTACATATCAGGCCAACTTCTCACAGCAGTTTCAAGTCTCAACACCACTCAAAGATTCAGCTTTCAGAGTGAAGTACAAGCTTCGAGACAGTGCTCATTCATTAACAGCATATCACCGAAGAAAACTAACAAGCAGGGCATGGTTAGTCTTTCTCTTTGTTTCTATCTGTAGTTGTCAACTGTTAAATTATGGGCGTTTGTGTGGTGCTTATTTAGCCATATTTTTGGTCTTGGGCGTTTTTCGGCAGTCTGGTGACTTTACATAGGGCCCTTTATTACCATAGCAGACCGTAGTCTCATTCTGCTGAAGATATTGTATGGATTTCATGTTCTGGTTACATTCTTTGGTTGGAAGTCTTTTTCATCGAGCTGTGTGTATGTGATGTTTGTATCGCCTGTGTTGGCAGGGTGGACTCTCGTTTTATTTTGCTTGGTTTCTGAATCTACTTGTTAGAGATGCCTCTTGGGCTGTCTAAACCTTTGCAGTTAGTTTCTAAAAGACTTTCTCTTGCTACATTTTTGTGGAGAATGTGTTGACAGTTCCTAATACTAGCCCAATGGAGCAGACACAGCCCATTGTTGCTACCCGGTTGGCATGAAAACAGTCTTTAAAAAAAATAAAAATAAAAAAAAAAAATTATTCCTAAGTATTTCGGCTGACCTGAAGACCTGGTTAACATGATCATGTGCTGTAGCCCCAGTGAAAGTATTGATTTCAAAAGACTCCTTTTTATTTCCTCCCTTTTTGATCCAATCGCTTGTCTAGAGTACAGAGTACATAACTGAAGTAGTCTGTGAGTTTGTAGAGTACTGATGTCTCTATTTCACTCCATTATGTTAATGGGGATGTCCAAAATTAATTTCCTGTGAAGAGTGCCTGACTTTGAAGTTTGTTTGGGTGGAAATCATAAACGTTATTGTGAAACTTAAATGTGCTCTTTGTTGCCTTTCCGACTCTTCAGTGTTTTAAGTAATAGATTATAAGTTTGACATGGCAGCAGGAAAGATAGTTGTTATTCAGTTGTTTCGAAAGTAGAAAGGGGTAATATACAGTGCCTTTATAATAAAAACCATTATAACCTGTTTTATATGTTTAGGCTCCTACAGATGTTGCCCATTTATATTGATATAAGTGATTACCCGCTTATAGTGATATGTTATTACCCAATTCAGTGGTAATAATTATATTGACTTCACAAGGATGAAAGGTTAGGCTTAACTTTCTGGGGTTCAAACCTATGATTTAGGTAGTGTTTCCTGGGTGTTCTTTTGTTCTATTAGTGAGTTTTGTGTTGTGTTAGCATGTACCGCTTGTAGTTTGCTATATTTTTTATCTGAGTTTTGATTGCATGCTTCTTGTATGCAATGAAGAGGTGTCCATAGGAAGTGATGCGATTCGTTTGGCAGTAATTTGAGGCACAATTGTCTATATGTTACTGATTTTATTGCCCTGAAGTTTTTTTTTTTAACCAGATTGAGTTTGGAGCTCGATTTTGGTGGTGGAATTCAGTTAAATTTTTTCCTCTGCTCTATTATCTATCATGTGTTAACATTTTCCTTTTAAGGTTTTTGCTAGAGGATGTCTTGGGGAATATTCTTCAGAAGAACTGTACCAGATTACTGCCCAGTTTAATTCATTCATTAGCTTTCGAGGGCATGATGTTATTCCTTTTAATAGTGGAGAGAACTGCTTGGGTTGGTTTGTAGATTGATGTTCCCAGTGCAGTTCTGTTGGTTGGGCACATTTATTTCAGTCGTTCGTATTGCCACCTGAATAATTGATTCTGTGTCTGTCGGAAGAGTTACTACAAACATACAAGTTTTTTTTTGTGGAGTTGTTGAAGGCCTCTTCTAAAGTACCCGTGTTGTCCCTTTTTGGTTTTTTGGATCATGTTTGCTCCTTGTTTTGGATCTCATAAGGCAGTAGTCTCTTCCTAGGTTTTCCTTCTTTGCTTTTAGATGACTACCAGTAATATTTTAATTTATTTCTTTCAAAGGCTGAAGGAAGGCAAAGATGTGGTGTTGTAGGAACAGCAACAGGCTACTTCATAGATATGAGGTTGAATATCAAAGGGAAAATGCCACTGTCCAGTTTAGCCTGCTTCAAAATGTTCATTTGAATTAGTATTACAATATTGTTGTCTCACAATATTTTCAAACAAAATCTTGCAATTTTGGATGATTGATATTAGTAGTAAGTACATATCCAATGTTTGACCGCTTAAGTCCTCTTCTGTAGACAGTTATTAAAAGAAATAAAGTTTTTTTTTTTTTTTTAAATTATCAGCTAGAAGGAGTTGTATCTGTCTATCAGCAAAACCTGTTGTTTCTAGTCTAGTTTATACCTCAAGTTGACTTTTGATTGGATGATTTTACTGTCTATCTTTTGTCTGTTCTTGACTTGTTGGCTTTTTTCCATATACATGCATTCATCTGGCAAAAGAGCATTTTAGTTTTACATTGTTGAAAGAATTGTATCCCTCGACTGCTTGCTTGAGGTGATTCTTTTATTGTTTGATACAGGAACTTTATAGTAGTGTATGTTTTCTTGCTCCCCATGTTTTGGACTACCCAGTGTGCTCTTCATCCTCCCCATCTGATACTCACCCCCTTCATTTCATTTTCCCACCATTCTGTTCCCTGTTTCAATTTTTTTTCCCCAAGAGCCCTGCCGGTGCTGAGTGCTGTTGGGTCACTCACTTTCTTTTTAGCACTTCATGTGAACCCGTTTTTTGCTTTTTGCAGCTCTGACATGACTGTCAATCACGTTAGGATGGTAAGTATATAAAAAAAAAATTGTTAAGATTCCTTATGACAGATGCCTCTTGGGCTGTCTAACGTTTCCAGTTAGTTGCTGGAAAGATCTTCTATTGCTTTCATCTTTGTGGAAAATGTGTTGAAAGTTCTTAGAATAGCGCAGTGGGGTCACAGATGCATGTATGTACAGCGACAGTCCGTCTTGAAATGGCATTTCTTCATTACAAATTCCATTTTAGCGTTGGCTGCCTTGTGTGCACATGTGTATTGATGCATGCATTGACATACTAATGTTTGTTTATGTACCTTTAATATTATATTACTTAATGTGTCAAGTTGTTACTTTTTAGGTCTCGATAGCGTAAGGCTGCGCGCATGCGCAGTCTCGCTGGCGATTTAATGAGATGTGGGTATTTTCTGTAAGGGGCATTAAGCCCCACCCCTCTTTTTCATTGGCTGGCGTCACCGTTTATGCTAAACGGTGGCCAGCCATTGGAAAAAAGGTGCCGGTGACGTATTTGCTTGCCTTTCTGAGCCGTCCCATTTGGACGGCCTGGCTTGCTTTGCGTTCGTCGCAAAAGGTTTCTTATCTTTATGGGGCCAAACACATGGCCCCATAAAGACAAGAAACATTTTGGCAGGCGAGAAAGCAGAGTAAATACGTCACCCCCTCCCTTTTCAGGTTGAGCAAGGAGGAGGGTGAGTGTGTGACGTGTGCAGCGTTCACTGGAAATGTACCTCCTCTTCTCCGTAACAATGCCGGAGGAATGCTCTCGACGCGCAGGCATGATGTGGTAAATTCTCCTCTCAAAATCTGCTACTTGTGGCTTGTATTTTCGGAAGATGGCTGTGTGGCATGTTATGTGCGCAGCAAAACATCGAAAACGTATATTGTTACCCGCCAGGCTGTTTGAAACCAGCCCCCTGCTTACAGATAGGCTGGCGCCTCGTACGTACAGATTTAGGTGCCATTCCTTCGGAGCGGCTTGCATAAACTCGCATTCATTTGGGGTTGAATTTATTTGCTGGAATCCTCAAAGTACGCGTGTACTTTCACCGCAACAGAAAGGACGTGTCTCGAGTAGATCTCAAATTATTTTCCGAGGAGACCATGGTGACATATGGTAAACACACCGTGACGTGCAATGGAAGGTTTTGCACAGTTTGTGGCTAGGTATGCGGCAGCCGAGTTGCCATATTTTAGTGCTTGGAGACTTGTTGATTCGGGCAATGGCGCAAGCTTGTTAACGTGCTTGTTGTTTGTTCTGCCTCCTCGCCAAGGAGAGGCGAAGTTCGCAAACAACATTTTAAAAATACTTTATGCTTAAAATGCATAAAATATTGAAAGAAACGCGTTTGCTGAGCCGTGCCTTTATATTGTAATACGCCGCTCGACAAACTCTGTTGGGCATTCTGCAAGCCCCGCCTCATAACTGCAACCTGAAGGGTTCTGCCAATATCGGCGCCGCACAGGAAAAGGCACTTGCAAAACGGTCGAGATAAGGTATTTATTTTTTTTTCAAGCATATTTTTTCTCCACCCGACTTCAGTGCCTGCTCCTAATATGTTTCCCTCACGCACCCTTTTCGCTCCCACAGCTACTCTTCTCCCACTCAGCTCACAGCCTCATTGTAATACATTTTAGTATGCCTCAGGCTGTAAGCGCACTGTCACACACTGGAGTTATTGAGTCACTGTGCCAGTAAGTTCCCACATTGCACCCCTATCTACTTTTCGGTTCATCCACAGACACCCCTAAACACCACCCACAGGGTTTGTTGCTCCTAAAGCCACTTGCTTTCTCTGACCACTCTTTCCAAGTCAGACCTGAGCAATCAATCCATCCTACGCTGTGTTCTCAGAACCAAACGCACTGAGGACATAGCGAGCCAGGCTCTTCTTAGAGCCCTAATCAACAAGCATTTGCATTGCAATAGGGCTCGCTTTCGCAATAATTTAAGCTATTAGCATTGTAAATGACTATGCCTTTTATTTGTGTTTTAAAAACCAACACCTAAATAAAAGGCATTGTCATTTACAATGCCAATAACTCAAACTCACGTAAATGCGAGACCTATTGCATTGCAAATGCTTGTTTTAAAATATGATGGAAGTGACCCCTTGGGCAAGGGTCACTTCCGGGGGCCATTTTATTTTGTAATGGGAATTCTGCCCCCCCCCCCCTGGGGGCAGATCGGCCTGTTTTTTGGGGGGGGGGGGCAGAAACCCCCACTAGACACCAGGGAATTATTTTAAATAAAAATGGAAGCGACTTCTTGGTCAAGGGTCACTTCCAAGGGGCAGATATTTTTATATGTGTATTCTGCCCCCTCTGGGGGCAGATAGGTGGCAGATCAGCCTATTTGTGTGCCCTTTCTGTCCCCGGGAGGGGCAGAAAACCCCACTAGGCTCCAGGGATTTTCTTTTGTGAGTAATGGAAGCGACGTGGTTGCCTCCTGGGGACAGATCTGCCCCTTTTTTGGCCTTTCTGCCCTAGGAGGGAGGGGGAGGCAGAAAACCCTACTAGGAACTAGGAATTTATTACTTTTGCAAGGGGGCAAATTTCTGTCTGCTGTTTTCTGCCCCACCTGGCAGACAACCCGATTGACCATTTGGGTAGTAACATAACGTGTTATAATGTTAATTGTTTTATTTTTTGTGAATTGCAATTGTAATGCTTTATTTTTTCTTTTTTGTTCTAGGTGAAGGCTTTTGCTCTTTTGACTCTTCCAGTTTGCGGTTTCGTTACTGGTGGTTCTGCTGTTTGTGTAGTTGCATGTGTTTGGTAAGAGACTTTGTTTTGTACAATGTAAATGAGTTTCATTCCTCTGCATGAATTTGTTTTTTTCAAATGGTGTAATAATAGCAGTATGTTTGGTTTTTGCGTGTCAAAAACTTTTTGCATTTGTGCTCGATGTGTATTTTGTTGTCTTGTAAGTAATTTGTTTTGGTTTTTTTCTTTCTAGTGGGATATCCTTGGGTTTTGCTTTGTCTCTGCAGAGTAGGTGCTGGTGAGTGTAGCTGTCTCTTGTAAGTGAATTGTATAGTTTTTGAGTATATAGATCTTTGTGATAAAAGTACACATTTCTTTACTTACTTGTTTTGCACAGTGTTGTTTGTTGTTGACTTGTTTGTCCAGTCTCCTTTCTTAGTAAGGATAATGGCTAGCCGCAGGATTACTGCTCAGCAGGTTGTTGGTATGCTTTTGGAGTCTTCTTCTGACCATGCTTCAGAGACTGACTCTGCATCTGAGGCAGAGGAGGCAGGGGACGATTCTGGCAGTGAGTTTTCTCTCCATATGGAATCATCGGATGATGAAGATACTCTTAGTGCGGATGAAGTGCCTGTGTTAGAGGAGGAGATTGATGTGCCGATAGTGCGGTAAGAGGCATCTGGGCTGCAGCCTGGGGCTGCAAGACTTCCCGTTGGTGTAGTGCGGCAAGAGGCATCTGGGCTGCAGCCTGCGGCTGCAAGGCTTCCCGTTAGTGTAGTGCGGCAAGAGGCATCTGGGGTTGCAAGGCTTCCCGTTGGTGTAGTGCGGCAAGAGGCATCTGGGCTGCAGGCTGGGGCTGCAAGGCTTCCCTTTGAAAGTGATGACCTCTGGGTTGCCCCTGGCATGGTGCAGCCGGCATTGCCAGACTTTACTGGTGTTCCAGGGTGTAGAGCGAATACTGAAAACTTTTTGCCGATAAATTGTTTTCAGTTGTTTTTGGACGATGTGTTTTTGGCAGAGATTGTTGAGCAGACTAATTTGTATGCCGAACAGTTTTTGAGGGACAACAGTGCCAGTCTTAAGCCACACTCTAGAGCTACCCGGTGGACTCCCACAAATCTGGAAGAGATGAAGAAGTTCTTGGGTTTAACTTTTTTGATGGGCTTGCTAAGGAAGCCATCAATGTCTTCATATTGGTCTACTAGTCCCTTGATGGCAACTGCTATTTTTCCGGCAGTCATGAGTCGTGACAGGTATTTGCTTCTGCTTCGGGTGATGCATTTTTTCGATAAATGTGGGGAAAATGTGTTGGTTTTTTTTACAATTTTTTAGGTTTGCAACGGATTCTGGGTAACAGACCCTGGTGGGAGGCAGTCAAGTCACCCCATCCTGAATTCCCCTGGGTGTCTAGTTTTCAAAAATGTATAGGTTTGCTAGGTTTCCCAAGGTGCCCGCAGAGCCTGGGTTCCAAAACTACAGCTAGACACTTCGCAAAAAAAGGGTAAATTTTCATTGTGAAAATGTGGTGTGCTCACGTTGGGTTTTGAGCCATTTTCTGTTGTGGGCACTATGCCTATCCACACAAGTGAGGTACCATTTTTATTGGGCGACTTAGGGTAGTTCAGATTTGTAAAGCAACTGTTATTCCCTATTGATTTTTGATGCATTTCAGCCTTCCAAATGAAAGAGTTTGTGTAAAAAAGAAGTCATTTTGAAAAATGACCGATAATTCTCATGCTAGTATGAGTATTCCCAATTTTGAAAATGTGCAAATATGTACTGTTTCTAAACTCTATAATTTGTTCCCATTTCAGAAATCCATAGGTGTCTTTCATACCGATTTTTTTCCATGTATACATTTTCCCACAATAATTGCTATATACCCGGAGCATAATAAAAAACCATTGCAAATTGCTGCTCAGTTTTTGACTGGGTTCGTCGGGTTCTTGGTGAACCTACAAGTCCTATATATCCCCACAACCAGGAAGGTCCAGCGGATGTAACGGTATATTGCTTTCAAAGAGCGGTCATAATTAGAAGAAGTTACATGTAAAAACGTTGACACAAAAGGCTGTTTTTTTCAACTAATTTTCAATTGTGCCTATATTTAACTGTTAGTTTCTATAAAGAAACCTTGAGGGATCTACAAAAATGACCCATTGCTGAATTCAGAATTTTGTCTACTTTTCTAAAATGTATAGCTTTCCAGGATCCATTATTGCGTTCACACCCATTACTACCATTAACTGGAAGGAGGTTGAAAGCACAAAAAATAGCAAAAATAGGCTATGTCCTAGAAAAATGCCAAAACTGTGTAAAAAATGTTGGTTTTCTGACAAACGTCTGTCATTCCCTACAAGCTGGGAAAATGGTGATTTCAGCCCCACAAACCCTTTTTTGATACCATTTGCAGAGAAAAACCCAGACGCTTTCATTTGCAGCCCGTTTTTCCCATTCCCCCCCCCCAAATTTTTTTTTGCTGTACTTTGGCTAATTTCTGGGACCCCTCCAGGGGAATCCACAAACCCTGGGTACCTTTACAATCCCCATGATGTTGGAAGAAAAGGACGCAAATTTGGCGTGGATACCTTATGCGGTCAAAATGTTACAGGGGCCTAAGCGCGCACTACCCCAAATAGCCCAAAAAAGGCTTAGCACAGGGGGGAAAAGGCCTAGCAGCGAAGGGGTTAAGTGGTGACGACGCACTTAGTGTCCAAAAACACACTATATCACAATCTAAAATGGTGGGCGTCTGACCTCGCCGTCAGGACATTTGCAATTAGACAGACGTTGATGGAAGTTGTCCGGATAGTGGGTGGGAAACCTCACGACGGACACAGCCATAGGCTAACATTTGTGAAAGCAAAGTACAAAAGCCAATGGATGTGTTCATCTCCATTAAGGATTGTGAACGTTGTGTAGCTGTATGCTGAGTTTAAAATAAGGCTCACTTGCCTCCTAACACTGCAGCCAACAACACCTCCTTTATATTTATGGGGTGTGTATATACACATATATATAATTCCATGTAAAATTTACAAAATGAACATTAATTTAAATTCGGAAATATGTTATATTTTTAATACAAATAAATATATATATACCGAAAAGCGTCATGCTGTTCTTCACACAATAAAAAGCACTTTATGATTCTACAAGCACGGTGTGGTCTGTACCTGCTATCCGAGAAGTGTGTATATGTGTGTATATGTGTGTATATATATATATATATATATATATATATATATATATATATATTTTACATACCAAAGACAAATTATTTTTGCTATTGGTATTATCCCACAAATACCTCAGCCTATATTATGTCACTGGCCTGAATTATAAAAATAAGGAAATAACAAGGGATAAGGGTACTCAATAGGTTATATACAATGTTTATTTTTTATTTTATAAAAATAAAATAAATCATGCTGTTGTAACTTTTTAAATACATTAGAATTATAACACAGCACAACATTATTATTTGTTTCAAGTCATTTAATTTTTGGGAGTGTATGTATGTATATACATACATATATTTATAATTTCATGTAAAATTTACAAAATAAACATTATCTTAAATTGGGAAATATATTATATTTTTAATACAAATTAACATATATATTATCTACTGGCGGTCGCCAGTAGATAGTTATAGTTAGGACCACGTTTCCATAGGAAATCCGCAACATTCTATTTTGAATAACTTTGGCGCCGGTCGATGAATCCTCGCGAATTTCTCAAAATAGGTGGGGCGCTACGCTCCGCTCCTACCCTGAAAGTCTCGGGGGGATTCGTCAAGCGGGGGCTGAGATAAAAGGGGGGTCCCAAAACGCGTTTTTCCCATGCATTTTTCCATAGGACCTTTAGACAGAGCTACAGCCCGAACGGCTGAACAGAATTACTAGAAATTTGGCAGAGAGGTAGTCCCTAGGTCAAGGAAGTGCCTTTTGTAGGTTTGGTGTAAATCTGTTCAGTAGATCCTGAGAAAATAGCATTTAAAAGCATATATATATGTGGGCGGAGCCTAACCACACATCTCATCCTGAGATCTGATTGGCTGTCAGCACTTCATCCAAGAAGTGTTGGCAGCCATCTTGGGACCAATATACATGATAGCACCTCATTAAAAAGCATTGCAGTTAATAGAAGGTTTTAAGACTTTAGTTACATTATAAATCATTTGTTGATGGTACCATACTCATTTTAGGAATTGTGGTATGTTCTAAGGTGATTTCACCATGTGAAAAAGCCTTCTGCTGGGATATCATGATTGAGAGAAAAATATTTTCTCATGCTTTTACCACAGAGGTTTGGAAGGTGATCTATAGGCTAAACTGAGAGCTTATTTTCTGTAAATTCACATTATCTTTCTCAGTCATGTGAGAATGAAGTCTGACATTCTCTGTAAAACATGTACATCCAACAAGGGCAGAGACTGTCAGTTGATTCCTTTGTGTTCTACTGCAGCTTCCCAGAGTGTTCCAAAGAACTACTAGAGCGCTAACAGTCCTACTTATGATAAACGTATGGCACACCTGAAGCCATCTTGCTTGGATTAAAGTGGTAACTCTTAAAACATTTAATTTAAAAAGGAACAAAATGAGGGGGTTCATTTTTCAATAAAAAGTATGATTAGTGCTGCAGAAAGAAAAATTAGGGCACATTTTGAGTGACTTCTCAAATCCTCTTCTATTTCATTAAAAAATTCTGACATGCAGACTGAAATATGCACTTTCAATACCAGCAGCAGTTTTCCCTGGTGAGCAGTAGCTTTACTACAGTGATCTAATGAGCAAAAAGAGTGCTAACATTCTGAATTTATGGCAAATGTGTGACACATCTGAATGCCTTCTTGATGGAATCAAAGTAAAAAACTGAAAGTATTTCCTACTGAGGAGACTGCAGTAAATGAGGAAATTAGGAAACTTCATAACAAATAAGTCTCCCAAGATGGCCACCAGAGACAAAAGAGCCCAAATGTAGCCCAAATATCACCCAGATGTAGCCCAAGTATAGCCCAATGACAGAATGTCCCAGAATGTTCTTAAAAACAACTAGAGCGCTTACTGTCTTCATTATGACAAAAGTATGGCACACCTGAAGCCATCTTGATTGGAATAAACTGGTAACACTTAAAACATTTAATTTAAAAAGGAACACAATGAGGAGGTTCATTTTGCCATAGAAATTATGATTAATGCTGAAGAAAGAAAATGAGGGCACATTTTGAGTGACTTCTCAAATCCTCTTCTATTTCATTAAAAAAATTCTGACATGCAGACTGAAACATGCACTTTTAATACCAGGAGCAGACTTCCATGGTGCAGTAGTTTTACTACAATGATCTAATCAGCAACTAGAGTGCTAACATTCAGAATTTATGGCAAATGTGTGACATATCTGAATACCTTCATGATGGAATCAAAGTAAAAAACTGAAAGCATTTCCTACTGAGGAGACTGCAGTACATGAGGAAATTAGGAAACTTCATAACAAATAAATCTCCCAAGATGGCCACCGGAGACAAAAGAGCCCAAATGTAGCCCAAAATCACCCAGATGTAGCCCAAATATAGCCCAATGACAGAAGTGTGCAAAACACTTATTACTTTGTGTTTTTGCAGTGTTATATAGTGCAGACTTGTCAGGTATTGGAGTGCTTTACATGAGCATTGGTTACATCACACAAGAACACATTCATTTTGGTTGTAGACATGGGGAAACTAAGTGATTTGACCAGAATCACAGAATGTCGAGCTGAAGCAGAAACTTCAACCTGGTTCCCCAGTTGCAAAGTCTGCAGTTCTGGAAGTAACACCACATCATCTCCCCTAAGTGCAACATTTAATCAAGTGGTCAACTGGATAAAAAAACATAAAGATAACAAATAATTTAAAAGTGCTTTGTCGCTATTTGAAAACTCAGAAAATATGTCCTTATTTTAGCCTTTTAGAGCACTAACCATAATTTTGATGCCAATAAGACCCTCTCATATATGTAATTTCTAAAGGAAATGCTCTAGGTATTACAGTTTTGATTACATCAAGATGATGTCAGGCGTTCCACACTTTTGTGATAAATATAGAATGTTAGCAATCTAGTTGTTCATTAGGATACTGTTGAGAGGCAGAGGCCAGGGGCACGGACTCTGAAAATTGAAGGCAGGTAGGAGGGTGCAAAGGCAACAATTTAACCACACTGAGCAGGCAGGAAGGGCCGTGGAAGCACAACAGACTATGGAGGGCAGTGGAAAGGGGGGCAGGGGCAACAAACCAACAATACAGGACTTGCAAGAGAGGCTGTTGGAGGCAAGATCTATTACGGGTCAAGGAAGCTAGGGGCGGTCCCCAGATCCCCGGGAGCCACCACAGAACTGAGCAGGAGAGTGAGTCAGGGACAAAAGGGGCACCTTAATTTGAGCCGGGGTGCCTAGGAACGCTTGCTCCAAAAATGAAGAAAACAGACATATGAGACATGGAATTGGAGGCAGAATACAATGGCAGTTTAATGAGAAGATGCAACTTCAAAGAAACCGCAGAATAGAGACATAAAGTACAAAATACAGAATCCAGATAATCATACAGCTGTCATGATATTCTCTGTATCTCAATTAATGTACTGACAGAGAGAGAGAGAAAACACATCTATAAATGCATCATGAGAAACAAGTTACACCAAGGAAAATGTTACCTAGGAACACTCACGTTTACTCTTAGAGCAAGCATTCCTGCAATTACAATACAAAATCTTTTAAATGCAAAAGTAAAGAGAACAATGGTTAAACATAACATGACATTTCATATAGGTAAAATAGAATAAGATACTTCAAGCAAAGCAGAGCAAGACATTTTAAGCAAAGGAAGACAAGAGCTCCCAGCTCTTGGGGAAAACCTGCACTGCCTGTTAACCTACATACAGACGGCGAGGTAGTCCGTCGATATCTGTGGGTGCTCCCTTTTTATATCATTTTGTGGGCTCCTTTGCACGCTACATCTACCTACGTATGCTACCCAAAAGCTTCGTCTGCAGATTTTACCAGACATTTCGTCATTTACCCACTTAATGCTGACAATGGACTGGGTGAAAAGGTCAGTCTCTCAGGCCAATCGCTTATCGTAAGTTCCATAGAGCAAGCAGAAAATAATGGGTATTGTACGGGAATTCAATATATTCATGTATAAAATCTCCTCAGTTCTCCTAACTTGACGCTCTGCGGTTGCCACTTCCTTAAAAGCGGGAAACCTGCCCAGGAAGCAAGTACCAGTCCAGGATGCAGCCTACTGTATGTCGACAGCTTCAGGGGGATGTTGAACTTTGATACCGAGCACGGAGCACTCGGGTAGGGTGGGGGCTACTGGTTTGGAGCAGAAGGCCTCGCAGACCTGCCTTCAGACTGCTATACACTAAAATTGCAGAGCTATGGTCAATTTAACAAAGAGGCCTACATATTGAACAGAAGGGCCTACACAGGGGTTTTATACTGGCTGAGTGGTAAGGATGTCTCAGGATAATTATATAGCAACACAGGACCCGCTGGTCAATTTAATACGGCCTACAAATGCAGCTGGCAGGGCAAGGACAAGGGTCTCATACTTCAGGTGTGGACAGAACGGGCCAGGGGCCCCCTGTGATACAAAATCTACCCTCCTTCAAGCCTGTGGCAATGTAATAGACCATTGTGGGCAGAAGGAAGAGGCAATGGTAGTACAACCATACATGCCAACAGACCCGATTCAGCCAGGAAACGTCCAATGTTTTTAAGCTCAAATGGGCTTTATTTGATCTGTCTCCTGTCTACAATATCCTCTTTTTCAATGTAACTCAAAGGGGAAAATCAATACCCCAGTTTTTTTTCAAAATCTCCCTCTTACCAAGTTCAAAATGTTCGCAAGTATGGTACATTGGATCATGGAAGGAAATGGGATAGGGACATGGACTTGGATAACAGAGGACAGGAGGGACATGGAGAGGTGCACCAAACTGACCCTGCAGGGCAGGCATCAGGGTTTGCAGCAGCACAATACACCACACGGGAGTGCAGCACAACAATCCATAGAAAGCAAGAGGGAGGGGACAGGACTATGCACATGGACAACAGAGAACAGAGGGGCAAGAGGCAATGGTAGCTAGCTGACCATAATGGACAGACAGGAGAGAAAGCTGCAGCATAACAGACCATAAAGGGCAGGAGGGACGGATCAGGGGCATTACAATGGAACAGACAAGCCAGGAGGGAGGGAGTAGGGCTGGGGGCAAGGGGGCAGGGCAGGAGCAGCAAGATAGCCATGGAGGTCAGGCAGGATGGGCACTAGAAGCAAGACACACCATGAAGAGCAACAGTGAGACTGTGATGGCATACACACAGACCATGGAGGGAAGGTGGGAGGGGGTCAGGGGCAGCTAACTGACCACACAGGGAAGGTGGGAGGGGCCATGGCAGCACAGAAGACCATGCATGGCAAGTGGGAGGGTTAGTGGCAGCACAATGGCTATGATGGGCAAGAAGGAGGGTGGAGGGGCATGCACAAAGGACGATGGAGGATAGAAGGGAGGGTCAGGACCTGTGCACAGACAAGAAAGTTCAGGGGAAGGGACCTCACAACAGACCACACGGGGCAGGCAGGAGGAGCAGCTGCAGCACAACAGACCAGGGAGGGCAGAAGGATGTGGCAGTACAATGGACCATGTAGGACAGGAGGAAGAGGATAGGGGCATGGCATGTGGACAGGCAGGGTGGAGGTGACAGGGACAGGTTACAGTCATCTGACAATGCTAGGCAGGTGGGAGGGGAGTGGCAGCTCAACAGAACACTCAGAGTAGATAGGAGTGGCAGGTCCATGGGACATGGTGGGCAAAAAGGATGGAGCAGGGGCATGCACAAAGACATCGGAGGGCAGGGGGAAGGAGAATAGGGGCAGCAAGCTAAGCACAGAGTTTAAGCAGGAGGTCAATGATGGGGCATAGAATTGGGCAATGGAGGGCAGGAGGAGTGGACTGGTGCATCATACTGAGGGCAGTGGCAGCACATCAGACCATGCATGGCAGGAGGGAGGAGGCTAGTCCATGGATTCACACAACAGAGGATAGGGAGGAAGGGGATGGGGCAGCAAGCTAACTGTTCAGAGAAGGCGGGTATTAGGAACTTTATTGTTTTTAAAACATTGTGTCTGTGCGAACTACTTAAAATATGAACAAGTATGCAGCATAATCTCAATTTTATTCAGGAAGAAGAGGACGTTTGTGACTGTGACTCCGGGCTCACTTGGCAGAAACACCCCCTGACCCTCCACCCCCTATCGCAAAATGTAATGCCCGTGAAAAGGGTAGGTGAACACAGTGTTATATAGAACATAGTCCTGAGAGCACGATTGAAAATGAAAACTAGATATAGTGTATGGTATAAACTATGCACCAAAAAGTGTGATATAAGATGAACCGGGCGTGAAATATAATATGCAATACATTGTGCGCAATGACAGATTCATTGGAGAGCGCGAGATAGCACAGGCACTAGCGCGTGCTATGCGATATGCGCCTTGGAGTGTAATATGCACAGGGCAGTGTTGTGTAACCTAACTAGTCTCTAAAGTTGTAATATAAAATATGTGCTGGGGAGTGTAAGGTTGCATATGCACTGTGACAAAGATATGGATCCCAGATTGTAATATGTATGGCATAGCACTGTGCGTTATAACATAGGCATCGAGAAAGGCACGTTAGATGGGGCAATATAACCCGTGCGAAGACAAGTGTGGCATGACATATTCACGGGGTGGTGTTACAGTGCACATGGGCTAGAGAGTGTCATAGCATATGCACTAGCTAGTGGAATACAACACAGAGGTGTGTGGCACACGGCAGGCAATGGTGGGTGTAACACAGCATTGGGCTCTGTCAGGAGCGCGCTGTGACTCTCAAGTGATGTTCGTCCCCTTTCCAGAGAGTAAAATAAAAAGTATTACACATCCGGCAGTGGATGTGTGTTTTATTAACCGTGAGGGGGGTTTCTTGCATAGTTTTGGTCGAATTTTTGTCGAATCCCCTTTGAATGGCTTGGTGTGCATGTGTATTAAATGTGCCCGTCAATAGCTACCCAAGTTTGTATAAATAAACGACAAGGGTGTCTACCGGGATTAGGCACGGTAGGGCATCAGACATGTCAGAGCTTCACTAGTGGTGTAAATACATTCCACGTGGATTCATTGCATGCATAGTCGCCTTTTAATGAATATCACGCAAATCGTCATGGTGATAGGTACGTACGGTTTGTCCAGCATGTCCTAGGTGTGTCTATAAATATATATTTTTTAAAAATAATAAAAAACAGTGGCCGGCCCTGGGGATTGGGGTCAAAAAAATATAATTAGGAGACTGGCCCTGGGGGATGGGGTCATCAGGGCCAATAAATTAGAATAAGAAGGGGAACCAAACAGCCCCCCTTCTTAAAAAACTAAAATAAATAAAAGACTGGCATCGTGCAGGAGGCCATGCCCCCTCCGTGCAGCACTCTGCAAACGCGCCCCCAACAGGTATCTCCAGTATGCGCCAGGGAGCTGCGCTGCAGCCAGGTGTTCTGAGGCCAAGCCCCTTTTTACACCTCTCTGCAACGCAGCTCTGTGGCGCTTACTGGAGGTACCTAGTGGTCTAGTTTGACCCTAGGGACCCTTAGGATTCAAGGGGACTTAATCTCTCAACTTAGAACAGCCACAGGGCGCGTTTACACAGTGGTGAAGGGAGGGGACGGGGCCTGAGGTGACGTGTGCAAACACGCACTATGGCACGTTTTAAATTGGGGATATAATTTCCCTTCAATACTGAGGGCCCCTGGGGGCTAACTAGCCCACCAAGTGCTTCCAGTAAGCGCCACTGAGCTGCATTGCAGAGAGGTGGTCCAGGCCGTGCCACTTTTTACACCTCTCTGCAACGCAGCTCTGTGGCACTTACTGGAGGTACCTAGTGGGCTAGTTGGACCCCAGGGACCCTCAGGATTCAAATGAACTTAATCTCCCAACTAAAAATGGACACAGGGCGTGTTTACACAGTGGTGAAGGGAGGGGACGGGGCCTGAGTTAACGTGTGCAAAAACGCCCTGTGGCCTGTTTTAAGAGGTAGTTTTAATCCCCATGCCCTCTTATATACTAGGGGCTTACAGAGGAGGTCATGCTAATCACAGGGGGACCCCAACGCATAATGTTCCCTAGTGTATGTAGGTGTTTTCACTGTATTCTAAGTGTCTTTTAACATAGCACTGGCTCTAGGACTGGTTAGTCAGGCTCAGTTACCACCAGTATCCGTCTGAAAAAGTTGAGGGTACAGGATGATTTTGCAACAAGGCTTCTTTCTGCTCTTCTTTTTGTTCTTTCTGCACGTTATCCTTCTTCCTGCACTTATCTTCGTATTTGAGGACTTCTGTTGCTTCTTTCTGCACTTCTTTTGTTTCTTTCTGTGCATTTTTTCTTCTTTCTTCACATGTCCTATCTCTGTAGGCATAGTTAGAAATTAGCATTTAAAAAACCTTTGAAATTCACAGAAAAAACCATAGGTTTCAGGCACGTTATAGTTAGGAATTAGCATTTAAAAAACCTCAGAAATTCACTGAAAAAACCATAGGTTTCAGGGGTGTTATAGTTAGCTGGACTTTTCACTTGTACAAAACCATTGAAATTCCCCCGTTATAGTTAGTTCAGCTAACTATAACTCGGGCGCCCGCAATGCACTGCTGATGACGTCACATATTACATCACTCATGACATGGTCAGTGACATCACTCATGACATCACTGATGACATCTCAAATGACATCACTGATGACATCACTGATGACATCATCCTTGTGATAGAGTGGCAGACCTCCTCTCACCCTAATATAACCTTTGATACACACATTCAAAAATAGAGACTAAAATTTTCAAAACAATGGACATACCAATACCAGTTACAACAACCTCTTCAGTAATTCTAAGATCCACATACACATCCACTCATTCACCAACAGTCCTATACAGTCACTCATACATGTACTCACTCATCATATGTACTCATACACCTATACATCCTGTTACACAATGCCACTCATCCATAGAGTTACTCACACACATAGTCACTCATGCTAATAAAGAATCAAACATACATTTACTTGCATATACAGTTATACACACACCACCATACTTACTTCTACGGAAACTTACACATACTTAGTCTTTTAAACAATCACTTATAGAAACACATACTTATTCATACAGGAACTCTTTCAATCTCTCACTCTCACATATACTCACATATATACACCAATAGTCACATATACTAGTTTAAAACATATGTAGTTACTCATAAAGACACTACTGAGACAGTCATTCACTCACTAACACACCCATACACACACTCATCCACCCATACAGTCCTGCACACATGCTGTGTTCAACACATACAAACAGTGAGTCACTCATTCATGCACCTATGCACTACGTAATACCCCCCACCGAACCATGCAGACACTCAGACTGATACTCAAAAAACCAACTAATAACCTATATAGACACCCATGTAGCTACTCACCAACCCATGCAGCCACTTATACACAAAGTGAGAGACTGATACAGATATTTACATATTTAAACATTACTCACTAAGCCATGTATTCACTATGATACACTTAATCAGTCAGTTACACAATCAATTTTTCAAAAACAAATCATCCATTTAGACACTTATATACCCATTTATTCTTCCATCGACCTTGAGATATACATATATAAAACATATTTAATTTTCAGAAAAACACACATTCACTGGATGATGTCATCAGTGATGTCATCAGTGATGTCATTTGAGATGTCATCAGTGATGTCATGAGTGATGTCACTGACCATGTCATGAGTGATGTAATATGTGACGTCATCAGCAGTGCATTGCGGGCGCCCGAGTTATAGTTAGCTGAACTAACTATAACGGGGGAATTTCAATGGTTTTGTACAAGTGAAAAGTCCAGCTAACTATAACACCCCTGAAACCTATGGTTTTTTCAGTGAATATATATATATATATATATTATTATTATTTCTTTTTACATAAAGAAAAATTATTTTTGCTATTGGTACTATTTCACAAATAACTTAGCCTAGATGACATCACTGGCTTCAATTAGAAGAATAAGGACATAACAAGGGATAAGAGTACTCGATGGGTTATATAATTTTTTTATTTTTTTTTAACATAAAAAAAAAATCATGCTGTTGTAACTTATTTAAACTGCTTGTGATAGATTCCTCAAAATTGTGTTACATCAATACAAACTAACAAAAAGTCACAAGACATTCTTGTTTTTTAATTTCTTGTATCCATACAGGTCAACTCCCATAAAAAGAAGGACATCTGGAAGGCCATCACGAAGAAGGTGCTGACCCTGGGGGTCTACAAGTGGTGCAGAATTCACTGCCGTAAGCGATGGGGGGGAGGGGGGGGACCTACGACGCTGGACCAAGAAGAGTGCAGAAGTCCAGCTCTGCCAGTCCTCCCAACATGTGTAGTTTGCGCGCCACACCCTGACCCCCCTAATGTCCCACATACTTGTAGTGGCCTATCCCCAGCTTGATGGGAAGTTGAGAGCCCGACAACAGCATCAAAGGGGCAAGTTCTTTTTTGACTTTTCATCTTATATTTAACCGTTACAAAAGAAATTGTAGTAGCATCAAGCACAGTTTGCAGGCGAAAAGTTACAGAGATCACAATAAACACACAGCTTGTTTAAAAGGTCTCCGCCTGACTGAATTCTGTACATTTGTGTCCCTATCATGAGTTTTCATTTGAAATAACTATATTTTGTTACAGCAGCAAATTATGACATTAGCAGAAATGTTGACATGTCCAATGCACAAGAAGAGTTCTTGAAGGTGTAAGTTTTGCAGAAGGTGTATGATGATGTGTTTTGTGCAATGATTTAAGAAAAATGATACCAATATCTTTCTGATCACTACCAAAAGACTGTTTTGAGCAAACATATGACTGCCTAAAATAAATAATACATGAGTTTGTTTGATGTTATAAGGGACAGTTGTACCAAACAGGCCAACATTAATAATTGTGTCAGGTGTGATGCTCCGTCACAATTGTGAAGGATGTTATGTTAGCCGTAAGACAGGAGACTGCATAAAATGCACTTATGTTACAGTGGATGTTACTAATGTCACATTTGTGAGTTGGTATTTTAAACAAACAATAGTGAGCATGTGAGTCAAAATGACTAGAAACATTAGAGCAAATGGCTACATTTTTTATTAAAAACCTATTGCAAATATGTTTTTTCTAAAAAATACAATTTAATTTATGTTAAAACTGGCAGTTTTGCATGATGTCTTACTCCTTCACAAATGTGCATGTAAGCCAGTATGTTTTTGGAAAAATGAATGTGATAGGCATACAGACAAGAATGTCAGCACATTGGTGACAGAGTAATACATACACAAAACCTTTATTTATTTGTGCTTTGTCATGTCCAGATGAAAAATCAATAATAAACAAAAATAGATTAGTTAAAGTGACTTTTGCAGATGGAATGTTACGTCACATATATGTTGGAGCATGGATACTCACAAACATTTTCTTGAGGGCCAAAAATGTACAGTCTGGGATGTGCCTGGGGGCCGCATTGATGGTGGGGTAACCCCAGGAGGCAGGGTGGGATGAGGAATTATGCAGACAGAAAACATATTTTATTTGTCAATTTGCATATGTTGCGTGGGGCTCTGCACTCCAGAGTCATCTGCCAAAGCAAACCAAAGACAACCATTACAGCAAACTACTCCCCCACCCCCATGAACAACAATACAATACATAGGAGCATCTGCCGATATGTCACCCCACCCCCAATTCCCCCCTCCCACTCCCCCCCCCAAAGATCGCACAGCTCCATACTATCTCATCTGTAACATCAAAAAGAAGATCAACAGGTCCTAATCCAGACTCGCCACCCCCCCCCGCTACTTCCCTCCCCTCCTGCTATGCTGGACGCCAGACTTAAACCGACATCGAAGGCTCCTTTATCGCCGAAGGTTGCAGTCAGAGGCCCCGGGACTCCGCCCATCGCTTCCATATTTTATAGTGTTTGCGTGGGCACCCCCTGGCCATAAAGATGGGCTGCTCCAGACCCATGCAAAAGTCCAGACCATTTTTCCTGGCAGCCACCGAGGGAGCCCTCGTCGCCTTCCAGGCTTCGGCAATGTCTCGTTTCGTCAGAGTCAGGCCCAGGAGCATGAGGTGTCGTTTATAGGCATTGCCCCCCAACCCCCTCCATAACATGTAACAGCGCCAGCTTTGGTGTGCGGATAAGCTCCCAACCCAGGACCTCCGAGAGACAGGCAAAAAACCCCCTCCAGAAGCGGTCTAACGATGTGCCAAACCGTGTGTATAAACGTACCCTCCGCCCGACTACAACGAAGACACTCCGGGGAGGCGATCATCCCCGCCCGCCACAATCGTGTCCTAGTAAAGTAGAATCTGTGAAGGTATTTGAATTGGACTAGACGTAATCGTATCGCTATGGCCGCCCCCCACGGGGCTGCCAGGGCCTCCGTCCAATTCTCCTCTTCCAGCCCACCCACATCTGCCTCCCAGTCCCCTCGGAGTTTCTGGAGTGTAGGGGAGCAATGCGTGACCAAGGACTGATAAATACGCGAAATCTTTTTGTCTTCGAGGTCCCCCATAAAGACTAAATTCGGGTATGGACTCCAGGCCCTGCATGCTAGGGGACAACGCGTGGCGCAGCTGCAGATAGCGATAGAATTGAGCCTGAGGCATATGGAACTCCTCTTGGAGATCGCAAAAGGATTTTAGTGTCGTGCCCCTCAGGACATCACCCAGGGTGGAGATACCAATGGCGTCCCATCCCCGAAACCCCGGAAGGGCCGCCAAGTGGGGCAGGTGCCCATTATCCCACAAAGGAGTCTCTCGGGTCAGGACGTTCCACCAGCCCATGCGCCGCAACGCCTGCCTCCAAACCATAAACACCACCCGTGTAGCTGATGGCAGTGCGATCCGTAGCCGTGCCGAGTATAAAAGTGTATGTAGTGTGTGATGCCCCATAAGATAACGTTCCAGTGCGTACGTCAGGTCCCCCCTCTCTCCATATCACCACTCGTTAAGGAACGAGCAGGTGCGATGCCTGATAATACGAGAGGAGATCCGGGGATGCCAGTCCCCCACAATAGGTGGATAAAAAAAATGTTCGTATGGCCACTCGCACCTTCCCTCCTTCCCACAGAAACTGCCCCAATATAGAATTCACCAATCTGAACCATCTAGGCGGGATCGGATATGGGTGATTCTACAGCTAATAGAGTAGTCGGGGGAGCGCCACCATCTTTAAGATCGCCAATCTGCCAAACAGTGTCAGGGGCATGCGGGACCAGGACTTAACCTCTTCAGTGCCCCGCCCTTTCCCCGCCCTGTGCCGGGCGTTGAATTAGCGGGCGGGGTTCATGACGAGATAGTCTCGTCATGGGCACAGCGCAACCGCGCTCCATGACGAGACTATCTCGTCATGGGCACTGAAGGGGTTAAGGTCTGCCCGTACCCGATCCCACACAGGTGTCAGGTTACACTCCTAGGCCACAGCCGGTACATCCGAAAGTACCACCCCCAGATATTTCAAGCCACCTGCAGCCGACTGGCCCACGAGCCCACCCCCGTCTGACCTCCCAACACCCGCAATGTGGATTTGCGGGGATTCATGTACAGGCCCGACATTTCCACGAAGATCCGCATTATACGCAGAAGCTGTGGCCGCGTCCTGTCGACTGCCGTCAGGAAAAAGAGAACGTCATCCGCATACAGCGCAATTCTATCGGCGAGGCCCATGGCCCATTCAAATCCCCGTACCTGGGCATCCACACGTACCCAGGCCGCCAAGGGCTCCATGGCAAGGGCAAACAGATACGGCGATAAGGGGCAACCCCGCCGCGTTCCCCTCTGAATAGCAAAAGTGGAGGAGATGGCACCCTCAACCCGCACGACGCCGTCAACCCTGTATACAGGAGTTTCACGTAGGAAAGAAAGCGTGGACCCAGGTTGAGTCTGGGAAGCAGAGCAAACAGATAGACCCAGCTCAGGGAATCAAACGCCCTGTCCGTGTCCGCCAAAAGTAGTGCTGCCGGTTCTCCAAGCCGCTGAATCGCCGCAATCGCCACCTGTGCCCTTCTGATACTGTGCCGGGTGGCCCGTTGAGGCATGAATCCCGCCTGATCGGGGTGCACAAGTGACGTGATATGGGGCAATAGTCGATTGGCCAGCACCTTTGCTAGGACTTTGGCCTCCACGTTTAAGAGGGAGATGGGGCGGTAAGAGGCGTGATGTCCCGGGGGACGCCCGGGCTTATGGAACACCACCACTTCTGCGTGTCTCCAGTCCGGGGGAAGCACTCCCTTGTCCCGGGCCTCCTCCACTACCGCCCAGTAATGTTGGGCCAATTGCACATTGTACCGACGAAAAAACTCACTCGGAAACCCATTGGGTCTGGGCGCTTTCCGAGGGTTGAGTTCCCCCAGGGCCGCTCCCAGTTCCTCGTCCGACAAGGGGGCCTCCCGCTGATCCCGCAGCTCGTCTGACAGCGCCTTAGGAGGCAGATCTGTAATAAATTTCTCAACTGTAGCAGCCGACAGACATTCCCGGGGGGCATAAAGGTCCGCAAAATATGTAGCAAAGCTCTCTGCAATAGCTGGAGGATCAGTAATCGGGGTCCCTGCCGAGTCCAAGAGTCCCGGCAGGGCCTGAGCGTGAAAGGTGCCCTGACAAAGGCGATGCAACATCTTACTCTACTTGTCCCCCCCATTGGTACACTCTGCTGCGCGTTGCCAGCCAGACTTGTCGTGCCTCAGCCATCAGCAGAGCTGCGCACTCCTGTTGGGCCAAAAGCAACTGTCGCACTCCCAGAGCACTCCCTGACTCTCGGTTCTGTCGCTCAAGTATCTCCATGTTCGCCTCAGCACGGGTCAGTTCCTCCCTACGCTGCCTGTGAGCCGCTGCGCACCAAGAAATGTCCACAGCTCGCAGAGTGGGCTTCAACGCCTCCCACAGAGTGGCCGCACTGGAGACGGATCCCACATTCGCCGTCAAATACTGAGCTATGGATTCACCCATATGAGCTGTATATTCCGCCTTCTGGAGATTCCACACCGCCAGGCGCCACCGAAACGGCTGCCTTCCCCTGCCAGCATCTAGTCTTATGAGCACTGGGGAGTGGTCCGAGAGACCCCAAGGCAGAATCTCTGCCGCCACCACCCTACCAGCCATCGCCCGGGGAACAAAAATATAGTCCAATCTAGAGAAGGATTTGTGGACTGCTGATAGGTACGTGTACTCCCGAACCGCACCATGAGCACGCTGCCATGTGTCAACCCAGTCTAGTCCCGTCACCAGAGTGTGTAGTTTTGTAGGGAGATCACTCCTATGACCATCCCCATCCCCTGTCCTGTCCGCATTCATAACGTCATTCCAGTCCCCGCCCACCACAGACATTACATCAGGCATGTCGGCTCACAAAGATTGTAGCCGATCAATTAAATTCCACTGCAACGGGGGAGGGGCATATACACTACCTAAAATCAGGGGGTCCTCCCCGACCCTACCCCGGATGAACAAGTAGCGTCCCTGCCCATCAATCCACTGCTGTTCATGCGTGTAGGGGACCCTGCGATGTATCAGTACAGCCACGCCTCGTGACCCTCTCATGAAGCCAGCATGAAAAACCTGTTGAAACCCATAGCGCTGCAAGCATAGGGCCTTTGTGCCCATGAGGTGGGTCTCCTGTAACATAAGAATATCAGCCTTTGCCCTCTTCGCGTGGTGGAGTATGGCCCCCCCCCGATTGATCTTGACCAGGACCCCTCGTACATTCCAACTCAGGATACAGAGACCACCCTGCGTCCCTTGCCCACCATCGGGCATTTCAACCATAGGGGGTGGCATCCTTGTTCAATATCAACATGGAGCCTCGGTGGCATGTGTGCAGCCTGTAGCGGACCTGTAATGGAAGTACGACCTGAAAACAGCAACAAACCCTCCCCAACAAAACCCCCACCCCATACCTAAAACAAAACACAAGTATCTGTCGCGGCAGGGCTGGCCCCCAATCCCCAACGGGGGGATGGGAACCACCCCAACCAATAGATCCCCAATGCACAGCCCATAACCACTAGGCAGGGCTCCCGCCAGCTCACACCTGACGGTAGGTCAAGCCCAGTTCAGGACATCCCTGTTATCAATAGTTGAAGTTTCGCAACGCAGCACCCGCAACCTCTGCTAAGGATCCAATGTCTGTCCCCCCAGGGCCGGCCCCCCTCGGGTGGAGGCACTGCTGGACTGCAAGCGCCGCCGGGACCTCGATCGTCTGTCCCCCGTCTGCCCACGGGGCCCCCTCCCCCGAGCCGCATCACTCGAGGATGAATCTGATTCCCTACCCAGTGGCGTGTGGGGCCTCACCCGCACCATTTCATCTGTCCACCTGAAGACCTCTTCTGGAGTATCAAAGAAGTAAGTGCGGGAACAAACGACCACCCGTAGGCGGGCCGGAAAGAGCAGGGAGTAAGGAAGCTTGAGCTCTCTCAGCCGGGCCTTGGCGGCGATAAATGACTGACGTTGCTGCTGGACCCGTCGCGTATAATCAGGGAATATCAGAATACGAGAGTTATTGAAAATCAAGGGTTCTTTGGCCCGAGCCTGCTTCAAAATGGCGTCCAGATAGTTAAATAATTTGGCAATGACAGGCCGCGAGCGAGCCCCCACCGGAAGCCTCTGCATGATTGCCCGATGAGCCCGCTCCACTACAAAGCATCTGGACATTGCCTCGGGGGGAGCCAGCCCTCCAGCCAGGTCGTGAGAAAGCGTTCCATGTATCCCTCTTCACAGCCCTCCGGAAATCCAACGAATCAGATTGTTGCGTCGGGCCCGTCCTTCCGCATCTTCCGCTCTCAGCGTGAGGCCCTTTGGACGATCTCCCTCGCCGCCACCTTTCGTTTTAACTCCGTAACGTCATCCTCCAATCCAGAGATACGAGTCTCAGCCTCAGTAATACGGGACACCGCATTGCAGAGCTCTTACCGCAGCAGCGTAACGTCCGCTCCGACTGCCCCTATTTTCGTATCCAACATGTCCCTAGATTGGGTGATGGCGGCCATAAGGGCCGCATTGTCCGGCACTGCTCCTGGTTGGCCCCAGAAGCTCCAGCCACCACCCCTGGGCCAGTAAATTTATCAATAGGTCCCTGCCTGGTCGAGCCGCCACCTCCCTTGTCTCTGGTCATGATGGTGTCTTGGGCTTCTAGGACTGGCCCACCCCCAACCAAGTGATGTACAAACACAGGTGAGAGCGAATCCCGCGGCCCGATCTAGCTGCCGAGTGTGCACTGGTCAGCCCCAGGCCACACTTCTTTGGCTCTCTGAGCACCCCAGGGGCCCAGACCCACCCGGGCGTGGGGAACCGCGGACTCCGCTCAACTAGCTTCCGAAGCGATGGTGCCGCTGATCACCGGGTGGAGCCCACCTACCCGCACCACCAAGTATTCTACACGCAGGCAGCGGCGGGCTCCCCCAGCAGCCTATCCCTCACTCCTGCAGCCCGATCTATACACCGCCGAGAGCCCCAGCTGCCCAAATTAATTCCTGGAGTGGGCGGTGGGGTGCAGGCAATCGACCCGATCCTCGGTCCCCACCCCGTGACTCGATAGTGCCGCCGAGCCCCTCCGCCTACACCTCTCTATGGGGTGGCCTCGTGGGGCGCAGGATCCTCCCTCCGGCCTCTACACCGAAGACCCAGCGGGCCCAGGCTATCACCACCGGGGTGGGGGCAGCCCAACAAAGTGTCCGGTGATTCCCAATGCAGTCCAGCTGCCCCTCCGCTCTCCCGCCATGCCTGTTAACGCGGAGGGAAGAGGGGCGTGCTATTGCTCAGCATGTAGGCCCCAAAGAGTCCGATGTGTCCCAAGAAGGGGGGCAAGGTCGCTTAGCACAGTTGCGGCAGCTCACCCCCCACGCGGCCCGGTCCAGCCGCCGATCCCTGTGGTAGCACTGAAAAAGGGGGGGGGGGCGGGGCCCAACCGCCACTGCCACACCGGAGCCGCAGAGAGAACCAGGCACCACTAAGGGTGGGGGGAGCGAGGCAGTCTACCAGTCCCCCGCGTGGCCCGACTATGCCACCGGTCCCCCCACAACACCAGAGAGGAAGGGCACTTCGAGGAGTGGGCCCGCCGCCCCTGCCGCCGGCTTCCTCAGCCCTCGCGCACCTCAGCCCCTACAATGACCCAGGATCGGCCACCGCTCCTGCCGCAGATGCTCCGCCTTACCACCGTGGCCCGGTCCGGCCGCCGGATCACCCGTCTCACTCTTGCAGGCCCGCCGTCCACGGCGCCGAGTCTCAGCGCAGTTCCCCACAGCCCGATCGGTTGACGGGCCTCCTGCCGCAGGGCCAGTCCGCTCTCTGCTGCCGGATGTGCCCGCCGGCCAGGCCGAACTCCACCACCAGCCCTCAATCTCTGACAGAGACGCCACTCACAGCTCCCGGGCCCCTCCTCACTCGGCCAGGCCTCTCCCCCGCAGCAGCGGAATCACAGCTCCACAGCAGCTCCCCGCTCCTAGATGTCACCAGTCAGTAAGGTAGCAGGTACTGCGCCACAGACATGACGATTTCTGCCTCAGACATTCCGGGATGCCAGGATTATCGTCGGATGTATGGCAGGCTGGACGGAACTGGCTCAGAACACGTCCGCCATGTTAGCTTTCCAAGCCACGCCCCCCCGAAATGCACACTTTTTAAAAAGATTATGACCAAATGCTTTCTTTCAAATCATTTTGCACATTTTCAGCAGCCTATCTTCTACTATGGGGCCGATTACGATTCCGGCCGCAAAACGTACCGACGGACGCGGATCCGGAACGGAGACCGACCGACACGGACCGGCGCCGTACGACCCGTGCAGTACGATGCAACGCTTCTGAATTACAACCGACACGTACGGAATACAAGCCGTACGACCGAGCCGTAGGGGAAACAGTGATTCGCCCGGAAAACGGACGCGAATCACACCAACAGACAGGCACTAGGAATGAACCCGACCGACACGTACCTGCGATGTCCGATCCGCGCAGTACGATGCAATGCGTGTAAAACCAGACCGACTCGCACGGAGCCCAAGTCGTATGACCGACACGCACAGAAAACAGGGACCTGAAGCAATAGAGATCTCCGCGACCAACGCGTATGAAACACAGAAGAAAGTCAGCGTGAAAGACCCGGTGAAAGCCCGCACGAGTCAACATCAGCGTCCGTCTCGGTCAGAAGAACGTCTCCTTCATGCCTAGAAAACTCAAAGGAAAAAATACAAAAAAAGGACCAAACAAACAATGACAAAGTCAATAAATATCAACAAAAAAAGCTTGGAACAAAGACACACCCACAACTGCACCTGTATAAAAGGACACCAATCACTACCATGATCCTTTGCAAATTCAAGACAACAGCTAGCAGAGAACACCAGACAGCAACCACAGACACACTCACAACTCACCCATCACACAACTTTCACACCATTAGCACCTCACCAAAAGCACTCACACATACACCTACCAAAACTGACACTCACCCACCCTCACTTGCACCCTCACACACACATCACTCACCACCACCACCCATCACCATGCCCCCAAAGAAGAATCCAAAGTTCACAGATAGTTAGTTAGAAGTGCTGGTAGACGAGATCATCAGAGTAGAGCCACATTTGTTTGGTACATTGGTCCAAAGGACCCCCATGTCACAGAAAACAAAGATGTGGGCGAGGATCGTGGACAAGGTGAACGCACAAGCACCAATGTTGCGCACAAAGGATGATATCTAGAACAGGTGGTATGACGTGCGCAGGAGGGTCAAAAAACTCATCGAGAAAGATCACGCCTTGAGTCAGCGCACTGGTGGTGGCCCTCTTGCCAAACCAGTATACTTCAGGTCCTGGGAGGAGAAGGTGCGGGACATCCTCCCACCAGAGAGCATCCATGGTCTATCAGACATACCAGAGCCTGGTGAGTACACAACCAATATACTCAATATTGTGTGGCAAGGGGACAGTGAAACCATGCACCGTTAGCAAAGCCACAGTAACCAATAGATAATCATCCCAAGATGTGTATGCTAGTCAGACAAACACAATACCTGCCATCTCATAGTGACTTGTAACTGTGTCATGACATGTACAAACCTACCAACAAATAGAGCAAGGCAGTGGCACAAAACCAAATAAACACTGTCAGACAGTTTGCCACCACAAACACACTACCTCACAGTGCAGCTGACTGACAGGAAGGAATAGTGGGTATGCAGGTGAAGTGAGTGCATCCAAAAGCATGATGGGGTTTGTAGTCACAGATAATGCTACCCCTCCCAATTGGCCCATCAAGTCCTCTCTGAACCATGCCCCCATCACAGGGAGTGGAAAATGACTGACAAGATGTCTGACACTGGGTCCTGCTGTGAGGAGCACAAGGCCCTGGTAGGGCTTGTGCGCAAATCAGAAGCAGGACACCACTGCCTGACATCCTGAAAGCCAACTTGCACGCCCTCCAGTGGAAGCACGTTTCATGATGAGATGTCTGGCTGGGTGGGAAGGAGGACTGACAGCTCTGACCATACTTACCAGCATGTGTAGATACACACACACCCCTCAACACAAACTCCACACAACTCACCGGGTATAATGCATTTACTCACACTGTAGTGAAATAGCACCCAAAGATACACCGCACTGGGTTCTGCCGTGTGAAGCACAGGGGCTCTCTTTGGACTTGTAGCCAAACAAACACCAGGACTTCACAGTCAGCCATCTTGCCATTGCTGTCACACTCCCTCATAGGGAAGCAGAATTAAAAGGAAGGAAGTATGGGCATGCTGGGAAGGTGGGTGTAGCCAAAAGCATGATGGGAGTTGCAGTCACAGACATTCCCCACCCACCCACATGGCCCAGCAAGCTCACACTGAACCATGCACACCTCACAGGGAGTGGGAATGGACTGACAAGATGTCTGACACTGGGCTCTGTTGTGGGGAGCACAAGGCCCTGCTGGGAACTGGGCACCAACAAACACCAGGACTGCACCAGGACTGCACTGACTGACATCCTGAAAGTCAACCTGCACCCACTGCAATGGTGGCACGCTTCATGATGGCATAACTGGCCTGGGGGAGAAGGAGGTCCTGACTTGAAAACAAATAACACCGATGCTGGACATACACACACCTTCTATGCTAAAACACATTGCACACATGGTACCAGTCACTCGCAAAGATAATGCCCGGGCAAGATGTCTGACACATGGGCCTGAGAGATGATGTGGCTGAAAATCACACATATGCACTGGCCAAACCAAACACGGTCGCACACACAGCCATTGCAACCATATGTTCAAACTCACTGTCTGGGCATGCAGTGTCCAGGGGTGCCCCCTGGCCTGGCTGTGGAGGTGTGTCTTGCAGATGACAAGTGTGGCGATCCATATGTAGTACATTGCACAAAACAATGCATATATAAAGGATCCCCTACTAAGACTAGAAGTCTCCTAGGGCAGGGCAAATAGCAAATATGAATCTAAACACCCTAGGCAGTCTAGATATTACAAAAACAAAATGATAACTATAGTGACCTATTCAAAAAGGGAACTCCGTGTGCACAATATTTATAAAACCATGTTTAAGTTTTATTATAAGTTATCATTTTGTTTTTGTAATATCTAGACTGCCTAGGGTGTTTAGATTCATATGTACATTGCACAAAATACACAGGAACTCACATATACATCATTGACAGGGGACATCTGACAGTGAATGGAATGGACATACGAATATAGCCGACACCATAGCATGGTCTCATTCACGCTCTGTGCTGTTGTGATCTGCATTCCACTCCTACATCGTGCTGAAACATATGCATCCTTCACACAACACACCACTCACTGACATAGACACTGTAGACACAAGGTCTAACCTGGACTGCATTGGAGGAGACATGCTACTCACAGCACCCAAACCGCAACACACACACCACCGGCTCTCACTGTCATGAGCATTGAAAAGCCAGAGTGCTTCCTTGTCCAATCCATGTCACCATGGAGAATATTGACAAGTCAAATCACATATGCACGTACAAAACTCAGCACCAGACTCATTAACGATGGTGACATCATCACTTGTATGAAATGAGATGGGAACACTGTAAAAAAACACTTTCTACCAAGAGATCACAGGCATACCGGACTGTGACCATGTCGTACCAATACACAAATGTGACACACAAAGACTAGCAAAATCTGCTACCACACATGCCCCAATCTTACAACATATCCTCAGTGGAATTGCACGTAGGTCCTTGTTAAAGGTCAAATGTGTACAGGGATGGCACACCTGTGTCAGCAACCTGATGGCCCTTGAGTAGTAATGGCCATGTACAGCCAAATCTATACATGAGCTGGGCATGCACACGCTTCGACATGCACATTGAACTGTTTCATGTTGGCTGGGCAATGTGCCACAACAATATCAATCTCTGTCAGTGACAACTTTGGACAAAGCAGTGTACAGGCACGCATCCTGACGTACAGTAGAAAATGTCATGTATGTGAACCATTGATGCCTGTAGAAACATAACTTACATTGTGTGTCTCTTCCAAACACAGATGGTGCTGGGGACACAGCAGCAAATGAAGAAGAGTCCCTGTCCCAGACTCTGGTGGACCCTCAGCTCTCTGGTGTGGATCAGTCTCTGTCCTCTTCGGATGACGAAGAACAACCTGGCACCTCCGGTGTGAGTCATCATGCAGCACCAGCAGTACCAACATCTGCACCCCCTGTACCCATGCCTCCAGCATCTGGCCACAGACAGGGCACCCCCGCCAACACGGACAGACCAAGGACACAGAATACCAACAGCACAGGAACACAGGACCTCCAGGAAGGTACGGACAACACCACCAGTAACAACACCCAAGGGGGCCCAGTGTCACCTGTGCGTGCCGCCGCATGTGCGGCCCGTGTGGCTAGGGGTGCTGGGAGGGGTGGTAGGCAGAGGGCACGGCTTGCAGAGGGGTCTGGACTGCATGATGACCCCCAACTGGCACGCATCAAAGATGTGTATAAGGATAGTACCGGAGGAATCGGCCAGGTAGTGGGGATCCTCAAGGACATTCAACAGGAGCAGGCTGCCCATCTTGCCCGCATGGAGGCAAAGTGGGATGCACTTACTGCGGTACATCGGGACATACTCCAATGCCTCCGCCAGATAAGCACCAACATGTCCACACCTCCCTGTGTGGCCACAACATCTGTTGCCGCAAGATCTGCCAGTGCCACAGGGAGGGAGGATGACTGGCGGAGAGTCCTCTGCACCGCAGATGCCTGCACCTGAGTATTCCTCCCGAAGAAGAAGAGGGGTCGTCTGAAGGAGGACAAGTGAGACGCATGTGTCCATGCACATCCCCAGGGCCTCTAAAATTTTCTTTGTGCGCGACCCGTTCACGTTGTCGTATCTAACACAACTCGCCTACATGACATGGAGGGTTCATGTTGGTCCAATGTAGCAGATGACTGTGGACTTTACTCTGGACATTTCAGCGACCAACACTTCCAACTCTACTGTGAACTTTGGATTCAAAACCCATTGTACAGCACACACCATCCTGTGCACTATCCTCACACATGTTTGTAAATAAACTCACCAGTACACTATACTTGCCTCTGTTGTGATTCCAAATTGTTATGTGTCATGGAGATGTTGATCTGCTAAACAACACAGTGCATGCCAAATACTACAGCAATGTGATCACCGTTATGTGAGTCATGGTGATGTGACACATGTGAGGGAGACACACCACTATGGCACCACAACACATACTCACCATGGCCATGTAAGTCATCCCACACAATGATGTTGACCTGAAATACATTGGAATGCACTGACACCACACCTATCCACAGTCAGTGGTAACAATCCCACAGGTGAGGTAAGTAAATGTCAGTCAGATGTGGGAAGACAGACAACGCACATAACAAAGCGTAGCACAGGTTCATTACACATCAGCAACATGTTTATTCCACAACAGTTGCAAGGTAATTCTATGTTACAGTGGACACACGGTCACAAAGTGTCGGAGAATTGAAGTCCAGGGAAGTGTGGTACATCACTTGATGGGAATTGACAACTTCCACCCTGGTGTTGGACTCTGGGTGTTGGGGGTCAGTGTTGACCAAACAACAGGCAAAGTACCCTGGGAAGGACAGACATAAGACACAGTCAAAAGCACAAAAAAGCAATGGGGTAACCCAGTATCCCTCAGAACCTGGGCGGTAAGTTTACAAGGTAACAATGGTTCTGTTGGGTGAAAGTATTGCTTTGCACTTACGGTTTAGTCAAGCATTTTTTCACAGAGTACATTAATTTGACTTTAAGCAACACACAAGACAGTTCAAATGCAACCAAAAAATTCTTTATATATGAATTGCGTCATTCATATATGCATACATCAATATTTTAAGAGTGGCCGTCATGCAATGATGTGCTGACAGTAGTGACACAGTGTGAAATCGGTGCTCAGTGACAATGTGCGTGATATGTGCAGTAGGTTAAAAGCGATTTTTTCGTGAGTGGCCAGGATGTATCAAATAGTAAGACTGCGCTGTGGAGGAGTTCTTTTTTGGCACAGGTTCTATATGAAGGTCCACAAATTAGTCGACGTTTCAACCCTAGTACTGCCCTCTTGATAGGTCAGTGCGGGTCTTCATCAGGACTTGAATATAAGCGTGACGGCCTGTGAGTAAAAGAAGACTAAGTCAGGTGTGTTGTCACTAGAACGAGGTTGATCTATGTGCTACGGAAGGTAGCTGACTCACCTTAGGAGGTATAAGTCTATGGAGTAGGTAAAAATCCGGCGTGAATGTCAGGATTGGGTATACTCCAATGGTTTATCATATAGACGGGCCTGTGAAGTAGTTACACATATCGTCAATATCCATAATATTAGGTAAAGTTCTGTTAAAAGTTTTGTATAGAAGAGACTTGAGAAAAAGGGGCTTGAATTGCTCACCCTGGTTAATTCACTGTGGGCTCCATCTCAGTGTTTGAAATTGAAAAGGTCTAGAAGATAATAAATAAGATATATTAATAAATAGTGGGAAGGTCAGCGTGAGAAGCCATAGCATCTACATAGTGTGATGGGTTAAAGTAGTGCAAGGCTCACCTATTTGTTTGGGCGGCGCTGTCTATAATCCAGATCCTTCTACCTCGTAAGTGTAGGTAGGGATGGGCTTCTTCAGACAAATTATTACTGTAAAGAAGCAAACATGGGGTAAGGGTTAATTAGCCTTAGAGCAGGAAGAAACGCGGTCTCATCGCGGTTCCTAGTTACCTTCTTCTGAAGAAACGAAAAGCCGGCCTGTGGGTCCTGGCTCGTCTGAGGTGAATCAGCAACGAAGCCTGCGGTGAATGTGCATATAAATCTAATGTGGCGTGCGCGTGGACGCCGAGCACGGGTGGTTGCTAGGCAATGGTTAGCGCTACGTTGTCAGATTCCCAAGCTGACGAATCGCAACGCGGTCATCTGGGGGATTCTCTGTGCCCATTGGTGTGAGTCGGGAATTGTCAAAAGACGTCACAGCTCGTCAAATGTTGCCAAGGTTACTCCGTAAACCCCAGTGTGACATCTCCTCGTCAAGCGTTGCCATAGTAACTGCTTTAAACAAGGTGTGTTCTCTGAGGGATTCGGAATGCGCCGATTGCTCTGACGTGAGTGTGTTATGGCGGGAGGAAACCCGTCGCTTGATATCGGCAACTTTGAAGTGAAAATTAGTGAACACAATTCAAAAATGCAAAACAAAAATGTAACAGCATATACATCAATCTACATGAGTATTGAATACAAAAGACGGCATGGGTATGCTGTCTACATACGTAAAATGTACAGATAAGCATGGTAAAGTCAATATTGAAATTAAAAGATTGCGGTGATTTTATATTATGTTCCATTTACGATATTCTCAATCATGCACATAACATAAACCAATTTACGGAGTGACAAAAAGTTAGGGCGTTCTGACTAAGCCAGAGCAGGGAGATTCTGTTACACTCAGGTAATCTAAAGTAAATACGATGGTTCAGCCAGTGTTATGTAGTCACGTTTCAGGGTAATCACAGTAGGCCCATTTGCTTAGATATCTCCTCCATCTCATTCAACCCATTCTGGACCGAGTTAAGCAAATGGATCCATCTACACTCTTTGTAGTTCAACAATCTCGCCAATGACCCTCCTCTGCTGCTGGGGACAATCTTTTCAAGTACCCACCATGTGATGTTGTTGGGGGAGTGATTGTGTGAGGTATAGTGCTCTACCATCGGGGCCCCATGTACTTTGCACCTTACCCTGCTCATGTGTTGCAGAATACGTGTTTTCACTTTCTGGGTGGTTTGTCCCACATATATAAGTCCGCAAGGGCATTGGATGGCATACACGACATTCATGCTGTTACAGTTTGTGAATTGAGAAAGTTTGTATGCTCTTCCAGTGTATGTGAATGTTGTTCCTTCATAACATACATCGCACGCCTTGCATTGTCCACATTTATGGTGTCCAGTTACAGGTGCCAACCCCAAAAGGTCCCTGAGGTCAGGTTGTTTGGGTGTGTCCAAGAAAGCATTTACCACCGAATCCTTGATGTTTTTACCTCTTTTGAAGGCGAATGTCGGGTCTTGTGATGTCTTTAATTCGCTCGCTACCAGGTTCCAGTATTTCTTAACAACTTTCTTTATTTCATTGCTTTTAGTGTTAAACGTAGTCACGCAGACTATTTTTTGTTGTTCCTCTGGTTGTTTTTGGTTGGTCTCCAACAGTTGCTCCCTGGGGCAATACCATGCCCGTTTCTTCGCCCGTTTGAGTAGGCCTCTCGGATAACCTCTCTCTCTGAGTCTGGATACTAATACTTCAGATTCCCTGAAATAGTCTGTCCTTCTCGTGCAATTCCTCCTCAATCTGAGGAATTGGCCATAGGGCAGGTTGTCTCGCAGGCTGCGTGGGTGATGTGACTGGTATTTGAGTAAAGAGTTTCTTTCCATTGGTTTGCGATACAGATCACAGTATAACAGATTATCATGTGAGCGGAATGTTAAGTCAAGGAAATCAATTGATTCGTTATTGCTCGTCATTGTAAACTGGATATCCGTAGATCTCGTGTTTAGCCAGGTAAAGAAATTGTTGAGTTCACTGTCATCCCCATTCCAAATCATTATCACATCGTCTATATAGCGCTTCCATACCGCGATAGCATTCAGGTATGGGTTGTCCAGACTATATAGATGTTCTTCTTCATAGTGGTCCATGTATACATTCGCCAGACTTGGGGCATATGTAGCTCCCATGGCCACGCCTTTGCACTGGTAATAAAATTGTTTCTTGAATGTGAAGTAGTTCTTTTTCATGGCAATGTCAAGTAAAGAGATCAAAAATTCAGTGGGGATCCAATGCGGTCTTTGTCTGGAGTCCAACGTGTTTCTGACAATGTCCAATGCCGTGTCTTGAGGAATTGAGGTGTATAGGGAGGACACGTCTAGAGTGACCAAGAGCTGGGTCTGTGGATCAAAAGCCTGTCCTTCCAGTATTTGGATGGCATGTGTCGTATCCCTTATGTATGATTTCGTTTTGGACACGAAGGGTTGTAAAAAATGGTCTATAAATTGATTGAGTGGCTCCAGGATCGAGCCACAACCCGAGACAATGGGTCTTCCGGGTGGCTTCTCCAATCGTTTGTGTATTTTAGGTAGGGTGTAGATGGTCGGTATTCGAGGGTTCTTGCTGTTGAGGAAGTCATGCTCATGCTGGCTTAGGAATCCATTTGAGAGACCCCCTTTGGTCACTCTTTCTATCATAGATTTTAGAAGAGGCATTGGGTCACGTGGGGTCGGTTGGTAACTCTCCTCCATTCCTAGTTGTCGTTCCAGCTCATCAACATAGTCGTCTGTGTTTTGAAGTACCACTGCGCCACCCTTATCAGCTGATTTGATAATGATGTTTTTATTATCGCTCAGGGATCGTAGGGCACTTTTTTCTTCTTTACTTATGTTGTACTTTATATATTTTCTTTCTGCCACAATTTGCATAGTTTCCTCAAGTACAATCTTCTCATACGCAAGTATTTTTTCACTCACCATGTGTGATCCTGGGGTAAAGGTTGAAATGGGTCTAAATCCTGTAGCAGCTGGTACCGGGTTATAGGTATTTTTGCTGAAATAATACTTTAGTCTGATTTTCCGAAAGAAGCGTTGCAGCTCGATTTTGATCTGGAATGAGTCCGGGATGGTTGTAGGGACGAAGGAAAGTCCTTTGGCAAGTATGTCTTTCTCAGCCTGAGACATGATGTGACTTGATAAGTTGATGATAGGATCAGATGAAATGGTGCTCTTCTGGATCGTGGGAAGCGTGTTGTTGGCTTCATACAAATCAAGTATGGGATGTAGAGTAGTTCCCGATTGGTCAGGCACCTGGACTAAAGGGGTATGGGCCTCTACCATCTGTAAGTTTGCCTCCGTGTGGATATTTCCCCGTGTGTCTCCGGTTGGTAAAACCGAACCCTCGATGTACCTTGCTGGGTGTTCCTCCCCCTGTTCCATCCTCTCGGTCTCTCCCAGTTCTGAGCTCTCCCTCCGCCCCTGTTGTGTTGGCGGTAGCCCTCTCCTAAAAAACGTGAACCCTGGGGGTTTTGTGGGTTTGAGGAAGACCCGTCAGATTCAGTATCTGAACCACTTCCCACAGAGGAATTTGAGAAGGTATAAAATCTTCTGGGTCCCTGTCGGCTTTTATTGCTGAAGAAACCCTGACTATCTTGCTGGTAATAGTCATCCGATAAATAGGGATAAGTTATGTTCTTGTCGTAGTTCCTTATATCCTTGGATAACTTATCTAGCTTCCTATTCAGAGTGATGGTGTTAAAGTCAGCGAGTGTCTTTTCGGCTCTTTCTAAAGCCTCCCTGGCGTTGGAAATGGAGGTGTCATCAATTAATTCCTTTTTAAGGTTCTCTATTTCTTTTGTTAAGTTTTTAACGTATTCTAATGCGGTTTCCACCCCCAGTACCATCCAATGCCTGGAACAGTTGTTTGCTACGTAACTGAACCCTTCTCTGAATTTCGGGATATCTATAAATATGGCCGGCTCATTACGTACTTGTAAGCCTTTGGGAATTATGTTCGACTGGAGATATTTTGTCAATACATGCCCGTGAAAGCGTGCCCTGATTAGTTTCTTCTCCAATCTCTCAATTTTGGCCAATTTTTCATTCAGACTAGTGTCTGCGGAAACTCTATCAGAGCCTAGTAGAAATCCAGACGCTCCCTGGTCGTGTATCAATTTAGCTATATAGTCTTCACTATATGACAAAGTTTCTTTCTCAGACATACTAGAACAAAACACAAAATGATATACAATAGAAAAGATTTTAGAAGAGATATAGAAGATTAGTCCAAAGACATTAAATGAGAGTAAAAACCCTCGCAGGTAAAAACCTGCACCATTTATATTCAAAAAAGCAATGGGGTAACCCAGTATCCCTCAGAACCTGGGCGGTAAGTTTACAAGGTAACAATGGTTCTGTTGGGTGAAAGTATTGCTTTGCACTTACGGTTTAGTCAAGCATTTTTTCACAGAGTACATTAATTTGACTTTAAGCAACACACAAGACAGTTCAAATGCAACCAAAAAATTCTTTATATATGAATTGCGTCATTCATATATGCATACATCAATATTTTAAGAGTGGCCGTCATGCAATGATGTGCTGACAGTAGTGACACAGTGTGAAATCGGTGCTCAGTGACAATGTGCGTGATATGTGCAGTAGGTTAAAAGCGATTTTTTCGTGAGTGGCCAGGATGTATCAAATAGTAAGACTGCGCTGTGGAGGAGTTCTTTTTTGGCACAGGTTCTATATGAAGGTCCACAAATTAGTCGACGTTTCAACCCTAGTACTGCCCTCTTGATAGGTCAGTGCGGGTCTTCATCAGGACTTGAATATAAGCGTGACGGCCTGTGAGTAAAAGAAGACTAAGTCAGGTGTGTTGTCACTAGAACGAGGTTGATCTATGTGCTACGGAAGGTAGCTGACTCACCTTAGGAGGTATAAGTCTATGGAGTAGGTAAAAATCCGGCGTGAATGTCAGGATTGGGTATACTCCAATGGTTTATCATATAGACGGGCCTGTGAAGTAGTTACACATATCGTCAATATCCATAATATTAGGTAAAGTTCTGTTAAAAGTTTTGTATAGAAGAGACTTGAGAAAAAGGGGCTTGAATTGCTCACCCTGGTTAATTCACTGTGGGCTCCATCTCAGTGTTTGAAATTGAAAAGGTCTAGAAGATAATAAATAAGATATATTAATAAATAGTGGGAAGGTCAGCGTGAGAAGCCATAGCATCTACATAGTGTGATGGGTTAAAGTAGTGCAAGGCTCACCTATTTGTTTGGGCGGCGCTGTCTATAATCCAGATCCTTCTACCTCGTAAGTGTAGGTAGGGATGGGCTTCTTCAGACAAATTATTACTGTAAAGAAGCAAACATGGGGTAAGGGTTAATTAGCCTTAGAGCAGGAAGAAACGCGGTCTCATCGCGGTTCCTAGTTACCTTCTTCTGAAGAAACGAAAAGCCGGCCTGTGGGTCCTGGCTCGTCTGAGGTGAATCAGCAACGAAGCCTGCGGTGAATGTGCATATAAATCTAATGTGGCGTGCGCGTGGACGCCGAGCACGGGTGGTTGCTAGGCAATGGGGCCCCGATGGTAGAGCACTATACCTCACACAATCACTCCCCCAACAACATCACATGGTGGGTACTTGAAAAGATTGTCCCCAGCAGCAGAGGAGGGTCATTGGCGAGATTGTTGAACTACAAAGAGTGTAGATGGATCCATTTGCTTAACTCGGTCCAGAATGGGTTGAATGAGATGGAGGAGATATCTAAGCAAATGGGCCTACTGTGATTACCCTGAAACGTGACTACATAACACTGGCTGAACCATCGTATTTACTTTAGATTACCTGAGTGTAACAGAATCTCCCTGCTCTGGCTTAGTCAGAACGCCCTAACTTTTTGTCACTCCGTAAATTGGTTTATGTTATGTGCATGATTGAGAATATCGTAAATGGAACATAATATAAAATCACCGCAATCTTTTAATTTCAATATTGACTTTACCATGCTTATCTGTACATTTTACGTATGTAGACAGCATACCCATGCCGTCTTTTGTATTCAATACTCATGTAGATTGATGTATATGCTGTTACATTTTTGTTTTGCATTTTTGAATTGTGTTCACTAATTTTCACTTCAAAGTTGCCGATATCAAGCGACGGGTTTCCTCCCGCCATAACACACTCACGTCAGAGCAATCGGCGCATTCCGAATCCCTCAGAGAACACACCTTGTTTAAAGCAGTTACTATGGCAACGCTTGACGAGGAGATGTCACACTGGGGTTTACGGAGTAACCTTGGCAACATTTGACGAGCTGTGACGTCTTTTGACAATTCCCGACTCACACCAATGGGCACAGAGAATCCCCCAGATGACCGCGTTGCGATTCGTCAGCTTGGGAATCTGACAACGTAGCGCTAACCATTGCCTAGCAACCACCCGTGCTCGGCGTCCACGCGCACGCCACATTAGATTTATATGCACATTCACCGCAGGCTTCGTTGCTGATTCACCTCAGACGAGCCAGGACCCACAGGCCGGCTTTTCGTTTCTTCAGAAGAAGGTAACTAGGAACCGCGATGAGACCGCGTTTCTTCCTGCTCTAAGGCTAATTAACCCTTACCCCATGTTTGCTTCTTTACAGTAATAATTTGTCTGAAGAAGCCCATCCCTACCTACACTTACGAGGTAGAAGGATCTGGATTATAGACAGCGCCGCCCAAACAAATAGGTGAGCCTTGCACTACTTTAACCCATCACACTATGTAGATGCTATGGCTTCTCACGCTGACCTTCCCACTATTTATTAATATATCTTATTTATTATCTTCTAGACCTTTTCAATTTCAAACACTGAGATGGAGCCCACAGTGAATTAACCAGGGTGAGCAATTCAAGCCCCTTTTTCTCAAGTCTCTTCTATACAAAACTTTTAACAGAACTTTACCTAATATTATGGATATTGACGATATGTGTAACTACTTCACAGGCCCGTCTATATGATAAACCATTGGAGTATACCCAATCCTGACATTCACGCCGGATTTTTACCTACTCCATAGACTTATACCTCCTAAGGTGAGTCAGCTACCTTCCGTAGCACATAGATCAACCTCGTTCTAGTGACAACACACCTGACTTAGTCTTCTTTTACTCACAGGCCGTCACGCTTATATTCAAGTCCTGATGAAGACCCGCACTGACCTATCAAGAGGGCAGTACTAGGGTTGAAACGTCGACTAATTTGTGGACCTTCATATAGAACCTGTGCCAAAAAAGAACTCCTCCACAGCGCAGTCTTACTATTTGATACATCCTGGCCACTCACGAAAAAATCGCTTTTAACCTACTGCACATATCACGCACATTGTCACTGAGCACCGATTTCACACTGTGTCACTACTGTCAGCACATCATTGCATGACGGCCACTCTTAAAATATTGATGTATGCATATATGAATGACGCAATTCATATATAAAGAATTTTTTGGTTGCATTTGAACTGTCTTGTGTGTTGCTTAAAGTCAAATTAATGTACTCTGTGAAAAAATGCTTGACTAAACCGTAAGTGCAAAGCAATACTTTCACCCAACAGAACCATTGTTACCTTGTAAACAGTCAAAAGCACAGCAGAACAGGAGAGAAATGCAATATACATGCACAAAACATGTCAAAAGAAACCTACACAGAAACAAGTTAGCAGTTCAACACTATTGTGGAGTACAGACCGCCTGAAAGGACACATCACTGCACACATCCAGTCAAGTAGTACACAGAAACACTCAAACAGCAACAGAGCAGCCCCAACACATTTCAGGCTAACTCAAAACATTGACATAACAACCCTGTAAACTCACATTCAGGTGAAAAAGAAGTTGATTAGCTGTGTGCAGACGTCACCCTCATCATCATCATTGGCATCGTGGCCCAGGCCTGGATCCTCCACAGGTGGCGGAGGTAGGTCATCGTCATCCTGGATGAGAGGTAACTTCTTCCGCACTGCCATGTTGTGTAGCATGCAGCATACAAGGATAATTTTGCACACCTTATATGGGAGGGCCCCTCCGGTCTTGTCCAGGCAGCGGAAGCTGCTTTTCAGGAGACCAAAGGTCCGCTCAATCACCCTCCTGGTCCGACCATGTGCCTCATTGTAGCGCATCTCGGCTGGTGTCACAGGGTTCCTGAGGGGTGTCAGCAACCACGACATGTTGGGGTATCCGGAGTCACCTACATACAAACAATTGAACAATTAGCTGAGTTTTGAAAGAGGGTGGAATACAACATTGCCAAACACACACACAATGGTAAACAGTCCGTACACACAGACAAGCCAGGCACGCCAGACATCAGCGTTGCAATGCGACTACTCCTCATGATGTAGGCATCGTGCGCAGAACCGGGGAAACGTGCACACACGTGTGATACACATGTCTGCAAGACATACCACCAGACCATTGATGGAGTGGAAATGTTTCCTGCTCATGTGCCCGTGGTGGTACCAGGGCCACATGTGTACCATCAATAGATCCAATGACGTTCGGCATCCTCCCCAGTGTATAAAAAGCATCCTTTATGTCAGTGAGTTGACCTGGGCTAGCAAACTTTATGTACAGGTCAAGGAAATGCAACATCCCCTCCAAGACATCGCGTAGCACACCACTGAACATAGTTTGCGACATACCACCAGCAGTAGCCACAGTGTACTGGAAGGTACCAGTAGCAAAGAAGTGCAGGGCTGACATCACTTTCACCTCTGGGGTCAGTGCTGTAGGGTATGTCCGGCCAGGTAGCAGATGTGGCGCCAACTGCTCCGCCAACTCCTCAATCACTGGCCTGGTGAAGCGGTACCGTCAGATGCAGTCGCGTTCCTGCATGGTTTCAAGGTCTGGGAACGGTCTATGGACAGCTGGTGTCCTGCAGTACAGAGATGAACAAAGGAAGATTGTAGATTCATCCACCCATGTTGCTATGACCAAGCAAAGTATCACATGATACATCATGACAATACACAATGTTCTGAGGTGTGTGCTGTTGGGTATGGACACATATGTCACTTACATGCATATCACCTCACATCTCAAGGCCACATGTCTACATAAGTTGCATGTAGTGCAACGGCCAATCATTGGGCTGTGTCACAGTACCTATGTACTGCTGACACATTACAAACACACACCACAGTGACAAGTGAGGCCTGATGTCTCCCAGGCATCACAGCTCTTTGACATGCAAATACCCAGGGTCCCTGTATTGCCACATGGACACTGGCATGACATGGCGTATCATGTACACGCCACAAAACAACCGTGAGTCCCACAGGTAGTGGCCACTGTTGTCTCTGCAGGCCCTACACGGACGTCTCGTAGACACACACACAACATCAATGCTGATGCACAAACCACATGGATGTGGAGACTGTCTCCCATTGGGCACATTTGATCAGCCACATCTGAGACATAACATGCACACAGACTGTGGATGTACATCAGAATTGTGGCTATAGGTCTCACTGTGACATACATACCATAACACCCAGGACTCAGGGTGTATGTGACATGTCCTAAACATATCCAACCTGCAACTGTGTCCATGACTCATGACCATAACTGTACAGTTGCACATCACAGTGGTAATGTGCACAACACACAAAGGATTCTGTCCCCATGCACACGTGCACAGCCTGGGAGTGGCTGCACAAAAGTGCCACACAACAAACCAAATGTTGCCCCCCCAAACACACAGGTAATGCAGCCTTACATGCCATGGGACAGTGTGGCACATGCTGTAGTGTGATAGGTGTGCACCTGAGTCCCTGGCAAGTAATTGGTATAACAGCTGGCTTCACATGCCATTCAGAGTTTAGCCTAAGACTGCTCTTGTCCATGCTACCACTAGGATAGCTGGTCTATAAGGTTGACTTTACAACCAATCACCATAAGGGTTGTTTGGACTGATACAAGGTGTACACTAGAATTAGTGACAGCATATATCAGGCCAACTTCTCACACCAATGTCAACTGACGCGGGTGAGTTCTACAGAGACTCATTGTGTTGGGAACGAGTTAAGCTGACATGAGCAGTCACGAGCAGAGTTCTGTGTTTCAGCTCGTGACTGACTCGTGTTGTGGAAAGAATGTTTAGCTTTGAAATGGTGGAAGGCTGGGCATGAGCTCTGGGGGTTGGAACGGGTATTGAAGACTTGAACTTGGGATGTGCGGACGTGTTATTAAACTCCACGTCTTACCTCATTTTCCTGGTCCGTGTTTTCTTCCTAATGGATACCTGCACTTCCAACACTGGCGACGAGCGGGATGCGAACCCATAATTAAATCCAATTCGGAATATATATATTTTTTTTCTTTTCTTTGGCAGTTACGATCATCAGTCCTGTGCTGGTTGGGTCAGAGGAACCGAGGAATTCAGTAAAAGGAAACAATCTTACTTCTACGATATTTTTGTTTTCCTTCTTCGTTTTTTTTGCTCAAGCGTTCCAACTGATAAAGCCACCACCGTCACGGCCTGGAATTCTGGAGGAGCAAATACGAAGTCATTTTCGTCACAGCGTCGAATTGTGGAGGATCAAGTACAAAGGACGCACGCTGACGTGAGCGCAGCGCGTCATTCTACGGGAAGGAACTCCACAATTGCATCGTTTCCTAGCAACAATCACCGGAACACTCAAGAGAATACTACTGCGCATTGCTCATACTAAGGATGCACGCTAACGTTACCGCACCGAGTCACACAAGGAGCGTCCCACGTTTACTCTGCATCGTTTCCTGGCAACAATCAACAAAAGATGTCTACCGTGGATTGCCTATACGGGGAAGCACCTTTTGTGGTAATATCTGCTATTTCGGTGACACGCACACCGCGTGTCATTTATACCTTATTATTTCTGGGATAAACTATTGTTATATGATATGTTTTCTGTTACAGCTATGGAATAAGCACAATTATTAATTTATCTAGTTATTTACCAACAAATTTATTCTTTTGCTTCTACTGGAGTAATTCACCATGTCTGGTATTGTTCCCCCCATCATTTCTATCTTGCCCTGGTGATCCTCCCATGTCTTGGGAAATATGGGAACCTGTTTTTTTAGCATACATAGAAGTGTTGGAGGGTGAGGAGTGTGAACCTGAGAGAAAACTTTCTCTTTTAAAACACTGTTTAGGTGGAATTGCATAGAAAGAATTTAAAAGCTTACCTGCGTTGATTAATCCTGGCAACATTAATGTATATGACTATGCATCTTCACAACTCAATCTACGATATTTCATTCACGAAAGCAAAAAGAGGATGAGCCCATCGAAGATTTTGTATCGGCTCTCAGATCATTAGCTATCACATGTGACTTTGAGCATATATCTTATGAACAAGTCCTTAGGGATCAAATTTTAATGAGAACAAACAATAAAAAAGTTCAAGAACGTCTTTGGACTACATCAGACATGTCATTAAACAATGCCATTGATATTGCAAAATCAATTGAACACTCGGAAAAATTTGTAAAAGAAATTAGAGGAAATGACAAAAGGGATGTTTTTAATGTTTCTAAAGACTCTGACAAACAAAGGAAACATTTCCCACAGAAAAACGATAAGTCGTTAAAAATTGATGGTAAAGCCAAGAGTAAAAAATATGAGAAAAATAGTTATACATTACTTTGTTACAGATGTGGAAGCAACAGCCATTTAGCGGATTTTAAGAACTGTCCTGCCATAGGGAGAGTTTGTACAAAATGCAACAAGAAGGGTCATTTTGGGAAGTTTTGTAAATCAATTCCTAGAAAAGTCAATTATATCTGTGATGATAACGAAAATCCATGTGATGACAATGACTATGAAATCAACACTGTTATTAATATGTGTGATGGGGGTGAGGGCACTAAATTTCCGTCATGTTTTATCACTGTGGATGATGTTGACCTAGAATTTTTGGTAGATTCTTGTGCCTGGTATACCATTATTTCTTTAAACATTTTTCGTAACAATTGGCCTACAAAGATTTTGTCTCCACCTGATGTTTCTCCTGGTGGATATACAGGACACAAAATTGACCTTGTTGGTTTTTTTTGCGCAAACTTAATATTTTCTGGTCGTCATTCCTTTGGGAAAATATACGTAGCAAGATCAGGTTTGTCACTCTTAGGATGGCCTCACCAACGCCAATTAGGAATTAAAATTGATCATAGAGCCGATCCTCCTGTCTATGTGGTGGAGTCCTGTAATATTACCCAAAATCAAGATCCTCAATTAGTCAATAGATTGAAAGAATCTTTTCCCGATGTTTTTAGTGGGGAACTAGGAAGGTACAAAGGGTTTGAGCATGTCATAAAGTTACACGACAATGTTGTCCCTGTTCGCCACAAAGTGAGGACTGTTCCTCTCACTTACAGGAACAACTTGAAGGACATGCTCAAGGATTTATGTAAAAAGAACATCATTGAACCTATTGAGTCATCACCTTGGGTTTCTCCCATTGTGATTTCTGTTAAATCTTCAGGTGAGCTTAGGTTATGTGTGGACCTCCGCAGTGTGAATAATGCGATTTGGGTGGATTCTCACCCCTTACCCAATCTTCATGAGATGGTTTCCACGTTAGCAGGTGCTCAAGTGTTTTCTTGCATTGATTTGGCTAGTGCTTATCACCAAGTTGTTCTCTCTGAAGAATCAAAGAATATCACTGCATTCATCACGCCTGAAGGACTTTACAGGTTTTGTCGCATGCCTTTTGGCCTTGCTAGTGCTGCCTCAGTGTTTCAAAGACTCATGAGAGATACCTTGGAGGGACTAAATGGAGCGATTGCATTTCAAGATGATATTCTTGTTTATGGTAAAAATAATGAGGAACATGATTCGAATCTAATAAGTGTAGTCGCTGCTTTAGCCCAGAAAGGTCTTACCCTTTGTCTTGATAAATGTAAAATCAAGGAAAAGGAAGTAGAATATTTAGGACATACAATTAGTGGGAATGGGATCAGACCTAAACAAAATCATATTGAAAGCATTATAAATGCTCCCACACCTATTTCCAAAGAACAACTTGTAGCTTTTCTGGGACTCATTGAGTTTTACGCTAAATTCATACCAAATTTTGCTTCTAAAGTAGATCCTTTTAGATGTTTATTAAAGAAAAATGCTAAATTTCTTTGGACCACAGATATGTCTAAGGCATTTCGGGATTTAAAGGAATTCATAGTGAACGCTCCGTGTCTTAAACCCTTTATGTGTGGTAAACAATGCATCATTATGGTGGATGCTAGCAGCACTGGGTTAGGTGGTGTTCTCTTAAAAAGAGACAATGGTAAGGAATGGATTGTAGCGTATGCTTCGAGAACTTTGAGAGATGCAGAAAAACATTACTCAGTTATAGAGAGGGAGCTGTTAGCTTGTGTTTGGGGAGCTGAACATTTTAGAACCTTCTTGTGGGGTACTAAATTTACTATTAAAGCTGATCATAAACCTCTTGTTTATTTAATGGCACCAGGCGGGGGACGAACCATGTCCGCACGTCTTGCAAGACTTGCTTCTAGATTACAGTCCTTTCAATTTCAGATTGAATATGTTCGAGGTAAAGCTAATGTACATGCTGACTGCATGTCCAGATTGATTTCTCCTATGGCGTGTCCAGACAAAATTAAAGATGATGATTGTGAAGTAGCTTTTACCATTGGTGATATTAATTTAGTGTTTGGTAAACAATCTGGTTTGCAAGAAAATGTTTGGTTTCTAGAAATCGAAAAGGATTCAGAGTTACTTAATGTCAAGAAGTATTTGCTTCAAGGTTGGCCTGAACAGAGGAAGTCATCAGGAGACATGATGAGTTTCTTTAAGGTTCAAGAAGAACTTGCTGTTGAAAACGGTTTGGTTTTGAGGGGTGACAAGATTATTCCTCCTTTTTCTCTTAGGAACACGATTCTCGAAATTGCTCATGAGGGGCATTTAGGGATTTCATTCACCAGGAGACGGGTCAAGGAATCTTTCTGGTGGCCAAGCATTGACGTTTTGGTTGATCATTTTGTACGTTCAGGTGTTCATTGTTCCAATAGTGACAAGTCAGCCGTTGCTCTACGTCCTGAACCTCATCCTGTAGAATTTCCGGTTGGTCCTTGGTGTAAACTTGGTCTAGATGTCCTTTTAACATTTTACCTAGACATGAAGCATTTGGAATAATACTTATGGACTACTACTCCAAATGGCCTGAAGTTAAGATGGTCAAGGAAGTTACTTCTCATAGTGTTATTGAGTTCTTAGATGAAGTCTTTTGCAGGGAAGGCATTCCTCAAGAAATTTTAACTGACAATGGACCACAATTTATTAGCAAGGAAATGGAAGATTTTCTTGTTAAATGTAGAATTACTCAAAATAGGATTGCTGTTTTTCATCCAGAGGCAAATGGTCAAGTGGAGAGATTCAACCGTGTGATTAAAGAGGCTGTCCAATTGTCTGTTAAGGGTGGGTTGAATTGGCGGAATGCTTTGCAATCCATGTTATTAGCATATAGGACTTCTCCAAATTCTGTCACCTTGGTCAGCCCTTTTGAACTTTTAAGAGGGCGTAAGCCTAGCACTAATTTGACTCCTTGGTGGATGAAGAAAAACATAAATGGGTTTAATGATTTTTTTAAAGTGGATTATGAAGCAGTACAGCAGAGAGTAGAATCTTACAAAGATAAAATGAAAGGTGCTATGAAAAAGAAATTGAGTTCACCAACTAAACAGGTGATCAAGGTGGGAGATTTAATTCGCAAAAAAAAAAAAAAAAGGTGTAAGTAAGGGTTTGTCTACTTGGTCATGTCCAAGAAAAGTAATTGAAACATTTAAGAACGCTGTCAGAGTTGATGGTGGTTCTGTCTGGAATCTAAACAGAATTTATTTGTTTAAAGGTGTTACTAGTTATCAAGAAGATCACACCAGTAATTTATTTTTGGATTTGGGGCATGACAATGACCATGATGATTTCTCTCCCCCCAGTTGTGTTTCTGATAATTCTAGGATTGGGCGCACTCATCGCCTTCCTGCAAAGTACAAGGATTTTGTCATGAATTAATCTTGTAAGTTATTCTAAGGTTTTATTTAAGGTATTATGTTTTCTTACTATTGTTTATATTGTTTTTTTTTTTCTCAAGGGGGGAAGGTGTGTTGGGAACGAGTTAAGCTGACATGAGCAGTCACGAGCGGAGTTCTGTGTTTCAGCTCGTGACTGACTCGTGTTGTGGAAAGAATGTTTAGCTTTGAAATGGTGGAAGGCTGGGCATGAGCTCTGGGGGTTGGAACGGGTATTGAAGACTTGAACTTGGGATGTGCGGACGTGTTATTAAACTCCACGTCTTACCTCATTTTCCTGGTCCGTGTTTTCTTCCTAATGGATACCTGCACTTCCAACACATTGCACAGTTCAGGACCGAGCCGTGCGTACGCTTAGCCATTGACTGCAATGAGAACCGATGCGGGTGTCTATCATACGTACGCATCGTACAGTTCAGGACCGAGCCGTGCATACGCTTAGCCATTGACTGCAATGAGAACCCATGCGGGTGACTATCATGCGTACGCATTGCACAGTTCAGGACCGAGCCGTGCATACGCTCAGCCATTGACTGCAATGAGAACCAATGCGGGTGACTATCATGCGTACGCGTCGTGCAGGCATAGACCGAGCCGTGCGTACGCTTAGCAATTGACTGCAATGAGAACCGATGCGGGTGACTATCATGCGTACGCATTGCACAGTTCGGGACCGAGCCGTGCGTACGCTTAGCCATTGACTGCAATGAGATCCGATGCGGGTGACTATCATGCGTACGCATTGCACAGTTCGGGACCGAGCCGTGCGTACGCTTAGCCATTGACTGCAATGAGATCCGATGCGGGTGACTATCATGCATACGCGTTGTGCAGGCATGGACCGAGCCCTGCGCACGCCTTGGCCATTGAATCGTATGGAGACGGGTGCGTGTGGATTTTCAAAATACGCGTTGTACAGTCAGTTGACCGAGCCATGCGCACCCATTGGCTCTGGACTGTCATGGAGACGGATGCGGATTCAAAACTTGTATGAGTTGTGCACTGGAAATTCAGTTGGATGCCTACAACAATGTTGCAATTTCTAGGGTTTTATGAAGGTGAAGATTTTAACGATGCGAAAGACGTGTAAGAGTCGCACAATTCCATGTATTGGCCAGATTCATAGAATGCAACCTATGTTGGACCTATCACTTGGGACACATGGCACAGATTCTGCCTCTGCAGCACATATATAAGGCTGTCTGGCTGGCCCCCAGGGAGCTCACTTGCCTGCACTACATGCTACTGGACCACATCTCTGATACCACTGCTGCGGTCTCTGCATCCTCTGGCTACTGCTGTGGCATGTACTCTGGAGAGGGCCCCAGCCTTCACGGAGGAGGAGAACCAGGCCCTGCTGGACAGGCTCCTTCCACAGTACAGCAAGCTGTATAGGAAACCAGGGGAGCAGGCGAGTGTGCAGTCCACTGCCTTCCTAATTGTGCATGTTGTCTGACTAGCAGTACTAGCAGTGTGTACACCAGTGGCAAGCGTACTCACTGAGTTCTTTCATCCCCCAAAGTGTGTAGGTACATGTAATGAACAGGTGTTTTGCAGCAAAAGTGCATTTGTGCAAGCTTCAACTTCCCAGGCAATGTTAACATGTCAGACATGCAGGGCATTTGTCCATTTCCATGGGTGCACTACCTGTGAAACTCATTTTCCTTTGTGATGACGACATGTATATCCAACTGTGTGCAGCACAAATAAGGGGCATGTGTGTTAATAGACTTTTAACTTTGTCATCCTCACAGGTTGATGCCCACCAGAAGCAGGAGATCTGGCTGACCATTGTCCGGGCAGTTCGATCAGTAGGGGTCTACAAGTGCCGGATCTGCGACTGCCAGAAGAGGTGGCAGGACGTTTGGGGCTGGACCCGGAGGATCGCAAGGGTCCAGCTGAAGTGGTCGCTTCCTCGCAGGAGGGGCAGACACCGTACCCTGACCCCCCACATGCTCAGGATTCTAGCGGTGGTCTTCCCGGACCTGGATGGGCAGCTGAAGGCCAGACAGCAGCAAGGAGGGGGTAAGTCCATGCCTAATCTATGTACTACGTCTGACATGCTATTTGCAGTCTTTTGGCCTGGTCACACTTCCACATTACGTAGGTCTTGTAGTCCAGGACTCATGTCCCTCAATTGTGAGATGCACCCTCCTCATCTGATCCACAGGTGTGGACCCTACAGTCTGTGGCTTGTGTCACTAGGGCACTGTGTCCCTGAAGTCAGCTATGCTTCAGGTTCCAGACAGCATCTGTTGCCGTGACTCTGTTGCGTGTTTCATGGGTGGGTCAATTGGTTACACAATGCCTGAGATCTGACATGTGATCTGTGTGTGCCCTATATATGTTTTCCAATTGCTGGTCTGACTCGCCACATGTGCCTGGGGTATTTCAAACACACCCATGCCGCAGGGGACTCCAAATTGTGGGCCTCAGGAGTATGTATATCAAGTGTGTCACACTTGCTTAGCCACCTGACTACTGTCCAGAGCTATACATTGTTTCACGTAGACCTGGGCAGTCATACCTACTCAAGGGCATTTAGAAACACTCTGTAATCCCACTCCTGTGTATCAACTTACAGGTTGTGCTTAGTGACATGTGCCTTCAGGTGTCTGCCTCTTTGTCATTGTGGTGTGGTTTCCTTTTCAGGACAACTGGGGTGTTCATGAGCTTGAAGGTCAGCAGGACATCGGAGATGTGACTATAAGAGACAAGACCTGTGTGACATAGGTGTGTGATCACTTGACAGTGCACAATGGTGTATGCAACTGTGAACTTCAGGCAGCTGTGTTTCATGCACAGCAGACTGTGATGTGCTCATGTACAGGGATTTGTGTTCGGAGAGACTCGTAGGTCTGTTTTGTATGATGTGGGGTCATCTGGGTCCGGGATATGTGGTTTGCAGGGGGATGGACAAGTGCAATTGTCAGCTGCAGTTTGCTTTACCCATGACCTATGATTGTGACACAGTGCATACTGTTGTTGTCTGGATGCCCTGCCTTTGTGACAGGAGACCGTGATGACTAACTTTCCAGGCATGCCAGTGCCATGGCATTTAACTTGCTTTGAGTGATCATGCATTGGGGTCAAATGTGCTCCATGCACCCCATTGTGGCATTGACTATCAGGACATGAGAACATCCTAGTGTGTTTTGCTGGTATGCATCACACACATATGAAATGAGACTCTGGCCATCCCTTCATCCTGACACCTGCACTAAGTCAGTGGCAAGTGATGTGTGTGTATAGTGACATACTCCTACATGTTCACTTGCATGTCCAACACATGTGTAGGTGGTGCAGGTCTGCACAGTGGGGTATTAGCATCCAACATGTAACAGACATATGGGTGCAAGTCCAGGAGGGATATGAGAGCCATGGTTGATGGGGAGACTGACAAGTGGCTTATTCTAAATAGTGTGAGCACTTTGAGCATTGTTCAGCTGATGATGCCAGGGCTTGCCCTGTGATGTGCTGTACTCACTGTGGTGTGTGCGGTCAGTGCAGGTGACTGATGTTGTTCTTTGTTTCCTAATTCTATCCAGATACATCCACGGCCACAGGAGGGGACAGCTCCACGGACCAGGAGGAGCCACAGAGCCTGACTGGGACAGAAGGCGAGGAGTTGGAGGGACCCAGTGGCACAGAGGGCGAGTCGATCCACACCGAGGAGTCCTCAGCACCATCCACCCCAGCTGAGGGCCACAGCAGCTCGGAGGATGACTCCCTTGTGGAGGCAGGTGTCAGCAGCCACCAAACCCCAGCTAGTGAGGCTGTCCCCGCCACCACCATCACCACCCTCCCATCAGCTCCCATCCCAGAGGTCCGTGGAGGCTCCTGTGTTCGGGAGCATGTCTCCTTTGTGCCAGGCACCGCACCCCCTGCCCCTGTGTCCCCTGCTGCCCTGAGTGTGGAGTCTGTGGACTTGCTTTGACAGATCCATGTAGGGCAGACATCCATGCCGAGTGTCCTCCATGCATACACCAGTCTGTTGACACAACTGGTGTCATTCATGGATGGCATTTCATCGGGCATGTCTGCCCTACAGAGAACCAATCAGTCTGTGGCCTCCTACCGGACGGCAGCAGTGTCCCTCCTCCAACAGTCCATCACCCCTCTTACCCCTGCCCCATCCACGATTCCTAGCACCCTACCTGCCCCAAGCACACACTCACACCAGAACATTCACCCAAACCCACAGACACGGGCAGCACACAAACACCCAAACCAAGGTCCAGACATGCACACAAGCAACCTCAGGGGACTGATACCACACTCACAGGGGTTGGTTTGCAAACACACACACAGGCATCCACAACCACTCCGCAGTCCTCCGATACATCTCCCTCCAAGACCCCTTCCCTTGCCTCACATGCAACCCCATCTCCACAGAAGCTCTTCCTCTGTGTCCTTGGCCTCTTCCCAAACGATCCAACAGATCCAGATTACATGGGGAAGAGGAAGTCCCCCCACACAGAGGGGAGTGCCCCTCACACCCGGACACCCTCCCCCAGGCGCAGTCAGACTGAGGGCCCCACCCACAAGTCCCCCCCCCGAAGCCAGAAGAGCAAGACCCCACCCCGCAACTCCATGACAGTCCCCGTCCTCCATCCCCCAGGCCACCACTCCAGAGGTTCCCCCGCCACACCCTGGCCCAGGTTCCCCCACTCACAGATACACCATCCCCAAAATGCTCTGGTCCTCTCCCCTTACCGCTTGCTCATCCACCCCCCCCCCGGTCAGACTGTTTGTGCCACTGATGTGGGGACCATGCCCCACCCCTGTCCTGCCGATCTCACCCGAACCCCATTTCGCTCCCATGGAGTTGGGCACTGCAGTGGAGTCCACGACCACCCTGTCTGACTTGGGCACTGCAGTGGGAACCCAGTCCACTCCATCTGACCTGCCCACTGCAGTTGTGCCGGCACCCACCCCATCTGACTTGTGCCCCACAGTTGTGACTGCACCCCCGATGTCAGACACCTCCACTGCAGTTGCCAGTGACTCTCCTGCATCGACCACCCCTTCACTGCCTCCTTCTGCTGAGCTCTGCTCCTGTCCCTGCGGTGCCTGGCCAGCCCCCATGTATGGCCCTCCGAGTGGATGTCCCCTGTACTCACCAGTGCAGGCAAGCAACGTGTGACAGTTTTCACTCAAATCACAATGTTGACATTTGGCTATGGACTGGCCATTGGCCTTTGTTTTGAAAGGACATTTGCATTGAAATTTGGCTGAATAAAGCATTTGTATTTATCCTTGTGAATTTGATTTAGTTGTACATTATGTTGATGTTTACCATGACCTTGCAGTTATAATGCTGGATTTCCAATGTTGAATACTGAGTGTTGATGTGAGGTACTCCATGTGGTCCATGAGATATGTATCCTATTCTGGTCGGTATCCATGTCCTCCTTTGCAGCTAACTGGGTGTGTCATGATTAACAATTTGTGAACATCTCTGTAAACATTTCATTTGCATGGTCACATCTGTGGCTTGCACACATGCACATATGATGTGCTTCCCATTGTCCAATTTGTCTATTTCCCTGACTGTGGGCACATCTCTACTGGACCTGCAGGTGTGGGCATCATTGGTGTAGGAGCAACTGGGTCCTCTGTGAAACTTGCTGGACATATGTATGGAGTATGTGCAGATGATTTAAGGGACAATCCCATACACAGGCTGTTGTGACCAGAACCTTCATTGGGTGGTAACTGATGGCTGACTGACCAAGTGTTCTGCTGACATGACTGAGAACTGCTGGGACTATATTTGGCACAGCTGAACTTCCACAGGAGTTGAGTCCCCTCAAGTAAGTGTGTCGTTCTGTGACATTGCCTGGGCCCATGGTGTGTGTTGTGTGAGCGTGTGTGTGTGTGTGTGTGTGTGTCCACATCCCTTTTCTTTCTTTTTTTTTTCTTCTTCTTTTTAGATGTTGATAAAACGAAAAACCTGGTCTATAGTACTTGTAAAGGGACGAAAACCCGCTTGCAGTGGGGTAAGGATGTGTTCTTCGTCCATCCATAACTGAATCTTATGAAGGATCAGTCTCCCCATGATCTTTTGGATGGAGTCGATAAGACTTATTGGTCTGTAATTTGCCGCAACCGATTTATCCCCCTTTTTAAAAACCGGTATTATCTCGGCCCCTTTCCATGAGGCCGGAATCGGTGCCCCACGGGCAATGGCATTTGCTAAATATCTTATATACAGACGCCAAGATGTTTTATAATTTACAAACACGTCACCTGGGATGTTGTCCATTCCGGGAGCACAACCTGGAATTATGGTATTCAAAGCCCTGTCTACATCACCTAACGTAAATACCTCTCCGGAGAAGAATGTTAATTCGATGGACCCTATAAGCTGTTCATCCTCCGAAGATGCATACTGGGGTTTAAAATATTCCACCCATTGGTGGTGGGCAACGTTGTTCTGCGGGGGGGGTCCGAAATCCCCCCTCCGGTCCCATTTAAATGTATCCCAGAATGCTTTAGGGTTCCGCGACATACAGGCTTCTTTAAGCTCAGACCATCTTGCTTGATTTTTTAGCGTCAGTAACTGCGCGTTTATAAGAATTACGAACCATCCTTACATTACCTGGGTCTCCTTCACGTAACGTAATCCCCAGGTTTCTTCGTAAATGGCGACAGTTGTCGGAAAACCATCCCTCGTTTTCTTTTCCTTTCCTCTTGCCCTGACGATGCTTGGCAGGTTTACAGAAGAACAGTTTTAGTTGCTCAAACAGTACTGTGTGCATCACAGTGAATTGGGTCAGGGGAATTGGATTTCCCTCACCTGAGGCCCAGACCTCAAGCACCCTATCCAACTCAGAGTTCATCTCTGTCAGTGCAGGCTGGGATCTAGACATTTTCCCACCGCAAGTGACGTGGGTCGTTAGATACCACTAAATCTATGGGTCCTTGCATTAGACTTGCTGGCGTTAGTACACCCAAGAGCCCCTCCATTGTGACAACAAGGGGGTCGTGATCGCTTTCTACTCGGGTAACTACAGCCATGTCTTTCACACAATGCCACAGGGACAGACCTACCAACACAATCTATACGGCTCGCCCTACGCCCATTATTAAATGTGTTTGCCCCAATCTTGTCAGAAGGTGTTCGGCCGTTGACGGCCCTCAGCCGGTGACCTATACACAATCCATTCATTTGAATTGCCACATCTGACCATTTTTTTATTGGCTCCACCTCCAATGAGGGTATGCCCCAAAGTTCATCCTCCTCGATCATTAGATTTTGGTCAGTATAGCCCAACGGTTCAAACGTGGTATTAAAATCCCCCACAACCATCAAATCAAAATCCCTTTGGATATTATCCAACGACCTTTCCAGGGCTGTTATAACATGAGAACAATGACCACCAGGCAGTCCTCTTGCATAGACATTAAAAATGCATAGGGTAGGACTTTGATCTGTTGTAATTTTTATGGCAAGAATGTCATTGCAATTTATGGGTATTTGGGTGATTTTGCACCCAAGTGCCTGTCGTGCCCATATTACCAGGCCCCCCTTGGTGCGGCCCTTCGCTTGTTTTGTCGCAATGACCTGAAAGGATAAATATCCCGGGTGAAAAAGGGGCACTGTTGCCCATGTTTCTTGAAAGAAACATAAATCATGCATGTCAATGTACTCTGACCATTCAGGGTGTGCCAACTTGGAACCCAACCCTGCAATATTCCAAGATAGAAATTTTAAAGTTGTAGAGCTTTGGGTAAATGAAGCATTTAGCATAGGAGAACCCCCATGGATAAGGGGAGAGCCTAAAATCATGGGTGTCCCCACCAATGATTCTAGATTGTTACCCCTTATGCTCCCATTATTTGGTAAAATCTCAACAAGGGAGTAATTAGGAGCATATGGGTTTCCTTGATCCACACCAATCTTTATCAAACCTTGACTTGGGGGGGGAAGGAGAACCTTTTAAGATACGTGTTGAGTTATCTTGAAGAGTTGTAGTTAATGGTCAATCACACTCCTCTAAACCAGACAATATTTCAAATCTATTTCCTAGCGGGACGCCCATTCCCCCCCTGGGCCACCCCGCCAATTCGCTCATACAGGCCTTAGTCTTCTGAAAGCCTATGGGGGGGGGGCAGGGTAAAAGTATGTTAAGGGTAACAGTCTTATCTTAGAGACCATACCTTGGTAGTGCTCTCTACAAATGTACTCCCCTGCTCTTGTTTCCCCAAAATGAATAATAATACAGTCCCCCTCAATTGTCTTCTGACTTTGCCCAACCGAGTCCACCCTTCTTACAAAAAGAATTTTGGCCAAAACTCCGTGTGGGGGAGAGCGATTCCTGTTCAGCCAATGAATACACTTGTTTTTCAAGTCAGTGTATTCCTCACGTTGGCCTGATCTCAATGGAGGGACCCCCGTCAGAATGCACACATAAGGGGTGGATGCGGGGGGAAGGTCTATACGTGGAAGGCTATCTGGGGGTATAACATGGGACCCCTGCTGCTCCTTGCTATAGCTGGGGCAAGTAAGATATAGATAGGGTCAGGGCTGAAACCCTTATACATGACAGCACGCTGATAACTGTTATAACCGACCTATGTACCCCTAAATTATAGACTCTTACTGAATAAACAGGAGTGCAGGCACTACACATTTTCTTTGCAAGTAAGACAGGGCCATCTGGGCGTACCCCCTCCCTACTTGGATCATTTATGCCAGATACGACCAGTGAAGGGACCTGAGGAGTGGGGGCATTCACAATCGCAACAGGAAGACTTTCAGGTTGAGCTAATTGCGAGGGATGTACTGGGGGATTTAAGCTAGTGCTGGAGTTAGACTTAATAGGTCCCACCATAAGTTGTCCCCTCCCACCATTATCAGCAAGTCGCGCACCAATGGTGGAATTAGGTTCACCACCCTCAATCAGATCAAGTCTATTTTCGATGGAAATCAATCTTTTAAGGATGGGCATACAAATTCCGTTGACTAACCGTTCAATTCGATCCCAAATAGCCTGCGACAAGTCAGAAGGAATATCAGGCTCTGTGGACTTTACAGGGTCTATCTCAATCAACTGGGTCGGAGAATTTGACACTATTTTCTAGGGGGACCAGTATTACATCAGAAGATTCGATTAGAGCATTTGTCTTCTGAATTTTTGCTTTCCTACCCTTCTGGGCCATACTTCTATGCTTCCTTTTAACTACAGGCAAAGGGTGTATAATTTTTGCATCGCGTTTATAGCAAGTCCTAGGATTTTTCTCCAAGGGTGATATACTACCAACTATGGAGACAGAAGGAGATACAATTGCAGGAATGTTCCCCCCCCCCCCCCGCCCCCCCCCCTTATTAAACTCGCTAGGGGCTAGGTGTCCTATCACTGTGGGCACTCCCTGTTTAATACCTGTGCTCTCTTCAGAGTGAACAACAAGGGACGGAATAATGGTGGGAATAACTGGGGCTCTATTAGACGAAATAGGAGATATCGCCCCTGCTAGAAGACCCATTGAGGACCTTCTATTAGCCCCAATCTCCAAAGATAATCTTTTTTCTGTGCGGTCAATCTCGTGCGCCAGGATTGAGGAAGCACGAACAATAAATTGATCCAGGGTTCCCATGACTGAACCTACTGGTCCCGCCTTTTCACCCCTAGCCACCCTCCCTTGCTTGGAGGTCATTTTTCCCAGCAAAATACGCGTATATTTCCCTGGCAAGTCACAAAGGCACTCCTCAAAGCCAACACGTATACTTGGGAGCTACACCACACTGTGACAGAGCTGAACCAGGAACAAGATATCCAACAATAACAATAGCAACAGGAGAAGAGAGGGCACCCAGGTAGCAAGATGGCACTGATGACAGCGAATAAATAGTCCCCTATAATAGGAACGAATCAACAGTACCTTTTAGACATCAACGAGTGGGAAACGTTAGGGAGAATGCCCAGCCCTGCCTATTCCTATCAATGACGGGCAAGGACGGGCCCGGGCGCGTCCCGCGCTGCGGGGTACCTGTAGGGCTTTTGAAGTGCCTAGGCGCTGCCGGATGTAGTCATCGGCAAGCGCCCAGTGCCTGGAATTCTGGGGGTTGTAGTCGCCGCGATGGTCGTTCCCCTCACGGCGTCGGCAACGCTGGGCTGGCGCGGAAATCTCCCCCTCGATGGCCGTTCCCCTCACGGTTCGTGGGGTTTGTGTGTTCTCTGGGAACCAGCTGAAGCAACATGGAGGCGGAAAACTCTCGGAGCCCCGAAATGGAGTTCAGCGACTTCGTGGTGCTGCATGCACTGGCGCTGCGCGCGGCGGGGATCCCCTCGCTCTACTGGGAGAGATTGTTGATGCTTGCTGAGTTGTACTGTGTTCATCCCACATCTTTGTCCTGGGCTACCAGATGTGTGGGTACATGACACTACTGTTAATTGGGGTTTCATCATTGGGATTTGTCAGTTCTGAGTGGTGATGTGGTCAGACGCAGATGGGACACAGTCAGGGGTCCCCAAGGCACTTCTTTGTTCGCAATATCATGTAGTTGACCCTAGGTGATACCTTTCAGTGATTGAGACATGTGTATGTGTGTGACTGCTCTCACTCGTCCGGTTCAGGGCTGCAATGTTGGCAGGTGTCAGCATGTGTGCCTTGTGGTTCTCCTTGGCTTCTGCATTGTCCTGGGACTGTGGCAGGGATTCCGAAGGTTACGGGAGGTTTGACGTCATGGCCATGTACCGCATACTGTGCAGTATGTGTCATTCACCAGGGTTGTAGACTGTCCTTGTGTGATGAGTCTATGCACCTTCGTTCCTCCCAACATTACGGTGTTTGTCAAGGGTGCATGTGCAATGTCACCTGTTCATGTGGGCTTCACAGATGCACATTGGTGCAGTTTAGGGTGTGTGGTGTTGAGGGTGGACAGATGTGAATGTTTGCATGGATGGGCCACTAGCTCCCGTTTGTCCATGGATGACGGGCCATGCTGAGCGATGAGTTTGTGTAGGTGTGATGTACGTTTGTGGCACGGGACCCATGCCTGGGTTTCACAGTTTGTACGACATCTACCTTTGTCATCACAGTGGACGTATCATGCATGCTTGTGTCACCCCAATGTATGGTCCCTGGGGGTAGTGCTGTTGTGTGTCAGTCTCTTGCTGTTCATTCCAGCTTGTGTCACATGTGTCTGTTGTGCTCCCTCATCTCACAATGCCAGATTGCTCACTAAGGGGGACCCAAGGAGGGGTTACTTTTGTATGGCACGGTGTCCACATCTGTCTCACTGTGGTTCAGCCCCCCTCATGTGTTGTGTATTTGCCTGGGGATACCGAGAGAGACACACACACATTGTGTCAGATGTGCAGTGTGAGTTTACCTGTTTGGGTTTGTGCATCTGCACCAGTGCATTGGTATTGCTGTTGTGGGCCATTGTCTGGATGTTTTTGTGATTTTCCCTGCTGTCCCTGCGAGCCATATCACATAATTCTGCACATTCATCATGGTTGTTAGGTCCCATTGCTGCCATGGAATGGGAGTTTGTGACCCCGACACCTACAGTCTACACAGGATGTTTTGATTTGTGTGTCTATTTGAGATGTGTGTATGCTTTGTGATGGTCACTTCTGCATTTGTGTCATTGTACACTGTATGCAATGTCAGCCCCATGGGTGGTGCTTGTCTGCACATAGCCTAGAGTATGTTCGTCTTTGCTTTCGGTGGCTGCAGATTTTCCCCCCAGCCGGGCTGACAGTAGCTCAGCGTTAGCAGGACCCTAAATTTCCCGTATATACAGGATTTTTCAGAAGGCGGAGACGGAGCAGCTTAGAACACGTTTGCTCCGGTCGCCATCTTGGCCACGCCCATACCTGGCGCACTTCGGGCGAGAAAGCAAAAGAGGCACAGATGATGGACGGAATGCAGAGCAAATCAAACATTCATCCCTAGTCAAGAGATCTGGGTTAAATCCATCGTTCTTTTGCTCACCATGTCACCCCAGTTTAGACCAAGCCATATGCAAATCAGTCTCGACTGTGCATCCTGGGAACAGTCCAGTCCGAACTGCCAAGCCAAGTCCTCCCTGGACCGGAAACAAGCATCTGAGGACTGGTTTAGGGGCATCACCCCATATCAGCCAGGCTAGCTTGAATCCAGTGGCAAAGTGGGACCGGAACCCACGTCTGGGCATACTCGGCGCACTTCGGGAGAGAAAGCAAAAGACACACAGATGATGGATGTGGGTCCTGTGCTCTCCATGCCACTGGAGTCAATCTAGCCTGGCTGATGAGGAGCGATGCCCCAAAACCGGTCCCAGGATGCTTGTTTCCGGTCCAGGGAGGACCTGGCCTGGCAGTTCTGGCTGGACTGCTTCCATGGGGAACAGGGTCAAGACTAATTTGCATCATCTGTGTGTCGACACTGTAGCTGACCCGCAACCTCATGGTCAGACGCAACTGTTGTATTTGTTGTTCATGACCCTGCGAAAGCCCCAGACGGTGCTATAGATTTCGAGGAACTGTATTTTAAGTTGCTTTTAACAAAATGTGTATCTTGATTTATGTATGTTGGATTTTTTATAGTTTTGGTTTTGCATTACACAGATAAATATTGGCTGTTTCTAAAACAGGTGTGGTGTCAGTTTGTAGTGTTTTTACTGTGTTACTGTGTGTTATGTGCAAACGCTTTACACATTACCTCGTAGATAAGCTGACTGCTTGTGCCAAGCTACCAAGGGGGTGAGCAGGGATTATTTTTGGTGTGTAACTCCCTTATCCGGTCTAGAAGGTAGGGTCCCTACTTGGACAGGGTGCAAGAAACTGCCAACTAGATATACCCATTTCTAACATAACGCTTTATTCAAACCTAAGCTCTTGTTCAAACCTAAGCTCTTAGTTGGTTTGGCTCTTCTGGAATTTATGGTATATTACAGGGCAACTTAGCGGTGTCCTTTCATAGTTGACCATAGGGAAGCAGATAAACTATGGACACACATGAACGGCTGTCATGTCAAATAAGTGATAAACCTGGATGAGGCACAGAGATATCATTATATCCAATTGTGACACTGGGCGATAAACCAAAGCTTTAAAGTAGCTGCCACGCAAGACCTAACCAAATAAAAGATTGTGTAGGTGACATGTTATAGTTTTAAATGCCTCACCAGAGTCATGTAGGGTCAGTTAGAACACAGCTCTTGAAGTGATTAGGGAGAACCAGCGGAAAATACAATAGCAAGCTATCACCCATAATTCCCTCACCCATAATTCCAGTAGCATCTTGGATATGGAGGACCACTATAAAGAGACTCTTTACTGGTACTTCTGTCTAGACAAGGTGAGCAAAATGTATCGTAATGCTAGATTTATGTTGGAGACGATGTGGTCTTTAGGGAAACTTTAAGCACATTAGGTGGGATTGTCTACTTCTTAAACTGTACTAGACAGAGATCCTTGCAACTATAAAAACCCTTTCTGGCTACCCCATGTCTTCAGATATCCCTTTGTCTTTAATAGGTCTTTGTTCCTCTCTCTTATAAGAGACGCAGTTGTCTCTCCTGTCCGGCATGACTAAGACGCAATTAATTTTGGTGACATACGGCTCTGAACAGCGATTCCCACATTGGATTATGGCTGAACCCTTACTGGACATCTTGCGTAGCTTATTTGGGGATTAGATAGTTGATCCGAACAGAGGTGCCAGCTAATTGTGACTTGGAATACGCTTTTACATCCATATGACTAAGCTCTGCTGGTAATCAAATTTAACCTCGATTAACCCAACTCCAGGTGTTAATTTTCATTACTGTACTACTGAGTTACGGCTCAGGCAAGTTATTAGTTGGACGATGAGCCCATTTTACAAAGGGATCGAAACAGCGTCAACCCACCCTCTGACCCATGTAGACTTTGTATAAACTTCCTTTTTGGTTAAAGAAGTGCTTTGTTCTTCAAAAAGGTGACCCTATTTTTTGCAAATGACTGCTGGTCATACCTTCCTCCTAGTCTGTATGTTTTTTTGTTTGGTCTGTTTTGAACACTGGTTTTGGATTTAACCTGGCTTGGGTTACATTCTTGAATTTGTCTTTCACTCAAAAAATAAAAAAAATCTTATTGTCACCGGTCAAATTCTGGGAACTATTGTTGTTCTAGAAGTATTGTGTTCGCATTTACTGCTACAGGGGTGTGGGGGGGGGGGGGGGGGGCACTGTACCTTTAACCTCTCTCGTAACATCAAACACAAGCTACTAATTACTACTGTAAAACTGTTGGATGGCTGTAATTTATTCTGACTGTCGTACTGGTTGTATGTTTGAAGTGGTTATGGTGGGTAGTGGGCAGAGATGTAGGAAGAAAATATGAAAATGATGAATTACGACCATACAATACAATCTCTGGATACTGTGCGATAACGCAAAACTATTCATACCGATTACAGCTTTTCACACTAGTATTTAGCACATCATAGCGATTGATCGCAGTTCAAAAGCTGTGTTGGTGTTAACTGAAATACTATTAACAATGTGTTTTCTTTCCCCAGGGTACTGTTTTAGTGAACTTAATTTCAGATGTAGTTAATAAAATATTCCCTTATATATGTTATCAGAACATGAACCTACTAAAAGCATGAATAATAATTTATTGGAAGCTGTAATGCTTCCAATAAGTTATTCCAAAATGCCTCTGGAGACTGACAACTGAATTGAAGAGATGAATCTCAATAAGTGCTGTTGAGACCCTTCTTCTTTCCATATGAAAGGGCTGAAACGTGGTTGCCTCAGTTATTAAAAACATTATTAAAAGCTTACTACTTTCATGAAGGGTACCAGATTAACACATGGGCCATCCCATTATTCAAAAACCTATCAAAGTCCAGCTGCTCTGGAAGTTACAGCCCTATTGCCTGAATCCCATTTTTGAGGAAACATGAATTAGGTTAGTATACACTAGAGAAACATTTAAAATGGACAACTAGCTTGCCAATCCCATGCTGCAATGTTTCATGATGAAATTATGACTGTATGTAGTGCTTTACTTACCCACGACACATTTTTATCTTCTTCCATCAACATATCTGGCCTCCCCTGAAAACCATGGATCAACCTCTCCATTACCCTTTGGCAATACATGGAGTCACATTCTGCCATTCATATCTGGTTCTTCTGTAGATCCTTGTCCTACAATGTCTTTCAGAAAATTTCAAATTGATTGGACCAGTCTTTCAAGATCTCTGTAATCTATCGCCATTTTCACTGACCCCCCCCCCCCCCCACACACACACACACACACACACACACTCCCCCTCTTGGAAGCAAGGAGTTTGTTTCCCTGTTGAAGGAATACACAGCCAATCCTCCTGGTTTCAGCAACTACCAGCGTATATCTCTTTTCACTTTCCCCATGACCATTTTATAACAGTCAGATTTGTAAATCCTGGAGGACTTACATTTATTTTATCGTAATCAATGTGGCATCTGCTCCGGTCATTGTACCAAATCAGTCTTAGTCTCTACGTTGGATGACCAAAGGCAAAAAGCAGACCAGCGTAGCACTGCTACGCAAAACCACTTGGCTCTCTGTCATTTCTCGTTGTCACACCAAACCTGCTGAACTAGCTCTTTTCAGTTGGTGTGCACCATCTGGCACTTACTTGGATTTCTTACTATTTGACCGGACTGTCTTAAACTGTGTCGACCCCTCCATATACATCTGCACCCAACGTCCAATCCATTCAGAGTTCCACAGGGCTGCACTCTCCGTCAACACTACTGGCAAAGAGCACGTGTTCATTAGAACTTCCGTTCATGCCCTATCCTGACAGATATTCTGGTTTGTCTTAACTGCAATGAATTGAATTGAAAGGGCATTTATAAAGCGCATGGCTACCCTTGAGCATCCCAGCGCTACAGCAGCCCTTTGAGCAGGTAGAGGACTTAAGGGAACAGGAAAGTCTTTAGAAGCTTACGAAAAAAAAAAAGATAGTTTGATTCAGACCGAATCGACAATGGCAAGTTATTCCAGAGTTTCGCAGCGGTGTACCCAAAACAACGTCCTCCGCTGCGCGTTCTTTTTATAGTCGGAACTAAGACAAGATGCTTTTTTTCCGATCTCAGCGATCTGGCCAGGCAATAGGGCTGGATAAGAGATCTAATAGCCGGGGGACCCTTGTTAGAGAGGGCTTTACGAGCAATACGTAATGCTTTGAAATGAATTCTTTGGGAGATCGGCAGCCAATGAAGTGTTGCAAGCGACAGTTTAGCTGACACACGCTTAGAGGAGTTGGTAAGTAGCCGTGCTGCACAATTCTGAATGACCTGGAGCCTGTTAATGGCTACCAGAGGAGCTCCCAAATACAGGGCATTTGCATAGTTCAGGCGTGAAAGAATAAGTGCCTGGACAACTATTCTTCTTACAGTGAGTGGAAGCAAATAGAGAATCTTCCTAAGCATTCGGAGTACTCCGTAGCAACCAGCGGCTACCTTACTCGCCTGCTTCTTAAAATCCAGATTATGGTCTACCCACACTCCCAAACTCTTAATTTCTACTTTGGGAGTCGGCGGGAGACCAAGACAATTAGGCCAAGAAGGGGCTATTGTACACTGGGGACGATTTCCCAGAAACATAAGTTCCGTCTTGTCCCCATTGAGCTTCAAGTAAGTGTTATCCATCCACCTGGAAACTTCTTGCAGGCACAGCGCCAGATTTGGGGCAGACTTATCCTCTTGACTAAATGAAACTAACTGGGTATCATCCGCGTACGTGACAATCTGGATGCCATGAGGGATTACGAGTTCCGCCAGGGGACTCATATACACATTAAAAAGGGTGGAGCTTAGGGACGCACCTTGAGGAACCCCACAACCAAGGGGCATTGGCTCAGAAGAAAATTTTTCTTCAGAGACCACAAACGAGCGGTCCTCAAGAAAGGATTGCACGCCGCTGCTGCCGGCTGCCTCACCAGCTCTGTCCCCCTAGCCGATCCCCTCCCCCAGCCACGGGCACGTGGTTCCCCAGTCCCTGATCTGTTCTCATTCCCCTCTTCAGAGTTTGGCGATTGGTTGGGGTCCCCCACTTAAGGAGCGCGTGCTGTCACTTGGGATTGCGGGTTGCCTTGCGGGTGTGGTTGTTTTTGTGTTGTTGTGTTTTGACAAAAGGAAACCGTATTGTGGGTTCGGAGTTATGTGGCCTGCACCACTGATATCTCCTGATTTACTCTTTTCGCACCGCCAAGAGATTTTTCTGTATGTATGTCATACGCTACTGCTACTCTAGCGGCCGGCCAGAAGGTTGTAGGCCCATACTTGTAACTATTTGAGATTGTAATAAACGGTTTCAAAAAAAAAAAAAAAAAAAAAAAAAAAAAAAAAAAAGAAAGGATTGCAACCATTTTAATGCCAGGCCAGTAATTCCGACCTCCCTAAGCCTTTGAATCAGAAGCTGGTGGTTCACCGTATCAAAGGCTGCGCTGAGGTCAAGCAGAATCAGTGCAGTGCAGCCCCCACTATCCATGATTTTTCTTAGACTTTCCACCATTACTAGAAGAGCGGTCTCAGTACTCTGTTGGGCTCTGAATCCGGTTCGAGTAGGGTGGAGGCAGGAATCAGGTCAATCGCCTTCCACACTGGAAACATTAGAAAAGATGAGGTCAAGAGTGTGTCCCTTATTATGTGTAGGTTTGTTACTTGATTGTTTAAAATCAAGTATTTCAAGACCTTCAGTAATCTCCACTACTGATGGGAGAAGGACCTCAAAGTGTAAATTAAAATCTCCAAGGAGCGTAAAATTTGGGAGTGGACTGGCCAAACTGGCAACAGTGTTCAAAAGAAGTTTACTAAAATTACCTGCCGGGCCAGGAGGGCGATAGACTAAAATGCCTGAGAACGTATTGACCTGTGATATGCTGATCGTAAAGAAAAGGCTTTCACAGTCTTGTAGTGGGTTGGGTATAATTAGGGCTCCCGGTTTTCCGTTTTTACGGATTTTTACATATAAATACAGACGGAAAACAAGTTTTCCTTTATCTGTATTTATATATAAAAACGGGAAAATACTAGTACATGTTGCTGTGCTGCCGCCTGGCGTCTCCCCCTCCTTAAAGGGTTAAGAGGTGTCAGCCCGGGTTGAGAAAGCTTCCCGGGCACACACACAGCTGCCAGCCGCACCCGAGTACTTCACAGGTCTTTGAAAGACCATTTATTTGTTCATGAGGCTTTTTTGTTATTTCACCCCTTTTAGAGCCCCTGCCAGAGTCAGATTAGGAGCCTCTATTCACACCATTGTTGTGTGAGTTGTGGCTCTTGCACCATGTTGTGAGCACGATTACAGCAATGGAGTATTTGGTGACAGGGTGGGACTCCGCTCCCTGATGGAATTAGCGGGTCTGGGAGGCAGCAGCTGCCTCTGGGGATGCAGAGCCGGTGCTTGACACGTGGATATAAAAAGTGCCCCCCCTCCCCCCTTTCTAGACGGCAATCTATAACTTTTCTTCCTGTCTCGTGGTCCCTCTACAGCTGATCGCGTTCCCACTCGTGTGGGTACATCAGCTACCCTGTTCTGTGATGTCATGTCCATGAGAGCAGCAGTCACTGGTGTGTGTGTTTGTAATGTGACTGATGGTGGATGTATGCGGGGGCAGAGACTGGTGTTATTAGATATGTCTCTGTTCAGTGTGATCTGGAGCACTGGGCTGCCCTGCTGCTGGCTGTATGCTGCTGGGCATCTCGAGAGGGGAAGGGGGTGTGGGAATGCAGGCAGCAGACCGGGCTGTGAGCCGGGAGGGAACTCGAAACAGGAGCGCTGTGGGTGAATACATGTTCTGACACATAAAAGCAGCCGTCTGGCGCAGTGCGTCCCTCTTAAACTCACGTTGGACATCCTCCGCTATGGAGACAGTGCTTCTAATAGCACCATTTAGGTGTTTCTAGTTACACCCTACATCATTCAGCCTTCCATTCAAACCATGGCTCCCCCTTCCTCAACACTACAAACAATCCCCCCCACCCCATACATTCCTCCAAATCCTACTGAACGTGGCTACCACCCTGCACTCGCCCCAACTCAATGCAAACGCCTCCCATTCAATTCATCCCCACTTTCCACCCCAGGTCACCAGGCCTTCACTTCCGTCGTAAAACCAAACCTCTTGACACTATCTGCAAATCTTTACACACCCTGCCTCCCCCCTCGCCTACTAAAATTCAGGCTTCACAAACTCGTGTATGTTGCTTGGGGTAAAAAGCAACACAGGATTTACACAGAAGCGCCAATTGTGCATCTTTTTTAAAGCTTATTTTTCTACACATTAATACATCACAACATCCTTGGGGGGGGGGTCTCGCTGCTGTATTAGGAGTCCCTGCAGCAGCATGGAAGCAGTTACTCACTTAAAAAAACAAGCATTTGCAATGCAATAGGTCTCGCATTTACTTGAGTTTGAGCTATTGGCATTGTAAATGACAATGCCTTTTATTTATGTTTCGGTTTTTAAAACAGATAAATAAAAGGCATTGTCATTTACAATGCCAATAGCTTAAACTAGCGCAACTGCGAAACCTATTGCATTGCAAATGCTTGTTCTCTTCTGCACACACAAAACATCAATCCTCAGTGATGGCCAGGGACAGCTTTAAGTGCTAGTGGGGCACAATTGGGTTGCAGTTGAAGTCAGTGTGAGTTTCTCTCTGTGGGGCAGTATGATGTTCAGTGGGGGAAAGGATGTGGCACTCTGCCGATGACAGAAACTGCAAGGCTCTGAGACAAATGGCTTGTGATAGCACTTTTAAGCATATTTGGGACATTTTGCAAATGGCAAAGTTTTCAGGTGAATGTATAGTGTTGACCAATAACAACTGAGCACATGTGTGCATTGTCAATTTAAATAAATGTGGAAAAATACTAGCTGTAGCGTCGTCTTTTGCTTGTGGCAAAAATAAATGTGGATAAATACAGAAAAAATGCCCGAAAAATAAATATGGATAAATACAGACGGAAATGGCAAAAAAATAAATACCATAAAACCGGGAGCCCTAGGTATAATACGACAAGTAAATCTGTCTTTATAGATAATGGCTAAACCCCCACCTCTCCCTGTTGTCCTATCGAGCATAGATATAGTATATCGCGGGGGCAAGGCTTGAATCATCACAGGGCCCCCCTCATCGTTCAACCAGGTTTCCGTCAGAAAGAGCAAATCAGGCCTTTCTTCTTCCAGTAACAAACAGAGTTCCTCTGCATGCTTAGCCAAAGAGCGACAATTAAGAAGTAGCATTCTAACAATGTTGGTGCTGGTGTGTACATCGAGGGCTTTAAGAGTCGTGCATAGTTTCAATTGGCAAAAGGGACAATCTTTAATGAGCCCATCAGGTGCCATCGAATATTGAATATACACACTTTCTAAGCAATCTCGGCATGTGGGTCTTAAGCTCCTCACTAGTATAACTTGGATGACCGCCAGGGGTCGTGGCCCCTGGGCCCGGCCATGCGCAGACGGGCTTGCCTTAGGCACGCCCGCTGTGCGGTCGCGTCATCGTCGTTAATGAAGCAGAGAGAGACGTGACCTGCGCAGTAGAGTGGCTCCAAGACTAGAATGCAAACCTTAATAAAATTGAGTTTGCCCCGAGAAACAATGTGCAATGTAGCCAAAAGCAAAATAAAAATTATAAAACCCCCCAGGAGCATTGAACACAGCTCCAACAATCCCCAGTACAGTGCAATACAGTTTTTTTTAAAAATAGCAATACCGGCTCAAAGGTGCCGCTGCGCGGTCGCATCGTCGGCGTTAATGAAGCAGAGAGAGACGTGACCTGCGCAGTAGAGTGGCACCAAGACTAGAATGCTAACCTTAATAAAATTGAGTTTGCCCCGAGAAAAAGTGCAATGTAGCCAAAAGCAAATTAAAAATTATAAAAACCCCCAGGAGCATTGAACACAGCTCCAACAATCCCCAGTACAGTGCAATACAGTTTTTTGTTTTTTTTTAAATAGCAATACCGGCTCAAAGGTCTCAAGACACTACTGTTTGCCTCACTGTTGTGGCCAAATGGATAAGTTTCAATTCTCTTACAATGGAGATTGGAAAACAATGTCAGTATAGTAAATTCTCCACAGATGTAGAGGTCTACATCATGACTCTTAAGCTGGAATGAGATCCTGATACGAAACGATTTAAAAAAAAAAAAATCATAAGATCAGCTTACCCCTCAGTATAAAAATTTCCTATAGGGCATCTCCTGACCCTAGTTTAGTAACCCTCAAAGATAGGCGACAGGAAAGAAAAGCACACAAGCCATTTGCTGGTTATTCCAAGACAATTCACCACTGCATGACAGGAGAGTTGAAGACTTTTATAGTGGATCAGAAGATTGTGGAGCTCATTGAAGCCTAAAAGTGACAGCATTAAGTCCATTTTATAAGGAAGAAAAATGATGCATGTTAGCAAAACTAGTTTTCCTTTTTTGGAGAGGAGGAAAAATGGGACTTTAGCAGGCAACCTAAGGGTTTGTGCCACAAACCTGTATTGAAACAGAATTATTGGAAAACCTTGAAATGCTGCCTTTAGAAAGGGATGTGCTCTTGTAAGAATTCAAAGCCATTATTTTCATGTGCTCAGGATGACGCACACAAACATTCTAATATTATCCCATGATGGAGAAATTATTGCTACCGGTATATTAAAAAGCTCCCCAAACCAGATAACATGCCAACTTCCACTCATGTAAAAGAGGAATTAAGTTTTCCTCTAAAAATGGACCACATTGTCACAAATCTGAAGATGCCCTACCAGATGTAATAACAGAGGCGAACAACGCAGAACCAGTGTTCCTGTTAAGCATTTTTCCCCACAATTGCATGCAGTATGAATGTTTAATATAACCATGACAACAAAACCTGCATGGCAGCAGAACTGCAAGAAAGAAAAAACAAGTTCAAAAATTAAAAAAACAGAGTAATAAACACCCAAAACGTTATCTTTCCAGATCTATTAAAACCAAAAAAACTTCACTAGACAGGGTTGGTTCCATGTATTATTTATTTGTACAAAACCCCGGCATTTGAACTGCATCCATATATTAAGTTTTACTCTCCTAAATAATATTCACAGGGTCCATTTGTAGTCCCATTCAAATTATAGAATGTGTAAAACATTTCCAAAACTTAAGATCTGACATTTTCGAACATAAAACTGGACACAAACATAAAAAGTCTAACAAATGTTCAAAAAATTGGTGTCTACTGCAGTCCTATACATTTGAAGTTGCATTGTGTCAAGCGCTTGATGGCAATCGTACGATTCTCACACGCAATTTTAATTATAAATTCAAATAAAAGAAAAATTGCAGACTCCACTGCAAACGTAACAGGTAAAACAAGCCAACTTCTGCAAACCCTTTTGTTGATTCCATAGCGAAGAGTGTGTATATAGCTATATATACATACATGTGCACATTTCTTACCATTATTGGTTTAATCACTTAGTCTTAAAAGTAAAAAAGATGGCAACGTAAATCTGTATACACACACACACACACTACTTTGTATAATGTTTGTTTAAATGAGCAAAACATTAATTTAAAGAAAAACAAATGCGATGCGACCTAACACTACAGATGGCATAACTCTGCCAAAAAGATTTTAAAAAGTATAACCATTTTCATTTACAAAATCCAACCTATTTAATTATTTGCTTTGAGCAAGAAGTGTGCTCAGTAGCATTGCCTGATATTTATCAATATTTAATGGTGAGCGTCAGCACGTGAATTAAGCCCTGGAGAATGTATGGAATAACCCATGTGATGTTCAATACGATTCTATACACAAGTTGCCCTGTGCCAGTGCACCAACTGTAGGCAAAAAAACTAGCCTGCATCTACTTTGTATGTATTAAAGCCACATTTATATCGCACCTCTTTCACCCTAGGTTTCCATTTGAAAGGGGAGCTACTGAGTATTCTTGCATCATAACGGTGGCATGTTCAACAATGGTCAATTTGTCAGTGAAGTGTGCACGTGGCACATTGGCCACTCTACAGCCAATAGTCTGAATAAGGGCTGCATAAGATAAGTGGGAGACAATACAGTGCAAATTCGGACCAGCTATAGTCCAAGTGGTTTCGTTTGTGTTTAAAGATCCTTAAGCACATGGTGTTTTAACTGTTAGCAATAGGTAATACAATACAAATAAGACTCCCTGGAAATGTAATTTTATTATTTGCATCAGACGTGTGGCCCAATCAGCCAAAGTATGGATAATGTTTTACTTTTCCTATTAACAGTATCTCTCAATGGAACACCAGCGACTGTCTAGCTATAATACCCCTAAACCCAAGTGTTCTGCATAGCAGACAGCCACTGTTGTACCCTCTTCTTTACAACATCAATTACTGTTCTGGAATCAAACGGTTTCAATGACATTACAATATTTGCAAAAGATGCATTTGCTAAGGTTATAGAGTGAAATGGGCTGTACAGAGATAAGCAAAATAAGCTATTTCTTACAACAGATGGGGGTTGGGGAAGAAGAGCTGGAGAATCAAAACTTAGTAAATAAATCCAGTTGCGGTATAAACGTTGCATCGATTCAATAAGTTACTGTTCACAGCAAATCAGTTGATCATTTTTGCTGTTGGTCGTAAATTATGGTTTAGTGAAACTAGTAAATGGATAGGTGAAAAACTTGTCAAAAACAAACTTGGGTTAAATTAATTCATATAAAAACCTTAAACTAACCCAGATTGCCTTTGAACCAGATGTGGACCTTTTCCAGTGTAACCTCACAAAAATATTAAATAAAAAAAAAGGTAATTTGGCTTTTTTGGTCTACCAGTGTTGTACACATTGTATTTGAAGGAACGTCCAATTTGATTGCTTGATAATAAAACATTCACCTGGTTTGAAAATATTAATATTTCAAGTCACTATGAAAAATACTACATTGAGTGCTAGAAATGAGGAAGAAACATATGCTTAGTAAAAATTTCAATTTGTGCACTCTTTCCGATTTGGGACTCTGGACACTTACATAAGTGCATGAAGATTACTCTGGATTTTGTTTTTTGTTTCATAGTATATGCAAACAACAAACTAAGTTTGATAAACAAAGGTTAACACAAACATCTTGGCATAAAAATTAACAACTGGGCCGTATGCTTTTACATAGCAAAATGTGTTTGTTTTCAAATCTTTCAAATAAAAAGTCCCTTTTAACCACTTTTATAGAGCTGGCGTATTCCATAATGTAAATTCGGGATAAAAAGGTAAGCATGTTACCAATATTTATAGTTTTGTCTGAATTTAGAGGTATCCATGGGCATTAAGTGGGCAGATAGTGTATGGTTGGTAGAAGTGAAGCACCTCGAAATTTTAGTTACGATCCAACACGTGTTGTCGTGGTTCTTTTATCAGAGAAGAAACTTTTAAGAAGAAACACCTGCCCGATGCTCACAACCAGCAGAATGACAGCTTCTCCTACTGACCAATAGGCCACTCTTGTATTGAGGTCCTCTGCTCGGCTGCGGCTTTGAGCTTCTCTTAAACGGAAGTGTGTCTGATAGTCAATGACGGACTTCAGAGCTTCGTGAATGGAAACGCAAGCCGACTCCATCTGCAAAATAGAAACAGGTTTTTTTTTTTTATACAAAAACAAAAAGAATATTTGCAAATGTGGCCCACAGAAAAAGAAAATGATGGTGATGACAACTTAACTGTTTATTATCTTTAAAAGCTGCTTAACTGGTCCTTGTTGAGGTATAATGCATGCGTTTCAAAGAAGTGGTTAACTCTATTTATTGCAGATATATTCTAAAAGTGTAATTCACAGCCGCAATACTAGTAGTAAGACCTACCACTACCCTTACTGTTAAAGCCACATTGTGTGCACAGATGGACATGTGCATATTCAGAATTGTAAAAAAAAAAGAAAAAAAAAATAGAAATACCCTTAACTTTTTTTTCTTTTAATTGTCCCTCACTTCAGGTTTCTCAGCTTTGAGGGAGTTTGAGACTCTACTCGAAGAACATAGGTATGCCTGACACACAAACTTAATTATTAAACAATTTTTACATTTCAATAAAACTTTATTCGGACAAAATAGGCCATAAAAGCAGATAAAACACAATAAATGATATACTAAAACTGATTGTTATATAATATTTAAAAGGACAGACCAATATTTCATAAAGCTATGACAGGAAGTATGTTACTCAGGAGCAGACTTATCGGATGCAAGATAGTACAGTATATATTATATAAAAATCACTAGACTATTACAGTAAATGTTCTAAAACGACACGGTGCTAAAAGCCAATGAATTTCAACAGAAACTAACACTGGCACACTTAAGCTTTTGGCAGTTTTTTCCTGCGTCTTAAAGCACCTGTTTAAAAACTGGCAACACCAGAGCAAATCAGAGGTTAAGACAGCATTTGCAAGTAAGACCAGGCTGGCTTCACTTGAACAAAATTACCGTGCCTTAAAAGTGTAAGAATACATTTTTCCTGTAAATTACGATACAAATCACAAAAAAAGATTCCATGTAAGAGCACTTTTTTAGAGAAATCATCTAAAGAGCAAGAGAAAAAGCCCCTAGGGACAAACACCAGTGAATACAATTAAAAGTAAACCTAGTAAAGAGAAAACGATGATGCAGGATTTTAATACATGTCCAATAAGGATGTCCTTCAGCCCCTGGACTCAAAATTAAATATTGCCTTATTGTTCCCCATTTTCCCTTTCTGCTATCCTCCTGGCCAAGAACAGCGATTTTATATGTCTCAGCTCATTAGGGCACATCAGCCTGTGAGGTCTCATCAGCTTGGGGCACACTAGGATCTTTAACTGCTCCAAGACGTAAACAAACCATGGGATGTCAATGGCCCCGTCGGGCCACATACAATCCTCTAGAACAAACTGATTCAATGTAGGGGTGGGGTTGGCCCAGATTTTCATCTATTAATGGAGCCATAGCAATTAGATTTGAGATGTAATCCTGCGCAAGTTCCTCATGTACCATAACGGACAGCGGACAAGGGGGTACTGCTAGGAGTCTGCGGAGAAATTTATTCTCAGACACATGCAGTTCACTTAGTCAAGTGCACTTGTGAAGCGCACAGCTACCTCCAACGGAGGTGTCCCGGCGCTGACAGTGGAACCTGCAGGAGGAAAAAGAGAGAAGAACTGCATGTTAGGGGCAGGCAAAAAGCCAGGTCTTCAGTGCTTTCCGAAATGCTTGTTCAGTCTCTAACTTCTGAAGGTGGACCGGCATAGAGTTCCACAGTGATGTGGTTCTCACTGAAAAAGTTCTACACCCAATCCTGGTTTTAGAGAAGTGAGGGATTCAGAGAAGTTGCTGTAGATTAGACCTGAGGCTCTGAAGATGCGGACATCTCTAAAACCCCAAAGATGACCTTTAATAGGTCGCCTAACAGTTTGGCCCCTAGTCTCCTACCAAAATCTATAGTGGCTCCTGCTGCTCTGGCCAAGGAATTGTTTTTGAGCTCTCTCAGCCACCCAAGACCCCTTTCGTCAAACAGGACGCCCAAATAAGGGAATGTAGAAACTTTAGACAGTTCTGCCCCCTGCAAAAAAAGTCTACGTTTAGAGAGCTTTGTGTTGCCGGTCGTCATTATATACGACTTAAAAAATTAATAGAAAGGTCAAGTGAGACCATTAAGTCTGTAAAAGTATTTAAGGGTCTCTGCAACCCCACAGTCCTTCTGGCAGGTAACACTGCATTGTCTGTGTATAACAGAGCCGAGAGGATTTAGAACCTGCCCTGGGTATATTTTTACATGCATCTGTCAGATCATCCCCAACTTTATTAATGTATAGGGGGAACGGAGCGTGGGTTAAAATACATACTTTTCTTATCCCCCCCCCCCACCTGCTTGACCTCCCAGGATGCTGAAAGTGAGCCTTCTTAATTATATCTGACTGAAGCGGACAACTTGAGCGTGACCAGTAAAAGAAAGCCACCAGTTTGGCATTCAAGCCCATATCTGGTAGCAAAGCCAATAATTTGAACCTATTAACATGGTTAAATGTGGACGTTAAGTCCATAAAAGCCATGTGCAAGTGTCCCCTTTTGGCTATTGTATATTTTCAAAATCACCAAGAGCACATTGGTATATTGGTCCAGGGTTCCTCTCACTTTCCTAAAACCATACTGCAGTTCTGAAATTACGTTGGAGTCTTCTAGCCATGATGTTAGGCGTTCCAAAATCACCTTCCCCCATAATTTTTTGCAGACGAATCAAGTAAGGAGATCAGGCGATAACAGGCTAGGTCGTCCCTCACTCTCTTTTTTAAAAAAAATCTGTAAGATGACGGCAGTAGACCAAGAGGGCGGCAGGCCGCTCACAGTTGCTGCGTTAAAGACCCGGGTCAGGACCTTGGCCCACCTCACAAGATTGGCTTCATAAAGATTCGTCAGGACTGCGCTTTCCTCCCAGCTGTGGCAACAATGGCTTTTTGGACCTAGTCTACCCTGAAGATCAATGGACATATATCTGCACTTGGCTTCCAAGAGATTTCACTCCTACATCCACCCCTCTATAGATCCGTTCAAAATGTTTGACCCATTTATCAGCGGGGAAGGTACAATCCACTCTAGAAGAGTGCTGGTCAACAAAGAAAAGGGCTATTGACAACTTCCCAAAATTTGGAGCTATTGAACAGTACTCTGGCCTGACTCAAATCATTCCATGCCTGATCCCCAATAGATTATTTCCTTTGCTTGATTGCAGATTTATAGGCTATCCTACAAGCCTTCACCTCTCCCAGGTCCCTGGGTTTTTTGTTTCAGAGCGGTCATGAGGGATGTGTGTGTTTTGGAGCACGTGCCGTCAAACCATCTTTCCCCCTTAGTATCTCCTGCTCTGCCACAGGCGGTTAGGTTGTCCGCAATCCACGTTACTAGATTACTATAGGCATCTAATAGCATGCTGCCCTGTGTGCTATTATCAAGACAGTTCGATGTCTTCCGGCCCTTCTGCATATAACTTTTCTAAGAAAGCATCTGGTATTATCTTATCCCACTTAATTCTACATGCCTGATCTGTTGTTTTGAGTTCCTATTCGATATGTTCTTGCCCTCAACTACATGAAAGACCAGAGCCCCCTTCAGATCGATCAGAATGTTAGGATCACTAAAGCTACTCCAGCAAGAGCATAAGGTGAGCACGTCCGGAAGCAAATGAGCGGCAACCAGGATAAAAATCAATGGTAGAGGAGCTACCCCTGCCAATAAATGTTGAGACAATCTAATTTTCCGGTGTTCTGAGGGAAATGCAGCTTGTTAGGGGTGAGCAAAATGGCTATCCGAAGACCCTGATTTGAATGCTCAAAATGAACAGATGGATATGAGGTGTCCCAAGGTCCCTTGCCTAAAGTGCAGTTATGTTGATAAAGGTGTACATTAAAGTCCCCCAGAATAATAACCTCATAATATGGGAGGCCCACCTGCCCATAGAGCTCTAGAAGACCTTCCGAAGAGGCAATATGTTCAGTAACAGTTCTAGAAAAGGAATTATAGAATTTAATTACCAACAGAGTAGAGCACTTGCTAAAGGTTAATTCCACTGCCAGCAAATTGGGAGTGTGACATGCCACCACCTTGGTGGTGCAAACGATTTTGAACGATATAAAGGTTAGCAGGCTGCCCTTAGCGTGACCTACTGTGGTGGGAAATGCAGCTTTTAAACAAGCATTGGCATAGCCAATAGGTCTCGCCTTTGGGACCTTCTAAGTGTTTAGCCATGCAACAGCTGATGTTGTTGCACCAAGGATACTGTGCTGCATAACTAAATACTTATAAGAACCTGAAGGCGCGACCCATTGGCTATGTCAATGCTTGTTAGTAATTGGGCAGGAGTCTTTCAACCCTTCCGGATGAATCAGTTGCAGCGCAAAAATACTGTCAGATCGCAAGTCAGTCACTGGTTTTGCAGATCAAGTACTTTGCAAACCGAGATTCACACTTCAGGCCTATGTTCCCAAAAGGCAAGATTGACCAAAGCATTACATATTGAAAGCATTTTTGTTATGCTTGCATAATCAGCCTATGTATATTACTTAAAATGTCAAAAATTACTCCAGCATGACATGTCACACACATTTTTGTGCAGGGCACTGCACTGAGCAGCAGACTGCTTCGAGCACTTGTGTTTAAGTTTCACTAGGCATCCTCCAAGGTGCATTTTGCACAATTAAAGTACAACTGTACATAATTTGCCATCATCTTGAATATTTTAGAGAGTAGAAAATTGCACTATTCCCCACACCCCTAAATGTTGTGATATAAAAGATCCGGTCTAGTGTGTAAATTGCACACTGTGGAGACAGCAGACTTGGGATTAAACCAACGCCGAAAGTGATCGCGATCAAAAATCAAAGCGGTCGCGAAAGTGAGTGATCGCGATCAAGCGCTGTGCGCACGCCAGCGCACTTGCACTGTAGCTCTAGACTGGCCATGGTAGCACTTTTTTTGAGCCCTCACAAAAAGTCTCGCCAGACCAGTGCATGCGCTGGGTCAGGCGAGACCTAAAAAGGCTGACGCTGTCCAGAACAAAGAATTCCGATTTATTTCAGGTTTCCTGCAGTGCAACTACATGGCAGGACTTTATTTCCACTAACTACTGATCCTCATCTCTCTTGGCTCTCAAGCCCGAGATATTCAAAGTCATTAATTTGATCATTGGATGACTGAGGGAGGTAGGGTCAGACTGGTGCAATGAAATGGCCACTTTAACCTGTGATAAAGGGGACCCTACAGTTGGCCCACCCCCAAAAGATGTAATCTGTCACTCTGTAGTGCCAATGCCCTCCAGTGGAGCGAATCTTTTGGTCAAAGGGATGGCTGACCTTGTGTACAGATGCTGTAATGTCCTCGCTGTTGGGAGGTTCCTTTTAAAATGCAAACTCAAGAGTATGACATGCCCATAGGGTAGAAGTGGAACAGGATGACTCCAAATTATTAAACATTGGTATACAAGTATACTGATGCGAAGCCAACAGAGTAATTCTGTAGGAGGCATTTTCATTTATGTGATAGGACAATATGTTTCCGCCACTGCACACAATAAGAACTTTCCGAACATGAACTGCATATCATGATTCACAGAATTAAGACTGAGCTATGTATGCAAGGAGCATTTAGGAGAAGGGATCTTTAGCCATTGTGGTGAATAGGCTGTGCTTGTAAATCTAGTGGGACGAGTTGATGGGCGTTTCTAGGCGGCCCTTCCTATACAAGGAAACCACTTGCTTATAACACCACTTCGTCATGATCAGTTTTTATTATATTCAAAAACACTGCCGCCCATACTTCCAGTATTTCCGTTGTACCACAAGTTTACCTCACATTATCTACTCAAGCGATGTTTGCAATTTCACATGTGCAAATAGTGTGTGGGCACAATATTTAAGTTAATGAACCTTCTTACCTGTGGCACATGGTTTTATTGTGGATTCAAGGATCATGACTTGATGCACAACATGCAGGCTTTTTCTGGCACAAGCACTGCCTGCAGGACACATGCTCTGCACAGGCACCTGCATTGTCACATGCTTGGACAGAAGCCTGAACTTTCCTTTGTAGGATGCCATTTGGAATTAACCACTTCCTTGTCAGACAACCTTCTTTGTAAAGGTGCTTGAAGTGGGTTTTAGATGGATGATGTCCCAGAGATCAGCGTACAGATGTGTGGAGACAGACAGCAGAGCACATGCAGCAAGGTCTCTTCTTTCTTCTAATGCTTAACGGCTGCTCATGGCAGTCTTCAACAAGCATTTACAATGCAACGGTCTCGGCATTGTTAAAGTTAGAGCTATTGGCATTGCTCATGACATTATTTTTGTTTATGTTTTTGTTTTTAAAACATTTAAAGAAACGGCATTGTCATGAGCAATGCCAATAGTTCTAACTTTAACAATGCAGAGACCGTTGCATTGTAAATGCTTGTTCAGAATTCCCGAGACGTAGAAGCTAACCATCTGGGTCATTCCATAAATGAAAAAAAGAAGGGTATGGAAGTAGGGGAGAGTCGCTCTGCATGCCTATAATGGATGGTGTTGTAATACGAAGTCAGGGCTGAATGCCATTAAAGAACGAGTAGCATAAATTAGCATATATGAAAATACTGGAAGTATAAATTGAAAGATATACAGACAAGGAGAGCACTGAAACTCGCCAGGTATTTCAGAGAAGATGACGCTTACGGGCCACGAAGCCAGCAGGATACACTCAGAGGCTCAGAAGCATACTGAGGTCCGTAAGGCAAGGCTGCTAGTTAGCTCCGGTCGCAAACTCTCCTAGGCTGACGGCAGCGGCAAGTCTTTTTCGCTTACGTGTGCTCTCAATCATGCCGAAAATAGGGTGAGGTCTCTCCGGGGCTGTGCTGAATGCGGCGGATAGTGGGGGGGGGGTCCTGAAAAGCGGGGTTACCTTCATCGTGGTGGCACCACTCTGGATTAATGCGGCAGACAGTAACAACGGAGCTGAGAACACTGGGAGGAGTGTAGGCGGAGGCTGCAGTGCGGCTCAGCTGGGGCCGCCGGGCTGCTGCGAGAATCGACTTCCTGGGGAGCAGGATCAGTTTGTGCTCGTCCTCGAGACAAGCTGGCCTGGGAAAGCCACAAGACAGCATATTCTCTGAACATCGGCAGCCAGGAGATAACACCAAAGAACCCCTGATGACCCTGGTAAGGAGTAGGGAGCGGGCCCCATTATAGAAGGCGATATTATCACTAATACCAGTATTGGTGCCTCTAAACAGAAATCAGCCACTCCAGGGAGACTGTAGGTTCCGAGGGCACCGGAAGACACCACCGACTTTCTCCGAGAGCGAGCAGAAATGCCTCGGAGAAAGGCATCGGCATTTTCGGATTCGGGGGCGTGTTTGTCTTTTCTCTCCTCCAGCCATTGGCTGGAGGAGAGAATGAGACTTCTTGCAAAAAACACGCCCCCCGATCCGAAAAGGACTGGGCCTAATCTGAATGACTGACCTCTTCTCCAATGGCTGGCCAGCATTCAAGAGGCCAGCCAATGGAGAACAGGGGAGAAGAGGGGCGGGTTCAAGCCCCTCTTCTCCAAGTCATTAAATCTCGGAGCTCGACTGCGCAAGCGCAGCCTTCGCAGCAGAGACCTAAAAAGGAACTCTTTTTGGTTCCTGGACGTGCAACAAGTGTCTAGGGTAACCCTTGTTTTACGCTTAGCAACCCAAAACACCTTTAAACAGGTGCTTCAAAAATGTGTACAGGAAGTTGGGGGGAGGGAATGTGTCGAGAAACTGCTGCTAAGTAATGTTGTCCCTCCTCACGTTCTCACTTGCAATTTGCCTACATTTTGGTGCAAGGCTAAGAACCATTTCGCCACCACTGCAGTCATGTTTTGATAGGAAAAAGGGGAAAATGTGAAGCCCAACTACATTTTTCATCTCATTTCCCCTATGTAATCTGTAATTTTTTTTTAGAAGTTAAGTGTGTGAACATTTTTGTCCAGTTAGAAAATTGTACTTAATTTTTAGTTCTCGCCATCGCCATCTAGACAGAGCATGCTCAGTCTGCTGCAAGTCTTGTTAGCTTACAGTGGGCTTAGAAACCACAAATTGGTTCCCATTGGTCAACTTAGTTGTCACTCACATTTGGAAGCTTTTTATTCCTTAGCGTGTATGGGCTTTTCTTATTCTGATGTTTGAGCTTCCCCTGGAGCATGGATGCATTACTATGTCAATACACTGCTTGCTCTTTCAGGTACTAACTTTTTCATTTTGTTCAAACACTCCATCAGAGTGCACGTGTGTCCCACCTATCTCCTTAGTGTGCTTCTCTCCACTGTCCACATTACTCTCTCAGTCCCATGGTTCCCTGCCACCCCCTCTCCGATGTATTAGCCCTTGTGTTTTGCCTCCACCCACACTTCTTTCTCACCCGTGGAAGTATCTGCCTTCAAGCCCTAGGTTGCTCGCTCTCTTGTCCATTTGCTTTTCTCCCCTACCCTCTGAGCTCAACGTTGCTCTCCTTTTCACCCACTTGCTCCTCCGTGTTACTTTCCCCACACCCTTATGTGTCGCTTCCAGTAGCTGGTGTTGTTTCAGCCCCCACCAAACCAGTGTTGCTCTGACAACCCTCACATATAATGCTTCACTCCCTCACCGGCTTTGACACGGTGTTGTTTCTACACCTCTCCACCAGTGTTGCTTTTCTCAACCCACATTCTAAAAATACAAATGTGTTTGCACATTTTTATTTGCGGATTTCAGTTGGCTGAGCAAATATATAGAGAAAAGCAGCAGCGTCATTTTGTAGATGTGCGCATGTTGGTGTATGTACCTACAAAATGACGTAATAGTCTTTTTCCATACTTAGCCATGCTCCAAAGCATCATGGATGTGTGCTGCATGGCTAACAGCTATTGGCAAAGGCACCAGGCCCCAAAGCCGAAACCTATTTGTTTGCCAATGCTAGTTTTTTTTGTAGAGAAAACAAATATTCCAATCTAAAATGTAATTATGTTGAGGCAACATTTTCTCATTTTTTACCTTATAATTAAATAAGTACAGGTCAAAAAAGAAACCCAACACAATATTAAAATGAATTAGATATTCAAAACGAAAATGTTGTTTGAATCCGTGATGTGCTAGATTGTTTGACACTCAAAGCCGCTAGCAACAATGTCCATAAGAAATGTCATCTTGATTTTCAAAATTGAGGCCCAAGTCAGACATCTAACTAGTAGACATTGGACAACGTAAAGAATGCATAAATTGAAGGACAGACAACCAGGCGATAATGTAGGATAGCAGTGGCCTTAAACGAAGTAGGCGAAGGAATTTAACAACCAATGGTCCTTCTCTCCATAGATGCACTACCTTTGACAGGTTTAATTAGCCATTTTTTAAATTAAACGTTTGAAGCAAAACACACTAGCCCAACAATGTCGGCCTTCATCGAATCTCAATATAAACAAGCACTGGCAAAGCCAATAGGTCTGACAATTTATATGTTGTTTAGCAAAACATAGTTTGGAAAGATGCTGGACACTCAATCTAAAAAAATAATCTGTTACAGGCAAAAAAAGTTTTGGGGTATTAAAAAAATAATAATAAATAAACCACAATAGCATAGTACTTCCTGGCACTTAAGGGAACCAATTTTTATGTGGATGTGTTCCTTGTGAAAGGATGGCATGTCATTACTCGTAGTGATGTCAGCCAATGGCTGAAGTGGGCTGATACATTGCCCCTTAATACCTGCTGAGTGGGTGGATGGAAATATGAATGACAAACCACAGACTAATGGATGGAGTCCGGCTGAAACTTCAATAACTATGATAAACACTCAATTTTAGTAAAATCAAAAAGGTCTTGGCTAACTGAGACCTAAAAAAAGTCAACCAGCTTGACTTTGGCTGCAACAAAGTCAAGACAGAAGATAAAACAAGCATTTGCAATGCAATAGGTCTCGCGATTGCGAGATTTTGAGCTATTGGCTTTGTAAATGACAATACCATGTATTTATGGGTTTAAAAAAACCTGCAATTATAAAAAGGCCTTGCCATTTATAATACAAGTAGGTTAAAGTTTCTAAAATGCAAGACCTATTGCATATGCTTGTTTAGGATAATATAGGGGGAAAAAAAATAAAAAAAAAATATATATATATATATATATATATATATATATATATATATATATATATATATATATACATATACACACACATACACACACACACACACACCTAGACGTGCTAGACTTAGTTTATCCATCTATCTAATTGTCTTTCTATATATGGAACGTTCTGTAAAATTAGTTTTGACTAACCGCACAAGTCAGGCAGCCGTATGGATGCGAGATCATTTGATATATCTGTATGTGAACTCCTACGAGCTCAAACGCCTGAGCTAAAAACAGAGTCACCCCACAGCCAGACCCCAACATTGCAAGTCACCAGCCATTAAACAAACATGGCCTGTACTGCCTGGGTGAAAGGCATGGACCTCAGTGGCACTGAGTCACGCTCGCTGGCCCGGGACATAGCAAGCCACACGCAATTGCTCTGTTCTCCCCCTGGACAACTGATAGTGGAATGCCTGGAAAAGATAATCTTTGGAGTCATTGGGGATTTTTTTTTTAATTATTGTAATGACTAAATTCTGGCTTGTACATATTAGCAAGCAATTTTGCACTAGAGGGTTTTATTACTGTCCCTTTTAAGTTTGCCTCAATAAATTAATATTTTGCTTCTAGTGTGATATTACTATGTCCTGTTTAACCCGTTTTAACTATAGTGTGACTTCCCCGTTTAAGAAATGATTATGCAATTAAGGAGGCTATCTTAATAAGTAAAAGGAGTAATTGTTTTACCAAACTAGTGAATAATTGCTTTATTGGCACGATTTTGCCGATGGTGGTGCATCGATTTTGATCGTGGCAATGATTTTAATTAATTGTGCTAAACAACATTTACTTTACTGAAGGGCTTGGGGGAGGACCTGCATGCTATCTGCCTAGGAGAGTCTAGGGGGAGAGACTACTCGGGAACAATGACACTCTGAGAGAATGTCTGTGGAAAACTAAGTCTCTGCAGCCCTTTGATATATATATATATATATATATATATATATATATATATTCACTGAAAAAAACATAGGTTTCAGGGGTGTTATAGTTAGCTGGACTTTTCACTTGTACAAAACCATTGAAATTCCCCCGTTATAGTTAGTTCAGCTAACTATAACTCGCGCGCCCGCAATGCACTGCTGATGACGTCACATATTACATCACTCATGACATGGTCAGTGACATCACTCATGACATCACTGATGACATCTCAAATGACATCACTGATGACATCACTGATGACATCATCCAGTGAATGTGTGTTATTCTGAAAATTAAATATGTTTTATATATGTATATCTCAAGGTCGATGGAAGAATAAATGGGTATATAAGTGTCTAAATGGATGATTTGTTTTTGAAAAATTGATTGTGTAACTGACTGATTAAGTGTATCATAGTGAATACATGGCTTAGTGAGTAATGTTTAAATATGTAAATATCTGTATCAGTCTCTCACTTTGTGTATAAGTGGCTGCATGGGTTGGTGAGTAGCTACATGGGTGTCTATATAGGTTATTAGTTGGTTTTTTGAGTATCAGTCTGAGTGTCTGCATGGTTCGGTGGGGGTATTACGTAGTGCATAGGTGCATGAATGAGTGACTCACTGTTTGTATGTGTTGAACACAGTATGTGTGCAGGACTGTATGGGTGGATGAGTGTGTGTATGGGTGTGTTAGTGAGTGAATGACTGTCTCAATAGTGTCTTTATGAGTAACTACATATGTTTTAAACTAGTATATGTGACTATTGGTGTATATATGTGAGTATATGTGAGAGTGAGAGATTGAAAGAGTTCCTGTATGAATAAGTATGTGTTTCTATAAGTGATTGTTTAAAAGACTAAGTATGTGTAAGTTTCCGTAGAAGTAAGTGTGGTGGTGTGTGTATAACTGTATATGCAAGTAAATGTATGTTTGATTCTTTATTAGCATGAGTGACTATGTGTGTGAGTAACTATGGATGAGTGGCATTGTGTAACAGGATGTATAGGTGTATGAGTACATATGATGAGTGAGTACATGTATGAGTGACTGTATTGGACTGTTGGTGAATGAGTGGATGTGTATGTGGATCTTAGAATTACTGAAGAGGTTGTTGTAACTGGTATTGGTATGTCCATTGTTTTGAAAATTTTAGTCTCTATTTTTGAATGTGTGTATCAAAGGTTATATTAGGGTGAGAGGAGGTCTGCCACTCTATCACAAGGATGATGTCATCAGTGATGTCATCAGTGATGTCATTTGAGATGTCATCAGTGATGTCATGAGTGATGTCACTGACCATGTCATGAGTGATGTAATATGTGACGTCATCAGCAGTGCATTGCGGGCGCGCGAGTTATAGTTAGCTGAACTAACTATAACGGGGGAATTTCAATGGTTTTGTACAAGTGAAAAGTCCAGCTAACTATAACACCCCTGAAACCTATGTTTTTTTCAGTGAATTTCTGAGGTTTTTTAAATGCTAATTCCTAACTATAACGTGCCTGAAACCTATGGTTTTTTCTGTTAATTTCAAAGGTTTTTTAAATGCTAATTTCTAACTATGCCTACAGAGATAGGACATGTGAAGAAAGAAGAAAAAATGCACAGAAAGAAACAAAAGAAGTGCAGAAAGAAGCAACAGAAGTCCTCAAATACGAAGATAAGTGCAGGAAGAAGGATAACGTGCAGAAAGAACAAAAAGAAGAGCAGAAAGAAGCCTTGTTGCAAAATCATCCTGTACCCTCAACTTTTTCAGACGGATACTGGTGGTAACTGAGTCTGACTAACCAGTCCTAGAGCCAGTGCTATGTTAAAAGACACTTAGAATACAGTGAAAACACCTACATACACTAGGGAACATTATGCGTTGGGGTCCCCCTGTGATTAGCCTTACCTCCTCTATAAGCCCCTAGTATATAATAGGGCATGGGGATTAAAACTACCTCTTAAAACAGGCCACAGGGCGTTTTTGCACACGTTAACTCAGGCCCCGTCCCCTCCTTTCACCATTGTGTAAACACGCCCTGTGTCTGTTTTTAGTTGGGAGATTAAGTTCATTTGAGTCCTGAGGGTCCCTAGGGTCCAACTAGCCCACTAGGTACCTCCAGTAAGTGCCACAGAGCTGCGTTGCAGAGAGGTGTAAAAAGTGGCACGGCCTGGACCACCTCTCTGCAATGCAGCTCAGTGGCGCTTACTGGAAGCACTTGGTGGGCTAGTTAGCCCCCAGGGGCCCTCAGTATTGAAGGGAAATTATATCCCCAATTTAAAACGTGCCATGGTGCGTGTTTGCACACGTCACCTCAGGCCCCGTCCCCTCCCTTCACCACTGTGTAAACGCGCCCTGTGGCTGTTCTAAGTTGAGAGATTAAGTCCCCTTGAATCCTAAGGGTCCCTAGGGTCACACTAGACCACTAGGTACCTCCAGTAAGCGCCACAGAGCTGCGTTGCAGAGAGGTGTAAAAAGGGGCTTGGCCTCAGAACACCTGTCTGCAGCGCAGCTCCCTGGCGCATACTGGAGATGCCTGTTGGGGGCGCGTTTGCAGAGTGCTGCATGGAGGGGGCATGGCCTCCGGCACGATGCCAGTCTTTTATTTATTTTATTTTTTTAAGAAGGGGGGCTGTGTGGTTCCCCTTCTTATTCTAATTTATTGGCCCTGATGACCCCATCCCCCAGGGCCTGTCTCCTAATTATATTTTTTTGACCCCAATCCCCAGGGCCGGCCACTGTTTTTTATTATTTTTAAAAAATATATATTTATAGACACACCTAGGACATGCTGGACAAACCGTACGTACCTATCACCATGACGATTTGCTTGATATTCATTAAAAGGCGACTATGCATGCAATTAATCCACGTGGAATGTATTTACACCACTAGTGAAGCTCTGACATGTCTGATGCTCTACCGTGCCTAATCCCGGTAGACACCCTTGTCGTTTATTTATACAAACATGGGTAGCTATTGACGGGCACATTTAATACACATGCACACCAAGCCATTCAAAGGGGATTCGACAAAAATTCGACCAAAACTATGCAAGAAACCCCCCTCACAGTTAATAAAACACACATCCACTGCCGGATGTGTAATACTTTTTATTTTACTCTCTGGAAAGGGGACGAACATCACTTGCGAGTCACAGCGCGCTCCTGACAGAGCCCAATGCTGTGTTACACCCACCATTGCCTGCCGAGTGCCACACACCTCTGTATTGTATTCCACTAGCTAGTGCATATGCTATGACACTCTCTAGCCCATGTGCACTGTAACACCACCCCGTGAAAATGTCATGCCACACTTGTCTTCGCACAGGTTATATTGCCCCATCTAACGTGCCTTCCTCGATGCCTATGTTATAACGCACAGTGCTATGCCATACATATTACAATTTGGGATCCATATCTTTGTCACAGTGCATATGCAACGTTACACTCCCCAGCACATATTTTATATTACAACTTTAGAGACTAGTTAGGTTACACAACACTGCCCTGTGCATATTACACTCCAAGGAGCATATCGCATAGCACACGCTAGTGCCTGTGCTATCTCGCGCTCTCCAATGAATCTGTCATTGCGCACAATGTATTGCATATTATATTTCACGCCTGGTTCATCTTATATCACACTTTTTGGTGCATAGTTTATACCATACACTATATCTAGTTTTCATTTTCAATCGTGCTCTCAGGACTATGTTCTATATAACACTGTGTTCACCTACCCTTTTCACGGGCATTACATTTTGCGATAGGGGGTGGAGGGTCAGGGGGTGTTTTTGCCAAGTGAGCCCGGAGTCACAGTCACTAACGTCTTCTTCTTCCTGAATAAAAGTGAGATTATGCTGCATACTTGTTCATATTTTAAGTAGTTTGCACAGACAAAATGTTTTTAAAACAATAAAGTTTCTAATACCCGCCTTCTCTGAACAGTTAGCTTGCTGCCCCATCCCCCTCCTCCCTATCCTCTGTTGTGTAAATCCATGGACTAGCCTCCTCCCTCCTGCCATGCATGATCTGATGTGCTGCCACTGCCCTCAATTTAGTATGATGTACCAGTCCACTCCTCCTGCCCTCCATTGCCCAATTCTATGCCCCATCATTGACCTCCTGCTTAAACTCTGTGCTTAGCTTGCTGCCCCTATTCTCCTTCCCCCTGCCCTCCGATGTCTTTGTGCATGCCCCTGCTCCATCCTTTTTGCCCACCATGTCCCATGGACCTGCCACTCCTATCTACTCTGAGTGTTCTGTTGAGCTGCCACTCCCCTCCCACCTGCCTAGCATTGTCAGATGACTGTAACCTGTCCCTGCCACCTCCACCCTGCCTGTCCACATGCCATGCCTCTATCCTCTTCCTCCTGTCCTACATGGTCCATTGTACTGCCACACCCTTCTGCCCTCCCTGGTCTGTTGTGCTGCAACTGCTCCTCCTGCCTGCCCCGTGTGGTCTGTTGTGAGGCCCCTTCCCCTGAACTTTCTTGTCTGTGCACAGGTCCTGACCCTCCCTTCTATCCTCCATCGTCCTTTGTGCATGCCCCTGCACCCTCCTTCTTGCCCATCATAGCCATTGTGCTGCCACTAACCCTCCCACTTGCCATGCATGGTCTTCTGTGCTGCCATGGCCCCTCCCACCTTCCCTGTGTGGTCAGTTAGCTGCCCCTGACCCCCTCCCACCTTCCCTCCATGGTCTGTGTGTATGCCATCACAGTCTCACTGTTGCTCTTCATGTTGTGTCTTGCTTCTAGTGCCCATCCTGCCTGACCTCCATGGCCATCTTGCTGCTCCTGCCCTGCCCCCTTGCCCCCAGCCCTCTGTTTACATGTGCAGACCCCTACTCCCTCCCTCCTGGCTTGTCTGTTCCATTGTAATGCCCCTGATCCGTCCCTCCTGCCCTTTATGGTCTGTTATGCTGCAGCCTTCTCTCCTGTCTGTCCATTATGGTCAGCTAGCTACCATTGCCTCTTGCCCCTCTGTTCTCTGTTGTCCATGTGCATGGTCCTGTCCCCTCCCTCTTGCTTTCTATGGATTGTTGTGCTGCACTCCCGTCCTGCATGCCCTGTGTGGTGTATTGTGCTGCTGCAAACCCTGATGCCTGCCCTGCAGGGTCAGTTTGGTGCACCTCTCCATGTCTCTCCTGTCCTCTGTTATCCAAGTCCATGTCCCTATCCCATTTCCTTCCATGATCCAATGTACCATACTTGCGAACATTTTGAACTTGGTAAGAGGGAGATTTTGAAAAAAAACTGGGGTATTGATTTTCCCCTTTGAGTTACATTGAAAAAGAGGATATTGTAGACAGGAGACAGATCAAATAAAGCCCATTTGAGCTTAAAAACATTGGACGTTTCCTGGCTGAATCGGGTCTGTTGGCATGTATGGTTGTACTACCATTGCCTCTTCCTTCTGCCCACCATGGTCTATTACATTGCCACAGCCTTGAAGGAGGGTAGATTTTGTATCACAGGGGGCCCCTGGCCCGTTCTGTCCACACCTGAAGTATGAGACCCTTGTCCTTGCCCTGCCAGCCGCATTTGTAGGCCGTATTAAATTGACCAGCGGGTCCTGTGTTGCTATATAATTATCCTGAGACATCCTTACCACTCAGCCAGCATAAAACCCCTGTGTAGGCCCTTCTGTTCAATATGTAGGCCTCTTTGTTAAATTGACCATAGCTCTGCAATTTTAGTGTATAGCAGTCTGAAGGCAGGTCTGCGAGGCCTTCTGCTCCAAACTAGTAGCCCCCACCCTACCCGAGTGCTCCGTGCTCGGTATCAAAGTTCAACATCCCCCTGAAGCTGTCGACATACAGTAGGCTGCATCCTGGACTGGTACTTGCTTCCTGGGCAGGTTTCCCGCTTTTAAGGAAGTGGCAACCGCAGTGCGTCAAGTTAGGAGAACTGAGGAGATTTTATACATGAATATATTGAATTCCTGTACAATACCCATTATTTTCTGCTTGCTCTATGGAACTTACGATAAGCGATTGGCCTGAGAGACTGACCTTTTCACCCAGTCCATTGTCAGCATTAAGTGGGTAAATGACGAAATGTCTGGTAAAATCTGCAGACGAAGCTTTTGGGTAGCATACGTAGGTAGATGTAGCGTGCAAAGGAGCCCACAAAATGATATAAAAAGGGAGCACCCACAGATATCGACGGACAACCTCGCCGTCTGTATGTAGGTTAACAGGCTGTGCAGGTTTTCCCCAAGAACTGGGAGCTCTTGTCTTCCTTTGCTTAAAATGTCTTGCTCGGCTTTGCTTGAAGTATCTTATTCTATTTTACCTATATGAAATGTCATGTTATGTTTAACCATTGTTCTCTTTACTTTTGCATTTAAAAGATGTTGTATTGTAATTGCAGGAATGCTTGCTCTAAGAGTAAATGTGAGTGTCCCTAGGTAACATTTTCCTTGGTGTAACTTGTTTCTCATGATGCATTTATAGATGTGTTTTCTCTCTCTCTCTGTCAGTCCATTAATTGAGATACAGAGAATATCATGACAGCTGTATGATTATCTGGATTCTGTATTTTGTACTTTAGGTCTCTATTCTGCGGTTTCTTTGAAGTTGCATCTTCTCATTAAACTGCCATTGTATTCTGCCTCCAATTCCATGTCTCATATGTCTGTTTTCTTCATTTTTGGAGCAAGCGTTCCTAGGCACCCCGGCTCAAATTAAGGTGCCCCTTTTGTCCCTGACTCACTCTCCTGCTCAGTTCTGTGGTGGCTCCCGGGGCTCTGGGGACCGCCCCTAGCTTCCTTGACCCGTAATAGATCTTCCCTCCAACAGCCTCTCTTGCAAGTCCTGTATTGTTGGTTTGTTGCCCCTGCCCCCCTTTCCACTGCCCTCCATAGTCTGTTGTGCTTCCACGGCCCTTCCTGCCTGCTCAGTGTGGTTAAATTGTTGCCTTTGCACCCTCCTACCTGCCTTCAATTTTCAGAGTCCGTGCCCCTGGCCTCTGCCTCTCAACAGTATCCTAATGAACAACTAGATTGCTAACATTCTATATTTATTACAAAAGTGTGGAGCGCCTGACATCATCTTGATGTAATCAAAACTGTAATACCTAGAGCATTCCTTTAGAAATTACATATATGAGAGGGTCTTATTGGCATCAAAATTATGGTTAGTGCTCTAAAAGACTAAAATAAGGACATATTTTCTGAGTTTTCAAATAGCGACAAAGCACTTTTAAATTATTTGTTATCTTTATGTTTTTTTATCTAGTTGACAACTTGATTAAATGTTGCACTTAGGGGAGAGGATGTGGTGTTACTTCCAGAACTGCAGACTTTGCAACTGGGGAACCAGGTTGAAGTTTCTGCTTCAGCTCGACATTCTGTGATTCTGGTCAAATCACTTAGTCTCCCCATGTCTACAACCAAAATGAATTTGTTCTTGTGTGATGTAACCAATGCTCATGTAAAGCACTCCAATACCTGACAAGTCTGCACTATATAACACTGCAAAAACACAAAATAATAAGTGTTTTGCACACTTCTGTCATTGGGCTATATTTGGGCTATATCTGGGTGATTTTGGGCTACATTTGGGCTCTTTTGTCTCCGGTGGCCATCTTGGGAGATTTATTTGTTATGAAGTTTCCTAATTTCCTCATGTACTGCAGTCTCCTCAGTCGGAAATGCTTTCAGTTTTTTACTTTGATTCCATCATGAAGGTATTCAGATATGTCACACATTTGCCATGAATTCTGAATGTTAGCACTCTAGTTGCTCATTAGATCACTGTAGTAAAACTACTGCTCACCATGGAAGTCTGCTCCTGGTATTAAAAGTGCATGTTTCAGTCTGCATGTCAGAATTTTTTAATGAAATAGAAGAGGATTTGAGAAGTCACTCAAAATGTGCCCTCATTTTCTTTCTTCAGCATTAATCATAATTTCTATGGCAAAATGAACCCCCTCATTGTGTTCCTTTTTAAATTAAATGTTTTAAGTGTTACCAGTTTATTCCAATCAAGATGGCTTCAGGTGTGCCATACTTTTGTCATAATGAAGACAGTAAGTGCTCTAGTTGTTTTTAAGAACATTCTTGGACATTCTGTCATTGGGCTATACTTGGGCTACATCTGGGTGATATTTGGGCTACATTTGGGCTCTTTTGTCTCTGGTGGCCATCTTGGGAGACTTATTTGTTATGAAGTTTCCTAATTTCCTCATTTACTGCAGTCTCCTCAGTAGGAAATACTTTCAGTTTTTTACTTTGATTCCATCAAGAAGGCATTCAAATGTGTCACACATTTGCCATAAAATCAGAATGTTAGCACTCTTTTTGCTCATTAGATCACTGTAGTAAAGCTACTGCTCACCAGGGAAAACTGCTGCTGGTATTGAAAGTGCATGTTTCAGTCTGCATGCCAGGATTTGAGAAGTCACTCAAAATGTGCCCTAATTTTTCTTTATGCAGCACTAATCATACTTTTTATGGAAAAATGAACCACCTCATTTTGTTCCTTTTTAAATTAAATGTTTTAAGAGTTACCACTTTAATCCAAGCAAGATGGCTTCAGGTGTGCCATACATTTATCATAAGTAGGACGGTTAGCGCTCTAGTAGTTCTTTGGAACACTCTGGAAAGCTGCAGTAGAACACAAAGGAATCAACTGACAGTCTCTGCCCTTGTTGGATGTACATGTTTTACTGAGAATGCCAGACTTCATTCTCACATGACTGAGAAAGATAATGTGAATTTACAGAAAATAAGCTCTCAGTTTAGCTTATAGATCACCTTCAAAACCTCTGTGGTAAAAGCATGAGAAAATATTTTTCTCCCAATCATGATATCCCAGCAGAAGGCTTTTTCACATGGTGAAATCACCTTAGAACATACCACAATTCCTAAAATGAGTATGGTACCATCAACAAATGATTTATAATGTAACTAAAGTCTTAAAATCTTCTATTAACTGCAATGCTTTTTAATGAGGTGCTATCATGTATATTGGTCCCAAGATGGCTGCCAACACTTCTTGGATGAAGTGCTGACAGCCAATCAGATCTCAGGATGCGATGTGTGGTTAGGCTCCGCCCACATATATATATTGATTTAAATGCTATTTTCTCAGGAACTACTGAACAGATTTACACCAGACCTACAAAAGGCACTTCCTTGACCTGAGGACTACCTCTCTGCCAAATTTCAAGTAACTCTGTTCAGCCGTTCGGGCTGTAGCTGTGTCTAAAGGTCCTATGGAAAAATGCATGGGAAAAACGCGTTTTGGGACCCCCCTTTTTTCTCAGCCCCCGCTTGACGAATCCCCCCGAGACTTTCAGGGTAGGAGCGGAGCGTAGCGCCCCACCTATTTTGAAAATTTCGCGAGGATTCATCGACCGGCGCCAAAGTTATTCCAAATAGAATGTTGCGGATTTCCTATGGAAACAGGGTCCTAACTATAACTATCTACTGGCGACCGCCAGTAGATAATATATATATATATATATATATCTCGCCTGATTGGGTGCCTAGTGCCCTCTGGTAAATAACAGTAGAGCCTATGCTCTTTTGTGCCTGCATAGCGTTTGCTCAAATAGGCTGCTACTAAAGACAAAAAAACTGCATACTTATCATCCTGTCCCTCCGCAAAAAGGCAGGAAGTGACATGCTTATGGAGTCAAGTGAGTGTCCCTTGCTTTTAAAATCCGTAGAAGGTCCAGTAATACGATTGATAATCTTTAAACTTTAATGGTATTCATCGGCTGATGGCTCAGCCCAATGAATATCGGTTTCATTATCCTAGGTAGATCTGCTATTATTGTACAGGAAATTGGCATCGAGTCCTTTGGTGGTATTTGCTTTCCGGGGTTATAGCAACCCTTGGAGATTTTATTCATCCATTAATGTCAGGCAGCTTTGCCATACTGCGCGCCTCGATTGGGAATGTTGAAACGTACTCCCAAGTGCGATCCTCCAGAGCTCTAGAGGTTGTAACTGAGCCACAGTGTGATAAGCCTCCTCTGAAGTTTTCTCTGTTCTAGGGAACATTTAGTGACTCAAAAGCAACTTTGCCTGATTTTGAAACATTTTAATTGGCTTTGGCCAAGTTTATATGGGCTTACCTTGCCATTCTCAAGTATGCTCTGCATATTGTGAACAGGCCTTTCTGGGACCTCGCTATAGGGTTACCTCAGCCTCTAGGAGTATTGGATAAAATAATTCCATGTAGCTTTGCCTGCTGTGTTCATACTGAAATTGGCTATCAGCCCAATCACGAGTCCACTGAAGTCATTGTAACTCAGCATTGGTGTAACGCCTTTTATTGGGTTCTCTCAGCTGGTATTGGACTGGTTAATAACAGGTTGTGTTGCCTGTTGTGGGCTTGTTTAAATTGGCTCTGGACATTTTTAAATGGCCTTTGTGCCCCACTCTCAAGTCAAATCTAGTTGTTGTGACATATCCTTTGTGCGATCCACATCTCTAGATTCAGACCTTGATGACTGGAGTCAGGAATTGGTTTGAGCTTGTTTAAATGAGCTTTGAGTCGCATTGATAGGAGTGACTGTCTGGGCCTTGCTGAGACTCGCTCCAAATGACCCCCCCCCCCCCCCCCCCCCAAGGATGGTGGCACAAGCATCAAAATCCCTCCCTCTCATTTGCTTCACTCCATATATACGTGCTGCCACACAATCACAGGGATACGAATCAAGTCTATCTGGCTTACTTGTACAATAGTAAAATACTTCCGCGCAGGCCACGCTGCATCCATACACTTATCCATCCATACAATAACACCTTATAAACTTAAGTGTACTCCAAATTTACTACGGAAAATTGGCCAACCCAGCTCTCGACATTATGTGCCAGGATACCCTAGGGCAATGCTTTCCAAAGTGTGTGTCGCGACACATTACTGTGTCGCCTCCCAGGTGTAGGTGTGTCGCGCGATGATGGCGTCTGCGGACATATTAGGGCGAATGCTCTCTTGGGCGTTTGCATTCAGTGACGCAGTACAGTACAGCGACGTACGTGGAGGAAGGAGAAGCGTTTGGCGAGCGCGAGTTGAGCGCGCGGCCTTGTTCCCTTTTCCAACGCAGTGACCACGGAGCCGCCTCTGCTCCCCAGTTCTCGGTAAGCTACATTTTCGAAATGTTAAAACTCTGTTTAGGTCCTATTCCACGTAGCTACCTCAGAGGCCCCGTTAGCCACCATGTTGCAGGTGTCCTCCCTGGTTTACTGCAAGATCGATAACAGGTGTGCAGTATTACGCTCGTAATTTGCTGTCTGGCCTTAGTATGTGGAATGATGAATAATTGCCAAGCTCACCGTGTGAAATTTTCCTTACATTTTTAAGATACGTACAATTCACCTCTTCGTTCTTTTTTTCAAATTTCACATCCATTTAATGAACCTAACAAAGTATGAAGTTAGCATGCCATCAAATGACTGGACACATTTTTAAAAATGCTTGAGCGGGGCGTGTCCAACCTGGCTCCCAGGTATGTGAGTTTCTACTGAACACCGCCACAACAGTCGGACTGTTTCAGCCCAGGGGCTGCCCAGCCGGTGTGAACGGCTTGAATTACAGAGACTCCGTGACACCCGTGAGCGGCACAGGATGGCCCGGGAAACTACACTGCCATTGGCCCGCACCAGCCTGTGAACAGCCTGGGTGCTCCCCAGCTGGTGAGAAAGTCTTGTCCTGCGGAGGGGACAATTGCGACCCGATTTCGCATGCTGGAGACGCACCCCATTGTTGCGAAGCCCACAGCTTAAAAGAGCAGGTGGCCACACTAACGTGTACAAAATGCCAGCCAAAGGCGGCTGTGAGTGCCAGAGGTCATTGGAGCGGTGACGGGCCTGGATGGCACATAACTGGAGGTGGGTGTGCAGTCAGCTCTTGCACACCCATTCTATCCCTGAAGTAGCAAGCACTGGCTGTTGAACCCTTCAAACTACTGCAGCCAGACTGGTGACACATGTGTGCTGCGCAGGACAGATTGAGAGGACACGCTGCTGTGATCTTATACCAGGCGGGTGTGGAGACTTCAGCAGACACAGCATAAGTGACAAACTGTAGCAGATTAAAACGGGGTATGTACCACAGTCCCTACATACAGCCTTCGGTGCTCTGGCAAGTGCCCCTGATATCAGCCAGGATGGGAGTGGAGGTGCAGTGACACCTACCAGGCACCAACATCGAGCAGAACTGGTGAGCTCAAACTTATCAAGAAGTAGAGGTGTCTGCACTGAACTACCAGGGAGTGTGAAGCAGGACTTTAGACTGCCCTAAGACATCTGCATTCAACATCTGAAGTTCCCCCCAGGCCTGGGATATCTGTCTAGGTACCATCCGTGCTTGGGACTCTGATTGTCCTTCCCAAAGAGCGCCCTACCTCCTCCTATGCCACACCCCCTTCCGGGGAATAGAAGCGGTCATGGAAGTGCACCAGAGAAAGGATATTATTTCTAAATCTGCCTCTAGGAGAGCTAACCAGGCCCGAGACCCTGCATCTCCTCCGAGAACCCCCTTCACTGTACCTCAGGAGGGCTGCACAGATGATAACGCCCCAGTTACCCGTAGGTTCATGGAAACCCTTTCCTCACGCTGTGAGATGACAGCAGCCCTTAAGCAGGAAGTAGCCTGTTCTCCCCTACTTGTGTATTCACACCAGCGACATGGGCCCTAACCACATAACTTGCTGGACTCTGATGACCGGAGCAATTGTTCTCCCCAGTTTGGCTGTTCCCCCGCTTACCCTATGCTCGCCCCTCACTCCATTCTACTGCCTCATCCACAAGGCAATAACCTGTCTGCCAGATGACCTGGGTCTTGCTGATAGTGACACCACTCAACTCTGACGCCATGGTCAAGGTTCCTAGCTGTACATATTTCAAATTAAATCCATTCCCGTGATCTGATGAACGGTCTTGCATTGTTTGTCAAATGTTTTGCCAGTCAGTGTCTTTGTTAGGACAGATTCACAATTGCTTTATTAACCTTCCTGCTTTCTCAAATTTGCTTGAAAATGCACCATTTGCCCACTGAATTTTAAGTGGTTCGGGCTCGCTAGCTGCGCTTGCTCGCATTACCGTGTCGCCAGCTGAAGATTGGCTAAAAGGTGTGTCACCAACATGAAAAGTTTGGAAAGCTGTGCCCTAGGGGATCCTAGGGCGCTTTACAAATACACACAACATAACACAAAGTACAACAAGAAAACACTTCCTACTCGGAACTCATGCTCTTCAAACCAAGCATGCCTGCTGTTGGGAGCAGTAAAATATAGCCATTATCAGGGTGCAATAGCCCCCCTCAGGGATCTGGGCACCAATGCATTGCACAATGCTGTACCAACGGTCGTTACGCCCATGTGCCCCCCATAAACACGCTCAACTTCATCACGGATGTGGAACGTTAAGCCGTTCCAGTCTAAAGAGATGGTATGCGTAACAAAGTGACATTTACCGACTGTTTCTAGAAAAGGCAGACAGTCAACCCTCCGAAATCGTGTGGGATACTACGATAGTCTATCGAACGTGGCCTTACCTCCCACCATCGACCAGAGGGCCTTTAAACACTCTGTAAATCCTTCATAGTTTGCAATTTTCTCTATTTAAAATCAATGAAAGGAGGAAGCGAATAAGCGAATGAATAGTAAAGAGCTGCCAGTATAAAGAGCTGTACTAGAAGGTTCTGATTGGCTGTTTAGGGTGTCTCTCCTGACCTATGAATCCTGTGATTGGTTTACAAATAGGCCAACCGGAAAAAAGACCTACCCATACCAAAACAAACCTGCCACTTCCGCCCTGAAAGATAAGTCTCCAGAAACAATAGCGTGCCCCAGAAACTATTCCCGGTTGTGTGTATAGAGTATTTGTATGTCTAATCTTTATTTCTGGTCACAGAGAAAGTGGCGCTGGAACAGACGACTCATTAGGATTTTGATGAGTGATGTCCCACCGGCGAAGTGATCTCGTTGCTTTTAGCTCGGCTTGCTGCTACTTCGGTCTGCTCTTAACGAGGCAGCACAGAGGCACAGAATGATTCCCATGAGGGGGAGGAGATACAAAACCAGGCATACGCTGTTTATTTTTGCATTGCACTTTCAAAAGTGAAAGCGAGATGCAAAAAAAACACGCGGCGCCATGCCTCCTTTTTTGTCCAGCCCAATCAGAGACTGGCATGTGCAAGGCAAATTGACGAAGCTTCCGATAAGAAACTTTGTCACAACAGCCGTAATGCAGGCGAGCCAGTCTGGGTGGGCTGGCCAAAAAAGCAAAAAGGAGGCGCCCGAGAATCCTTATTTCCAATGGCAGCGCACCGTTTAACAAATGGTGACGCGAGCCAATAGGAATAAGGGGGGGGGGGGGGGGGGGGGGGCTTTAAGCCCTTGGTGAGTAGGAAAGTTAAGAGGATAATTTAATCCAGAATAGTTTCAAATATACAATCTGGCAGCAGTCAGAAAAGCAAAGCAAGGAATTTACATCATTGCCAAGAGATGGGATCTGATAATGATGGAATGTACATTTCAAGCGTCCTGCTACGACATCAGGATCTAAACATGAAAGTCACCCTAATGTAACGATAAAGTAAAAACAAGCACTGGCTTTGAAGGAAACTAGCTTGTGCGAGGATGTGCTCTTTGTGAAAAAGCAAGATGCAGTCTCTCAAAGTGAAGTTAACCAGTGCCTTCAGTAGACCGATCCACTGCCCCATGTTATATGCTGTAGTGGGTGGAAGAAAACTGAATGACAGAGCAACAAACCAATGGATGAAGAGAGGCGACTGGAAGCCCGTCAGTAAGCATATTATACATATTTAAGTAAAATCAAAAGGTTTTGGCTAACGCCAGACCTATAAACCTCAAAAATCAACGGAGAAAGCTCTGCTTCTATCTATATTTTATGGTTTAAATTTTTTTTATTGATTTTAAAGATGCACAGGATAACATTAGCTGCCAGCTACATCCCATGACCAGTGGGGAACAATCGAGAGATTATATAGGACAGAATGATATGAGAGGTAGGAAACAAAAGTATAGTAAGTGAGATAGAGGAGTTACAATGCCTGGTGTGGGCGTCTGCTTACTCATGGTCAATTGGAAGCCAAAGGTGGGGTATGCGTTTACTGGGGGTGGTCTGAGTGGTGGTGGGTGGGGAAGAGTGTGTTGGGAAATCAGAACACTCGTAGGTATCTCGGACAGGTAAGCTCCATAAATTCGGTAAGAGAGGATTTCAATGGTGGTACCCCATGTTTTGTCGAACCTGGGTAAGGTACGGGACAGGCCAGCTGTGATCTTCTCCATTCCCAATATTTCTCATACTTTATATAGCCAGTCTAGTTTTGTCGGAACCTCTTCCGTTCCCAAACGGCCAGCAGAGCTTGCTTAGCGGTGCCTAGTGTTAAGGTGATGGCTTGTCCCCGATATGAACAGAGAGGATAGGTGATGGGGTTTGGCAATCCCATAGTGTGTAGCTGGGAAATCTAGGAATTTCAGTGTTGTGTATGGAGTTCACCTACTGTAGTACTGTGTTCCAATAAGTCTGTATCTTCGGACAATGCCAAAGGATGTGTGTAAGGGTGCCTGTCTGCCCACAGTTTCGCCAACATAAGTCGCTGCCCCTGGGTTTTCATTTTGCAGTTCTAGCTGGGGGTATAGTACCAATAATGTGCTATCTTTAAGAACATTTCTTTCCCTGCGGTACTACAAGATGAGGATCTGGCCCTGTGTATTAGGTCCTGCCACTCCTTCGGGGAGAATTCCCGTTCAACTTCCAATTCCCATCTACGCTGCGGTCTTACATAGGAGTTTAGGTGTATTAAAAAAGGAATACATTTCTGACAGCAGTCGCTTGTCGGAGGCTCGTGTGATATACCACAGCTCAAATTTAGTAAGGGGTCAGCTCGCATGTGGTTGCACTAGGGGTTGTGTTACCCAATGTCAGAGCGCTAGTTACTGCCAATATGCATCTTGGGGGATTCCAAAACCTGAGACCAATCGGGAAAGTCTATTATCCCTTTCTCGTCAAATAAATCCCCTATCCTTTTACAGTTGGCTTCTTGCCCTTTCAGATACCCAGATCCATCCCACACTGGTGGGAAGTCTGGGTTGCCTATGAAAGGTGCTAGTGGAGAGAGGGGGGGTTGGGTGGCCAAAAGGTTCCTGCACTTTGTCCCATGCCCCTATAGTTGCCCTCAGTACCAGCAAGAGAAGCACCAGTTGGTATGTGGCGCCTAGGGAGCCAGGGAATTTTCCAGATATGCATTCCAGCAATTGCGCGATCGATAAAACACCAATGTTTTTTCTGACTCCAGCTTGTACCATTCGATCATGTATCTTAATTAAGCTGCTTGAAAGTATTTCTCTAAATGTGGGACCCCAAGACCTCCATCGGCTTGTTTCAGGAATGCGGGCTCTTTTCCCTTCCTAGATAATGTTCCCTATAAGGTGCTGCAGTTGCACCAATATTTGTGGGGGTGGACATAAGGTCAATGTCTACATCACGTAAAGGATATGAGGCAAGTGTGCCCAGCCAGGACATGGTGTGTTTCTTCCAATTTAAGAGTTTGCGTCTGGTCTGATACAGCAAGGCCAAGTAATTAGCCTAAGCCGTTCTTTCGGTCGTGGGGTATATCTGCAGCCCTAGGTAGGAAATGCCACTGTGGGCCCATGCAAACAGGAATGTTTGACCCAGTTCTAGCGCAATTCGGGAAAGGGTCAGGCCAAGTGCCAATGTCTTTTGTATGTTAATTTTGAACGCGGAAACTTCACTGAATTTCCCAATCTCCTATAATAGGGGGGCAGGGAAAGCGTTGAGTGCGTAAGGAATAGTACCACATCGACCGCATATAGCGAAATTTTGTGTTCTGTCTCCGATCGGAATCCCAGTAACCGAATGGAGTTGTCGGACCCTTTCAGCAAATGGCTCCATTTACAGCGCAAAAAGTAGAGGGGAGTGCGGGTACCCAAGGCGAGCCCCCCTCCCAATCCTGATTGGGCAAGATGGCAGACTGTTCACTCTAATGCGGGCTTCCAGCGCACTGTATATGCTATTGACCCATCTGCGATACCGATCTCAAAACCCAAATCTATCTATAGCACGACGCAAGTATGGCCAATGTACTCAGTCAAACACCTTCTCGGCGTCGACAGATAGGAGCAGCGCAGGTTGGTGGGTGCGCTGCACCTGGTCTAGTAAGTGACAAAGGCGCCGCGTCCGATCGCTGCAGTTGCGTTCAGGGATGAAGCCGGATTGGTCCGGGTCCACCAGGCCTTCCATGTGTGGCGTCAAGCGTGCCACCAGCACGCTGGTGAAGGTCTTGAAGTCCACGTTTAAGAGGGAAATCGGGCAGTATGAGGCACATTCTAATAGATCTTTCCCTGGCTTTGGTATTACCACCACCTCCGCCATATACATTGTACGAGTTAGGGTTCCAGAGTCACTGAATTCATTAAAAAGCTGCACCAATAGCAGTACCAGCTCCAGGGCAAACGCCTTATAAAACTCTACTGGGAAGCCGTCCCCTCACAGGGCTTTCCCGGATGTTAGCCTCTGTATGGCCTGCAATATCTCCTCCGGGCGGATGTCTGCGTCCATCAGGGGGAGGGACGATACAAGGGGCAGCCGGACATAGTCCTCTGCGGCTTCCTCGTCCAGGTGCTCTGCCTTGTATAGTTGGGCATAGAAGGTTTCAAACGTGGCCGCAATTTCTACATTCAACACTCAAGAAGCCCTTAATCCCGCGGGAATTCATCTGGGCTCTCAGAAGGTGTGCTAGGAGTTTCCCAGTCTGGTTACCCCCTTCATAATAGCGCTGTTTAGTGCGTAGGAGCGCATACTCCGCACATTCGCAGTCTAGGGCCTTCATTGCTTCCGTACGTTAGGGAGTCGCTGCCTAGTTTGTATAGCTCCCAAGCAGCGGTGAACTCCCTCTAATTCTTTAATTTGCGACTCAAGCGCCTCCCGCTTGTCCCTTCTATCTTTACTGAGTCCCGCAGCAATCGTATAGCTGCCTTAAGGGGATCCCACTTAGTCCCGGATCGCAGACCGTATGTCAGATATATTAGAATCGTATGCAAGTAATTTATGGTTCAGTCTCCATGCTTTTGGGTGGCAAATATCCGTCAGTCCCGCCTCCCTCAGCCTCTGTAGCATGGAATCTAAGAGGGAGCCTGTGTTGCACATTTGCACTACTGACCTATCAATCTGCGAGTCCGGTGCTATGTTACAATCCCCCCCTCGATCACCAAATCCTCATCCTGAGTGTCTATAATACTGAGTGAGACCCGAAGAAAGGCCTCCTGATGTTCGTTGGGGCTATATATAGAGGCTGTGGTGTATGTGTGGGATCCCATCCTTGCACGTATTGCCAACACCCTGCCCGGAATTTCTACATGTATGCCTAGTTCCTTCCCCGAAAAATGCGAAGCTATTAATATGCTACCCCAGCCTTCTTCCCGGTGATAGAGGAAAAATATTGCTGATCATACCATTTCAAATGCAGGCGTTTCCAGTCTGCGCGCAGCAAATGGGTCTCTTGCACTAGACATATATCGCAGCGGACCTCTCTAAGCAGTGTGAGGAGTGCTCGTCTCTTAACAGGAGTATTGAGTCCCAGTACGTTGAAGCTCATTACCTTGACCTCAATTGTGGACATATGGGTTATTGGAGAAATGCGTGGGAATCCCCTCCGGAATAGCATTTTGTGAGATTTGCGTTCCTAGGCCCAAGCGACCCCCTCCACCCTGGTGCCGACGTCTCCCACCCATGTGTCACCCATTTTGTTACCTAGTACTAAGACTCCCCACTGTCGATTATGTGCCCCATGTCTAGAGGAATAATAAGAGACAAGAAAGACAGAAGGGTTGAACAAGAAAGTGAAGAGTGCCGACCATTCGGCTTTGATCACACTATCGTGCATGGGTCCTGTGTTCAGTTATCTCGTCGACTGGGTGGAGCCCGACCCATCCGGACTGGTTTTCTTCATCACTGGACAGTTCTCGTGGGTTCTACTTCCAAAAGAAGAGTATCTGTTGATTCCGCTCTCAGGCGTCAGGGTTGTCTCCAGCCCCTTCAAGGCTCTGGAGCTGTCGAAGCAGCACCTCTTTCTTTCTGGATTTCGGTGGCAATGAGTTTAGAAGGTTTCCCACGTCTGTTCCCTCTTCCTCCTCCAGGTTTTTGCGAATCTCGTATGGCAGATTCCTCCACGGTGGATCCCGGAGTGTCACCCTTCTCGAACTCCAGGCCAAGCACCTCCTGTGCCTCCTTCAGCGAACGTACAGAGCGTGTCTCTGACCCAAACAAAGGACAGTCAGAAGGGGCGCCCCTACCAATAGCGAATTCCTTTGTCCCGCAGAAAAGATGTAGCCGGCGTCGGAGCATTACGTCTTTGGAGAGTGAGCGTAAACAGGTCCTGATAAATTCCAACCTGGAGACCCTCGTTGGCAATAGACGCTTTGTCCTTGGTGGCCGCCATAATAGCCTCCTTCTGCTGAAACGAGTGGAGGCATGTGAGGATATCCTGTTGTCCCGGGTCCCTGGTCGGACGCCCGGCATGGTGTGTGCGGTCTAGGACAATTTCTTTTTCCCCCCCAGTGTCGGCGCAACATGCCTGAAGAACCTGATCACCCAGTCCTCCAGCTTACCACAGTCTGCGAGAAAAGGTACTCCATTAATGCGGATGTTGGATCTCCGAGAACGGTTTTCTAAGTCTTTGAGGCGAAGGCACAACTCCTCCTTTCGGTCCAAGTTCCAACAACTCCCGGGTTTGCTCAGTGATCTCCTACTCCTGTCTAGTCTCCATTCCGTTCCAGGGAGTCCACTCGGTCTAACTCCCTGCATCTCAACTCTAATCTGCTTGATGTCTGAGGCGACATACTATCTCAGGCCTGCAAAATCCTCTGAGGGTCCTGAATAGCTGCTCCAAAGATCCATGGGTGATTGGCTCTTCCGACTGATATCCCGGGGATCCATATCTTTCTCCTGCAGTTGGGTCCCCTGCTGCTTCCCTTTTTTGGTGCCCGGTTTCTGTAAGAGGTCCTTAATTGTCGGATCCTTTTTCCCCCCCAGTGCGTGGTCTTCGTTGTAGGAACTTGTCTCGCCTCTGTCTGCAGTATCGCCCCTCAAGTTCGCCCTCCGTAGCTCGCTAGCTCTCTGGGGGGTCCTCGGCCTGGCAAAGTGAATCCTTATAACCACTTGTCGAGGGCACCCCCCACCCTCACCCTCACGAGGTTTCACTCTGTAGCACGGGGTTGCCGTGTGCTGAGCCTATGGCATCCTCCTCTGGGTTGAATTGCAGCGTTCCTCCCAAGGTAGAGCCTTTGTGCCAACTCCAAAATTCAGCTCCGCCTGCGCTTCAGGCCGCAGCGGTACTGCAAGGTACCCACCCCAGGCCGTCTATTCAGCTGACAGTTCCTACCTCCGCTGGGTACTGTTCTCCCAAAGCTTGGACCAGCTGCTTATCTCTGCGCACCGGAGGGGATCACTCCACCCAGATCGCTGCCGCTGTTCCTGCTTGGGGCTGGGGCTAGATCTGCTATTGTCCAATTTCCAGTGGCTATAGGGTGACGCAGATCCCTCTTCTCTCAATCAACCCCAGCCGCCCTCTGTCATTCCAGGCCCAGCCCTACGCAGGAGTAGGACCCACTCCTCGATATCCTCCTCGCCACGGCTCTCACCTGCTCAATGCCCCTTACTGTCTGGGAGCCCTCCGCTGCTCTGGTCCGCTACTGAGAATGCTGGATGGGGACCTTGGGATCTGTTATCTGACTGCCGGCCTGACGGCAACGCGTCCTGTCACGCGCTGCCCGTGTAATCGGTCGTGGTCCCGCTGTGACAAATAGGCCACTCTCTTTCCCGCCGCTCTCCGTGCTGAGAGCCGGAACCGCTATTGTCAGATTTCCCTAGGCTGTGGAGTGCTCCAGATCCCCCTCCACTCCTTTCACCCAGCCGCAACCCTTTTGCGTCTTTGTGCCCAGTCAGACGTGCAGGTGGGCCCCTCTACTCGGTATATTCTATACCGCAGCTCCCACCTGTGCAGTGTCACCTACAATTTAGGGGTGTCAGCTCCTCCGTTCCGCTGCTAGGGAGTTTGGATGGCGATACTGGGGCCCGGTATCCACCTGCCGGCCCGGCAGCAACGCAGCTCTCTCGCCGTGGCCCAGTGGTGGAGAGTAGGCCGCTCCCTGACACGCTGCCCTCCACAGTCTTTTCTATTCCCCGGCTCGCACCTGCCCAGCGCGTCTTATAGGCGAGGTGCCCCTCCGCTGCTCTGTTGTAGTCTACTGGCGGTGGGGTGCCCAGGCTCAAGCTCATTCACTCTGCAGGCCCGGCTATCGCACAGCTCCCCCGCAGGCGCGCCCGCACAGCTAGTCTCACCCCTGCTTGACTAGGGGCAGTTTCTTCCCCGGCTCAGCCTGGATGTTGCAGAGTCCTCCTCTGTGTCAGGCGTACCAGTGCCCTAGCGTGGCCCTCAGACAGGCCGCACCTTGCTCTCCACCGCAGCCCAGAAGTGCAATGCTTCTCCGGCACGCTACAGCCGTAGTTCGTGGGTCGCAGTAGGTTCCCTGTACAGTGTTATCTACCCACTTCAAAGGAAATATTTCCAGCTGGTGGGTGGTCCAGGATCGCGGTTGGATGCCGATTTACCGGCCACCGCAAGCAGAGCTCCAAAGGAAGGCTGCAACTCCGCTGCAGTCTTGGCCATGGCCCCCACCCCCATCGATATTTTAAAGAGGGTGTGGCAAGGCAGGGCTGCCCTCTCTCCCCCCAGATGATTGCACTTTCAATGGAGCCCATTATTTAACACATTGAGCGCAACTCTGCCATTAGCATTCACAGAGGATGGCGTTACTCAAAGTGGCCCTGTTTGCAGATGTCCTCTGCTTTATTACTAACCCTGAAACACCCTCAACAGGCTTGCAATATGAGCTGGAAAAATCAGTGGCGGTATCGGGGCTTAAAATAAATCTCACCAAGTCAGAGGGCCTGGGAGTTGCTGACCTGAAGATTCTCGATCAGAGCTGGCTTTGCGCCAGGCGAATAACATCATAAAATAAAATACATGGAGATTCATCTCCCCTGCTCAGCAAGAAACATATATGGGCAAAATAACCCTCAGCATCTACAAACACTGTATAAAAATCTCTACCGCTAATGTAACCATGAGTTTTTTTCTGGCTAAGATGGTTAGCTAGTTTGAAAATTAATTATTGCTGCACTTATCAAATGCCACCCAAATGCTTCCACTGAAAAATCTTCTATCAAAAATAGCACAAATGCAAGCTAAACTTTAATTTGAATCTAAAAATAAGAGGACTGTGGATAGAGCGCAACGCTATTTGGCTCCCCATCAGGACGAATTTTGGGTTTCCCGGACACAAAGGCTTAAATACAGACAGCCTAATTACGACTGGTACTCAAATGGAACCACTGTCCTGAAAATAGGCCATGGCTTCAAACTATGAAATTCTTTCAAAATTCCATTACGCTACCTCTTCTGGCACCCTCCTCGCGATAACTTGCGTTCGTACTGGCAAATTACAAATATTTTATTGGAATATTGGTGTCAGAACCCCTTACAGAGAACCATAAGGAAAGCGGTAGCAACTGGGTCCAACTGTGGGGGGTTGAGGCCTTTTACACCAGATGTCCAGGGACCCGACATACTATGATACTGAGCAAATGGGGAGAGTAGCTCAAGGCTTTTTTGGGATTTGATACAGGAAGGTGAACACAGGCTTATAACCAAAAGCATGTTCAGTGGCATCAATAGACTGGCCACTCAGATACTTGCTTTTATGAAAAAAAAGGAATTATTTATGTACAAACACAAAGTGAAATACAGTATACACAAATAATACACAGAGCCCCCGAGGTCAGGGCTCTAGTGCTCAATAGGTAAGTCCCTGTACCCCACTTTCCTCTCAATAGCAGTAGTGGTTATTCCCACTTTCACTATAGGAGATATTCAGGTTAAGCCCCACTAGTAGTCTGAGTCTCAGGAGTGCCATTCCGTCTCTGTTAAAGTTAAAAGTGTTCCAGTGCCAGACACACTATGTGACAGAAGAAGTTACGCCTGGGGCCTTCCGGCCCCTTCAAGCAGTTTTACCCACTCCTGCATGGATTGTGTAACTGGAGTCTCCATGAGTGTTCCAAGTACGGATGTAGCAGAAAGCTACAGTGGTGGCTGCTGATGGCGAGTAGCACTCGCAGCTCTGCAGCGGCTGGTTGTCAACGGCGGTGGATTGCACCGGTACCGATCCTTAGTCGGGTGCGTGGGTACACTTGACTCGGCACAGCAACTTCTCTTGACAGCTTGAACCAGGTAACGGTTCTTGTCCTTTCCAGTGGCTGACCTAGATTAGGGGTCACCGACCTTACTCCGCCAATGAGTGATGGTCCGATTGCCACCCTCTGGTATACGGTGTTGCTGACTTGACACCACACACGTGCTATGATCTGATTGTCACAGTAGTGATGCCAACCACGACTAACTTCACAGCAGCCCTCCTCTGGCACAGGTGGGTCATCTACTTGAACACGCACAGAGGCGACACCCCAATCGGTGCAGCAGCAGTCTCCTAACACCTCCCTACAGGTATCCACTCACCAAGATCCTCCACTGGAACTAGTTTCCTCCAAGTGCTTTCCACTTCTTTACAGGGCCCACTGGTCTTGGCAAGAAGGCAGGCACTAATGCTCCAGGGGCCGGTTAGCTCACCAAGCTGGGAGACTGTCAGGAGCAATTAGAAGTACACACCTGGACGTCAGCAACAGTGAGAGGTGCATCAAAAGGTTACCCTATGGACCCAGCCCTACTCTTGTTATCTTCTGAACCCCCATCTTTCATGGGAAGTCAGCCCATGAACATTCAAAATGTAACCCAGAATCTTCCATGCATTGTACCACACACACACACGCTGCACATCTATACATACTAACTTTATGTAGGCCAAGGGAGAATTAAGCACACAGCAGCACAACTTTACATAAGTGAGCCTTGTAGCCTCACGCCAGAAAGGCAGACAAAAGGGCATGTTCACTTCTACCGACTTCTGACACCACTGCACTCACTTAACTCCTCGCAAATGTAGTAGCCTTTTATCATTATGAGGGTAGAGCTTTGGGTGCCCCTCCTGGTCTAGCAAGACTACAATCCACCAGACAGTGCTATGTCAGGGCGCACATGCATGATCCGTGTTTGCTCATGGCAACAAAAATCAGCACCAAGGGTCCAGACATCATTACAGCTGGGGCACTAAGGGCAGGGGTGCAAGCCAATTACCATACGAGGGACTCTCATCCCAACAACTGGAAACAAATCATACAAAAGAAAGGAGCTCCTCAGAGCCTTCATTCCTAACTCCAGTTGTGTATAGTCCTGATTTTCCAACGAGATTAACTGATTTGGGCATTTATTGATGGAGACACTGCCAACCGCCATTACTAGCTAAGTTTTTTGAAAGAGGCCATCTACTCGCATGAGAGGACCTGAGAAGGAAGCAGATTTAAAGCCTCATATCTAAAATTTCACATTAGTTTAGCAAACCCTTTTTTATTCCTAGTTGCATACATTAGGAACATTTTATTTTGAAATCGAAGAATCAATCTGGTTTTCAAGATTTTGCAAATATTTGCATTCTGGAAGCCTCATATTGTTAAACATGCATTTTTTTTTTTTTCACAAGAACCACTATCGATTGCGCAGTCCAAGCTTACAACACGGAAGGAAGGTGCATCTTAAAGACAACCTCCATCACTCACAAGCCCTTCATACAGAGAACCCCAAATACCTAGAAGCCAAACTATCGAGAGTAGGAAGAGGCCGAGCACTGAGAAGCTCCAACTTTCTTCTACTCCTACCTCCAAAGCTGAAAGAACTCCCTACCTAAGGATCACTGCTGCAACCCCTCCCTTTTCTGCTTCAAATAAAACCTTAAATCTATACTGCTTAACTACTTCAACACGCTCATAAACTGAGTTAATGCATCCCAAAGATTCAACCCTCATCAACAGATTCCCTCGATGCGGTCGCCTGATTTGCTCAGTCTCTTATTGGTTACTGATACCATTACCTTAATGCTGAATGGTCATATACTTTTGCAACTGATTTGACTACCTTAATGTTTTATACTCTTTGGTTGGCTGTTTTTAACCACACAAATCCTCACCTGTAGTTAGAGTAAGCTTATTCACATGACATGTAAAGAGCTCAGGTACCGAAGCAGCCACGGCCGGAGCAGGTAAGTGCAGTGGGGTGGAAAATAAAACTACTTACCTTTTGCTCGCCGCATCGCCGATAAGAAGAGCACAAGGTAAGTGGTTTAAAAAAATGTTTATTTTATTTTCCCTATCCGGTCGTCTGTCAACCCCCACCCACCATGCCATGCTTACCATCGGCAACTGCACCTTAGGGTCTTGCTAGCATTGTATAAAACTCAAAGTAAATAAGATAAATAAACTGTATTTCCCCAAAAATATTCATAACAGAAAATAAGTTTAACCAGTTTAAACAAGATTATGGAAAACATGAAAATAAACCAGCATTGGCAAAGCTAATAGGTCTGAAACTGGCGGTCAGCCTTTCGGTGTTTATAAAGGCAGGTCTTGTTTTGACATGGTTTTTGGAAAACTTTATAGTTCTGGGAGCTGTGAGGTCCTCACCATTATAACAAACACTGGCAAAAGACAAAAATATTTTTTGGACTTTTTGTGTTGATATGCTCGCAGAGAAAGACCAGAATGCTGTCACTCACAATAGAAGCCAGACAATCGATTAACAGAATTTTAATAAAAACAAAAAGGTCTTGGTTAACGACCGAACTAATCAGAGGCTCAATTCTAAAAAATCTCAAACGTGTACCCATGGTATATGTCCTTTCTTGCATTAGTGCAGATTTACGGCTTTCATGAATTCACAAGAAATCACAGAAGTAGGCCAGGAAATCTTACACCTCGAAAATTTGTGAACTGCATTTCAGCACAAAAAAATATGCATGTGTAGATTTGCTCAGGTGAACATCTGTTGAGCGTTTGCAAGTTCACTTAATCTCCAACTACTTTTTACCTCAACCCTGGAAGAAGTTTTACTTCTGCCCTGGTCAGGAGTAAATTTCAGACCTCTCTCAGTATGGAAAAAGATTAGGGAAGAGCTGGTGAAAACCCCTAAAGCATACAAGTTGGTAGGTTGGCAAAGACTCAAAATAGTATCCTAATCCTGGAAATATTGCTTATTGCTACCTCCAGCCCCAGTATGTAGATCTGCTGAAAGGTAGCAAAATAAAGGAATTTCTATTATTCAAACCCTTCTATAGTATGAGGCTATTATCAGAGTTCTAAAATAATGATATTGCTGCCATAATTTGTCGCCGCACTATGTGACACCAAAGGGACAAATTATATTTTTACATGACAAGTTTATTTCGAAGCAACCTGTCCCATGGATAAGTAGATATTTTATTAAATCCCACACCCCGCATTTGATGGTGAAGGGTGCAGTTGAACTAATGAAGAGTGAAGGCGGAGAATACCCAGTTTGCAAAAAGAGTATGCTATAGTCCCTAGCAACAAGCATTGGCAAAATAAATATGTGCGGGTTTAATGTGCTCGGACCTTCTTACCTTTTGCGAATAGCTCAATACCTGCCAACCTGATTTGAGGTTTACATATCAATTTAGCAATGAAAAAATTTACTATTTAGATGTCACAGTTGAAACCTCAGAAGGTGAACTATGCATTATACTGTTCTGTAAACCCACGGACCGCAATACTCTGATTCAGTACACCAGCTCACACCTACAAGCGCTAGTGGACGGCCCCTTGGTCTATTTCAGAGAATCAGCTGGAACTGTAAATTTAAGGAGGACTTCTTCAGAGAATCAGAAGTACTCTCCAAGAAACTCAAACAGGGGCTACACAAAATGCCTAATAAGACGTTCACTTAAATGTGCTTGGTATGCTCATAGAGATAGCCTCCTACAACCAAAATAAAGAACACCCATGTCCAGGATCACTAGTGTAACTACATTTTGTCCCATCAGTAATAAGCTAACCAAGAGTATAAAAAAAAAGACTGGCCAGTCCGGACAGGAGCCAATATCACTAGTGAAGCCACCCTTTTCTCTTTCAAAAAGGGTCACAACATTAAAGATCATTTAGTGAGAGCATACAAGCCCAAACGCACAGACTACCATCCATTCGTCCCATCCCTAGGACTCGCCCGTCCAAGGGCACTATAAATGCAGCAATTGTTTGGCCTGCTCCACCACGGCAAACACCAAAGTATTTGAATACAGCACTATTATACATATATTATTTTCTTATTGCAATTCTTGCAATGTTATTTATTGTATATGTTTCCACTGTAGCCTGATATACATGTCAAACTACCCAGAATGTCAAGGCAAGAATCTCCCAGCACAGAAGCAGAATTCGCTGCATAGTCATCACAGCCCCTATGGTGGAACACATTTTGGAAAAAGGACACTCGGAAAACTACTTCATCTGGCAGATAATTGACATTTTGCGCCCACAATCTAGAGGTGGCAACACCCAGTCGACCCTGAATATGCTGGAATGCAACTAAATTTTCAAGAACCAATCAATTGCCCACGGACTGAACTAACAAGAGGAGTGGAACGCAATTCACAGAACCCTCTCCTGGCTCTGCTTACTGTTAACACAATAGACAGGTCACCTTGCTACGTAATGTACTATGCCTTAACATATGCAGAGTCTGTAATTGAACTTCTGCTCCATATGTCTTAATTTTGTTTCTTCATGATCTGATGTCCAATATTGCTGGACCTTACTTACCCCAACACCTTTTATGTGTTCTTACTTTTGTCCTTTACACAACTGGAAACTTATCAGTCTAGCTGCATGCACTACCGGCATGACTTCACAATAGTATGAGTCGTCATTTATGCATTTCCTTATTCACTGTAGTAGTTACGGTAAATACTCTTAATTGATCTCTTCAAGCCAGAGGTTACACTTGCACCCCTTCAATAATTTAATTCTTTCATTTAATTTGGACCTTAATTATATGTATAATTGGCTGGTCCCAGCTAACTTATGCAGCTGTTCCTCTCCTACTTTAACCTTACACTGACAGCCAAAATGAGTATGACCACGTGAACCCTCTACGGTTCCATCAGATTTAGGTTAAGCCCTTGATAAGCAGACAGGCATCCCCCGCGCTCATGCTCATTGAGTTTCCCCGGTTAGCGGCCTAATATTTTCTGCCCTCGGACAACACTTCCTGGTTATATTCCTCCACCGCACGTGTCTGCAGTGCATTTGCCATCAGCAGGCTACGGAGCTCCTAGCCCGTCCTCGGCTCTACCGACTATGCGGTAACCCTTTTCAAATAAGTCTACTCTACCGGGCCCTTTCAACAGTGGGCACGGATACCATTGATATTATCTTGGCTTCATTTATTCCTGGCAAATCAGCGTATGTTACACTGACAACGCGGTGGAATAACGAAATATTTAGGAGCTTAAATCCCCCTGACCCAGTCTAGAAGCTCCAATTTCTACAAAGTCTCTACATGATTTGTACATAATACTATTAGTATGTACACCTTCCACAAGTTACCTGCGCTCTTCTCGGTAGGCCCACGATTGACCTTATTTTTTTAGTTTTGGCTTTCTTCTGATTTAGACCTACTTCTTCAGGGCGCGCTCCCACTGGGCACTACTAGCCCTTCTTGTCGCGTACTACCAAGTCTACCCTTGGGATTAGTAAATGGTTTCAGCTTACCACAACACGTAACCGGTACCCTTCGTACAGCCGACCACAAGGGTCAAATCGGCATGTTTTACCACACATTGCTCACCAGTGTTCATTTTGGAGTGTGGCTAGGTTGCGCTCCCCAGGTATCTGCCACACCACTAGGCACCATTCTAAATGTATTCTATCTATTTGTGACAGGTTACTTGGCATGGCCCATCCACACCACACAGTTTTTGCTAGCAGTCACTCTTGCACTAACTTGTTTCGGCTTAGACACTTGCCACACTGCTAGGAGTCACTTTAGATTTCGTAAATACCTATCCTTGTTACTCAATTTCTATCTTTCTCCGATAGATTCGCTCTTGGTCAATTCTTCTATGTAGCCAACCAGTAATTGTTCCGGACTACTGAGGACCAGGAGTATATAAATGAATAAATGTAATAGATAATTTGTAGGGACCTTCTGTAGGGACCTTCTGTAAATCCTTTTTCCTTACTTTGTAGATCTCAGAGGCTCACACACCTGTCCTGATGATAAACTCGATTTTTTTTTATTGATTTTTTTTAAGATCGGAACGACATTGACCCCAGTACAACTAAACTCCTTGTTCATTATATAACAACATGTTTAGGAGCTGGTTTATGTTTTCAATATGATGTATGTTCTTAAAAGTTTTCCTTTACTCACCACAGCACACCCCTTTTTCACTTACTTGTGAGAACAGTATCTATATTCTTTTGAACTAACGGATTTGAACATTGTGGAATAAATTAATTACTGAACAATGTCGATACGTGTCCCGTCCTATACCTGCTTAAAATAATTGTTTGACACTGTAGGGTATAGGAGTATCTGCCTTCTGTGTCATGTTGGAAAACACATCGCTTTCAGGACCAATTGGCCTTACATGAACCACCGTTTATCCTAAACCAATGCATTTAACCAAAGCACATTAAAAAGGTACACAAATGAAAGGTGGAATGTATGGACGCCTATTAAGTTGTAAAGTCAGCTCCCATATATATCAATTCAAGTACTGAACAGGAGGCGGAAAGACGCATCCAAAGCATTAGGGGTACCTTCTCTCACCACCCTCAATGGCTCCAGATGTGCTTCTCCGAACATGCTGCTAGGATCGATTTCAGCCACTACAAGAGCAGAATACAGTAACTGCTACACTTGGTTCCGTTTTGGCACTACTACTGGATCCAAAACTGGGGGAGGGCGCCAGATAAAACTCAATGCACATCTGGACAGCATAGGGAACATTACACATCTTCCTATGAGTAGCAGGAGTATCTCGCCTTCCAACTGTAGGCTTCAGATTCACTGGTACAAATTAGAGGTAGGGACACTGAAAGGTACACAACACACCGCACTTGGCTTCCATCATCAATTCAAGCAAATGGATGTAGAGGTCAGTCCAGTAGAATGGTCAAGGCATCACTGACATGAAACCCAAACAGTTCTACCAATTTAATTCTTTCAGAAATTCTTTTAAGTACTTCAGCACTGGTCTGGATCCATCTGATCTAGAAATCTGGCCCTATAGGCATCAGACTTACTGAGACTAGCTATCGTTTCACTATGTAAAAGAGAAGAAATCCGAGCCTCTCGCATAATGTTTTGTTATCATGCATAGTTACGTCCCACACTGATGATACACCACCACTATCTGTGCCCTGCCTGGCCACACAGGATAACATATGGCAGGTTATGGGTGTACTTCCATGGTGGGTCAGCTGCATTTGCAGTGCAGTATCCTCTAAAACTCTTTGCATAACCACTGGCGAGTGGTAAAGCGACTTACTGGGCCATCTGGACTTAGATCCTGCCACCTACTATCCCGGCTGAAGAAAACTTCTGAGGAACAATCATCACACCACACCGAGTATCTTTGAATGTTCCCTCCTTAGATTTTCATCTACTCTTATTACCCTACTGGCTGCAGCTACCAATGTCATCCTTCATGCCTTCCATGCAAATGCTTTTTGCAGGCTCCAGCTAGCAGCTGTACACATCAAACTTCACGCACACCTAAAATGGTTGAGGATACTTTGGACAACACCATGAAGGAGCTGGCAAAAATTAAAGAATCCATCTGCTCATTGGAAGATGATTTTTCTGAGATGGATTCCCTCCAGTATCACGGCATAAGAGACTCAGCTGGACTCTGCACAAATAACACCATTGAAGATAATATACCAATACACACCTTGTTGTGACCCAGCGTACGAAACTTGGTGAGTGCCCATAATAGCTTGAGATTGTGCACGTATTTGTTTTCCGATGATGCCATACAGATTGATTCCTGGGAGGTTTCCACCACACCATGTGAGCTGGGAATCAACTCTGCCCCTCACCTGTAATACTTGAGGGCACACAAGTATATAACACCCCAGGACCTACCATAGCATGCTTACTTTAACTTCTGCAGGCCAGCCAGGTGTTCAAGCCTGCCAAAAAGGGGGATGATGTAGTAGGACGTTCAAATGATAAAATCTCTGCAGACTTTCTATAACATGAACATAAAAATGCATTCAAGGCTAGCACAATTTACGTCCTAGTTAAATAGTGGAACCTGAAAACTGGTTTACTCAAAACGGAAAATTGTGTTGGTCACAATGGACAGGAAGAATGAGGAATACACAGATCCTGCAGAACTTGAAAATTACTTGAATACCTTATTTACAAAGGTCATTGGAAGCTCATGGGCCCACGAATGACTGCGCTGCTCAACTGATTACCACACAATTGAAGTACAACATTAACATTCAAACTCCATGCTGCCACCTGACAGGCAACGTATTCAAACCAGAGACAAGTCTAGTTCCCCACTTAAAGGAAAAGACATCTAATGTCCCAGCTTTATTCTGACGTACGATCGGACTGTTGAACTCCCGCCCTGTGTATGACCTCCTTCATAGCCAAGTCCTACCACATATTTCTTGTCCTTTAACATGACGTTTTTCCTCCCTGACAGCAACTGACTCTGGATCATTCTCAGACTATCTCTTGTCCTATAGAGATATGCCCCTTTCTTAGTTAATATCCAAGTGCCTGACATTCACACTGTAGAAATTGTTGACTTTTGGCAAGTACTTAATCATCTATTGCCCCATTACAACCTTAATATTTTATCAGTTCTCAATTGTTGGACCTGCTATTCATATAGCTCACCACCCCTCCACTAGAATATTACCAACTGCATATTGCCACTCGGACCCCTCTAATTCCATTGGACTGCTCACCCAACGTCTCTAGGTGAATGACCAGTGGGTCTACATTTCAAACCCAAGGGCTCATTCTACAAATTTGCACTGCTTAAACCATTGCACTTAGTTTGCAGACTCCAGTCAGTGAGAGAGACGGGTGGCGATGTATGCCAAAAGAACATCCTTTATTTGAATCAGGAGCTTTTCCAGTTAAATAGAATTTAAGAACCTTGGCACCAACACACATATGCAACCAGAAAGTATGCAGAATCCGATTAAGTATTAGGAACCATAACGCAGTGATGCTTTCAAGGTAACCAACACATTAAAGCAAAACCATAGTGGAGAGTAGCCTTTGGAGTCTGGATACGACATTTAGAGACTCACGTACCCAGTGATAGGGTGCAAAGCTGTAATATGAATTCTTCCCTCCACCCCTACTCCTGGAAGGGACAATATTATTGCTGTGATTTCCTAAAGGCAGCGTTGGGCTCCAAGCCAACACTGAAACGTACGTCGACCCCTTGTTGGATTAAAAGATTCCAGCCCATAACACCATAGCAGATAACCATTTTCTTGGTACCACGAATGAGGCTTTTTTTCATGTATCTGCAGTACGCTGGCCCATCAGTACGAGTGTTTAGTATGTTAGTGTTTGAGTCAGAGTGTATGTCAGAATGAGAGGATGATCTGTGAGGGAAGTTGCATTTCTTGCAATGATGATTTTTAGATTTTTATATAAATGTATGATACTTGGTGCAATAACTATGACAATACATAGAATGAACTATTAAAATGTATTTGTAGACTGTTGCAAACAATGTTTCTAATTGTAAAAGAATTACTTTGAGAAAAAAAAAAAAATATGAAAATAAAAAAATATGATTCTATGAAAAATCTTGCATAAGCAATTTTTTCATTATCATGGGAACAGAACCAACAGCTCTTAGTAGCTATATAGAACAAATCCAGGTCAATTGGGTACTTTTCCTATTCCCTTCATCGTAAACCTTCTTTTACCTCAATATGCCACATATTAACGTCTTCAATCCTGAGCCACAACGCCATTCTCACATTTTTAAAACCGAAGAACCATTGCTGATTTAGTCTGCCGCTCTTTATCTTAAGACATGGTGTCTCGCTAAACAAGACTACTGTGCCATGTAACCCCACTGGTAGCACGAATGGTTTCCCAAGGTTCCGCCAGGACACTTAAAATGCTTTTCTAAAAGTAGTTGTTACGAAACCCTACATTCAAAATTTCACATATGGCGAAAACAAATCCACCGGCAAACTCTTGCAGGAAACGAGGGTGGGGTGGCAATGAGGTAAAGAGATTAGTAGTAATTGTACTCTCTCAAACTTTGTTTCATGGACGACGAGGACAGGCATGTCCCTGCAATACAATTTATTTGCTCTAAATTGACTGTATGTATGCTATAGACCACAAACACCAGGAAAGTTAGCTTCTTCTTATGCCTATCCAGGCTGCTTGTAAGACATGCATCAATAGGAGGGTATTGCAACCTTACCCGAGATAACTTTAACAACTCGGGCACATAGATGGTGTCAACAACTGTGACAGGGTTTTATTGAAACATACTCATATTGACTATGGTCTTCGCATTCAGGAGGAGGACTTACCCAACAAGAAAGAATAAAATAAAAAAACTTTCACCTTACTTTCCTGTATGCATAGCACATCCTCAAGAAACAGTTTTTCCTTACTTCAGATGTCTGTCTAGTACACAATGTTCAGCAGCATTTTCAGATGTGTGATCTTGGACCATAGGTTGTTTGTACTGGGACTGAATTTAAGACATATTTCTTCTTTGTAACTGAGCATGAACACGAAGACTAAATACAAAAAGCTACTGCAGACCAATGTAAAAACTTAACTGAACTAAAGCAATTATTCAGTCTTCTCTGCACAAATCAGTGACCCTCAAAGTAGGGCCTGAAAGTCGCATGCGGGACTCCTAACCTTTAAACGCGTCCCCCTGGTCAATTGCAGCAATAAACTGCTGTTTACTGGACTCCGCACTAACAATCAGAAAGATGTTAAATAAACAGACAAGCATTTATTTGTAGGTCAACTGAAGTTAAAGTAATGACTAAAGTGTCCTGCACCACTTAACTTCTTTAGGAACACTTTCATTTTTAGACATCTTGCAACATAAGTTTTCCAATATGATAAAAACTCTTCAAACTTCAAAAAGAGTATTTCATTAACATACAGAAAGGCTTCACTTTAGTACATCAGATTATATTGGTGCATTGAGAACTACTTTTTTTTTTTTTAAAGTAATAATTTACAAAACATGAATTTAGAAATATTCAAGTTTCACCCCAACAGGGCAGCAATGCAAACAGTGAATTAAGAGGCAAACTCCGTTAGGTGCACCCTCTGTGTGGCCTGGGTTGCTATTATACATGGACATTATTGTTGGGGCACTAGAATTATGTGGGAAAAGACAGCCAAATTATGCGGCAGGGTTGACTAAATTCTGCGGCTAGAAAAGGAAAACTATGCAACACATTTAGTAATAGTATTACTTCATTATTTTGTCTCTTTACACTTGTTTACAATGTCTGGACATAGGTTGCAGCTCATTAGCAGGACAACTAATTATTTGATTGTGCGGCCGCAGTGATTTTCACAAAATTATAGATTTGACGCATTTGCCACATAATCCATCACCTGCCGCATAATCTGCAGATATTAACAAAAGTTACAAAAATGCAGTGACACATGTTGCTGCGCAGTGGAAGACCCTTCAGCATAGCCGGACTGGGCAACTTTCTGTAGCTTACTACTACATTTGGGTGAAAAAGGGGTACTAATGAGATGCAACCAATACCCAGACAGGGTTACAAATCTTTACAAAATGAACGAATTACGTAATACTATTACAAAATGTGCTTTATTATGCCGTATAATTTGCCTTTTCTTGCTGCATAATTTACTCAACCCTGCTGCATAATTACAGTTGCCCTGCTAATAAGGTGCAACCTAAGTAAGGTGATGGATTATGTGGCAAATATGCCAAATCTATAATTTTGCGAAAATCTCTGCGGCCGCACAACTGAATAATCTTCCTCTCTCGGGCAGCATACTTCCAGTGGCCCTGTTTAATAGTACCAGTTTAACAACCAAATATAGTAATAAGCAACAGAGACGTGACCAATCAACCTTTGTAAAGGGCCTTCCACTGAGCGGCAACACATGAGGCTGCGTTTTTAGTAACTTCTGAACCGTTTGAGCAAGAAATAATGTTTTTTCAATTCGCAGAGGATGGGATTAAGGGGCAATGAAGCAAAGAATTCTGCACAACCACAAAATTCCAGTGATCTTAATAGTTTAAACAGAAGAGAAGGTTTTGTAGAGCGCACATCCTCACGTTATGTATTTTGAGGTTCTCTTATGCGCGATTATGAAGAAAGAGGAGGCAAGGTACAATAAAACAACTGTGCACAGTCACACAATTTGGTCATGTGGGGAAGCTAGGATTGATCCAAGGTTTTCTGGTTTCATAATGTGCTATTCAGCCTTTAGATGTACATGCTGCGGTTCCCCTACACCCACCTAACACAACTGCACCCCTATTGCCACCATGATGACCTCAATGTGACCCTTGGTCACACCACACACTGCATTTTTTGGCCTCTGTAAATATGTTTGAGTTCCCCTGGCCCAAATTCTAGGAAAGGCCTCAGTGGGGAGGAAATAGGAGACTGTCATCTCTAGGAGGCAGGCTAGAGGCGTGGTACTACAATTGATAATCAACGACCTTCTCGGTGTAGTGTTTAAGGAAAACTAAAATAACCTAACTCACTCTTCACTTCACAATTTGAATATGCCCTTAAGATGACCCAAGATGGCTCCATTACAAATATCATGAGAAGGCCAGTGGCCGTAGACGGAATCGTGTTGGCCATTAATGAGGTCTGCAATAACCAAGGCATATTTGCACACCGACCCCTTTTGCCTTAATTTTATAAAGAGCTGTGTCAAACCATGCCCATAGAGGTATGCAAGAACATCTTTTAAAACTAGGAACACAAGAGTGTACACTGCTCCACAGCGCTATAAATGTTTGTGTTCCATTTATTACCCAGTAAAATATAATCTCACAAAAATAGGTTTGTCTTCGGCACTCTCATAATACCAAGTGCTTCAAATATTCTAAAGACTATGCAACCCACCCCACCCTCAAAGTACTGTTGTCACTGCTATGTAGAACTTTCTGATCAAAATGTCAACATACGACAGAGGACTCTAGTCTTAAACTGAATTTGGTTCTATGCTTACAGCTAGCTCTCTCCTAGCGTTTGGTGTACCTATCCCGGCCTCCTGGTTAGACCATCTAGAAGTTCCCCTCCAAATCATTTTTTCAGAAAGCAGTAGGCACATTGCCACACAAGTATTAAGTCACTGACTGCAATTTGATATCAGATATTGGTATCAAGGACAGTTTAGCGTTCTAGATGACAGAAAAATCCACTGCCAGAAAGCTAACTTAGGGAATATTTGTTACTAAAGCCATACAGATAGTAGCAAGATATTATGCCCATATTCTCCATAAATATTTATGTTAATCATCAAGCACCTAACCAGCCTAAGAATACAAATTAGCTTGCACCTAGACTAACAAACTGCAGTGCCAATTAATTTAACTACATTCTCATTCATCTACTAATACATGCCTCATTTATTCATTGACAGAAGGATAACATATGATGAATGAGTTTAGAGTTAACAAATGACTTCTACCTTAAACCAATGTTCAAGGAATTAGGTCATTTGTCACATATTCTGAAAGAGAATGGGTTGGAGACGTTTGGCAGGGGAGGGAGGGAAAACAGATGTAGGACATTTTTTAAACGGAGTTTTAAATTAAAACTTGATCCAGTATATAGAGCTGGCTTAAATGCTCAACACTAATAGATGGCAATCCTCACCTGAGTAAGTGCAGTGACTCTGTTTTCACTCGGAAACAAAGGGGGATCCTCTCCGACCTGGAAGTCGAAGTATACGGTTTTGTGTGTGAACGTGGAAAACTCATTGCTGAAACAGAACTTATATGTGCCATTTCTAGAAGCAGTAAATGTAAAGCTGTCATACTGCTTCTTCATCTCTTTGTAGAGCACTATGCCATCAGGGTCCTCCAAACGGCAGTCAACATCATAGTGGCCTCCAGTGATCACCTACAGGGGGAGAAAGAAAAAAAAACACAAGGCTGGTCAGAGCCTCAGAACAACAGCACAGAAGACATGGAGCTGTGAAGGCCAGGCCTGCAGAGACCTTATTTGCACTGTACTACAGAATATTGATACAACACGTGATAATTGATGATGCATGAATAAAAGATAAGGCACAAGTTACAAGTAAAATGGGTTGAGTTGGAATGTGTGGAGGCCCACTTCTGCTGCAAAGTACCATGATAGCACAAATAGACAAGTGTATAGCGACCTTAACAATTAGGCCTTCCATGCACCAGATGTAATGTTTGTTTAAAATACACTACATACCAGAGAACATAAACCACCAAGCACCTACTCGTTGCAATAGAATGCATCACCATAGTGCTCCACACTTGCCAGCTATATTTCAAAAACATTCTTCAGGAGCTCCGTATCAGGTGTATACTCCCTTTCCAATAAGAAACAGTGCAGCAGAACAATGAACGGACAAAATGTATTATACATGGGTCAGACATCAGTCCTTAAAAGATGTGAAATGTTTGTGACACTTCTAGAGTGAGAGCTCCGTTTGGAAAAGTGTTGATTCTTGAGAAATCCATGTAGACATGAATCGGTCTAAACTTTAAGAAAACCACTTTCACACAAAAAATAAATGACGCATTCTGCTCAGTTTAAAATTGTCTTAATTGTGTTGATATTACCAGTGGCCATGTACATAATTAGAGAAGGCAAATTCTATTTTACATTGGCAATGGAGCTCTACCAATAAGTGATGTACCTTCTGTTTTATTAGAATCCAAAATGCCTACTTTTTCATGCTCATATACTTGGTCCCTAAAATGTTACACGTCAACTTCGGTACTAACTGTGTGATGGGAATGTCTAAGCAAATGTGAGCCATTGCAACTGTGTGCATTCCATCATTTGTGGATGTTGTGTTACTGCAGCCAGGACCAACCATACATAAATCTATCTTCGTCCAGCCCCTGAGGTTTCCATGACTTGGGCTGTCCACATGAATATGGCAAGTATTTTTACATAAGACAAAGTTTATAAAGCATCACTTTTTAAGGATTGAAATCACAAAATGTAACCAAAAACATACATTTTATATTTTGCACATTTTAAGTAATCAATAGCCAAACTACATACATCTCTTCTTCGGACTAGTCATGTGCCTTCTGTCAAAACATCATTTAATTTACAGTATAACATATTCCAAGCACTAGCAAATAAATTGTTAGGGTCAATATTACCTCCAAACTCCTACCTCCTATGTGAGGACCCTGCACACCTCTAAATCACAAGTCGGGACATTCATTACTTTACTAAAACAGCACACACATCAGCCCCAAAATTCAGCCCAAGAAAAGACGGCAGCACCCACATTTAAGTAGCCCAACTGTCTCTCCTAAGTCAAGAAGCTTCATTCCGAAGTGTAGGTGCTACGGGCAGCATACGATAACCCAAGAGATGGGCTAATATCCATATAGGGGAAGACATGCGGATTATAAGATTTTATTGTGTTGCTCAACCTATAGACCGTTGATGCCTTCATGTTTTGGTTCCAGGTCTCAAGGTTGCACTCCACATCCACAGGCAGTACTCCTCCTGAAATGTGCTCTGCATCTGTACCCCAAAGACGGAGTCTTCTTGCTTTAGCCTTACTCGGTGGAAGGACACTTTAGGGATACCTTGGTCTACAGATTTCAGGCAGGAGACAGGAATTCCATTTTCAACATATACAAAGATGGCATAGCCTTCGGCTGGCTTTTGTGTGGGGGTCTGATTTGCACAGCTTTATTTTCATTACGTTTGCCTGCTACTGTTGGGATAAGAATGTCCCTTGAACGACTCAAGTTAAAAATATAGAAAGGACCACGGCCAAGCTACAGTCGGTCTCACACACTCTGAAAAAACAGGTTGCATTGCTACAGGCCACCAGTCACGCATTAGAAATTAAGCTTGCCAACTACAATGGGAGATCGCGCAGCAGTAACATCAGAATCCTATGTGTCTATGAACGGACGGAGGAGCTTGTGACGGGTCACCTTCAACCAACGGGTCTATCAAAATGTTGCTCGATTAAAAGGGCCCAGAGGGTCCCTGGGAGGTAGCCCAAGGCCTGGATTGCCTCCGAAGCCTTTGTTGGCCAGATTGTTCAACTTCAGAGATGGCCAGATCCCCCCCCCCTTCACTTCATGCCATTACCAGCGAGACTCAGGGTTGACGTGGAAGGAAAGACCTGTTTTGCTGATACCCCAGAGATGGCACGAGTGCCTCGAAGGCTGGAGATTAGTAGGAGGATACAGCCCCAGAGCACGCAGAGAGAAACCTCACAAGACGACTCTTGGCCACAGTGGAAATTATGCAATCAACCCAGGACCTATACACCCAGAAGACGCAGGAGATTGACCAGCGCCAAAGAATCAATCGAGAGGTGGACCGGGGCAGCCAGATACAGACGGTCCCAAAGTACCCTGGGGGACGAAGCAGTGGGATTAAACAAGAGACAATATCCTTTACATGCTAAACTAAACCTTTGCAGACATTGCGTTATGCGGGGGAAGGAGGGGGCCAATGCGGCGTAGGCACTAACCCCCCCTTTCTCTTTCTTCTTGTAAACTAGTTGGGAATGGGGAGACAGGCGCTCTGCATAGTTGGGGAACCAGGTCGTTCCGACGCTGAAGAGCAGGGAAGGAGGGAGGGGCGTTGTTGGTTTGCTGTTAGTATACGTCTAAAGGCAATACAGGTATAATGGACGCAAGGCATGAGAGTCGAAACTCGCCTTGTAAATCAGCCGATGCACGCTCAGAGTACAGCCTCCTGTAACACCTTAGAAGGGGTGGTGACACTTTAGGGTTGACATCTAGAAAAATCGAAGAACAAACTTACAATGGCGCACGCTAGGGACGTAAAAGGGGAGACACTAGACAGACTCAACACTTGGCAAAATGGTGACGATGAAAGATGAGGGACTAAGACTTTTATCCTGGAATGTGAATAGGAGGGGAGACAAACTTAAACGAGGGATTGTTTTGCAATATATAAAACGACTTTCCCCATACGTCGTCTTACTACAGGAAACACCTGGTGGATAATACATGCAAAGCCTTAACGCGGTGGGGAAATAGACTAGTAGCCCAGTCTGGGTACACCACCAGCTCCAGAGGTGTGGAAATACTATTGTGGGGCACCTTTACCCTGACAATAGAACAAATCTGGACTGGCACACAAGGAAGATATGCAGCAGTGACTGGAGTGTGGGGAAGTCACCCCATCACTATTGCAAACATCTACATTCCTCGTGCTCCGCAATATAGCATTCCAAGACCTAAGAGGACGGTTTATGAAATTCCTGGCAGGGAGGCTGATAATAGGGGGAGATTTCAACACATCACTGTCTTGACCCCTCGGTCGCAACGCCCCCCCCCCCCCCCCCCCACCACCACCACCACCACCACCAGCAGACAGCAGAGCATCACAGTTCTCTGAATTTCTAGAGGCTATGAGTCTGGTAGAGGTCTAGAGAATACACAATCCAGATCGGCGACAATTTACATTCCACTCTGGGGCCCATAATAGATGGTCTCAAATAGACTATCTTTACTGTAGTGGACCAGGTGGCACGATTCAAAGAGATATGCCACTTGGACGTTTGCCTGGGTTGCATGATCAAATGCATACAACTTCCGGCCGACTTTTTTTTTTTTTTTATAAATCTTTTTATTAATTTTAAACAGTGTTACAATACATGCCAGATCATCTTTTCAATTAACATGCATGACAATTCACAATCGAACTGCAAATCCTTAATTTCAATGTTTTCATATGTCTTTTCAATCGGGTCTTTCTCTAGTTCTGTTTTCTCCTGCTAGTTCAGAGGATGGGGAGACTCAGATTTTCTCCTCTGTACGAGTTCCATTTTCCCCATTTCTTATCCCACTTTTTAGGGCAGCCCCTACTTTTAAAGACCTCCTTCTCTGCTACCATACATTTATTCATTTTGTTCACCCAATCTCTTTGTTGGTAGAGTCCCTACTCCCCATCTCATAGCTATACTACATTTGGCTAGTGTAAGCCCCAGGGTGACCCATTGTTGCTCAGTGCTAGTGAGATCTGTAGCGTCCCATACATTGAGCAGTCCTAGTTTGGGTGGGAGCGCGATTTCGTAGCATATTGAGTTTTGCATTCGTAGTGTGATTTTCTCCCAGAATGAGGATATGCTCCACAGCACGATAGAATGTGGCTTCCTCCGTACATTGCCGGAGACAGCATGCATTTTCCCTGCCGGATGATTCTCATTGCAAAATTCTGGATCCTCTGTAGTTTGGCTAGCGAGGGTTTAGGCAGGCCCAGCTAAAGGAGATTGCAATAGTAGATCTGAGAAAGGACGAATGTAAAGAGAAACTAGGCATGCAGAGAAGGCAAAAATGTTCAGGAAAAAAAGAAAAAAAAAAAATCTACAAACACAAATAGAAGTACTCGGAGGAAACAGTATTAATCATTGTTATCACAGAAATATCTTGAAACAGCAGGCTTTTTGCCTTGCTCGCTGGAGAAAAAGCATCTCCCAAGTTTAGAGGTAAAATAGAGGTCTGCCACCGCTGAATAGTGTTTTCTACCAATAATATCACTGTATTGTTTGAGAAAATTATGACATCTAGAGCTAGGCTTCTAACAGACAGGATTTTTTTTTTTTATAATAGGATTGTGAGGGGGGGGCAGGAGAGGAGTGGCTTGTCAGTCATGACAAACGTTCAGTTTATTAAACGTTCAATGGTTAATTTCTCGATCAATTATGCCAACGGGCGGACATGGATGGTAAATATTGGGGGGAGAGAGAGGGGAACCTTGTGGGAGCCAGCCAGAAAGACAACCAGTATGGTGGAAGGGCTACCAACTGAGTCACTCCTTCGAGAAAGGAGGAAAACCATGTTGGCACTGAGCCTTGAATGCGCTCTGCAGTCAGGTGACTTGGAAATATCTGATGATCCACTGTATCGAATACCACTGACAAATCACACCGATTGAAAGCAGTAAAGTCGCCTTGAAGAAGGTTCAGCGTTCAATTGCAACAGACAAAGCAATCTCTTTTCCCCAACCAGGGAGGAATCCAATCTGCCAGGTATCAAGTCAGTTACATCTTCAAAATTGTGGGCCAGCTACCTAGCTATAATCCACTGCGAGTTTCCCAAGAGCAAGTAAAAGGATAATAGGGCTATAATTATCAGTTAAGCTGTGTTTTATCCAAGCTGTCATTTTCGGTCTGGTGTTAGATAGTACCTTTTGAGTTAACTAAAATTATATGTACGACATACTTACAGGAGTTTAGCCTGCCCTGTTCACCCACTGGTCTGTTTTTGTGTCATTCACATTTGAAGGTTCTGCCCACTTCTGCCATTGCCCAACTACACTGCAACTAACGGGAATCTGCCCTTTCACAATGAGAACATTTAAATACCAGGGGCTACTGTATGCACAGATTTCTCTTTTTGCCATTTTGTTTTTCTCTTTTAGAATTAGGAGACTCCAGTAGCTTCCGCCAGGTAGAATTTCTTTTGTATACACTTGACTAAGCCTTGACTGGCATCATTAGCTCCCTATCGAACTCCAGCAACAATCTAGCTTAGGTACCCTGCATCAAGGTTACGTTGGGAGTAGGCTCTTCCATCTTAAGGGAGGGTGTTTTGTTTACACCAGTGTTACAGCATTGGGGGCGGGGAGAGGTCACTGACAACACAGGCTTCACCAACAGAGCCTAAGAATAGAACTAGTTGCTTAATATGGGTACTTTCCTGACAGCAATTGCAGGAAGCCCATTTCACATAGAATGAACCCGAAGCTCATATCTACCGAAAGCCAAATCAGCAGACAGCAACAGTCCAGATAAGTTCTGAGACCTTGCATGCAGAAGTATGCAAGACACCACGAATATCTTCCCAGGGGCTGGTTCATTAATTTGCTTTGAAGTCCGACAATTCATGTCTTTACGGTATTTTTTAGATCATCTTTGTTTTTTTTATTTTATGTATGATGGAAGCAAGCTTGATATCTTAATGGTTCATTACAAGCGCTTTAAGAGCAGTCCAAACTCCTGTTCTTTGAGATTACAGGTCCTATAGCACTATTAAAGTTGGACTAGGAGGCCCTGTCAGACAGCATGGTACAAGCGAGTGAGTTTGTTTTTAGGTCTCGCCTGACCCAGCGCATGCGCTGGCCTGGCGAGACTTTTAGTGAGGGCTTAAAAAAAATGCTACCATGGCCTGCCTACAGCTTGCGTGCATGTGCGCGTGTTTACGAGCAGAGGCTCATTAAGCGCATTGCGCGCCGCGCTTGATCGCAATCATTTTCGCGCCTGCTTCTCACACCAGTATCTCTGCCACTGCTCACTTCTGCCTGCTGCTGACTGTGCCTGCTGTGTGTGTACCCCTTGAAAAGGAGACTGCTCTGGAAATCCGCTTTCACTTTCATGTTTAATATGGAGCTTTCTGAATGTATCCTCCCCATCACACACCTTCGCTCATTTTAGCATTGAATGAAAGCTATGGTATTTTTAATAGAATGCATCATTTTTGTTATTTAAGTTAAACAAATATGTGCCTAAACGTCTGTTCAGCCCATTGCAATACTATTTACAGTTCATTTTTACATGGATTCATCCTGGTTAAGATGGCTTCCAAGCATGGTATTGTTTGGTGTTTTGTGGCTAACATTTGTTATAATTAATGAGCTAAATACCACCATTCAGCACACAAAGGTCAACGTGTAACTTTTTAAGGGCTGGAATATTTAAATAGCTGTGAGGAGCAGGGGGAGGCAGAGGGGCCCGGATAGTGCTGAACCGGTGATCCAGACATGGTCCTGCAGTGGAGCAGCTGCAGATTAAACCGGGCCTAGCGAGAGTGTGGGAAGCAGTGACCGGTGTGAGTACATGCAGTGAGCTCCCCTGACACCCTATCTCCCGTCACTTTCTCTTCTAAATCGCTATCACACTATCACTATCTGTCCTTATTCTCCGTTCAGTTATTCATTCAGTCACTATATTCTTTTCCGTCTACATTTCCCACTCTCCCGTGCCCTCTTTCTCACCCTACTGGTCTTTCCGCCCTCCCACGATCTCCCCTTCCTTGTCCTCCTCTCTACTTAAATGTGTCACTTTATTTTGTTCAGTCACTCCATTTTCTGTCCCTCTTTCTTACTGTGTATGCATTTATTCCTGTAATTTTTTCTTGTGTCATCGTATACTCTCTCCATCACTGCGTCTTCCTCTCCGCCACTAAATCCAGCTGCCACTACTGTTTATTGCTCTATCTATGGCCTCACTTCTCACCATTTTCACTCTTTCCCCAATACGGTCTCTTCATCTTCACCAGGATCCCTCTGTCCTTTAAGCGTGACCCCAGATGAATAGCAGTAGTATAGGTCCGTAGGAGCAGAAATGGGGATAGTGGGGGGCGGGGGGTTTGTCCTACTCCCAATGGCAATGCCTAATTTGAGGCCATTCACGCTATCTGGTAAGGCCCCCTCTGCCCTCCAGTAAACCGGAAATGTATAACAGTCCAGTTACAAATGATCACGCTGAGCTGCTGGTGTGGATTCCAGGCAGGGAGATCAGCGTTCAAGGGCGTCTAGTACAGTCTCTGTTCAGACAGCATCGCCCCATGTGTTAACAGAGTTATCTCTTAAGAAGTCTGCATTACATCCGGAATGTAAGGGAACGGTTTAGCCCCGTCGTGGCACCTTCTAAGAAACAAGCATTGGCATAGCCAATAGGTCTCGCCTTAGGGATCTTATTAGTGTTAAGCCGTGCAACAGTTAGTGTTGTTGCACCAAGGAAATTGTGCTGCATACCTAAATACTTATAAGGTCCCAAAAGCGAGACCTATTAGCTATGCCAATGCTTGTTTTTGTAACTGGTGCAGCCATAATGTGCTAATGTGAAGTGGTACCCGTTTAGAACGCATTGCACTTGTGTGAATTAAAATGAACCATTGGCTACACAGGTCTTTAAAAAACGTACAAGAGCAGGTAAAGGAGTCACCACAAGCAATTTTGGCCAGGGATTTGCCCCCTCACTCCTCCCCTAGTGCGGATCTTATAGTGCGATGTTTATTCACCATGGCATAACTAATGTTTGCGTTTCGTTACAAAGACCAGCAATCACAACCAAAGTCCCACTCCCTGGATTTGGCCAGTTAACCTAATAGATGCTGTCATGGTAAAAGAACATAGCCTAAACGCATGGGGACGAAAAGTGTATAGCATCTTTAAAACGATGACGAGGCGCCGAAGCGGTTTTCTTAGGGTACCACCCTACTCCTTGCCTAAAAGCTCCGGTTTATAAGTGGCTTGGTGCTCTTGGTGGACTAGTACAAAATAGCTCATTACCTGAAACTCCAGAGTGCACTTGGTGCCCTGAGCGATATCTTCATAGAAGCACTGCTTGGCGTTGTCAGGTAGCTCAAACGTGATCTCCGAGGCAACAGCGTAACCCAGAAAAAGAAGGAAAGAGCAAACGAATCTCCATATGGGCGCAATCCTCAACAGCATCATAGTTACCACGTTTAATGCTTTGATATGAAGAGCTAGGAAAGGAAAAGCCAACTGTTGTAAAGGGTGTATCTAAATCAAACGTCACTTGACATTAAACAAAAATATTTACAGTATGCATATAATAGAGTTCAACCTGATCTAACGGCATTTTCTTCAATGGTCACACAAGTATATGTATACTCGAACACATAATTAATAATGATCTTTAACACATGGTGCATTTTAAAGATACATTGGTTTTCCAAACGCGCTGTTCAATTCAAACACTAGTACAATAGACAACCAGAAAATATTACAATAAAGATAAGACACAGACGATGAAAACCGTGGCGCACAAAGGCAGCCCACCCAATAAATATATATACGAAGAAAAATTGGGGGTGTATGGGGGGGTCCAATGCCGCTCTTTTAGGGGAGGATCAGTGACAAGAGGGAGGAGTAAATAGCAGGTTGACTCAGAGAAGGGATGCATGATTTGGTGTTCAAAGGGGGCAGGTTCATGCGATAAGAGATGGGTATATGGGCAATGCCTCACCCCTTGCAACGGTACCCCGGGCGCTGGTTGCAGCAGATGAGACGGGAGCCGGAAAGCGAAAGGCTTCCGGAAGCGCTAAACAGGTTCCTGTATACGTGGATTTTTAGTGCACAAGTGGAGTTTCTGTCACTGAAATAGAAATGAGACTATAAAAGTAGCCTCGAAGCCCTCCATGTTAGAGTCAGGCTTGTTCGTCGAGTGTTTTGTGAACGCTTGCATCGCGGATGTAGAAGTGAAAGTGGGACGTTCCTCACCGGAAAACGGCCACTTCAAGGTGCCATACGTATTATTGCATACATTACCCACGACAGGAGTGGGCAGCGTTGAGTGCCTGTGTAGATGGCAGCCATCTTAGATAGGTAGTGTTTATCATACCTTACCTCATGCAATTACCTAGATATATTTTTTTAGCCTAACAGCTTGTGTTTTGGGCAGTGGTCGAAGTAGGGAAAAAAAGTAGGGGAACTGTGGGCGGAGCATCAGGGGGCGGGAATATTCCAAGGATTGGGTCAGTGGGCGGAGTCAGAGGTGTGGCTAGAAAGCAAGGTTGCCAGATTGGGCTATTTCCCGCACAATTGGGCTACAAGGTTGCCAGATTGGGCTATTTCCCGCACAATTGGGCTACTTTTTTCCCAGTTGTGTGGGAAAAACCCATGTCTGGCGGGTGGCTACTTTTTGGGCTGGTTTTGTGAGGTTGTGCGGAAAATACTGGCCTTGGGCGGGCGCCCACGCTCACTACCACTATCTATGCACCTGCGCGTTGCTTCTTGCATCATGCCTCTCTGAGTCTCTGTCTCTGCCCCGCCCCCGCAGCGTCCCAGCCAGGCCAGCAGTCAGCAAGCATTGCCCACCCACCCCCCCTAGGCCCCTACCCCCCTACCCTGAGAGAGGCAGCACTGTCTGCAAGTGACGTCACGTCGTCTTCAGGCCAGGGCAGCCAGCCACACACAGCAGGCAGGTAGCATAGCAACTCAGAATTTGCCAACAACGAACCAAGCCAGGCAACGCAACAATCATTGGTCAATGTTGCAGTTGCCATTGCCATTGGCTAAGTAGTTGACTTGACTACTATACTAGTTGTTACATTGTTGCTGGTGCTGCCTGCGGCTGCCGGGCCTGCGTCACGTGCCACTGCCAGTGCCACACCAACTACAAGTCTGTCTGAGTCTTCTTCTTGTGTGTTCTGCATAGCAGCACAGTGCACACACACTCTACGGACGTGATGTCACACACCACCTAACTTTTACCATACCCCTCGTGGTGGCCGTGGCAATTATTAGCCAATGTGGGGGGTCTCCTGGGCCGTCGTGGTGTAGCGCGCGAAAACGCTACCAATGACGGCCCAGGGAATTAATTTTAGGTCAGCCCCCGCGGTTCCCATAAATGCGGGGGCTGACGTGAGTACGAGGCCGAGCACGCCGGTCTTTTCGGCGGCGATTGCATGCTGATGACTTCTGTGTGCAGTGTAATGTTGTTGAACTTCTCTTCAAGTGACTTGACTGAGCACGAGACGAGAGACTGAGAGTAGAGACGTAGACTGACTCTCTCTGACCCAGGCAGTCACCCCAACAGTACTGTGCTGCAGTAGCGTCGTGCGCGCAGGGCCGCAGGCCAGGCACTGCAGTGAGAAGAGACGTGAGAGAGTCTGAGAGGAGAGAGAAGTCACTCACAGGAGTCCGGCAGACGAGTAACTAACGTCGACGACGACCCGTCATCAGCAGGCCCAGCCGCCCGGGCCCAGGCCCAGGCCCCAGGCCCACCGGTCCTCGCTCCAGCTCAGCCCTCAGCCCCGGTCACTACTCCAACCCCAGGCTCAGCCCCAGTCACTCCAGCGCCCCCCACCCGTCACTGAGTCCAGTCACTCAGAGTCCAGCCAGCCCCGCCAGCGGCCAGGCCCAGTCACTGCCACCGGTCCGTGCCTGCCCTGCTGCCAGCAGTGCCGCCAGCCTGCCAGGCAGCGACGCGTACGCGTTAGTGTCCAGTCTGCCAGCCACCCACCACCTGTGACCGCGTGACTCACCAGCGACCGCCGACCAGGTAAGTGACAGCAGAGGCTCAACTAGAACCAAATTTCGGGGGGGGGGGCTGAGCAAAAATTTCGGGGGGGGCTGAACTTTAAGCAATAGGCAGAGTGGAGCTGCAGGGGCTCTTAGAAGGGGCGAAACAACAGCAAGGCCTCAGTAACATGCAAATGGTCTTTTAAAGACCTGTGAAGTGCTCGGGTGCGGCTGCTTTTTTGCCCGGGAAGGTGTCTCATCCCGGGCTGCCACACACGACGGGGTGGGGGGGCTGAAGCCCTGTGAGTCCAATGGGTGTTGCGCGCCTGAGTGACAGTGAGACTGACATCATGATGACACACAGACACAGTCGTGTTTTAACGGCGCGCTAGTGCGAAAGTCTTTTTTGGCGCCTCATCAATGACCTCTTTTTTCAGCAGATACCATTGCTACCAACCTCCTTCATGTGTGTAGCCCCCCCTATTTCATTTGTTGTATAGCGCTATTCATATCAGTGTAGGGTGTCACACAATATACAGAGACAATGAATCATACAAGTATGTCATTTAGTCTATAGGGAATGTCACATAGTCAATGAGGATTACAAGGTGTAGGAATTAAATGTCATCCATACTGTTGGGCAGTATATTTTGAGAGGGTTTGGGCTGGGAAAGCACAAACTCGAAGTTTAAAGCATACCCAGTGGTTGGGGGTTGGCTTTACTAATAAAAATGTATATCGGCCCAAACTCATTTGAGCAACATTAAAATAATGAAAGACTATATAGCTATATAGTAACACAAAAAAAGGTCTAACTGTACCATCCATGTTTGTATGCAGCTCTTTGATGACAGTTCATAGGTCACTGTCCTATGTTAGGATTGTAATTTCTGTACAGTCGTGTTTTAGCGGCGCGCTAGTGCGAAAGTATTTTTTTGCGCCTCATAAATGACCCAGTGGTTGGGGGTTGGCTTTACTAATAAAAATGTATATCGGCCCAAACTCATTTGAGCAACATTAAAATAATGAAAGACTGGGGAATTTCTAACTATATAGTAACACAAAAAAAGGTCTAACTGTACCATCCATGTTTGTATGCAGCTCTTTGATGACAGTTCATAGGTCACTGTCCTATGTTAGGATTGTAATTTCTGAACTGCAAGTAACACAAGAATCTCTGTGACAAAGGCAGTAACCCACTGAGCTATCCAAATAAAATGCAGCCTATCTGCATTTCAAAACTACAAACGGGCAAAGGGCTGCTCTCCAGCAGGATCATTACTCACCAGTTCGCTGGACATTTTTTATTGTTGCCTTGCATCCATGGCCATGTTAATGATAAAAACTATTTAAATGAAGCTTATGCAAAGTATGTGCCTTGCTGCTAACACCCTCCCACCATCTGTATATTGAATAGAATGTATATTTGTCATTAAAATTGGTTCTGATGTCGATTTGCGCTTAATTGGACACTTGCTAATTTGGGCTGGTTTTTGGGCTGGAACTGGTCTGATTGGGCTTGTTTTGGGCTTGTATTTCAGCTGCATTGGGCTTGGGACTGGTCTAAAAATCTGGCAACACTGCGTAGAAAGAGCAAAACATCCCAATTTTTAGTCTGTTTGGCATTTCACTGACGAGTTACAGCTTATAATGTTATTTAATGCAACCAATAGATACACGTTTATTTGAGGTTTAATAGATGAGTTATTGACATTAAAATACATTTACAATGTGGGATACGTATTCAATCACAGAATGTCCCAAATACGCTTATAGGTGGAATCATAAGCCATTTGTGTCCGAGCCATGCAGTTTCTTTCATCAGCACTTCTCCACTCTTTTTTCTAACCATTTCTGAACATAACATTTGGCTTTAGATTCGATGACAGGAAGCCCCACGTGTTGGGGAGCACTGTTGATGACATCATTCTGCGCCCCACGGTCAATGCAAAATTGTATTCATGTGTTGCAACATGCTTCACGCAACATGTCATGAAGCCAGCATTAGATGCCTCTTAGTTTCCTGTTATTGTATCTAGACCTAGCACTCTAAAACAACCCAGACCTGTTGGTTTTGCAGATGCTTTTAGCAGTATCTGATGAATGAGATACAACTATTTTATGAGTAGTTTGTGTAATTACCACTCAAGTTAGATAGCAATCAGAATTGCAAATGCATCAATTCTGAAATTATGAGACTCAAACATTGGTAGAGTCAAAAATAGGTAGTGGTCCTCAGATTATTTCAATCAGCTATTTTCTCCCCTACAGGCTACTATCCTCTGCAATCACTATTAGGCACCTTCCTCCTTTGTCTCTCCATGAGCACTGTAGGTGTCTAGGAATACCACCCACCAGAGACTGCATGAGAGAAGTTCAAACATGAATGGCAAAATATCCTAGTTTGCAAATGTTTTCCACATAATTATAACTCTGCTGTGTTTGCCACATAAAGCACCATCTGCTTCCTAAGCTGATGGGTTTACCTAAAAATTTGTTTGTATCTCAAATGGATCAAAACAACGTGACTTGTGTTGCTGTGAAGTGGAAGGCCCTTTACAAAGGTTGACTGGTCACGTTCTCAGGGCTGCTATTAATGAGGCGAAAGCTTTGCAGAGACTGTTCGTAAGTGTAAAAATGTAAAAATAACAAAGTATCAGAAAATGGACCACATTAAGCTGCAGTCTTTCTTTGCTGCATAATTTAGTCAACACTGCAACATAATTTTGCCCTCCATTACTGCGTAATTGCAGCGGCCTAAAAGCAGGCAGCACATGTTAAAAGTGCTTGCTGCTTGAAGCAAAGAGACACCGTGAAGTTTGAGAACTTAGTGACATATTTACGGGAATGGTGGTGCAACGCATCAAGTTACTTTGCTGTGCTGCCCTGCTTCACAGGGAAAGGGCAGAAATGCACCGTCTTTATCCAATACGGTGCATTCCTGCCCTTTCCAAGTGTGCTGGTGCCGTTTCGTCAGCCTAGCGCCAACGCAGGCACCCTTACACCCTGGTGCAAGGGTACCTCCGTTGCATGCAGCATTGTTTTTGTGCACAAAAGCAAACCTGAGAGGCTTTTTCCTCTTTGTATGAGTGCTGCACATATAGAAAGAGGAAAACAGGGAGAAATAAAGATTTTTCTCCTTGTTGTGCCTCCCTTGGGGAGGCGTAAGATTTTGAATCAGTCCCAGGTTTACAAGTCCTTGAGAGTTGAGTGGGAACACCCACTGCAACGCCTCCCTTGTGGCAGAGTAAGTCAAAGCAGCAATTTGCGCTGTGTTGCATTACTCCATATTTATGAAACCATACAAAGCCATGCAAAGTGGCTTTGCGTGGCTTCATAAATATGACTTGCAGATTTGTGACGTGCATTTACCACGTTCCGTGGTGCAAGCATGATGCAAGGCCCTTGTAAACATGCCCCTTAATATGGTGTGCATGCAAATCCTGCATTGCCAATCCCTGGTGAGTTGCATTAATACTGCTGGAACAAGGCCAATGTGTGAGGCGGACTGGCCTCAAGGATCCTGTGGCCTCAGTGACAAAGTCACTGTTGTTCTAGGGTGTGCTGCTTCGTAGGCCTACCCGCAAGACTGTAGGTGAACTTCAGTATGGATTGTGATGGACAGGCTTTCAAGGTTAACCCATAGTGGTCTCCGGTAGGGTCCACTTGCTGGTGCTTAGAGACCAGGGCTTCTATGGTCTAGTATGGCCTTCTAAGGTCTAGTAGGGGAATGTGCTCCCTCAGGAGAGTGGTCTGGTGGACTGGTCATGAAGCCCGATTTCCCAGTTCCAGATTTTGAAACTCTGGCCGTAGTGCCACATCCTATCCTCCCTGAGCACCCTTCTGTCCTACTGAGAGACACTTGCACTGCCTTCAGCTACAACCCAATTCTGCCCCATTATAAACACCTGGCTGTGACTCAATTCAAATTACGCACTGCCTGAAAAAAGTAACAACATCCTGGAAAAAGCAAACACTCATAGGCACAGGAAGATTATGTAAAGCATGCGAAATATAAGCAGGAACGACATGGCTACTTTCGTTTTTACACTCCTTGTTTAGAAATCAATGAGTGTTTTTTGCCTCAAACGTTGAGGACATGAAAACTGTGCTCTTAGTGTACACAGGTGTTCCTTTGGTGTACTCGTGGACAGCAAGGAAGGGCATAAGCAGGGCTCAGAAGAATAAGGGATTCTTGAGGAAAATCTGATCTGACTCACAGAAACCCACAGGGCTCCTCCACATTCATGTAAGCCAGCTAGCTGCTCAAACATCAACATTATGTATTCAAGTGTCCTGCTAACTATACCCTTTGAACTGTCTGGCTTGCTAACTCTCCTACCCACAAAAAACTTGAAAGAGCTCTTGAGGGTAAAAGGCAAAATTATATTTTCATTCGGGCAGTGAAGGATACATCCAACTTTATTTTTTGTGGTGACACAATCGTACATTAGTTAGGCTGTAATGCATTGCTAAAACAAAATCACAAACCTAAGAGGTCCTAAAGGCAAGACCTATTGGCTTTGCCAATGCTTGTTTAGATATCTCATTTGCTAAATGGGGTACTTTTAATTTGGTGCCAGATAGGGCCAAACTGGGAACCCAAGGCAGCCCTGGCAAATTTGTGTCCATCCCCTGCACAGTGTGATGCATGCGAACGCAGCAAGCAAGCCTGATGACTGCAAAAGGGACACGGGGAGAGGGTGTTCTCTCCCCTAGAAAAATGTGGAAAAAATTACATAAATGGTGCATTCTACAACACATTGTATTATGTATTCCATTGTATTAGCTTTAAGAGAACAGTAAATGATGACCTTGCGGTGCACCAGGATACGACAATCTTGTTGGGGCCCATCAAAGATTCCCTCACTATCACCCTCCAACAGCGCCCCTCATCTCGCCACTGGCTCTCTTTCACATGTATTTAAATTGTTTTATAGTGCCTCTCATACCAGTGAGGGACTTGGAGCACTTGACATCATGCACACATACAGAAACAATTAATCATACGTGTGTAAATCAATGTTTAGAAAATGTTTACAAGACAAAAGGGGCTACAAGGTGTTAGGATTCACATGCCATCAATTCTGGTTGGTATTTTTTTAAGATCTGGAACACAACCCGAGGGTTCAAAATGTAACACAATAGTTGAATTTTCTAATAAGAATGTATTTCTTCCCAAACAAACCAGTTTTAGCAGTATTAGGATAATGAATGACTGGGGAAAAAACATAACTTCCAAACCCTCACCATGCAGTTTGCATGCAGCTCTCTGTGACAAAAGCAGTAACCCACTGAGCTTTGCCCATTAAATACAGTTCTGTGATTTGTATGGTACAGGTTCTTTGCAGCAGGCATTTTAACCCTCTGCGCTACAATGGATGGGTCAAAACTGGCAATAGACAATACTCCAATCCCTCTCCAACAGGAAGATCAACCACCAGAGATATAAATCTTGACTCTTTTATTGTTGCCTGAAATCTGCTGGGTTTAGAAGGAATCCTGCAGTGATTTTTGCGTTTTTGAGAGTGAGAAGTGAGTCATTGTGCTGGACAGCCCTGTGGGTTTTGTTACTGGGGGTCGGTTTTGCAGCCTCCAGTAATAAAACCAGCCTCCCTTCCGATGCCCAGTACACCAGCCCGGCCTTGGAGCGAGGGCTTATTTGTTTTCACAGTCAGACCCTGGATGAGGTTCACAAGGGGCTCTGGTGCTCGGGTGTCACAGAAATGGACACCTCGGGCTGCTTTTATGTTATATCCTTAGAAAAGGGTAAACAGTATTTTCAAAAAGACCACATCCCTGAACATAGACAGAGAAGCAGTACACATTTTATAAAATATAATACGGAAAACAGCAGATAAGACATTAAACATTTTCCACATTTATTTTTAAAAAGCACCAAGGTTTGAGCACAGTCTGCCACGAATTCCACATGTAGTCCTCTTCCTTTCCGTGTGGTATTGTCAGTCTGGGTGAGCTGGAAAATAAAGGGCAGATGAGGTCAAGGGCAGGGCCGCCAATGCGTCCTAATGTGTCCATTGTATTGGTCACAGTGGGGGCAGGCAGGTGGCCTCCTCACTAAATGAGGTGTAAATCACTGCACAGCCGGGCCCATCAGAGGTAGCCGGGTTTTTGTGCCGATTGATTGCTCCTCCAGTGCACCACGGCTCCTACAGTGTTGCTGGGCAGGTCCCTGCCCACAGATACAGTGGGGAAGGGGGAGGGGGTCCTGGCAACTGCAGAGGCTTTCCTCGCTATGCAGCACACCGGCCTGGATGATCCTGTAGTTTTTTTTTTAAACTCAGAGCATTCCTGTCGTCCTGGGACGCATTTTTTAAATGAAGAAGTAGGGGAACGGACTTTGTTAAATTAAATAAGTAGGGGCACGCCGTGCCCTTCCATTCCCGCCCACTTCGACCTCTGGTTTTGGGTTATGTTGGTCTCCAGAATATACACACTTGAACATTTGAGAGGGCGTGGCTTAACGGCTAGGTTGGCTGACTCTAAAACTGGGGAACCACGTTCGGGTCTGGGGGTGACTCAACCATCCTGTTATTCCGTATAAATCACTTAATCTCCCCGTGCCTTAAAAAAACAGAAGCACTGGCATAGCCGATAGGTCTCGCCTGTGGACCTTATAAGAAATTATTAAGGCGATGTCTTCACCTGTATTTAAAGGAGCTGTTTAGGTGTTAACAAATTTAATATAGCGTCCTTAATTTTAGTTTTTGACCTGACTAAATAAAGTAAATACTATTATTGGGTAATTGGAAGTATGTGGTTAGTAGTGGCCTAGATTTCAAGAAACTGAACGCACAAATGTAGCACTACTATTGAGTCCTGAAATGGAAAACCCTTGTTAACAATAAAGTACAGGATGCTCTTAAATCAGAGAGGTCTTCAAACTTTTGTAGGTTGAGCCGACCCCCCAGCTGAATGTTTTTTAGATGTCGGGCCCCCACCACCTGACAGAAATTTCTGGAATCTGGTACACTACATAATCGACTGCCACCCGCATATCCCGGGCCATATCTGGCAAATAATGTTCAACACAATACGAGTGTTTAGTAAACTGCAGGTTTGTGAGTGGGTGTGGTTAAATGACAGAGGCTGTTTATACAGCTCAAAAACAATTTTCCAAGATAAAATGTGCACAAATTGTTTTTACTAGGATGCTTTATTTTACACAAGACATAGATTGATAATAACACCACCAACATTAATGTGACAGGAGTGCCTGTTTATCACCACAGAGATGGTCAATCTGTGGATGGAGTTTTGCTACTGCCATCCACAGGCTGTGCTCCACATCCACTAATTTTACAGCGAATAATATCTGTGATATCCTCCAATTTCTCATATGTAACGGCCCGTTTTGATTAAAAAAACTTTTTTATGGTTGTTGCATGAAACAAAAACATTTCTCTGCAAATGGTAATAGACTCTCTCACATCAATCACATTAAAAACAAGCATTTGAAACGCAATAGGTCTCGCATTTGTGAGAGTTAGAGCTATTGGAGTTGTAAATGGCAATGTGCTTTTTTTATTCAGTTTGGTGTGGAGTGGACGTATGTGGAGTGGAGTGCAATTATGTGGGTTGGATTGCAATTGTTAGTTGTGGAATTCTGTGTGGTGTAACAATCCGAATGAAAACAAAACAAGCAAGACCGGAGGGGTGGGGGCGAAGGGGTCAGCAACATGGAAAGTGGTGGGTGGGAGGGGAAAGCAGCAACCTGTGTAAAAAAAATGCCCTTCAATTAAATAGCACTTGAATGAATGCGCAAGCGAATGGACACCAATTAAATGTAATAAATCGGTGCCTGGTCCCTGCGCCAGAGAAAGGGATGGAAGTGATGCATGGGATCTGGTTGCCATTTAGGATGCAGTAAAGTAGAATGACAGAGATTCCAACAAAGGGCTAAGCAATGGCCAGGTTGCCAGCCCTATATTATATACAATAGAGGTAAGCCCTCATGTTCTGATAAGTTACCAATTAATATAGGCTACACTCCCAGAGCTGCCAACTTTGGAACTGAGAATCAGATTGATTCACAGCATCAGCTGAATATCCTGTGATTGTGGGCAAATCACTTAATTTCCCAGGGCTCACTCAGATTATTATCCTCCTTACGGTGATAAAACTGGTACAGTTGAGAGTAGAAATAATAACGTGATATTAAATGTGAAGAGTACTGAAATTGCTTTTAGTGAGCCTCTACTTACAAGGAGATAAAATATCCCTGATTTTCAACAAGTATTTTTCTGTAAATGTGTGCTCTAAGCAAACACGTTTAAGCTAAAGCATCCCTGCTAATCTACCTTTCCGTATTTAAAAGTGAAGAATTAGCGCATTATTTAGTCCAGCAGCAGGCCAGGCCGCACAGGGCCTGTATATTAAATGGAAAAGGTGGCGCTCTGGTTTGGTATTGTGCCCTGTTTAATGTAAAAAATCACAAAAAGAAGGCGGGGTATAATTTCACGAAAAGAGGTGGGGTACAATTTCCATTGTGTAATGAAAAATACTTTACTGGCAGTGCTACAAAAAACAGATGAGACGTTATCTTAACACCTTATGTTTCTGGGGGCAAATCACATAATCTCTCTGTTACCAAAAAATATATAATCTGACACTATGCAGTGCAATCTGGTACTCGTGTAAAGTGCTCTAATACCTTTGGTGCAGTTTTGCGGTATATAAAACTGTGATGAAAAAACAAAGGTAAAGAATGGACCGGGAAACTTGAGTGCATTTAATTAAGATGCCAGCTACATGCCTGCAATTTGTAGGTGGTTACGTAACATCTATAAAAATTTCTGAACTGCATCTATCTGTATCGAAAAAGTACATTAGGGATGGTATATTGTAACACACCAGTTATGCACTGTCATGGGGAGTGGCACACATAAAAGGTGAATCAAATAATACAAAAGGCACTGCTGGCAGCTGTCTTTTCGCTGAACTCATTACCGCGGTACTGTTGTGTATTGCAGGTAGATAAACTACCATTTTCACTTCAAGTAAGTGATTAAATTACACTACTTGAGTCAACAGCAATCATTTCCTGTCGGCAATTTTTGATAAAACTCTCCTTTAAGTAATTTCAAACGTTGCGCCACCATGTATTGAAAGAAAACAAAGAGTGCAAGGTCCGCAAAATGAGCGTTAGACCTTCCCCCTGAGTGCATAGCTCCACCATGATGGGAAGTTGCATTCTGGGACTTGTAGTCCTGCTGTTTAAATGGGATAAACAGAGTGCAATATAGAAACCTGGTCTGGATGAACCACTATTTAATGGATCTAGGAAACGTGAGCACTACCTGAGCCTCATAGTCAGTGAGGATTAAATATTAGGTAGACACAAAGACACAGGCGAGGGTCAGATAAAAAATGAGCTATTCAATGAGGTTTTAACAAAAAGGGTGCAAATACGCTTGCTAGGCAATGCTAGCATATGCAACTACATGGAAGAGGGTACGACAAAAGCTGTGTAAGCGTCTGAGTCACGAGCCGGAGGTTGAATAATGCGGACTCAGCTTTTAATTAAAAAGCACCCATTGCACCGTAACGTATTCAAGACATATTAAGACATGTTTATAAAATCCTGTGCGGCTCAACAACCATATAGTCTTTTTAACAGGAGTTTAACAGCATGTGTACTTTGTGTACATAAACTTGCTGGTCTAGCCCCAACTAAAACGTGCAAACATGCTCGGAGCGCCTGCAACGTAAACTCTCCCCCTACATTTAAAAATAAAACTGTGACACAAGGAAAGCTCGTTGCGTTACAGGAAGTGGAAATATGATTTTATAAATCGATTGCATTTTTCGTCGGTGTAATTTTTTTTCCATATTATCAAATTCCAAATTTATCAGCGAACATTCATGCTCTCCAGATTTAAGCTTGTCAATTGCTTCATGTCCGTGACCCAGACGGGATGTTATGAACACAAGAGCTGATTCATTTGCGGCTCGGGGAAGATTCATGCAGTGACACTTTGTTAACACCGAATAGAGAATAGTACATTTCTCCGGAACCCAAGCTTACTTGTTAATCCAGTGGTTACTGTTGGTTTTTAGTGTGGGGAGGGCAGCGCGAAACCTGAGCTACTCTGCAGGGAGGGGGGAGTGACAGCAGAAAGTGGGGGGGTGGATGGTTGTTAAAAATATTGAAACCATTAACAGCGTGGCGCTCATGACGAGCACCGTGCTGATTATGTATAATTAACATCGCGGTGCTCGTAACAAGCTCTGTGCTGATTATGTATGCATGTAGGGCCTTAAAAAGAAAGTTCCCCTCAGACACACATTACCCACAAGAGAGGATGAAAACTCTACTTAGGCTGTGCTGCTTCCGGAATAAACGGAAGTGAGGCATCGGATCTACAGCCAATAATAAGCCCTCTAAGTAAACCAATGCCAGTGTTTACAAATGGCAGGCGGCAGGAGAAATTCCCCAGCAATAGGCGGAGTTTCACCCCTGGTACAGATTACTTGATGTCTCGGAGAGACAGCGCATGCGCGCTGCCTAGGCGAGACCTAAAAATGGTATTCACAATTATTACAGGCCATCAGGGCAAAAACAGAGCTGTCTCTATCAAGGGGCCCTCTGAAAGGCTGGATTGCAGTGCTTGTAAATGTGTACTTTTGTACTTTAGGACGAAAAATTGATGGGGCATCGTGCCCTTATTTGTGTACAGGGGAGCAACTAGACCCGATCTTCGGGGGTGGGGGGGCTAACACTCCCAACCAGGGATGGCCATAGCACTGGTCGCACACAGTGCAACAGTCTTTTTCGGTACCCCTCCTCCATTTCCTCCTTCTCCATGAATTCCCTCACTACCACTCACCAACAGTGCATCTTTCTGACAAACATTTAATTTTTTTATAGCGCTACTCATAGTTTACTCACACTCAGTTCTTTGATCTGCATGGTACACGTTCTTTGTAGCAGGCACATTATCCGTCTGCACTGTGTGGGTGGCCAGAGTGCCCATGTGAGTGCACGGTGAGCCATGCGAGTGTGAGAGTTGGGTAAGAGGAGTGACTGCATGGTGAGTGAGGTGACTATGAATTTGGGTGCGGATGTAAGTGCAGAGTGGGACACATGAATGTATGGTTAGTGATGGGCTTATTTGAGTGAGATTGCAGATTGAGCAATGAGGGGGACAGGTGAGTGAAGTGTCACATGAGTGCAGGTTGAGTAGAGTGCTCGTGTGACTGCTGGGTGAGGTACAGGGCGAACAGCGCAAGTGCCTTGTGAGTGCTGAGTGATCACTGTGAGTGCAGGGTGAGCAGGCTTAATGGTGTGAGCGCATGGGGATCAGTGTGAGGGCATTGTGATCGCTGTGAGTGCAGGTTGAGCACGAAAGTGAAGGGCGAGAATGAGGAGAGAGTTGTCTGAATGCAGGGTGTATTCCCAGACACTTGAGGTTACTCAGCATGTTATTGATAGCGGCATAGGGTTTCGGATATGTTAAACTATTGCTATTATGGCATTAACCAGGGATCGAGGGTGGAGGAAATAAATAATGTGCTGATCTTGAAACGAACTTCCAGTTTGATGATTAGGGTTGCCAGCTTATTATTTGGATGTCCCAGGCGGTACACAAATAAGCAGTCATCTAAAGCTGGATTTTCAGTACTTATCTGTGCGTACTTTGAACAGCAAATATAAATAGAAAGCACCTTTAATTTTGTTTTAGGGCTGCCTGAATGATCCATGACTGATAATTAAAGGGAACAAAGACAGAAAAGTCACATTACAAATGAATACATACTTCTTTATTTATTAACCTGTATTAAGTGTCAAGACAAACAATTTGCAGGCTCTTTAAACAACACATGGCTGGCATTTTTATTTTGGCAACTTGAAGCCATTTCAGCCCTGTGGACGTTGTGCACCTGTCTGTGTAATTTTAAAAGAAACGTCTCCTTTCTGGGAAGAGGAGACGGTTAAATTCCTAGGGGTGAAATGATTCAGCTGCAGTAGGAGGCAAGGAGTCTCCTCTGCTATGAAACTGAACACGAAGGAAGAGACAGTCCAAAGTGGACTGTGTTCGTTTGCTTTCAGTTTTAGCAGAGGAGACTCCTTGCCTCCCACTGCAGCTAAAGCATTTCAATTGTAGGAATTAACCAGCTCATTGGATAAGAGATTGTTAGGGCAGTTTGAGCAAGGGCTCTGTTGTGGAAGATTATTTCTCCTTCTGTGACTTTGGTAGTTTTATCGGAATCAATGTTTGCTGTGCTTAGAGAACGACAGAGGCACCTCCTGCAATTGTCTTTTATTATGAATTTGTTAAAATTCTTCCTGCATGCTGTCGACAAATTGTTCTGCTGTGTTCAGCCAGTGATATGTTGTTGCTGTTTTTATATGTTCTCCAGTAAAAAATCTCTAAAGTTCGTGACTCATTGCAGATTACTATGCAAAGGCAATGTACCGGACTGTATATCAGTAACACATATCTGGTGTTTGACATTACTTATGGATGTACATTCGGTGCCGTGATTGCTTTGGTTGTGTCCTCATGTTTTGAAGTTTTACTATGTCACTTTGCTAGTCTAAGTAATAAGATCTGGAAGATGATTAGATTGCTCTAAATGCTCTAGGACGGTTAGCTCGTGAAATTAAAAAAGAATGAGCATGTCGTGCCCCATTGATTTCCCCTCCCTCCCCCTCCCTTCAACCCTCCGTTACTGCTGAACCCCGAGCCAATTCCACCCCAACCCGCCCCCTCACCCCTTTCGAAAAATCCCTCTTACCTGTTGTAGATTTCAGCAAAGTCCTTAACAGCCAGCCGATGGTAAAACAAAGGAAACAAAGAAGAAAAGGCTGCAAGCAGTGGAATGCAGGAGCTTTATGCGAGCAAATTTCGCTGCACTTCCTGCAAACTCTGCTGCTGTCCCCATCATTGGTGGAACGTCAGTGGTGATGTTCCTACGTACTGATTGGCTGCTGGTGCTCCAGAGTTCTCCTATCAAAAATCCCCATTTGAAATGGGTGAAGGCGTAGGACAGTACAAGAAAAACAAAGGTAAGATCTTTCAGTGGAGTGCGCGCCCCACCGAGATGGTGTCGCGCCCGGCCCAACAGATTGAAGAACTCTTCCTTAAATGCTTGTGTGCTTAGAGTAGTAAGTGCTGAGCAGAAACACTATGCTGACTCTTCCATCCTTCCATGTACGTTATCACATGTGATCCAGCGCGAGGCTAATACCTGATCGGGGATTAATACTCAATTCATCCAATTACAATGGCCCATACACATTCACCCAGAATCCCTGATGTGCTGAGGTCAATTTGTTTACGTTCAATAATTTTCCTTCAAAGATACATCTATAACATCCTAAAAATCAACTTTCCTTCCATTTGGTCGATGGACCAATTAGTTGAGTAGTTGATGATAATGGTAATACTATCTAACTACACTTAGGTGCCAATTCCGATCCGGTAAAAAAATTCCCCGTCCGACTCGTATCCGGATTTTTTTCCGTCCGAATCGTCAAAGTAGCGTACAAACTGCCAAGTACGATTCGAACGGAAAAAAGTCCATACGAATCGCATTGGGAAGATTTCCCCACACGTCCTCGGGTCGGGAAAAGTCACCGACACGTCCCCGGGCGAGAAACCCACCGTGCGGAAAAATAAAGTCCGACTGCGCAAGTACGATCCCTCCCGTCCTCCCCATTTCACAACCGTACGCAAAAAACACCGTCCGAACCGAACTCCCATAGCAACCATGGAGACATGTGCCCGCATACGCGCCGAACACCCCACCACCCCCCGCCCGCGTATGTACGCCCCGAACCCCCACCCGTGTATGTACGCACCAAACACCCACCCGTGTATGTACGCCCCCGAACCCCCCCCAGCCGTGTATGTACGCACCGAACCACCAGCCGTGTATGTACGCCCCCGAACCCCCCCCAGCCGTGTATGTACGCACCGAACCACCAGCCGTGTATGTACGCACCAAACACCCACCCGTGTATGTACGCCCCCGAACCCCCCCCCAGCCGTGTATGTACGCACCGAACCACCAGCCGTGTATGTACGCACCAAACACCCACCCGTGTATGTACGCCCCCGAACCCCCCCCAGCCGTGTATGTACGCACCGAACCACCAGCCGTGTATGTACGCCCCCGAACCCCCCCCAGCCGTGTATGTACGCACCGAACCACCAGCCGTGTATGTACGCCCCCGAACCCCCCCCAGCCGTGTATGTACGCACCGAACCACCAGCCGTGTATGTACGCACCAAACACCCACCCGTGTATGTACGCCCCCGAACCCCCCCCCAGCCGTGTATGTACGCACCGAACCACCAGCCGTGTATGTACGCACCAAACACCCACCCGTGTATGTACGCCCCCGAACCCCCCCCAGCCGTGTATGTACGCACCGAACCACCAGCCGTGTATGTACGCCCCCGAACCCCCCCCAGCCGTGTATGTACGCACCGAACCACCAGCCGTGTATGTACGCACCAAACCCCCACCCCAGCCGTGTATGTACGCACCGAACCACCAGCCGTGTATGTACGCACCAAACACCCACCCATGTATGTACGCCCCCGAACCCCCCCCCCAGCCGTGTATGTACGCACCGAACCACCAGCCGTGTATGTACGCCCCCGAACCCCCCCCAGCCGTGTATGTACGCACCGAACCACCAGCCGTGTATGTACGCACCAAACACCCACCCGTGTATGTACGCCCCCGAACCCCCCCCCAGCCGTGTATGTACGCACCGAACCACCAGCCGTGTATGTACGCACCAAACACCCACCCGTGTATGTACGCCCCCGAACCCCCCCCAGCCGTGTATGTACGCACCGAACCACCAGCCGTGTATGTACGCCCCCGAACCCCCCCCAGCCGTGTATGTACGCACCGAACCACCAGCCGTGTATGTACGCCCCCGAACCCCCCCCAGCCGTGTATGTACGCACCGAACCACCAGCCGTGTATGTACGCACCAAACACCCACCCGTGTATGTACGCCCCCGAACCCCCCCCCAGCCGTGTATGTACGCACCGAACCACCAGCCGTGTATGTACGCACCAAACACCCACCCGTGTATGTACGCCCCCGAACCCCCCCCAGCCGTGTATGTACGCACCGAACCACCAGCCGTGTATGTACGCCCCCGAACCCCCCCCAGCCGTGTATGTACGCACCGAACCACCAGCCGTGTATGTACGCACCAAACCCCCACCCCAGCCGTGTATGTACGCACCGAACCACCAGCCGTGTATGTACGCACCAAACACCCACCCATGTATGTACGCCCCCGAACCCCCCCCCCAGCCGTGTATGTACGCACCGAACCACCAGCCGTGTATGTACGCCCCCGAACCCCCCCCCAGCCGTGTATGTACGCACCGAACCACCAGCCGTGTATGTACGCACCAAACACCCACCCGTGTATGTACGCCCCCGAACCCCCCCCCAGCCGTGTATGTACGCACCGAACCACCAGCCGTGTATGTACGCCCCCGAACCCCCCCCAGCCGTGTATGTACGCACCGAACCACCAGCCGTGTATGTACGCACCAAACCCCCACCCCAGCCGTGTATGTACGCACCGAACCACCAGCCGTGTATGTACGCACCAAACACCCACCCGTGTATGTACGCCCCCGAACCCCCCCCCAGCCGTGTATGTACGCACCGAACCACCAGCCGTGTATGTACGCCCCCGAACCCCCCCCAGCCGTGTATGTACGCACCGAACCACCAGCCGTGTATGTACGCACCAAACCCCCACCCCAGCCGTGTATGTACGCACCGAACCACCAGCCGTGTATGTACGCACCAAACACCCACCCGTGTATGTACGCCCCCGAACCCCCCCCCAGCCGTGTATGTACGCACCGAACCACCAGCCGTGTATGTACGCACCAAACACCCACCCGTGTATGTACGCCCCCGAACCCCCCCCCAGCCGTGTATGTACGCACCGAACCACCAGCCGTGTATGTACGCCCCCGAACCCCCACCCGTGTATGTACGCCCCCGAACCCCCCCCCAGCCGTGTATGTACGCACCGAACCACCAGCCGTGTATGTACGCACCAAACACCCACCCGTGTATGTACGCCCCCGAACCCCCCCCCAGCCGTGTATGTACGCACCGAACCACCAGCCGTGTATGTACGCCCCCGAACCCCCCCCAGCCGTGTATGTACGCACCGAACCACCAGCCGTGTATGTACGCCCCCGAACCCCCACCCGTGTATGTACGCCCCCGAACCCCCCCCCAGCCGTGTATGTACGCACCGAACCACCAGCCGTGTATGTACGCACCAAACACCCACCCGTGTATGTACGCCCCCGAACCCCCCCCCAGCCGTGTATGTACGCACCGAACCACCAGCCGTGTATGTACGCCCCCGAACCCCCCCCAGCCGTGTATGTACGCACCGAACCACCAGCCGTGTATGTACGCACCAAACCCCCACCCCAGCCGTGTATGTACGCACCTAACCACCACCCCACCAGGGAATGTACGGACCGCACCCCCACCAGTGCATGTACGGACCGTACTGACGCCAAAAAAACACGTACTGAACCCGGACAAACCATATTTACACAAGGAGAGTCAAGTAGAGTTTCCCCACACCACCAAACAGGCCCAACAACCCCACAAACATCACATACACTCACCTGCAACTGCCAAACTGCCAAACAGAGGCCCAAAACTCAATCACTCCTCATAACACACCCACACAAATTTCAAACACAGCCACACCCACAAATGGACCAATAAAAATGGACCACACACACAAACCATGAGCCTTTGCAACAGACCCACTGCTGCCAGAGCCCACAGACGACCCACACCACCATACTTGAACCTCACACTTGCATACCTTCACACAACCACCTACACAAACACCCCCTCATCACATTCACACACACACCTCCACTACCACACCCACACACCCACAGCCATCCACACCCACACCCCCACAACCACACCCCACGCCATGTCCACCACCAAGAATCCAAAGTTCACAAAGGAGGAGCTGGAGATCCTTGTCGACGAAATCCTCAGAGTCGAGCCACAGCTCTTTGGGACATTGGTCAGACAGACCAGCATATCCGAAAAAACCGCCATGTGGCAGAGGATCGTCGATTCTGTGAATGCTGTTGGGACAACCAGAAGGACCAGGCACGAGTGCCAATCCAGGTGGTACGATCTGCGGAGGACGGTCAAGAGGAAGATGACTGACAATCACAACCAGGGGAACATCACTGGAGGAGGGCCGCCCCCCAGACCGGTACAATACCATCCCTGGGAGGAGAAGGTGATGTCCACGCTGGCGGTGGAGGGACTACACGGACTGCCAGGACTCCCAGACCCTGGTGAGTACACAAACAACTCACCTCACATGGGGGGGATGCCATACACAATCAATCATGCATGCCACCCCCCCCAAGCCACCACCGGACACAACAACACTCCACAAACACACACATGCCACTGGCACCTCCATGCCCCATGCATCAATCAGGGCCATGCCAAGTCACAGGCCACACAAAACACCAACACAACACAGGATGTGGTCGATGCTGGGAGTGGGGGCAGCAAAACTAACATTGAGCAACTCACAAGCACACAACAATGCCCTCAGCCCATATGGCCCAGGGCACAGCCATACAAACTGTGTGTACCCACACAGTACTGTCTTGCCTGCAAATGATGGCTGCCATGCAGGATGCCATGGGTCTGAAGGCACAATTTGCACATAACAGCAGACAATGAAGATGCATCGCTCTGATAGAGTCTCAGCACACACCGCCACAGCAGCAGCCTACACTCAGACACACTGCCCAATGGGTGCCCGGAGAACAGGGACTAACTCACATGAACAAGCCAATGGCCATTCAAAGACCGGCTAACTGTGTGTGCCCAGGAAGCTGGCCTGAGGTGACAGAGAGTGACAAAGAGAGGGAGGGAGAGGGGGAATGAGAGGGAAGGAGACAGAGGGGGGACACAGGGAGACAGACAGAGGGAGGGAGTAGGGTGACAGAGGGAGACCGACAGAGGGAGGGAGGAGGGTGACAGAGGGAGGGAGGAAGGGAGACACAGGGAGACTAAATCACCCTTGGGTGGTGTGGCCATGTCCACTCGTCAGCCGGTGGACTGTGTGCATGCAGACCAGGTCTGGCAGTGCCTCAACCCCCCCTTCCGTAGATGAAGACCGGTCCATGTGTCAATCTGTGCACGAGTCCATCCGTGCTGCAGGCACAGACCTAACCACACACCCAGTATACCCACCCACCGTGTCGGTAAGAACCCTGTCACAAATGCTTCAGTCCCCTACCTGCAACATCAAATTGCCTTGCCAAAACACCATTTGGCCACGTACAGTGCAACACGTAAGGCGCCTCTGCATGGCTCGCTACGCCCGCACACCACACTGCTGACTGTGTACCCAAATAGATGCATCAACTAAGATTGTGTCTCACACATGCGTAAAGCCCTGACAGCTGTGGCCAAGGGACATAGCCATGCACAAGTGCACTGTGAGAGGAATGCAGGACAGATCCAACTACCCAGAGGAAGAGTGCCAAATCAGAAATGCATGCAACATGGATGCCACATGTGACACTGTTAACATTGTCTCTCTCACACACAGGTCAACGTCGACGAACACCCCCCAACACTGGGGGGGAAGTCACACAGGACCAGGCTCCGCGGGATGATGACCCCACCGCCAGCGATGACTCTCACCACTCCGTGGATGACCCAGACCAACCTGGCCCCTCTGGTGTCCAACCACCTGCAGCACCTGCGTCAGGTACAACTGTGCCAACCACCACCCCCATTCCTGCCACATCCCAGGAGACGTCCAGGAGCCCTGCCCGCACACGACCACCCAGCCAGTCTGCCCAGGAGGGACACGGTCCTCCGGGCACCCAGGAGGAGGCAGGCGGCAACGCAGATGCCATCCCTCAGGGGTCCCGGAGACCCGATGCACCCACAACGGCAGGCCAGGTGCACGTGGGCAGGGGTGGCGGGAGTGGAGGACGGCGGAGGCGCGAACCTGACCAGGCAGCTCAGGACCCGGTAGTGTCCCAGGTCAGCAACATCCTGGATACATACCGGCGTGACACCAGGGGCATGGACCAGATTGCGTCCACCCTCAATGACATCAAGGGGACCCTCCAGGAGATGAAGACCCTGCAGTCCCAGCAACATGCCTGTCAACTGCAACACCAAGGAAGGATGGAGGATAGACAGGCTGAGCTCGTGGCGGTGCAAACCCAAATGACCGGTGTACTCCGTCGGATTGCCGACAACATGGGCAACCCTCCCTGTGGCACCAGGCGAAGGCCATTACCAGACACAGGGAGGGATCAGGAGGAGGAGGATTCATCCGACGGAGCGTCACAGACATCGTCACGGACTGCTTCCGAGGGTCCCCGCAGGAAGGTGGGTCGTCCACGAAAAAGACTGTGAGAGTCAGCAGAACATCACCATCTCCCAGGTCACCTGGCCTGGCACCTGGCCCTCTGGCCCAATAGCAGCACATGACATTCTCTGCCACATGGACTTGCTGGTCACTGTCTGACCTATGTTGACGAAGACTGTGGCATGGACTCTGACATTTTGCTACGACAAGGATACCAACTCCCCCAGTGAACTTTGGATTCTACACTCCCGCTGTGCACCTCTTGTCATCCCCACAAACCCGTACCCCACCACAAATAAATTAATCACACTTACAAGATGATGCCGTGATTCTACATTATTACAATACATGTGTGTGTCGTACAGTCAAAGCATGCCTGATCTCAGAATTAACTCCAACCATCCAAACCGTGGGGTCGCAGTCTTGCCCAGGACACACATGGGTCCCAATGTCTCATCTGATACAGACATGGAGTAACAAACTCACCTGTGCTGGGCCCAACCAGCTGAGTGGTTCCCGCACAACTGTGGCTACAGACACATTCAGGGGAGCAACAGTCATGCGCAGAGGTCAGGGATCATGTGGAGTGACCTGGCTTGCCGCTCCCAGGTATGTCTAGACATGTGTCCCTACAATGTGCAGCATGCTTGCGTCAGGCGGATGTTGAGAATGGTGGCTAGGCCAAGGTTGGATGCATGGAGATGCCAGAATGCAGTTTAGGATCACTGTGCCACATGGTTGTGTTGGGGTTGTGGGCTGCATCATGAGTGTGGGCGTGGATCTAGAAGGTCATCCTGCAGCTGGCTGTGAAACATTCCCCCCATCCCGTTAGGACGTTGATGTGGCCTGGTTGCCCGACGCAGTAGCAGAGCTGTGCAGATGCACTCCGGATATGGACAAGTACCATGGGAGTCGTGAGGCACATGTCCGTAGACTGCAGGGTAGGATTCTACACAGATGTTGTAGTTTCCCTGGGGGATGGTCTCTCTTGCCTTGAGGTGGATGGAACTGTGCATCTTGTGCATAATACAGTTCCCACTCCCTGACAAACCCCTAGCATCTTGTCACTCTACACATAGACACATATGCACCACCTATGAAAACTATGCCAGACCTGCGGCACGCACAGTGGCAACAGGGCACCATTGACAGGGAAGAGGCACCTTGGAGACAGAGGGACAAATTTATTAGTCATGTGTGTTGGAATGACAATGATACTCTGTCAACACATACACAGGTCATGTGGATGTACATGTGGGAGCAACACTGGCACCCCCCATTGCAACACAGATGCTGGCATCCCATTGACCTGGCACACAAGTGACGGATAACAGCTAAACACCCCCTGCTGCCACGGAGAGGCCGCTATACACCATTGAGGCACTGATGGGGCAATCACACACCATGTCAACCCGGTGCAACCTGTATGTTTCCGAGGCCAGTGTTACACACAATGATGGCCTCATCACAATCCCCAATCCCCTGCCACATGACAGTCACCAAGTCTGAGCATGGCTCCAGGTGAAGCCTGCCCCATGTCATGTTCCCCATGTAGGATCACCATGTATGCAAATGGAACACACATGAACCGGAGAAGTGCACACAGACTACAAACAATTCACACACCCAAAACGACGTGAGGCATCCCTTACCCTGAGGAGATTTCAACACTTGCCCGTGCATGTGACGCTGAATCAGCACATGTCGCTGTGTTCATGAGGAGTAGCAGGAGCACAACAATGCCACCAGCAGACAGCATGCACATGGACCTGTGGAAGAGAGACACACAAGGATTCAGCACAAAGGAGCACATCCGCAAGCATGTACTTAACACGTATCATGTTGTTAACATGACAGGTGACAATGATGACCCTCAGACAACATCCTTCCATTGCGCCATCACTTGAGTGACACTTCAATACACACCACTGACTCACTTGGCAGACATGCAGATGGACACACACATTGCAACACATGCCACACACGGCCCAATGCGTGCACACTCAGACACTGGAACTCACCACTAAGCAAAGAAGTTGCGTATGAGCCGACTCCGCATGTCCTCCACAGCCTCCTCCTCCTCCACATCACTTGCCCCGTCACCAAGCCCTTCATCCTCCACGGGTGGATGGTCCTGGTCATCTTGATCCAGTATGAGTGGAACAGCTTCCTCCACTGCCATGTTGTGCAGCATGCAGCAGACGATGATGATCTTGCACACCTTCACCGGGGCATATGGGAGTGCTCCGCCGGTCTTGTGGAGGCACCGGAATCGGCTCTTCAGAAGTCCAAACGTCCTCTCAATGACTCTCCTGGTCCGCCCATGTGCGTTGTTGTAGAGGTGCTCGGCAGCCGTGCTGGGGTTGCGGACAGGCGTCATCAGCCATGGCATGTTGGGATAGCCAGCGTCCCCTACAAGGAAACATCATGGACAGAAGTGTGTCAGCACAGGCAGTGAGATTGGAAGATGACGCCAAACACTGAACTGCCAGAGTCTACCCACCAACAATACATGCTCGCTCGTTCCGCAGCTGCAGCATCATTTCTGGCACCCTGCTACGCCTCATGATGAAGGCATCGTGTGCTGATCCTGGAAAGCGAACACAGACATGTGAAATCACCATGTTGGACAGACACACCACAAGGGCATTAATGGAGTGATAATGTTTGCGATTCCTATACACCACCTCCTGTGCCTGTGGTGGTACCAACGCAACATGTGTCCCATCTATGGACCCAATGACATGGGGCATCCCTCCCAGGGCATAGAACTCACGCTTGACATCTGTCAACTGCTCACGATTTGGGAATTTAATGTACTCATCCAGGTGAACCAACATGGCCTCTAAGAAATCATGCAGAACACGGCTGAACATCGTCTGGGACATGCCCCCGACATCAGCAATGGTATGTTGGAACGTACCCGTGGCAAGGAAATGTAGGGCTGCCATCACCTTCAACTTGGGTGTCAGTGCACTTGGATACCTGTGGCGCGGGAGGAGTTGTGCTTCCAGCCGGCCAGTCAACTCATCAATCAACCGTTGGCTGAATCTGTAGCGGCGTATACAGTCCCGTTCATGCAGGGCAGCAATGTCTGGCATACGTCGAGGGAGAGGCGGAGCCCTGCAGTGAAATGGAAGGAACACCTAAGAGTGAGCACTGTACAACAACATCGTCAATGCACTGAGCACATGTTACACAGCCAATACACATATGCCACGTTGTGAGTCAGGTCTGTGCCACAGTTCCTGGACACGAACGCCAGTCAGGTTACACTCCTACCAAGGGACAGCCACTAACGGAGGGGGGCAAGATCACGATGACATGGCATGAGACTAGCTGTGGGCCAGTGTAAGTGAACATGCACACGCATCACAGGATTCACAGACATCCACACATGTGCAGAGGTAGTATGCGTATGGTACAGACAGGTAGTTGGATGCGATATGCACTGGTCACATGTCATAGGAATAGGACAGGCCACACACATTGCCTTTGAGGAGTACATGTCGAGACAGAACATACATAGGGAGCATGTGGATATGTACTTGTGTTGATACTCCGTGTAGTTGGATACATACACACCTCATGGCAAATCACATATGTGGGCTGGTGTGCGGAACAGTGTGCCATGCCCATCGACACACAGACACATGTTGGCAGCAGCAACTGCTGACACATTGAATCACACACCTACAGCAAAATCATGGAAAGACATGCCACACACATGACATGGTTGCAGCATGCAACGCAGCCATACACGTGTCATATGTAATATTCCGTGTACCTGGCATCAGGGGACAGGTGCGGGTGTCCGTGACTGGGACATGCAAGTGACTCATGGCTCCACTAGTGTGTACGACATGCACACATGTCAAAGGAGTGCAGGGGATGTGTGGTACAATGCGCACCATCACACACGACATGTGTACACAGCTCATCGTACATGTGCTTTGCCCACACCTCAGGGGTAAAGTGCCACATCACATCCTGACACACCTGTGTCACACACAGGTGGTATTGCACAGACAATGCATTGGTGTCCACCCTTGGCAATACCTGTCCGCTCCATTCCTGTCTGTGTGCCGCCTGTCACCACTGACAGTTGTTATACGCACCGTACATACGCTCGGAGCGCGTGTATAGGGTCCCTGGGCCAATATTGCCGCTGGCGTATGCGTACGCCACAGTAGTACGGACTGTACACGCGCTTGTGCGGTCCGGATCACAATATGGGCGCTGGCGTATGCGTACGCCACAGTAGTACGGACTGTACACGCGCTTGTACGGTCCGGATCACAATATGGGCGCTGGCGTATGCGTACGCCACAGTAGTACGGACTGTACACGCGCTTGTACGGTCCGGATCACAATATGGGCGCTGGCGTATGCGTACGCCACAGTAGTACGGACTGTACACGCGCTTGTACGGTCCGGATCACAATATGGGCGCTGGCGTATGCGTACGCCACAGTAGTACGGACTGTACACGCGCTTGTACGGTCCGTACTACTGTGGCGTACGCATACGCCAGCGCCCATATTGTGATCCGGACCGTACAAGCGCGTGTACAGTCCGTACTACTGTGGCGTACGCATACGCCAGCGCCCATATTGTGATCCGGACCGTACAAGCGCGTGTACAGTCCGTACTACTGTGGCGTACGCATACGCCAGCGCCCATATTGTGATCCGGACCGTACAAGCGCGTGTACAGTCCGTACTACTGTGGCGTACGCATACGCCAGCGCCCATATTGTGATCCGGACCGTACAAGCGCGTGTACAGTCCGTACTACTGTGGCGTACGCATACGCCAGCGCCCATATTGTGATCCGGACCGTACAAGCGCATGTACGGTCGGTATCACTGCTTGTGGGGTGCCCTAGGGCGTGGAACGCACCGTACCTGTGTGTAAATGTATGAAAACACATAGGGGACACATGAGGGACAAGTATAAGGGCCTAAATGCCTGATGGTTGCCATGGAGACTGAGTTAAATTTTTGAATTTGAGCACCAGGTGCACAGCAGAAGTCAGTTTGAAAGAATCTACATTGTTGCAATGTGGATGTTGACTTGACATCATTATCAAAACTGAAACCATGCAAAGCCACACACTGGGGTAGGTTTGAAGGGATTGGATGAAACGTAGGATGCTAATGTGACTGACCAATCAATCTGTACTCCTATACATGAACAGGCCAGCCAGGCATATATAAGGCAGCCAGGTCCCATGAGAGAGCACTTGCCTGCACATCCATTCATCCATGACCACTGCTGCTGATAGTGATTCCTCTGGCACCATGTCCAGGACTGTGGAGAGGTCACAGCCATTCACCCAGGAGGAGAACCTTGCCCTGATAGATGTGATCCTCCCACAGTTCCAGAGCCTGTATGGTCGACCAGGGGTTCAGGTGAGTGCAGACTCCACTAGCTTAGACTGTGCCCCTTTTGTGTGACAGTGACTTCTGGCATTGTGTCCATGTGTGACAGACATGCACTGTTGTTTGGAGTGGGTCCCAGGGTGTGGAAGGCCTCATGTCACCCATGCAGAGCATGCTGTGTTTCCTGTGTGCACTCCTCACTTGCATAGTGCCTACTGTGACAATGAATGCAAGGTGCATGCCACATTCTGCCTGCATACTCCTCCTGGGGATGTTGTTTCCACAGTCCTGATGTGATCCTGTGTTCCCCCCAGTGTGACAGGTGTCAGTACCCATGGATGTGTGTTTGTTCAGTGTACCTGTGCTGTGAGTGTCCAAAGGCCGTGTTCGTCCCCTGCACATTGGTGTGTGTGTTAGTCCCCTGTCATGTGGGTGAGTGCATATGGGGAGTGTTGCACACAAGCAGCATGAGGGATGGATATGGCCTGGCCATCGGATGTGAGCAGGGAGCAGTGCTGTGTGCATGCCGTGCTGAGCCAGCCCCACACCTGTGACACCCCCGTCTACTGGCACATGGGCAGAGTGAGGTGTGTACCCGCAGTTGGCAATGCCATGTGATTGTCCTGTACCTGTGTGTGTCTGTGTACTCTGCTGAGGTAGCATCAGTGTGCTGGGGCAGGTGACTGCTGTGAGGTGCTGTACATAATCCTGGTGTAGCCTGTGAGGCACAGTGTGATCCCTGGTCAGTGAGTGTGTGGTACCCCTCATGCCACCCGTGTGCTTCCACTGGCACGTAGTGCATTTGGCCTTCCACAGTGGATAATGTCCCTATGACAAAGGTGCAATTAGTTGCATGCATACCATGGCCTGTTCATAATGAGGATTGTTCTATATGTGTGTCTCTGTGTCTTTGCTCATGTGGATTAATGTATTCTCTCTTTTGCATCCTCACAGGTAGGCGCCATTGCCAAGGGGGAGATCTGGAGGGAAGCCGTCAGTGCCGTGAGGGGTACAGAGGGTCGGAGGCGGAGCCTGTCTCAGGTGAGGAAACGCTGGCAGGACATCCGGTGCTGGACGAGGAGGATTGCACGGCTCCTGCTGGGGGACTCACCTGAGAGCCGTAAGAACCGTGGCCGCCGTCGTCTGACCCACATCCAGAAGCGTGTGCTGGCGGTGGTCTTCCCCGATATGGACAGGCGCCTACAGGAGAGGCAGCAGCAGGAAGGGGGTAGGTACATGTGTGTCAGTTGTGTGTCCCCAGCCAATGTAAGTGTGCAGTTGCATGGATACACTGCCAGGGTTTGATTGTGCAGTGCGTCAACTTCTCCACAAAGTAGCACAGTGCTGTTCTCACTCCCTCCCTTCCCCTCCTTGCAATGTGTTCCCTGGTCTGTCGCCACTCTTGCACAAGGTTATTTATGCAGGCAGTTCATGCAGGTGCCCTATGCTATCAGCATCATGTGTGGGGGTGATGTGCCACAGGTATGGGGACCTTGCGTGTGCCATGGCCAATTTCAGTCATTGTGGTGTCCATGTCACTTGGCACTGATTGTGAATCACGACATAGGGGTGTGTCTCCAAAATGTACAGCCTTCCAGCATGCATGTCCAATTGTGTGCCCTCTGACATGATGTGCCTGAGTGGGAGGCCTGCTAAGTGCAGGGACGGTTGCTTAATTTGCAGTCATGTCCATCCTGGACCATGGAGGAGTGTGGGCACTACTGTGCCCTGGGGCACCTCTTCCTAGGTATCATGTGCGTCATCCAACAATATGGCCATTCACTGTGTCTTTGCCATGGGTTGCGTAGGGTGGCATTGTACCCTGGGCTCAACTGTTAGGACCTACAGGTTGCTACATGTGTCCACTGTACAGGGGGACCCATTTTGCTTGTGCATACTCACAGTGGGCATTACCTGTGTGTGTTGTTGAGACAATCTGATGATGTTTGCCTGTCAATGATGTGTGGACATGGCCACCAGGGGCTGTGTGTTTACAGTCATGAATTAGTGGAGGCCATGTGTTTCCATCCCAGAGTAAGAGGTGTACATACTTTCTCCGTCTCAATGAGATTGTCTCAGGTGTGGGTGGTTTGTGCGTACAAGGCCTACATGTCAGAAGCTTCATCCTCCTTGCTGGGTTTAGCCTGTGTGTGATGTTTGACTGGACATACGCTCAAGGTGCAGTGACCCTGTCATGTGTGGCCTGGTTTCATGTATTGCCTTTGCAGCATGCGGCAAGAGTAAATGGATATGATTCATGCTCATCCCTTTTTGACGACGCAGTGTGGTGCAGGTGCCGTGCACATTTGTCCCCAGAGGCTGACTCCTCTCTAAAATTTCAGGTGCAGTGATTTGCTGTTGTGTCATGATCTCCATTGTGTCTCAGTGGCATGGTGGGTAGAAAAACTGTGTGTTCCATGGCCTACATGTGTACATTGTTTTGTAGGTGTTACTCCTGTTGCTTTTCAGGCTATGCAATGTGACCTATGTATATTTGACTCATGTGACATAAGTGTACAGGTGTCTGATTTTCTCCTGTCTCTTCACCTTGCCCACAGCATCGCCGGGGGACACGGAAGGAGACACTAGCACGGACCGGGAGGAGAGATTGAGCACCAGTACCAGCAGTGCTGTCCTGTCTGGCACATGGAGTGGCACGGAGGCCGAAGGGAGTGAGGCGGAGGACCTGTTGACTGCCAACACAGACTATGACGCAGACGGGTCCGAGGCTGAGCTCACAGAGGTGGCGGAGTCTGCCCCCCCAGCTGATGGCAGCCCTCCACATCCCCCCGCCACCTCAGGTTCCATCACCGGCCTCCCACATGCTCGTGGCCCTTCCCTCCGTGCTCGGTCCCCACATGTCTCCTTCCTGCCAGGCACCGCACCCCCTGCCCCTGTCACCACTGCTGCGGTGAGTGCGGAGTCTGTGGACATCCTGAGGCAGTTGCAGGTTGGTCAGACTGCGATGCTAAATGTCCTCCATGCCCACACCCAGGTGCTGACCCAGATGGAGGCATACATGGAGGGCATGTCGGCTGCGCAGTCTGACCAACGGCAGTTGCTGAGGTCCATAGACTCCACACTGACTGCAGCACTGGATCTCCTGCAGCGCTGCGTAACACCCCCTACCCCTGCCCCATCCACAATTCCCACTCCCGTGCCTGTCCCACGCACATCCAGACGTCAGCGTGCACGCACCCCAACAGACACAGGCACCACACCACCAGGGAAGTCGAAGCGCACACCTCCTGTCACGCACACACAGGGTGAGGAAGGCACACCCACTGGGTCGGGGGGGAAACGTAGAACACGCAGCCACAGTGGGAGTCCGCATTCCACACAACCCACTCCCTCCAAATCCACTCCCCTTAGCTCTCCTGGCCAACAGTCAGTGACAGCATCATCCACTGCGAGTGTGCCCCCCAGCCCCAGGATGACACCACCCCGCAAGCGGTGGAGGCGGGACCCGGCCAGGGGAGTTGAGTCCCCCACCCTGTCCACACCCTCCCCCAGTGGCGCTGCGACCCATCCCTTTGCCCCCCCCCCCTCCTTGGGGCCTGTGGTTGGATTGGGTACGGGGGAGTCGCTGGGGGAACTTGCCGACGTGTGCAGCGCCATTCTGTCCTCCACCTTTGGCGCTGGCACCCCCCCTGTGGCAGATTCATCCCTCCCTGCACCCACAACACCTACCCTTTCCCCTCCTGTCCCTGCGGTGCCTGTTTCCACCCTCCCCCCTGATGCCCCCTCTTCTGTGGATGAAATGGACTTGTGAACTGTGCAGGCAAGCTAGGGGACACACGTCCCGATGTGTACCCCCCCCCCGGACATTGCTGCTGGGCTGGCCCATGGCCCTTGTACATAGTGGACATTTTCTCTGATATATTTTCCTGCTGAATAAAGCCTTTTCTTTTTGTTTTGCACACTGATGCTTTCCTGGACTTGCTGTTGGTGCTGGTGCTCCCTGCGTTGGGGTGGTGATAATGTGTTAGGGGTCTGTGAAATGTTGGAGTGTGCTGCTCATGGGGTGTACCCTGCCATCTGCGTGCCATCACAAAGGTCTCTGCAAATGGTATTTGGTCATGTTTGCTCTCACTGTATGGTGACATTGTCCCAAGGTGTGTTCCGTCCTCTGTGGCCCAGGCCATTTTTCCTGCAGGGTGTCTCCCAAATGCTGTGCTGTGCTGTGTCTACATTTCCTGGATGTGTGAGGGTTGCCTTTCAATATAGCCATGCTGGCTCAGCGATGGCTCCGCCTGCATCTGGGGTATCACCCTTGTAGGTCACTGAACTTGTTGATGGGGTATATTGTCCGATGTCTGGGCACTGCTGGGAGTGATAGGTACACACCCCTCCTGTGTCTGGGCACTGCTGGGAGTGATAGGCACACACCCCTCCTGTGTCTGGGCACTGCTGGGAGGACCCTGCACCCACCCCTCCTGTGTCTGGGCACTGCTGGGGGTGTTTTGCACACCCCATTCTTATAGCAGGTTCGGTGCGTACATGCACGGGTGGGGGTTTGGTGCGTACATACACGGGTGGGGGTTCGGTCCGTACATACACGGGTGGGGGTTCGGGGCGTACATACTCTGCTGGGGTGGGGGTTCGGTGCGTACATACACGGGTGGTGGTTCGGTGCGTACATACACGGCTGGGGTGGGGGTTTGGTGCGTACATACACGGCTGGTGTGGTGGTTTGGTGCGTACATACACGGGTGGGGGTTCGGTCCGTACATACACGGGTGGTGGTTCGGTGCGTACATACTCTGCTGGGGTGGGGGTTCGGTGCGTACATACACGGGTGGTGGTTCGGTGCGTACATACACGGCTGGGGTGGGGGTTTGGTGCGTACATACACGGCTGGTGTGGTGGTTTGGTGCGTACATACACGGGTGGGCGTTTGGTGCGTACATACACGGGTGGTGGTTTGGTGCGTACATACACGGCTGGGGTGGGGGTTTGGTGCGTACATACACGGCTGGTGTGGTGGTTTGGTGCGTACATACACGGGTGGGCGTTTGGTGCGTACATACACGGGTGGTGGTTTGGTGCGTACATACACGGCTGGGGTGGTGGTTTGGTGCGTACATACACGGGTGGGGGTTTGGTGCGTACATACACGGCTGGGGTGGGGGTTCGGTCCGTACATACACGGGTGGGGGTTCGGGGCGTACATACTCTGCTGGGGTGGGGGTTCGGTCCGTACATACACGGGTGGTGGTTCGGTGCGTACATACACGGCTGGGGTGGGTGTTAGGTGCGTACATACACGGGTGGGGGTTTGGTGCGTACATACACGGCTGGTGGTTCGGTGCGTACATACACGGCTGGGGGGGGGTTCGGTGCGTACATACACGGGTGGTGGTTCGGTGCGTACATACACGGCTGGGGTGGGGGTTTGGTGCGTACATACACGGCTGGTGTGGTGGTTTGGTGCGTACATACACGGGTGGGCGTTTGGTGCGTACATACACGGGTGGTGGTTTGGTGCGTACATACACGGCTGGGGTGGTGGTTTGGTGCGTACATACACGGGTGGTGGTTTGGTGCGTACATACACGGCTGGGGTGGGGGTTCGGTCCGTACATACACGGGTGGGGGTTCGGGGCGTACATACTCTGCTGGGGTGGGGGTTCGGTCCGTACATACACGGGTGGTGGTTCGGTGCGTACATACACGGCTGGGGTGGGGGTTTGGTGCGTACATACACGGCTGGTGGTTCGGTGCGTACATACACGGCTGGGGGGGGGTTCGGGGGCGTACATACACGGGTGGTGGTTTGGTGCGTACATACACGGCTGGGGTGGGGGTTCGGTCCGTACATACACGGGTGGGGGTTCGGGGCGTACATACTCTGCTGGGGTGGGGGTTCGGTCCGTACATACACGGGTGGGGGTTCGGGGCGTACATACTCTGCTGGGGTGGGTGTTAGGTGCGTACATACACGGGTGGGGGTTTGGTGCGTACATACACGGCTGGTGGTTCGGTGCGTACATACACGGCTGGGGGGGGTTAGGGGGCGTACATACACGGGTGGTGGTTTGGTGCGTACATACACGGCTGGGGTGGGGGTTCGGTCCGTACATACACGGGTGGGGGTTCGGTCCGTACATACACGGGTGGGGGTTCGGGGCGTACATACTCTGCTGGGGTGGGGGTTCGGTGCGTACATACACGGGTGGTGGTTCGGTGCGTACATACACGGCTGGGGTGGGGGTTTGGTGCGTACATACACGGCTGGTGTGGTGGTTTGGTGCGTACATACACGGGTGGGGGTTTGGTGCGTACATACACGGCTGGGGGTTCGGGGCGTACATACCAGGGTGGGGTGGGGGTTCGGGGCGTACATGCACGGGTGGCGCTTGGGTGCGTACATACACGGGTGGGGGTTCGGGGCGTACATACCAGGGTGGGGTGGGGGTTCGGGGCGTACATACACGGGTGGCGCTTGGGTGCGTACATACACGGGTGGCGGTTCGGGGCGTACATACACGGGTGGGGGTTCGGGGCGTACATACACGAGTGGGGGTTCGGGGCGTACATGCACGGGTGGGGGTACGGGCCGTACTTCCACGGGTGGGGGTACGGTCCGTACATACCCCTGCCCACGCTCTGCGTGCCTGGGTACGGGCCGTACCCATGCCTTTGGTGTGTGGGTACGGTGCGTCCCACCATTGTTGCGGGCCGTGGGGTCCGCACCGTACACAGGCCTTGGGGGCGTGGCTACGGGTCGTACCACGCGTACCCCTACATGACCCCAGCAATGCTGGTACGAGCTGTACCAAGGCCTTTCTGACGTGGGTACGGGCCGTACCGCTATTGTTGGAGTGACGTAGGGGGACGCGTGGTACGTTCCGTACCCACGCTCTTGCGGCCTGGGTAGGGTACGTACCGGTTCGCGTGACCATCCACTTCCGTTGTGGCGGACGCTTGCGTTGCTGGCCTTGCCCCCACCCCCTGGAAGTGACCAGGCCCTGATGGTCAGGTATGTCCAGGCCATGTGTGATTTGGTACCATGTGTTGGTGTTGTGTGTCCTGCCCCTGCCCCCCCCTTTGCCCCTGGTTGTTGTGCTGACCTTCTGCGGCGTCTGCGTCGGTTCCTGTACGCCAGGTGGACTGCTAGGAGGGCAGGGATGGCACGTAGGTTCGGGTCCATGTCTGTTCGTCGCGTCCAGCTGCTCCTTGCGTGTGTCGTCCTGATTTCCCGGCAGTTTTTGGCAGCCGGTAAATATTTTCCGTGCGGGATGACGTCGGTTCGAATCGTACTTCCTGGTTCGTGAAACGTAGGCTGGATGCGTACCGACGTCACGTCGGCTCCTTTCAGGATCGGAATTGTGTTTAGTTTCTGTTCGGTCGGTGTTTTGTTCGAATCGTACGGAAATGGTGTTTCCGTATGAATCGTACTTGCATTTTCGGATGGATTTCGCACCGGGTACGAGTCGGACGGAGAAAAGGCTCCGTCCGACGGTTCGTACCCGGTTTTTACCGGATCGGAATTGGCACCTTAGTCAGCTAAATAATCAGAGGCACTCTGTAAGTTTATAAAGCTTTATCTCAATATTATTGCAAATGCTCGATGCATACGGTCACAAAATGCAAATAATGAAACTCACAAAGGCAGACAATAACATTCACAATTTTAAATGAATACAAACTCATCATATAAGCAATGACATTATGCATGAAGGAGTGGATAGATCAAGAGACAAAAGTTTCAGCAAAATAAAATGCGAAACAAAATATACCTAACGGAGGGGATAGATGAAGAGACACTAGTTTCATCTAAATAATACGTATCAATGTAGCTATGACGGAGTGGATAGGTGAAGAGACAAAAGGTTTCAGAGACTAAATACATTTGCAAATGGATATGCATGAATAAGTCCGTAATACTACAAACCTAATGGCCTGTGGGAAAACCAACCCCTTGGCCTACTTGATGGTGGAGGTTCCCTGAAATAGGATCAGGGAACAAAGATTCAGAACCCAGGAGCAGTACAGGGACAGGAAACAGCTAGGCCTCACTGCAAACCGACGATCAGCGATGCATTCACCCGTCTTCTCCTCCTCCCCGCAAGTCATAACCACACCCCTAAAAGCACCCCAATTATACCCTAAAACCTACATGTCCGTCCCACATTATTTGAAACATTTCTTGAAACTAGACAGATGATTGGAGGGCTAAGGAGGTGGCTCTGTCACACCACAGTGACTTCACTTACATTTTGGTCATTTTATTGTTCTACATCCTTTCTCACAGTTTGGTTCTTAACTCGTTCTCATGTTTTCTATACAAGATACATTTAAACATTTTAATTCATAACATTGACAACATCCGCAGAATAAGACTCTGGTCCCACGGTCGATTTCCTCATTTGGCAGACAATCGTCACATTGGCCTTCAACGCGTGCATCTTTTCTGCTGTGCACAGCATGTCTGTCTTGCTTCTGACAGACCAGATTCACTTCTCAATTCACCCCTCCCTTTTTGGACGATTTAAGGAAAATGGCGTTTCAACCAGCATACTATAGCAAATGGAAAACAAGCATTCATTAGTTATATAATAATGTAGTTTTCACTGTGTAGCCTCCTCCCTTGCAGTGTTCCTTATTAGAATTACCTAGCATAAGCCTTAAGCCAAAAGCGGCGTTATTTATTATCTCCAAGCAAGATGCAACATGCAAACTACGAACTGCACAAGCAGCCTAGTTATGCATTGTTTTCCGTTGTCTTCAAAGCATACTGCAAAATACATTTTAGTTCTTTCATTTTTATTTCACAGTAGTGCATACATGCACAAAGTTTTTTCCCTTGTGTTTGTGTAAGGTGCACGTTAGTTTTCATTTACTGTAATGTACATATTATGGGGGCATTCATTCGAGCAGGTTTCTTTTCTTGAACCCCTGCCCCATCAATCCCCCTCTCCGATGGCCTTCAGGAGACATCATAAATACCTACCATACAGAGTACCATCTGTAATTTATCTAAAACTCAGTACTCTTCTCTATTTTTATGGCACCATCATCTAAATCTTTCACTATTTCATAGTATTTTCCTTTCATATCTTCTAATTCTATCTCCTTTCTTTTTATCTTTCTTTCTCTACGTTGAACCTTTGATTCTGTCACTTTTCTTCTTCCGCTTTTACACTTACAACATTTGTATGTCGTTATTATCACTAAGGCTACTACGGCTACAGAAACAATTGGCATTATTATTTTTCCTAATAAGCTACTTCCAAAGGTAGAAAGCCATTTATTCACAGAGGGGAAATCCTTACCAAGTTTCTCCCAAACACCATCAACCTCCAGTTGGGTCAAGTCTTCATGTAATTTCATATTATTCTTTATATATCCCTTAATTCCTTTACTTTTATCAGAGATATAGGTACAGCAGTGTTGGATTTTCAACATGCCACAGACTCCACCCTCTTTTGCTAATAAGATATCAAGGGCAATTGATTTAGCAAAACCATTGGTCTGATTGAAACCCTTTCTGTGTCAATCATCAAGAACCAACCAGCAGTATCTGTTGATAAACGATCAACCACTGTGGACAACTTTCGGATTTGTGCGAATTCAAGGGTGGTTAGCCAAAATATCGAGTTTTAAATTTCGACCTACAATAATATCGTGTTTTTAATATCGTAGGTACAGAATATCGAAGTCAAGAATATCGATGGACAGAATATCGATCCCAAGGTAAGTAATATCGAAGTAAATAATATCGAAGTAATTAATATCGATGTAAGTAATATCGTAAGTAAAAATTTCGATGTCAATAATATCGATATTTATTTAGTGTAATGTCATTTAATATGTATTTTATTTCTATGTTAAAGATTATTGTAATGTATTTTAATACATTTAAAAATAAATGTTTAGAGATTTATAATTATTTTACATTTAATTTAGCGTTTTAGTATCAGAGCGGGTTGTGGGTTTATAGGGGAATAGGGTGGGAAGTAATTTAATTATAATTAATGAATTAATATGTATTGTTTAATTGGTATTTATGATTAATTAATTGGTAATTAATTAATAATTGGTAATTAATTGATTAATTAATTGTTAATTAATTATTAATTGTACAATTATTTTATTAATTGGTTAATTATATACATTATAATTAGTTTATTATTAATATTTATTTATTGTTAATTAATTAATTGTTAATTAGTAATTAATTGGTGATTTAATTTTATTAAGTGATTAATTGATAATTAAATTAATTATGTGAATTTTAATGTGTAGTGGGTTGTGGGTTTATAGGGGAATAGGGTGGGAAGTAATGTAATTATAATTAATGAATTAATATGTATTGTTTCATTGGTATTTATGATTAATTAATTTGTAATCAATTAATAATTGGTAATTAATGTGATTAATAGATTAATTAATTTTTAATTAATTATTAATTGTAAAATTACTTTATTATTTTGTTAATTATATAAATTATAATTAGTTTATTAATAATATTTCTTTATTGTTATAGTTAATTAATTAATTGTTAATTAGTAATTAATTGGTGATTTAATTTTATTAAGTGATTAATTCATAATTAAATTAATTATGTGAATTTTTATGTGTAGTGTGTTGTGTGTTAAAGGGGGAATAGTGTGGGATGTAATTAACATTTATTTATTTAAATATTTATTTTACATAATTGGTATTTAATAATATATTTTTTTTTAAAACATTGTTAACATGCAATTTTTTTATAAGAAATTATTACATTGGTTATAATGTTAATAGAATCACTATGCTATCTAGTGCTTTCCCAACTGTTTTACTATCTGGAGTGGGAATAGTAATTTTTACCCCTACGCTATCCAGCGCTTTCCCTACTGTTGCACTCTCTGGAGTTGGAATAGTAATTTTTACCCCTACGCTATCCAGCGCTTTCCCTACTGTTGCACTCTTTGGAGTTGGAATAGTAATTTTTACCCCTACGCTATCCAATGTTTTCCCTACTGTTGCACTCTTTGGAGTTGGAATAGTTATTTTTACCCCTACGCTATCCAACGTTTTCTATACTGTTGCACTCTCTGGAGTGGGAATAGTAAATGTTACCCTTACGCTATCCAACACTTTCAATACTATTGCACTCTCTGGAGTGGGAATAGTAAATTTTACGCTTACGCTATCCAACACTTTCCCTACTATTGCACTCTCTGGAGTTGGAATAGTAATTTTTACCCCTACGCTATCCAACGTTTTCCCTACTGTTGCACTCTTTGGAGTTGGAATAGTTATTTGTACCCCTACGCTATCCAACGTTTTCCCTACTGTTGCACTGTCTGGAGTGGGAATAGTAATTTTTACCCTTACGCTATCCAACACTTTCCCTACTATTGCACTCTCTGGAGTGGGAATAGTAATTTTTACCATTACGCTATCCAACATTTTCCCTACTATTGCACTCTCTGGAGTTGGAATAGTAATTTTTACCCCTACGCTATCCAACACTTTCCCTACTGTTGCACTCTTTGGAGTTGGAATAGTAATTTTTACTCCTACGCTATCCAATGTTTTCCCTACTGTTGAACTCTCGGGAGTTGGAATAGATATTTTTACCCCTACGCTATCCAACATTTTCCTTACTGTTGTTTTTGTTGAAGTTGGACTAGTAGTTTTATTGTGTCTGATATTAAATATGTTTTGTAATATTTTAGCTATTGTAATATATAATTAATAATAAAAATTATTCAAATTAAAATTATTGATTATTATTTGCTATATGTAATTATTCAATATTTATTAATGTTATTGTTTTATGTGTATAGATGTATTGGTAATTTAAATAAATATTTAATAATTTATATGTTATAGAAATTATTATTAAAAGTAATTATTAAGTAAGTGTATATATTATATATTATATATATGTTTAATTAAAGTTTCATTTAATTATATATATTTATTATAAATTTTACATATTATACAATATATTTAATTATGTTTCTTTGATTTATAAGTATTATTTGGTTTATTTTACATATATTTTTAAACTAAAAAAAAAACGATATTTTTGAATTACGATATTTTTGACATCGATATTAAATTATCGATATTTTTGTACTTACCATGTTGTAGATAGGATGTCGATATTCTTGACCACGATATTTTTGTTGCGATATTTTTGTAGGTCGAATTTTTGTCTTTCGAAATTATGTCATACAATCAATTCAAGACGACTCCAACTGAGGGTATTAGAGCACTAAAAATATCACCTACTATTTTTGAAAGACTTGCTCTTTGGTTATGGGTTAGTCCTTGTTTACTTCATTTAGTTTGTTTCAGTCCATGTGATAGACCTTAGAATAAACAATAGCAAAATAACAACTTTCATACCAATGTGCAGGCAACCTATATTAGGCCTTTCTACCACACACATATTAAAACAGGATCGGTTCCACCTTTCAATCTCCAACCTCCAGCAATTTGGAAAGTATGTCCGCATTCACTACTACCAATGAAATAATTGTTATAGTTAGTTTTAGTTCTAAGCAAACATATTTTTCCAGTCCAGGGACATTGCAGCGTATGTCTCGCCTTTCTCATAATTTCCTTCTCTAAAAGCCCACAGTGGTACCCGCGACTTCTGTTCAGCAGCCTATCTTTGGAAACTTCCTCTTCTAATTTCTACCATTTCTATAAAAATTTTTACTTCCACCCGCAAACTACAGGTCAAGTTATTTCTATAGGCATATTCCACATCCAAAGTTTTAGTAATATGGAAGAATTCTCCCACATGACGTGCATTTTTACCACTTAAAACTTTATTCAACTCCTTAATAATAGGTATTTCTGAAAATACTAAAACACTACATAAGCAAGCTTTAATACATCTATGTTTTAGACTAGATTTCGGATGTTCAGTCACTTCTGTTTTAGCCATTTTGTATTCTATAAAAATAAAAATCTATCTAAACCTATGAATGCTAATAAAAATTCAGGAAAAATAATGGTGTAATCCTACACCTATAGGCTTTATTCTTTACCCCTTTTTTTAATCTTCTGAGTCATTCAGTTTTTCTTTTGGTTACCAGTTTTTACAACTTAAATTTTCACTTTCAATTTCTTCCAAAATGACGTAGGTCATTCTGGTGCTCTGTATTTTCTGCTTGGAATTCTTACTCTCCTGGTTTTTCGTACGAATTCTTATCCTGACTCTTCTTGTTCTGTTTGACTTGAGACCTCATTACTTTGTTCTGGTCTTCTTCTTGACTTTCTCATCACTAAAGTGTATTTCAGTCTTTTCACTCCACCTGGCCAATTATCACCTTTCCTTGCTTTCTTGGTTTGAAATACCTTTTCATCTTCTGTATCTGGTTCACAAGTTCTTTTATTTGGCCTTTCTTTGATCTGCTCTTCTTCCTGATTTTCAGCAACTTCTGATTCTGCTGATTCAACAGTAATTTCTTTCAATTGTGAACTCAGTTCCTTCTGGTTCAACAGCAGTTTCACTGGTTTCTGGTTTAGCTGTGAACTCACTTGGTTCTTGGTTAGCAGTGAATTCACTTTCTTCTGATTCAACAGCAGTCTTTTGAGACCTAGTATCTGGTGCCCACTTTACTTGACTTGTGCTCGGCCGTTCATCATCTGGTTGTTCTTCCGAATTTGTCACTCTATATTTATCAGCTTCACACACTTCAACTTACTGGTCTTTGTACTTGTTTTACCAGTTGCTGCTCTTCTTGTCTTTCAAGTGGACCTAGGACTCGTCTGGTATGGCTTTCATCAATCCAATTTGGCAAACCACCACACTTCACTGCCGTTGGCGTCACCAGTATAACTTGATAAGGTCCGTTCCACCTGGGTTCTAAGCACAATTTCCTTACGTGCTTCTTGACAAGAACCCATTCGCCTGGACTCAGATCATGAGCTTGATTTTTGCTGTGTTGTAGTGGCATCTTCTTCAACCTGGTGAGACACAGACCTTACCAGATCAGCCAATCTTCTGCAATAATCGTGTACCAGATCATCAGATATACTCATCAATTTGTTCGCTGGTATGTATGCTTGTCTCATTGCTCTTCCCATGAGTATTTCGTGAGGACTCAATCCCATCCTTTTGTCAGGAATACATCTTAGACTCATCAGTACAAGGGGTAAAGTATAAGGGCATTTCAGTGATGTGGATGCACACACTTTCCCTAACCTGGATTTGATATGGCCATTTATTTGCTTGACCACTCCAGATGCTTCAGCTCGATAGGCACAATGCAGCTTCTGCTCAATGTTAAATGCTGCACAAAACAGCCGAATTATCTCATTGTTAAAGTGGGTTCCTCTATCTGTCTCTAAAGTGACTGGAACTCCGAACCTAGGAATCAGTTCTCTCAAAAGCAGTTTAGCTACAGTGAGGCTATAATTTCTTCTCGTGGGACAGGTTTCCACCCAGCGAGAGAACAAGCAAACAACTTAACACATACTTCAGCCCATTACATGGGGGAGGTTCGATGAAGTCCAATTGGAGACGGGTAAATGGTCCTCCTGCTCTCCCAATTCGTCCCCAAATAACAACCGTCTTTCTGCCTAGATTTTGCTGCTGACATGTGACACACCTCTGGGAAAGGCTCTCTGCAATGACCCTGAACTTTAGGTTATACTATGACTGCTTGAAGAGTCTGATCATTGCATCTCTTCCAATATGTGCAATTCCATTGTAAACTCTGGCCATATGGGAAAGTAAAGAATCTGGTAGAACTGGTCTGTCAAAATAGACCCATAGTTCATTTTTTTTTACAGCCTGTTTTATTCCATCTTTCTTTTTATCCATCACTTGCTTCTTCCTGCATCTGCCTAACTTCTTCCCCAGTTCCAAATGTTGTTGTAAACTACCAAAAGATAGCTCCTGAGGCGGAAGCCGGGAGTTTTGCTCGTTTATTTTAAAGAATGATCCTGTTGCAAAATTGCTTTTTACCTGTGTGTCACTTTGCCCTGAGCACTCCCCCCTGAAATCGAGTCGCCGTTCACGCCGCACAGCTGATCTGAACGCTGTTGCGGGTGTAACCATCCTCTTGCCGCCAATTACGCGGACAGTGAGGCAACGCCCACCGCCCTGAGGCCACGCCCCCTCTACTGGTATTTAAATCGTGCCAAACCCCAAACGCGCTACTACCAAAAGATAGCTCTTGAGGCGGAAGCCGGGAGTTTTGCTCGTTTCTTTTAAAGAATTATCCTGTTGCAAAATTGCTTTTTACCTGTGTGTCACTTTGCCCTGAGCACTCCCCCTTGAAATCGAGTCGGCGTTCACGCCGCACAGCTGATCTGAACGCTGCTGCGGGTGTAACCATCCTCTTGCCGCCAATTACGCAGACAGTGAGGCAACGCCCACCGCCCTGAGGTCACACCCCCTCTACTGGTATTTAAATCGCGCCAAACCCCAAACGCGCTACTACCAAAAGATAGCTCCTGAGGCGGAAGCCGGGATTTTTGCTCGTTTCTTTTAAAGAATTATCCTGTTGCAAAATTGCTTTTTACCTGTGTGTCACTTTGCCCTGAGCACTCCCCCCTGAAATCGAGTCGCCGTTCACGCCGCACAGCTGATCTGAACGCTGCTGCGGGTGTAACCTTCCTCTTACCGCCAATTACGCGGACAGTGAGGCAACGCCCACCGCCCTGAGGCCACGCCCCCTCCTTACCCTTACAAAACATGTGTTTGGCCTGGACGCGCAGCGGACGAGCGCAGCGGGCGCGCCGTCAGCGTGCCGAAGGTGCGCCACAGGCAAGCCCGTCTGCGCCCGTCCGCGACCGGCCGGGACTAGTGGCTATACCCCCTGCCGGTTCGGCTCAAATGTCGTCCACACCCATCCGCTACTCTCGCAGTGAATTGCTAGCCTTTCATAATAACAATAAGGGTATAAAAACATATCTATGTACCCAAACAGGGCCAGGACTATCTTATGGACCAATCTCCTGCCTCGCTTGTCGCTGGTCCAGCATGGGTCAAACTCCATTAGGAAACCACACAACCCATGTAAAAAATCACCTGACTTTGAACTGTCTATATTTTAACGCTAGATCCTTACCTAGACACGCCCTGGACATCTGGGATCTACTTATATCTAAGACCCCGGATCTAGTTTTCATTGCTGAAACCTGGCTATCCGAGACCAATGCTCCAGACTTAGCAAACGCCCTCCCCCCTAATTACAAAATCATCACGCAAGACAGACTTGGTAAAAGAGGAGGGGGGGTTGCTGTGATATTCAGGGAACAATTAACATGCTTTGTGGAACCTATAACTGCCCACATAGAACATCAGACCTTACCTTTTAAAGTACTTTACGAGGGCCTTACCATCCTAGCTGGTGCAGTTATATACAACCCCCTGGACAACAAGCTAGTCTCGGCGCCAAATTATTGAATCAACTACTGCCACTTTGTCTGATACACAAAAATTATCTAATTGTTGGCGATTTTAACATTCACTATGAGAAAATGGATTCTCCGGGAGCCTCCCAGCTTGAATATGACATGGGAATTCTCAATCTCAAGCAGTGGGTAGTGGGCCCCACTCATACAGCTGGCCATACAGTAGACCTACTGTTCACTAATATCGAATCCACCAGCATAAGAGAGATCCACCCCCTATCCTGGTCGGACCACTCCCTTATTTCCTTCTCACTTGGCCTTCTCGGTAAACCTCCGAAATCCAAGGTAGCCTCTCATATCTCCAAACGAGCTTGGAAGCTAATCAATGAATCCAATTTTGAGAAACACTTTCAAGTGGCTAATATCAAACCATCGGAGGACTCCTCTGTCTGTAATGACGTTGCCCTACTAGATGCTGGAATATTGCAAACATTAAATAAACTAGCCCCGATGCGGGAATCCAGAAAAAAATCTATAACAAAGAAATGGTATACCCCTCATCTAAAAAACCTTAAAAAGGAATGCCAAAAAAGTGAACATCTATGGAGACAGTCCAAAGACAGCGAAACGAGACTAACCTATGTTCATAAACGAAAGCAGTATATTCTCGCCATCAAAAACACAAAAAAGGATTACCTTACTCAGCGCATTCAAGAAAATAGCAACTCAGCGAAAGAGCTGTTTAGGATAGTGAAGGAGCTTAGCAAACCATCTAGCACTTCACAAACACTCACCCCCTCGATCGAGGCCTGTGAGCGTATCAATATCTTCTTTTCTGAAAAGATCAAGAAAATATACTCTTCTTTCACTCCCCAATATACCCACAATAACTTAGATAACCCATCTAAGATCGCGACGTTACCAGAAACACCCACGGCCCCACCAGACCTAGGAAATGCACCCTGCTTAACCAGCTTTGAACCACTCTCTGAAAACGAGGTTCTAGCAGTTCTAAATACAGTCAAATCTGGATCCCCTTCGGACCCCTGTCCTCACTTCGTGTTTGCAGAAATTGCGCCTACGCTTTGCCCCCTGATCACTCAACTTTTCAATAAATCATTAATCACTGCCACCTTCCCTGATGCCTGGAAGCACGCCTCTGTGACCCCCCCTTCTGAAAAAAGCGGGATCCGACATTCTCAATCCAGAGAATTAGAGACCGATCTCCCAGCTTCCCTACCTTTCTAAGGCCCTAGAGAAATTGGTCAATGCACAGCTGACTAGGTACCTAGAAAGTAACTCCCTTCTAGACCTTTCCCAGACTTGCTTTAGAGCCAATAACAGCACCGAGACAACGCTGCTGGCAGTATCGGACAGTATCAGATCCTCCACCGATCAAGGTGGAGCGGTGGCACTGATACTGCTTGACCTGTCAGCGGCATTTGATACGGTATCCCACGAGTGTCTGATGAACATACTTCAGAGCAAAGGAGTTCAATCCACGGCGTTGAACTGGCTACACTCTTTCCTGAGCAACCGTACTCAGGCAGTACATATGGGTCAGTTCCATTCAAGGCCCAACCCCATCGGCTGCAGGGTCCCTCAGGGCGCCTCACTGAGTCCCACTCTTTTCAATGTCTATATATCATCTCTTGCTGACATTGGAAGGAAGTGGGGCATTGGCATCTGCTCCTATGCGGACGACACGCAGCTGACGGTGACCATGGACGAAGGGCCAGATGTAACCAAAACCAAGCTACATGACTGCCTCTCCGAAATGGCACAATGGATGCATGATCACTGCCTAAAATTGAATGCAGGTAAATCGGAGATTCTTCTGTTCGGTGGCGCCAAACGTATGTGGGATGCCACATGGTGGCCACCTTCATTGGGATTGGCCCCCACTCCAAAACAACATGCCAGGAACCTGGGAATCATCATGGACGATGCATTGTCCATGAAGGATCACGTCCGATCCCTTTTTGGCAAGGGCTTTGCCATACTAAAACTCCTCGCAAGGATATTTCCCTGGATACCCTTAGACTGTAGACGTTCAGTCACACAGGCTCTATTGGTCAGTCGCCTGGACTATGGCAATGCGCTGTTTGTAGGGATGAACGAACATCTATTCTCCCGCTTACAGGTTTTGCAAAATCTGGCGGCCAAATCATCTGCAACAAAGGTAATCGAGACTCGGCATCAGGATGCTTAAAGACACTTCACTGGCTCCCGATGCGTCAGAGGGCTGCCTTCAAATTGCTTAGCCATGCCCACAGGGCTTTACACAAGACTGGCTCCACAATTCTCCAAGGGAAAATTGAATTTTATGTACCCAATAGGAACCTACGCTCATGTCAATCAGCTTTGGCTAAAACCAAACGCATCTACAAAGTTAGAACAGGCGGTCGCTCCTTTTCTTACCTAGCAGCAAAAAGGTGGAATGAACTCCCCACTGACCTAAGACATACTACAAATTATCTCCAGTTTCGAAAAAAATTGAAAACTTATCTCTTCCCCAACTCTTAATCATCTCAGCATACGCCATCAGTAGTCCTTATTTTGGTATAAAGCGCCGTGATATCCCATGGGATGAGTGTTGCGCTCTACAAAAACCGTAAATAAATAAAATAAATAAACATAAGATGGCATTCGGTATTTCCCCTTTCAATTGATCTGTTTAAAGCCATTAAATTCTGTGCACAGAAATGCGCAATTTGGTCATGATTTATGTTCGGCACATTTGACCACTGCAATTCTTTTGGGCAATTGCAAAGCATCCAATAATTAATTTACAGTTTTGCCGTTGTGAATAAGAGAACCTGAAGAAATCAGAAATCCCTTTGCACCCATTGCTGTCCAAAATCATGGACAACCCCGAACCTAGTTGGCTATCAGTGAATATGGTTACCTTCTGGCTTTTGGCAATTTTGCACGCTCTAATTAGAGCTATCAATTCTGCAATTTGTGCGGAGTTTACCCCTTTTAGACAGTATGCTTCAAGAACTCCCTCTATGGTGCAAACAGCATAGGCAGTGCATAGTTCACCCTTTTCATTTCTTAGACATGACCCATCCACAAACATCTCACAATCTGATTCTTCCAGTGGAACATCCTTTATATCAGGCCTAGGCTTGGTGCACAGTTCTGTCACATCCAAACAATCATGATCTGCTTCCTCTCTTACTTCCTCACACCGAGAATTTGGCAACAAGGTTGCCGGGTTCACAGTTGTCCACCTCACCACAGTCACATTTTCAGCACCCAGTATCACTCTTTCTTACTTAGTCAGTCGACTAGAGGTCAGGTACTGCGTACGTGTACGGGTTAAAAGAATCTCAACAGAATGCGCCGCATACAATTTGACTGGGTATCCCATCACAATCGGGTCACTTTGTTCCAGACTCAGACAAGTGGCAGCTACTGCTTTCAAACAGCCTGGTAATGCTGCGGCCACTGAACCCAAATTAGCAGAAAAATATGCTACTGGACGTCGTGCCATTCTTTGTTTCTGGGTTAGGACTGAAAGTGCACATCCATCCCTCTCACAGCAGTACAACGCAAACTCCTTGGTATAATCAGGCATTCCCAAAGCAGGTGCCTGACAAAGACTGCTTCTCAATTTTGTAAAAGCTTCCATACTTTCATCATCCAGAACAATCAGATCTTCCACATTCTTCCGTGTCAAACTCAGTAGAGGTTTTGCAATCAGTGAGAAACCATTGATCCACTGCCTATAATATCCATCCATTCCCAAAAATATTTGTTCTTCTTTCTGAGCTCTGGGTTGATTCATCTGTTTGATCACTTTAATTCTTTTGGCTGTCACTTTCCTAACTCCTTTTTATATTTTGTGTCCTAGGTACTGGACTTCCTGTTTACAAAATTGCAGTTTTACAGGGGACACTTTATGTCCTCCTTCAGCCAACTGGTTCAAAAGGGCAACTGTGTCTGTCACACATGCCTCTCGTGTCTTTGATGCCACTAGTAGGCCATCAATATATTGAACTAAAACTGAATTTCCTGGCATGATTTAAGTTTCCAGACATTTTTTCAAGATCTGATTGAAGATTGAGGGACTCTCTGTGTACCCTTGAGGAACTCGGCACCATGCCAAGAATCGGTTTCCAAACCGGAAGCCAAATAAATACTGGGTTTTTGGATGCAAAGGAATTGAAAAAAATGCTTGCCACAAATCAATAACTGTGTACCATTCAGCATCACAGGGAATTTGGTAAAGAATTCCAACTGGGTTTGGCACTACTGGACAGCAAGGTACTACAATTTTATTAATTTTTCTCAAATCCTGTACTATTCTATATTTTCCGTTGGGCTTTTTGATTCTTATAATAGCCGAATTACAAGGACTGCTAATATAATTCTTTTAGAATTCCCTGTTCAATCACTTGGTCAATCACAGGAGCAACCCCTGCTATTACTTTTGGACTCATTTTGTATTGAGGTGTGTTTGGATATACAGCACCCTCTTTCACTGTCACCTGAATTTGGTCTACATTTGTCATTAGCCCAATTTCTTCCCCTGAAAAATCCCACACATCCGATCTTACTGCATTTTTCAACTCATCCAGCAAATTTTCTTCTGTGAGAAGTGAAAACAACTCGTCCACTTCTGTCTCTTGCTTTGCAAGCATCATCATAAATTCGACATCCTCATCAGGTGTCTGAAATGCAATAGCATCCGGTGTACAATAGATGGTGCAGTTCATTTGACATAATAAATCCCTACCTAAGAGATTTATTTATTTACAGTTTTGCCGTTGCGAATAAGAGAACCTGAAGAAATCAGAAATCCCTTTGCACCCATCGCTGTCCAAAATCATGGACAACCCCGAACCTATATTGGCTATCAGTGAATATGGTTACCTTCTGGCTTTTGGCAATTTTGCATGCTCTAATTAGAGCTATCAATTCAGCAATTTGTGCGGAGTTTACCCCTTTTAGACAGGATGCTTCAAGAACTCCCTCTATGGTGCAAACAGCATAGGCAGTGCATAGTTCACCCTTTTCATTTCTTAGACATGACCCATCCACAAACATCTCACAATCTGAGTCTTCCAATGGAACATCCTTTATATCAGGCCTAGGCTTGGTGCACAGTTCTGTCACATCCAAACAATCATGATCCGCTTCCTCTCTTACTTCCTCACACCGAGAATTTGGCAACAAGGTTGCCGGGTTCACAGTTGTCCACCTCACCACAGTCACATTTTCAGCACCCAGTATCACTCTTTCGTACTTAGTCAGCCGACTAGAGGTCAGGTACTGCGTACGTGTACGGGTTAAAAGAATCCCAACAATGCGCCGCATACAATTTAACTGGGTATCCCATCACAATCGGTTCACTTTGTTCCAGACTCACACAAGTGGCAGCTACTTCTTTCAAACAGCCTGGTAATGCTGCGGCCACTGAACCCAAATTAGCAGAAAAATATGCTACTGGACGTCGTGCCATTCTTTGTTTCTGGGTTAGGACTGAAAGTGCACATCCATCCCTCTCACAGCAGTACAACGCAAACTCCTTCGTATAATCCGGCATTCCCAATGCAGGTGCCTGACAAAGACTGCTTCTCAATTTTGTAAAAGCTTCCATACTTTCATCATCCAGAACAATCAGATCTTCCACATCCTTCCGTGTCAAACTCTGTAGAGGTTTTGCAATCAGTGAGAAACCATTGATCCACTGCCTAGAATATCCAACCATTCCCAAAAATATTCGTTCTTCTTTCTGAGCTCTGGGTTGATTCATCTGTTTGATCACTTTAATTCTTTTGGCTGTCACTTTCCTAACTCCTTTTTATAATTTGTGTTCTAGGTACTGGACTTCCTGTTTACAAAATTGCAGTTTTACAGGGGACACTTTATGTCCTCCTTCAGCCAACTGGTTCAAAAGGGCAACTGTGTCTGTCACACATGCCTCTCGTGTCTTTGATGCCACTAGTAGGCCCATCAATATATTGAACTAAAACTGAATTTCCTGGCATGATTTAAGTTTCCAGACATTTTTTCAAGATCTGATTGAAGATTGAGGGACTCTCTGTGTACCCTTGAGGAACTCGGCACCATGCCAAGAATCGGTTTCCAAACCGGAAGCCAAATAAATACTGGCTTTCTGGATGCAAAGGAATCGAAAAAAATGCTTGCCACAAATCAATAACTGTGTACCATTCAGCATCACAGGGAATTTGGTTAAGAATCCCAACTGGGTTTGGCACTACTGGACAGCAAGGTACTACAATTTTATTAATTTTTCTCAAATCCTATACTATTCTATATTTTCCGTTGGGCTTTTTGATTCCTATAACAGCCGAATTACAAGGACTGCTAATTTAATTCTTTTAGAATTCCCTGTTCAATCACTTGGTCAATCACAGGAGCAACCCCTGCTATTACTTTTGGACTAATTTTGTATTGAGGTGTGTTTGGATATACAGCACCCTCTTTCACTGTCACCTGAATTTGGTCTACATTTGTCATTAGGCCAATTTCTTCCCCTGTAAAATCCCACTCATCCGATCTTACTGCATTTTTCAACTGATCCAGCAAATTTTCTTCTGTGAGAAGTGAAAACAACTCGTCCACTTCTGTCTCTTGCTTTGCAAGCATCATCATAAATTCGACATCCTCATCAGGTGTCTGAAATGCAATAGCATCCGGTGTAAAATAGATGGTGCAGTTCATTTTACATAATAAATCCCTACCTAAGAGATTTACTAGACTCGAGTCACATACCACAAACCAATGCATGTCTTTGAAGTTACCAATGTGAACTATTGGATTTGTGACCGGCGTTCTAATATGCTTATTCGAGACTCCTACAACTTGGATAGTTTCTCCCAAGAGGGGTAGGTTTGGAATTTCTGCTGCTCTCACAGTAGAACGGATAGCACCAATGTCTACTAGCAATGTAATATCATTACCGTCCACTTTTCCGTCAACAAATGGACCTGACTGATCTACCGCTAAGGATGCGCCAAGTACGCACTCCTCCTCCCACCTCAGGCACCGTCATTGAGATGAGTCTGAATCATTCTCATTGCACTGCAACCAATATTGTGGAACCATTTGCACAGTTTGATTCTTACCACTTTGGTCACCTCCGTGAAATCCAGAATTTGCACTGTACCTCTGCACTCAAACATTCACTTTATTTTGCATGGGAGCTTGTAGCACCTGTAACTGTGGAGTAACTATCTGCTGCTGTTGATGTACACCTACCTCATTCTGCATCTGTGGAATAAAATTTTGATTTGTCCCGTTATTCTTTTTAGCAGATCTACACTCGTTCTTCCAATGTCCAAGCTTTCCGCACGCATGACAAGGACATTCCTTCATAGCTTCCTCTCTATTCATTTTACCTCTACCTCCACTGGATACCTGACCATTCCGATTTTGACCATTCATTTGGTAATTTGTTTGAGTATATTGTTCGATTCTTGCTGCTCTGCTACCCTTACTTGTGCCCACATCATTTTCTCCTTCAACTTTTTGTTTGGTATCAATTTCATCACTACAATACTTTGCATACCTTAGGATTTCGTCCACTGTTTTGCTCCACAAGCAGATGAAATGCTGCTGTATCATATTGCTAATCTCTGGTCTCAATCCAAACACAAAACGGTACACAAAATGTCCCATATCTTTGTCTCCAATATTCTCAAACCCACTGTACTGTTTGAATATCTGCAACAAACTTTCATAGTAGGCATTGACTGATTCCTTTGGTTCTTGGGTTGTCCTGTCAATCTTAACCCAATCTGTTTCCCTTGAGGAAATTTTTCTTTTCAAATAAGTGATCACCTAATTTTACTTTTTCATTACCTCATCTGATGGTGCACTTGTTTTTGAGTCTCTAGGATATTCATCTTTTGGCCAATCAACAGTGATTTTACATTCTGTCCATAAATCAGCTGGAACAACGATCTCAAACAGTCCATCCAAATCCTTTAACAAAACCTTTGAAACTTTCACAAACCTATCTACTTGTTCGTACCACTCGACGGGTTTCCCTCTGAATCTGGGGAAATCGTTCGTAAAAGACAATATATCCTGTCTAGACCATGGAACATGAACGTATCCACCACCTGGTACTTCTCTCATCGGACGCACCCTTCCAACCTGTTCTGTCTCCTTTAATGGAAACATGGATGCTCCTTCTTTCTCGTCCATCTATTTTTCCATCGATTTACATCTCCCCATTTCTTCAAAATATTCATCAATTCTTTTATTTGCAATCTTTTTCCAGACACATTCAAGCTCTCTAGGTCCTTGTCACTGAAAGCCAATCTGTATGATTTCTGCAACACTTTAGACTTTCCTATGTCTACTCCATACTCACTAGCAGCTTCTGATATCTTCTTATGTAAATTCTTCGCCCTTCAGTTAATGCTTTTGCACAAAAAGAACAATTCATCATCTTGGTAAGTCCCTAATCTGTCTGGACTTACTGTCCCAATAATCATTTCTTCCAAATCTACTTTTAATTGACTCACATTAATACTCTGTGGCTGTGGTTTCGGTTTAGTCATTTCCTTTATCCAATTCTTCAGGTGAAGGACCTGCTGAACTCCCTGCTATTGGAGTGAAATTCGGCCCTGTTGGACCTGGTCCTTTTTGCAGGGTCATCCCTGAAATTCTTACCTTCCTCCTGTATTTTTTCTGACCTGTTGTTGGCTGTTCTATGACTCTGGGCACTTTACCACTGCAGATCAGTGCTAAAGTGCATATGCTCTCCCTACTGTAAAATGTATATGTTGGTTGGATTCCATGATTGGCTTATTTGGTTTACTGTCAGACCCCAGTAAAGTGCACCAGGAGTGCCCAGGGCTTGTAAATACAAATGCTGCTGGTGGGCTTGCAGCACTGGTTGTATCACCCACAGAAGCGGCCTAGTAAGATGTGTCTAAGGTCTGCCATTGCAGAACCTGCGTGAAATCTGGTACTGTCATGCTGACTGGGCAAGTGCACCCACTTCCCAGTCCCCAAACCTTCCCTTAACTTCATATTAGTCACCCCTATGGTAGGCCCAGTAGTGTGCAGTGTCCCTGAGAGGAATAGGGTAACTGGCGCAGGGATTCATGGTCCTAGTGGTGGGAGGGACACTCTCCTGACTCTAGATGAGAGGTGCAGGGAGAGGGGTTCCCCCAAAATTGAAGTCCTGGTATGTGAGTGTGAAGACCGCCCAGAAGAGTGTGGGTTGTGTGACAGAGACAGTCAGATACTGTCTTGCCAGTCTCAGGAGAGTGGTGTGGAGTACGTGTGCGAGGCACTGGATGGTGAGGTGAAGGATAGTTTGGTCAACCCTGCTAGGGGTCTGTGTGATCCAATTGTGGGAGAGCATAATGTAAGTCCCTGTTTTCCAGAGCTATGCCAGCACCTGTGGGAGAGTGAGTTCTCTGACCGCAGGGAGCTCACATTGGAGGCAGACCCATTGGTGGAGTCCAAAGGGTCTGGAGAGGCATTAGGGAGTGATCCCAAGATGAGTGGTTCAGGTATCTTCAAACCCAGTGTGTTGGAAGTAGCTCAGAGCAGCCCAACTAGGTCCTGTAGTAGTGAGAGGGGTGTAGGGCCTCACATCCTGTCTTTAAGGGGAAGGAGTGAGAATGGGTTATGTCCCGGTAGTGCCCAACCACAGTCTCAGAGCCTGGATGGTTCTTTAAGGGAACACCAGGTGGGGAGCCTAGTCTGTCCTGAGGGGCTGCCCGTTGTGCGGGACCCCCGAGTGTCTGGTGAACGGGGAGTGTCTGTAAGCAGGCCTCCATCAGTTCTGGTGTCTGGTAGTATCGCTCCGGTTGGGAGGGTGCAGGAGTCCAGATTGAGGGGTCAGAGGGGGAAAGAGTCCCAAGTGGAAGAACCAGTGGGTCAGGGGCCAGCCAGAAGGGCTGCGTCCCAAGTGAATGACCATGATGACACCACTTCTGTCCTGGGGGATCTTCGCACACTGTCAGGTGGACAGGGGTTGGGAGATCTGTGCCAGGCAGACTGTCACACGACACAGGAGTTATGTGTCACCCTCAGGGGGGGGGCATGCGTGCTCCCCGGGAAGTCCTGGTGCGCCAGGCGAGCATTCAACCGCATGGGTTGGTCCCAGGGTGGGGAAGCCAGGTTCAGGTGTTGTCTGACCTGGAGGGTGGGACAACTGTAATCAGTGTCTTGACCCATGTTGCTTCCAGGGGTACCACTCCAGTTGGGAGTGTGCAGTACTCTGGAAGGGGGTTCAGAGGGAGTGAGTCCCTGCCTTTGACCCCAGTACAGCCTGAGGGTTTAGACCCTAGTTTGGCGAGCCAGGTTCAGGTGTTGTCTGACCTGGAGGGAGGGACATCTGTAATCAGTGTCCCTACCAGTCTGTCTTCTTGGTGTACCACTCCAGGTGGGAGGGTACAGCCATCTGGAAGGGGGTGCAGAGGGAGGGCGTCCTTGCCTCTGACCCCGGCTCAACTGAAGGGTTTAGACCCTGGGTTGGAGGGCCAGGTTCAGGGTCCCCCCCCTGACCTGGACGCCCAGTTGCAGGATAGAACCCCTGAACTGGTGGGCGAATTGCGCAGGACACCTGCCACAGGTGCCCTGGCAATTCTGGAAGGGGGTACCACTCCAAGTGGGAGGGTACAGAGTCCCAAGGAGGAGGACCGGGTGTGGGAGAGGCCACCCCAGTCTTCAGTCCAGCTGCCGGGTACGGACCTGGGGCTGGTGGGTCAGTGCCAGGATGTCATACCTGACCTGACAGGAGGGAGAGTGGACAAAGGTTGCCAAGCACCTGGGGCTACTGCCCCCCACTCCCTGGCGCCGCAGAGGTTTGAGAGCCCTGAGAGGCATACGGCCTGGGTCTCATCCCTGACTACTGTCAGTGGCCACTGTAGCATTTTGCTGTCTGTCTGTTGGGACACACCTGTGAGCCAGTTACGGTTAGGTGCTGCACAGGTGGTGTCCACAGGTGAGGAGAAGGGTTCCCCATGGATTGGCTTGGTGGACCCTCAGAGTATGGACAGAGGGATTCCAATAGGTTCAGATTGGCGTAGAACTGGAGTCGGCCCCTGCAGTTGCGGGCCAGGTCCTTGTTCTATCGCCCCAAGCAGGGAAGCCCATCACGGTGGTGATTGGGCTACCCTGCGTTTTGGCTGGAATGGGGTCGTGTTGGACTTGGCCCTTTTTGCAGGGTCATCCCTGAAATTCTTACCTTCCTCCTGTATTTTTTCTGACCTGTTGTTGGCTGTTCTATGACTCTGGGCACTTTACCACTGCTGATCAGTGCTAAAGTGCATATGCTCTCCCTACTGTAAAATGTATATGTTGGTTGGATTCCATGATTGGCTTATTTGGTTTACTGTCAGACCCCAGTAAAGTGCACCAGGAGTGCAGGGTGCATTGTAAGCATAAGGTAGGACAAGCCCTGATGTGTGTGGCATGTCCTAATAGTGAATTACAGCCATTTTCGTTTTTCACTATTGCAAGGCTACCCGTTCCCATAGGCCAGAATGGGCTGTTAGAATTGTTACATCCTATGATCCTAACAGACCCAGGGAACATGATAGAACTTCGAGTTTAGTATGCCTGAACTCAGAATAATAAAATACATCTTTTAGTAAAGTTTATTTTAATATTCTGTGTTTGCAAATACCACTTTTAGAAAGTTGGTATTTGCTTGCCTAACCATTTCAGCCCGCCTCTGCTATGATGTGTATCTGCCTGTCTGGTTTGTGTGGGTGACAGGGCTGGGGAAACCCAGAGGGGCAGGGCTAGGTAGCCTGGTGGTGAATAGAGAGATTGACATCCAGATGCGTGGGAGGAGTGCACCTGGACTCTGAATAGGGCTGTGCTCTGCCACCACAATGCTGGCTCCACCTCCTGTGGAGCGGCTGATGTCTCTGCCCTGCACCCTGAATAGAAAGTCAGAGTCATGTCAACAAAGTGCTCAGGAACTGGTTTGGACTGGGCAAAGGCCCCTCTACCCCAGAGGAACAAAGGAATTAGGGGTATAAGTATTGGGACCCTGCTCCCAAGAAATTAGATCCTGCTTGACAAGAAGAACCTTTGCCTGAGGAGAAGGAACCGGGAAAGCTGTAAGGAGGAGTGTCCCTGACCTGGGGGATTGGCCCGCAGTGGTTGCCTTGCTGCTGAAAGGAGAGGAGAAAGACTACAAAGACTTTATTTCAACTTGTGCTTCAAAAGATCTCCAAGGACTTGGAATAGAGCTTGCCTCCTGCTGAAGTCTCAGGAACAACAGACTTCACCCCCCCAGCTCCCCAAAGTTCTTTAGAAGTGCCTGCTGCTGTTGTTGGGCCTTCTGAGGGACTGCGTGTCCAAGGAGCTGGAAGCGCGACTCAAGAAGGAGAAGCGTGCCTCCGTCGGAACTGCTGTCATCGCATCACGTAAAGGGTGTCGCCGCTGCAGCATCGCATCGAGCGGAAGCGTCTCGCATCATCCAAGAAGTGTCTCGCAACGCCGAAGAAGCGTGTCGCCATCGCAGCCATCGTAGCTGACGCATCGCACCGCATCAAGAGAAGAGTCTCGCATCGAGAAAGAAGCGTGTCGCCATCGCAGCCATCGTAGCTGTCGCATTGCTCCGCATCAAGAAAAGCGCCTCGCATTCACGCAGAAGCGTGCCGCCGTCGGAGCTGCTGTTGTCGCATCGCGTAAAGGGGTGTCGCTGCTGCAACATCGCATCGAGCGGTAGCGTCTCGCAAACGTCGGAGAAGAGTGCCGCTGCCAAGGCTGCTGTCGTCGCATCGCGTAAAGGGTGTCGCCGCTGCAACATCGCATCGAGCGGAAGCGTCTCGCAAACGTCGGAGAAGAGTGCCGCTGCCAAGGCCGCTGTCGTCGCATCGCGTAAAGGGTGACGCCGCTGCAGCTGACGCATCGAGTCGAGTCTTCTCGCAACATCGGAGAAGCGTAACGCATCTGGAAGATCTTCACGTCTTTATTTCTTTGCACCAAAAACTTCATCGCATCAGCATCGTTGCAACACTTTCGTTGCCCTGCGTGTCGCATCTAAGGTACATTGACTTAAAGTGTCGCATTTAAGAACTTAAGAGAACTAAGCAAACTTCTACCATCTAAAGTAACAGTATTGTGTATTTTTGTCGTTTAATGGTCTTGTGGTAACTGTATATAAAGAATCCTTATTTTTAATATAAAACCTGTGTGGTGTCCATTTGTAGTGTTGTCACTTGGTTACTGTATGTGTTCACAAATGCTTAACCTATAACGCTCTGAGATAAGCCTTGTCTGCTCGCGCCAAGCTACCTAGAGGGTGAGCAGGGGTTATTTTAGGAGTGTAACCCCTTACCCTGACAAGAGGAAAGGTTCCCTGCTTGTCACAAGTACCTACCTGTGCCAACCAGAGAACCCGGATTCTAACAGGCCCTATTCTCCTCGGATCTAATTTGTATACTTCTTTGAGAGGTCTCGGTTATCAATTCACAAACCGAAAGATTTAACAATGTGGTATTCTGATCACCTTGACCATTCTCATTCATTACCGTCACCACTCCATTCCTGCTACCGCTTCTCGGAACTGCCAATGAATGTACTTTTGACAAATTCTGTCTTTCTCCATACAATGGGACTACGGGACCAATTGTCACTGGCACTGTCAATGCTTCTGCATTCAGACTTAACTGATTCACTTTCTGAACCTGCTCTAGTCTTGCTTTATTCAACACATTTGCTTTATTTTTCCGTACCCCTGTAGCTATTTCAGTGACTTGCGGAGTCAATGGGGTTCTCATCTGTGGAGCACTCTGGGTTACTTACCCTGAATTTTCTTCATAGGGCGGAGGTCTTTTAGTCATCATATCCTCCATCAACTCATCATCTTCCGAATTATTCGGGTCATCTCTAAAACTTGAAGTCTCTATATTCTTATTTTTCTCTTTACACTTGCCTCCTGTCTGATCATCAGCAACTAAAACTGGGTACAAACCTTCCGTTACTACAGCTCTCCTTCATCTTTTCAACTTTTCCTCCCTGCTTTCAAAAGGATATCCATACATACAATTCCTGTATTTTCTGTTACCTCTATATTTCTCTCTTTCAATCAATCAATCAATCAATCAATCAATCAATCAATCAATCAATCAATCAATCAATCAATCAATCAAACATAGCATTTGTAAAGCGCACTACTTACCCGTGAGGGTGGGGAATGCTGCTACTGCTCGAAAAGCCAGGTCTTGAGGAGTCTTCTGAAGGACAGCAGGTCTTGGGTCTGCCACAGGTGGATGGGGAGGGTGTTCCAGGTCTTGGCGGCAAGGTGGGAGAACGATCTGCCACCGGAGGATGCTCTTCGGATGTGGGGGACTTTGACGAGGGAGAGGTCGGCAGAGTGGAGCTGGTGTGTGGGGGTGTAGAAGCTGAGTCGGCTGTTGAATTACGCTGGTCCGGTGTTGTGGAGTGCCTTGTGTGCGTGGGTGAGAAGCTTGATGGTTATCTTCTTGTTGACGGGGAGCCAGTGCAGGTCTCTCAGGTGGGGTGTGATGTGGCTGTGGCGAGGGATGTTGAGGATCAGGCGTGCAGAGGCGTTCTGGATGCGTTGAAGCCATTTCAGGAGTTTGGCCGAGGCTCCTGCGTTGAGGGCGTTTCCGTAGTCCAACCTGCTGCTGACGAGGGCCTGTGTGACCGTTCTTCTCATTTCGGTGGGGATCCACTTGTAGATCTTGTGGAGCATGCGGAGGGTGTTGAAGCAGGAGGAAGAGACGGCGTTGACCTGCTTGGTCATGGAGAGGGTGGAGTCGAGGATGACCCCTAGGTTGCGTGCTTGGTCGGGGGGTGTTGGAGCTTCCCAGTGTGGTTGGCCACCAGGAGTCATTCCAGGCCGAAGGGGTGGATCCGAGGATGAGGACCTCCATCTTGTCCGAGTTCAGCTTCAGTCGGCTGTTCCTCATCCATTCGGCAACGGCATTCATCCCTTCGTGGAGGTTGGTTTTGGCGGTGTGGGGGTCCTTGGTGAGGAAGAGGATCAGCTGGGTGTCATCGGCATAGGAGATGATGTTGAGGTCGTGCAGTCGGGCAACGTGGGTGAGCGGTGCCATGTAGATGTTGAACAGGGTTGGGCTGACGGATGAGCCCTGGGGTACGCCGCAGATGATCTCGGTGGCTTCGGAGCGGAAGGGGGGAGGCGGACGCTCTGTGTTCTGTCAGAGAGGAAGGAGGTGGTCCAGTCCAGGGCCTTCTCTTGGATCCCGGCGGTGTGGAGGCACGTTCGTGGTGTGCGGTGGCAGACCGTGTTGAAGGCGGCTGACAGGTCCAGGGGGATTAGGGCCGCGGTTTCTCTGTTGTCTAGTAGGGTCCTGATGTCATCGGTGGCGGCGATGAGGGCAGTTTCGGTGCTGTGGTTGCTGCGGAACCCGGACTGGGACAGGTCCAGGATGCTGTTCTCCTCGAGGTAGCGGGTCAGTTGTTTGTTGATGGTCTTCTCAATGACCTTCGCCGGGAACGGGGGCAGGGAGATGGGCTGGAAGTTCTTGAGGACCTTGGAGTCCGCCTTGGGTTTCTTGAGTAAGGTGTTGATCTCGACGTGCTTCCAATTCTCCGGGAAGGTTGCTGTCTCGAAGGAGATGTTGATGGCTTTCCGGAGATGGGTTGCGATGGCGGTGCTGGCTTTGTTGAAGATGTGGTGTGGGCAAGGGTCTGACGGAGATCCGGAGTGGATGGTGATAATGATCTTGATGGTGTCGTCGTCGTTGATGTTGGTCCAGGAGAGCAGACGGTTGGTGCGGATGGTGGTCGTGGGGGCGGAGGTCTCAGTGGTTGTCGGGCGGTCATGGCGTTGAAGCTGTTGTTTATGTCTGCAATCTTGAGATGGAAGAAGGTGGCCAGCGAGTCGCACAGGTCTTGTGAAGGTGGGATGTCGTTGGTGTTGGAGATGGGGTTGGAGATTTCCTTCACAATGTTGAAGAGCTCTTTGCTGTTGTGTGCGTTGTTGTCTAGGCGGTCTTTGAAGGAGGCCCTTTTGGCTGATCTGATGAGGTGATGGTGATGGTGTCTGCAGGTGGCATTCTTGTGGGCTGCGTAGCTGTCCAGTGTTCGTTCACGGAGCCAGTTCTTATCCAGCTTTTGGCAGGTTTGCTTGGAGGCCTGGAGGTCTGGAGGTCTTCAGTAAACCAGCTGGCTTTCTTGCTGGTGTGACTGTTGGAGGGTTTCTTGAACGGGGCGAGGGTTTTGGCGCAGTCGTCGATCCACTGTCTGAGGTTGCGGGTGGCGGTGTTGGCGTCGGTGGGCTCGGGGGGTGGGCTCTGGGCGAGGGTGGTGGTTAGCTGGTCTTCGGTGACTTTGCTCCAGCAGCGGGGAGGCATCTGGTGCGTGGTGGGTTTCCAGAAGGTGAAGTGGATGCCGCGATGGTCGGTCCAGGGGAGTTCGGTGGTGTGGTTGAAGGAGACGTGGGGGCTTGCAGAGAAGATGGGGTCGAGCGTGTGGCTGGCGGAGTGGGTGTGTGTTGTGACGAGTTGTCTGAGTCCGAGGTTGGCTAGGTTGTCGATCAGGGTGGTGGAGTTGGTGTCGTTGATGTTCTCGAGGTGGAAGTTCAGGTCCCAAAGGAGGATGTAGTCCATGGAGGTGAGGGCGTGTGTGTTTCTGAAGTCGGCGATGGAGTCGCTGACCTGCGGTCGAGGTCCGGGGGGTCTGTAGACAAAGGTTCCTCTGAGGGTGGTGTTGGGGTCGGTGTGCATATGGAAGTGCTTGTGTTCGGCGGTGCTGAGGGTGTCGTCGGTGCTGGTCGAGACTCTGAGTGTGTTCCTGTGGACGATGGCGATTCCTCCTCCTACTCCGTTGGTGCGGTCCCTGGAGGTGATTTTGTAGCCTTCCGGGATGGCTATGGCGATGTCGGGTGCCGAGGAGGGGTTTAGCCAGGTCTCCGTCAGGAAGGCGATGTCTGGGGAGGTTGAGTTGAGTAGGTCCCAGAGTTCAACGGCAGGAGAAGGGTCCTTGTGTGCGCTTCGGTGCAGCCAGGCAGCAGGTGCGTGATCGTCCGGCGTTGAGTGCGTGGAGGGTGCTGGAGTCGTAGCGAACATGGACGTCGTGGCGTTCGCGGGGGCCAGGGGTTCTGGCGATGGGCTCGGTCCAGGCACGGACAGGCGCAGACGGGCTTGCGTTAGGCGTGCCTTTGGCACGCCAGCGGCGCGCCCGCTGCGTGCATCCGCTGCATGGCCACGCAGCGGCCGCCATAAGAAGGGGAGGTGTGAGGGAGGAGCAGCTGAAAGGAGGGAGTGGACGAATAGGTGAGCGGGGGGCGGGGCCGCTGGGGATGCAGCGGCGGGATGAACGGTGGCAGGAACGGCAAGGGAAAGAAGGTAGAAGGGGCACAGGGCACAGAATATGAGGGGAAAAGGATGAAACGGACAATTAACAGTGCAGAGGCAATGCAGTACAAGCAGGGGGGAGGGGCCGAGGTGGACGCAGCGGCGTGGAGAAAGGGAGTAGGAGCGGCGATAAGGAACAGAAGGCAAAGGGCACAGAGCACAGAACACAGAGGCGAAACAGATGTAAACGGAACGGCACAGTGAGGAATTACACAATAAAAATAATACGGAACGGCACAGTGAAGAAGTACACAATAAGAATGATACAGTAAACGATAAGATACAGTGTCAACAAACCTACGGCCAACCACTGGCCACCAGGGATGAGGCGCAGGTGGTAGCCTGCGGGTGGAGGAGGGCCTCGAACTTGCGGCAGTGGCAGCAGCTGCGAGCAGGGAACACTGGCACAGTCAGGTGGAGCTGCGCGGCGTGGGGAGCGACCTGTCTTAAATGCCTCAACTTCCCATTCTTCTAAGGCTTCATACTGTGTCAGTTTAGGATTTGGTTCTAGTGCATTCATTCGATTTCTCAGATTCTGCAATATCCTTACATTAAACGTACCATGCTGTGGAAAAGCTATGACACCATCGTCCTTTGTATACTCCATCCAATTCTCTAACCACATACACGTATGATATCCTTGCTCCAACATCATATAAGAAGCAGGCGTTTTTGGGGGAAGACTAGGAATTCCTTCTCTAGTCACAATCGGTTTGTTCTTATTGAAAACATTATTTATCTTCTTTACCAGCTTCATTGTTCTGATCCTTTACACTAATGTATCTCACCAAAATAAACAAAGACATCCTTCCGTAATTGTACGTATTCTATTTGTCAGCTCTCGTCCTATACCAGCGTGACTCACACTAACCAACCAATCAAAGCACTGCTACGTAAGCAAAGTCTTAACCAATACCAACCAACCAATCACAGCTCAATACACACCTGAGGCCTGTCCAATGCCAGTGCGGCCTTTTTTGACGTCAGTATTACTCCTTCTACTGACCCTCCGTTCACAAAATATTACGGTAAAGTTTTCTTTAATCAAAAATTCTGTTAGTAACAACACAAAAACAGCTAGCTTGTCTGTTCCACTAAATAAAGAGATAGTTTTCACTTTTTGTGAGAGTTTTCTTCACTACGAGTTCTATTAATGACCAGCGTTATTTTAATCTTCAAACAAGCTCCGAGAGGACCTATTTCTCCTCTAGGGATAAGGCCAAGATTTCACTAGAGGACTTTTTGGCGTGAAAAGGGGTCTTGTTACTCTCCTGGGATAGGGCTAGAGTTTCAAAAGTAGACCCTTCGCTATTTCAGACACTCTACTTACATACAAAATTCCCTAGATATAACACCTACAGCCCTCCGTAGCTTCGGTATTATTACAACAGATAATGTACTTCTGCAGTGGAACTTCTATATCCACACTCTTCTGCTGCCTATTTCAGGCTAACTGTGTGATTGCGTGTACTCCTCCTGAGGCGGAAGCCGGGAGGCTGTGTGCTCTGCTGTTGCTGTATTTTGTTTTATGCTGCTATAGCGATTATTTGCACAATTAGCCGACTTGGCTTTTTAACTTTTTAATCTTTAACTTTCGCTAGCATCTTTGCACTAGGCAGACCTCCTTACCTTGGTGTATTCCCGTGTCCCGCTGCCCGGCGCCCACTCACTTGCAGCTGACTAGTCACGCTGTGGAGTTGGTCCCGGGGCTCAGAAGCGTGGCGGCCATCTTGGGGGTGGATCGGACCCGGAGCGCTCTAGTCGCGCATAAAAGGGGAAGGGCATGACTTCGCGCAGCGAACGCGCTCAGCGGGCGCGCCTGACTCGCGCCGGAGTCGTGCCAGAGTCCTGCCCGTCTGCGCCTGTCCGCGTATTGGACGCGGCTACGCCATGCTGTATCGCCTTGCCGCCGGAGTTCCTCAATCCCATCACCTACAACAGGGAAACCCTTTTAGGCCTTAACTCAAATTCATGCTCTTGGTCACAGGCACTCCAAGCACTGTCGGATGACTCGACATCCCTTGTTTTCAAACCCTGCTGTGTACGGCATACTGATGATATTTCTCACCCCGCTTGCCATTTTCGTCAGCCCGTACACCGTCAACCTGTGTCCGGCAGGAATACTTCTATCAAAGCAGGACTTATTAACTGTCGCTCGTTAGCAAAACATTCGTTAGACATAGCCCAATCTCTCGAGGATAATAGGTGGGACATCCTTTTCCTTACGGAAACTTGGTTGGGAGATGACACCAATCCTGCTCTCTGTCTTGCTATACCTCCCGACTACAAAATTCTGTGTGCTAACAGGCAGAATTCCCACCCTGGTGGAGGAGTGGCCATTATATATAGATCTATTTGGTCGATCTCCTCCTTCCCATACCCTCAAATAGAGTGCATTGAGGCATTACCTTTCTGCATTAAACTGGCCGCTAACTTTACCTACTCAGGCTTATTGGTTTACCGTCCACCTAAATCTAAAGTCTCCTATCTTCCGGCACTCTTAGATTTCGCTTTACAGGCATCTTTCCGCTATGCCAATTTCACCCTCTTGGGTGATTTTAATCTGCACGCTGACAACATCAATGAACCCAATGCCTCCAACTTTTTGTCAACCTTATCTGATGGTGGCCTAAAGCAAATTGTCTTCGGCCCTACACATAAGGGCGGACACACTCTGGACTTGATCTGTACCAATCTTACTGACACTACTTTAGGTAAGCCCACCCCTGTCGTCTGGTCGGATCATTTTTTAATCCCTTTCTCCATTTCATCCCGCTTGGTGGATCGCTCTAGACCTCAGTCCAACACCAAGGGGCGGAATTGGAGGAGAATCTCTCTTGAGAGTCTAGGCCCTCATCTCTCCATGACCTCCCCAGGGGAGGCCTACGATCTGGATTCTCGCGCGGCCAGTCTCAATCACTGGGTCACTTCGGCTCTGGATCTTTTAGCACCTATGAGACCCATTAAATCCCTTCGTACCTCTCCCTCGGCACCCTGGTATTCTGAGGAATTGCGGCTACACAAATCTATCTGCAAGAGGCTGGAGAGAAATTGGAGGTGATCTTATTCGCCTGATAGTAGATCTAAATACAAAACCTCCCTTAAGGAGTACAGAAGGAAAATCATTGATCATAAAAGATCACACCTTGAGGAGAAAATCACCCGGGCTAAGGGTTCATCTAGAGTCATTTTTGACACGGTCAGAGCCTTTACCGACCCCATGGCCCTTAAGCGCCAACCACTGGTCTCCCAGGCCCTCTGCGACAATCTTTCGAGCTATTTTGAAAACAAGATCGCTCTCATTCAGAACTCCTTTCCCAGTAACATCACCCCTCCTCAACTGAAAGCAGATTCAACCAGCTCCAATCCGGATAAGGTCTTTTCCAAATTTGAGGCGATCTCCTTAGAACAGTCTCTGGCAGAATTACTCAAGTGCAAATCTGGCTCCCCCCTCGACCCGTGGCCAGCGAAGCAGTATAAATCCCTTGCTCCTCTGCTCAATCCTTTACTGAACGAAATCTGGAATGACTCTCTTCTGTCAGGTATCTTTCCAGACTCTTGGAAACATGCTAGACTGGTTCCAATCATCAAAAAGGCTACCGCAGACCCCTCTGAACCAGCGAACTATCGCCCCATCTCCTTGCTTCCTGCCCCAGCCAAAGTGCTGGAGAAACTTGTACATGGCCAATTGGCTGGTTTCTTTGAGAGGAGCGGCGCCTTCCACATCTCCCAGCATGGTTTCAGGTCGGGTCATAGCACCGAATCTGCCCTCCTGGAGATGGCGGACGCCATCAGGTGGAAAGTTGACGAGGGCTCTAGAGCGGTGTTGGTGCTGCTAGACTTGTCTGCAGCATTCGACACCGTCTCTCACCCTATCCTCCTCGACCGATTACAGGCAAAAGGTGTTCAGGGCAAGGCCTTGGAATGGCTTGCCTCCTTTTTGTCTAATCGGACTCAGGCTGTATTCACTCCCCCCTTTACTTCATGCAGTCGTCCCCTTAAGTGGGGCGTCCCTCAGGGCTCTTCATTAAGCCCTCTTTTGTTTAACGTATATTTTTCCCCGTTGGCCGAGATCATCTCCCAATCTGGAATACAGGCCACATCTTATGCGGATGATATACAGCTTCTTTTTTCGTATGATTCCCCGTCTGAGTCTACCTTTGACCCACTAAAAAATTGCCTTCGGAACATTGCCAACTGGATGGATAACAACTGCCTCCGGCTTAATGCTGGCAAAACCGAAGTAATATTTTTTCACTAGCCCTCTCCACTGGATTCTACTCTATGGTGGCCTCTAGACTTGAGTGCCCCTCCTTTGCCTAAGGACTCCGTCAAAAACTTAGGAGTCATTTGGGATAGTGATCTCTCTTTCAAGAAGCAGATTCAATCTGTATCTGTGGCCTGCTTTTCTAAAATGAGGATGATGAAAAAATTCATCAACTTCATCCCAAACCAAACCAGAAAAACAATTGTGCAGGCGCTAATCACCTCCCATCTTGACTATGCCAATGGCCTCTATCTGGGACTATCCAAAGGTCTCCAGAGGCGTCTGCAATCAGTTCAAAATGCCGCAGTCCGTCTGGTTTGTGGTCTCCCCCTTAGAGAACACATTACCCCCCACCGCCTTAGACTGCATTGGCTCCCAGTACATAAAAGGTCGGAATTTAAGGCCCTCACCCTTGCCCACCGTGCTATCAACGGGAAGGGTTCTGCTCATCTGTCCTTATGTCTCCGCCCTTACAGTAACGCTCGCTCACTCCGATCGAGCTCTCAACATCTTCTTTTTACCCCGAGGGCTAAAAAGGCTCGATCTGGGGGGAAAACGTTCCAAGTTTGCACTGCCTCCCACTGGAACAACCTACCCTTGTACATTAGGAGCATTCGAGACAAACCTCCCTTTCGGAGAGCCCTGAAAACTTTTCTATTCTGCTAAATTTTCACTTTACAGCTAGCATTGTACACGTTCTCACACAAGCGCCGGGACACCCCGTTGGGGTATCTGTGCGCTATACAAGCTAAATAAATAAATAAATAAATAAAACTCCATTCCCGGGACTTCCTCAGGTATCTCCGTACCTCAACTTCCAGACAACATACACAGGACTCTAACTTTTCATATTAAGGACATATAATCAATAATCAATAATCATTACCAAACTAATCAATAATTAAACCGTCCTATGCTACCAAGAAACTGATCCAGCGCGAAGCTAATACATGATCAGGGATCAATACTCAATTAATCCAATTACAATGGCCCATACACATTCACCCAGAATCCCCGATGCGCTGAGGTCAATTTGTTTATGTTCAATAATTTTCCTTCAAAGATACATGTATAACATCCTAAAAATGCTTGCTTAATTTGTAAATCAACTTTCCTTCCATTTGGTCGATGGACGAATTAGTTGAGTAGTTGATGATAATGGAAATGCTATCTAACTAACCCTTAGTCAGCTAAATAATCACAGACACTCTGTAAGTTTATAAAGCTTTATCTCAATATTATTGCAAATGCTCAATGCATACGGTCACAAAATGCAAATAATGAAACTCACAAAGGGAGAGAATAACATTCACAATTTCAAATGAATACCAACTCATCATATAAGCAGTGACATTATGGATGAAGGAGTGGATAGATTAAGAGACAAAAGTTTCAGCAAAATCAAATGCGAAACAAAATATACCTAACGGAGGGGATAGAGGAAGAGACAATAGTTTGATCTAAATAATACGTATCAATGTAGCTATGACGGAGTGGATAGGTGAAGAGACAAAAGGTTTCAGAGACTAAATACATTTGCAAATGGAGTAGCATGAATAAGTCAGTAATATTACAAACCTAACGGTCTGTGGGAAAACCACCCCCTTGGCCTAGGTGATGGTGGGGGTTCCCTGAAATAGGATCAGGGAACAAAGATTCAGAACCCAGGAGCAGTACAGGGACAGGAAACAGCTAAGCCTCTCTGCAAACCGACGATCAGCGATGCATTCACCCGTCTTTTCTTCCTCCCCGCTGCTATTTGCTTAAGTTTATACTAGGAAAACATTTTAATAGGAAATAGTGCAAAGGTGGGTGGTAAACAGTGAAAGGTACATTACTATATAACTAATGAATGTTCATGTTCCATTTGTTTTAGGGAGCTGGATGAGACGCCATTATGCTTAAATTGGCCGAATAAGGGAGGGGTTGGAGAAAAGAGTGAAATGGAACTGTCTGAACAGACAGAAGCGCTGAACACAGCAGATAAACCACAGCGGTTCAAGGCCGATAGGCTGAAGGAGAATATTGAGTGCCTGCCAAAGGGATGTGACTGACCGTGGGACCTAAAACCTTTTCCGCGGACACAACCAAGAGACTTTTGAAACTGTTATTTGAATCGCTACATGAATTAAATGTATGAACGAGTCAGAACTTATGTCATGAGAAGTAAAGTAAAACAATAGTCTACAGTAGTCATGAATGGGAACCTGATGGTGTGACCCACCAGCGCCTAAATCCACCAATCAACAATTGTGATTCGCGAAATGTTTCAACTGGTGTGGGATGGACATGTAGGTTTTAGGGTATAACTGGGGTGCCTTTAGGGGTGTGGCTGGAGACAGCTCTTGCGGGAAGAAAGAGAAGAAGGGTAGATGTGTCGCTGTTCCTTGGTTTGCAGAGAGGCCTAGCTGTTCCTGTCCTGTTCCTGTTACTGATATCTTTGTTCCCTGACTCTATCACAGGGAACCCCCACTACTTTCTTGGCCAGTGGGGTGGTATTTCTACAGATTCTTTGGGCTTGTATTATTCAGACTCGTTCTTGCAAAATTACTTGCAAATTTGCTGTGTCTCTGAAACTTTTGTCTCTTAATCTATCCACTCCTTCATGAGCATTATGTGTATTTTATGATGAGTTTGATATCAGCTGTAATTGCTAATGATATTTCTCGTGTGAATTTCCCTGTTTGCATTAGTGGCCGTATGCATTGAGCATGTTATTGAGATAAAACTTTATTAACGTTATCGAGAGTCTGTAATTATTTAGCTGACTTGATAGTTAGTAAGATAGTGCCATCATTAACATCAACTATTCAACTAATTGGTTCCTCGACCAAATAGAAGGAGAGTTGATGTACAAATTTAGGTATATATTCATAAATATTAACCATGAACTTGTGGAGAAATCTAATTGATATTAGTAACAAATTGACCCCAGCGCATCAGGGATTTGGGTGTATGTGTATGGGACATTGTATTGTGATGTTATTGAGTGTTGATCCCTGATCAGGTATTGGTTTCACTCCGGATCAGTTTCTTGGTGGCAGAGGATGGTTTAATTATTGATTAGTTTGGTAATGATTATTGATGATATGTTCTTAACACGGAAAAGTTAGTGTCGTGTTCTATGTAGTCTGGTAGTTCAGGTACGGAGCTACCTGAAGAATCCCGGGAATGGAATTAGCCTGAAATAGGCAGAAGAAGAGTGTGGATAGAGAAATCCCACTGCAGAAGTGCTTTGTCTGTTGTAATAATACCAAAGCTACAGAGGGCTGTGTACTGAGCTGTGATTGGTTGGTTGGTGTGAGTCGCGCTAGTATTGGTTGAGACCTTGCTTACGTAGCAGTGCTCTGATTGGGTGGTTGGTGTGAGTGGCGCTGGTATAGGACGAGAACTGACAAATAGAATAAGTAGAGTTACAGAAAGATTTTCTTGTTTATTTTGGTACGGTACATTAGCGTAAAAGATCAGAAAATTAAGCTGCTAAAGAAGATAAATAATTTTTTCAATAAGGACAAACCAACTGTGACTAGAGAGGGAATTCCTATTCCACCCCCAAAAACACCTGCTTCTTATATGATGTTGGAGCGAGGATACCATACGTGCATGTGGTTAGAGAATTGGGTGGAATATACAAAGGATGATGGTGTTATAGGCTTTCCACAGCATGGTACGTTTAATGTAAGGATATTTCAGAATTTGAGAAATCGAATGAATTCACTAGAACCGAATCCCAGATTGACACAGTATGAAGCCTTAGAGGAATGGGATGTTGAGGCATTTTGAAAGAGAGAAATATAGCGGTAACTGAAGGGACAGAAATATGATGTTTGGATATCCTTTTGAGAGTAGGGAAGAACAATTGAAAAGATGGAGGAGAGCTGTGATAACAGAAGGGTTGTACCCAGTTTTAGTTGCAGATGATCAGACAGTGTGAAGAGAAAAATAAAAAATATAGAGACTTCAAGTTTAAAAGATGATCCAAATAATTCTGAGGATGATGAGTTGTTAGAAGATATTATAACTAAACGACCTCCGCCGTATGAAGAAAATTTCGGGAAGGTGTTCCCGAGGGCCCCACAAATGGGAACCCTGCTAAATCCACAAGTCACCGAAATAGCTAGGGTAGTGCGAGAAAATGAAGCGAATTTGTTGAGCAAGGCAAGACTAGAGCAGGTCCAGAAAATGAATCAATTAAGTCTGAATGCGGAAGCGTTGACGGTACCAGTAACAATTTATCCCGTAGACAGAATTTGTCAAAAGTACATACATTGGCGGTTCTGAGAAGTGGTAGTGGGAATGGAGTGTTAACAGTAATGAATGAGAGTGGACAGCATGTTCTGAATACTACATTGTTAGATCTTCCGGTTTGTGAGTTAATAACGGAAACTCCTAAAAGAGGTATACAAATGGACTCAAGGAGAATAGGGCCGAATGTCACTCCAATGGCAGGGAGTTCAGCAGGTCCTTCACCAGAAGATTTGAATAATTGGATTAAGAAAATGGTGAAGCCGAAACCGCAACCAAAGAGTATAAATGTGGGTCAATTGAAAGTAGATTTGGAAGAGATGAGTATTGACACAATAAGTCCAGATAGATTAGGGACTTACCGAGATGATGAATTGTTGTTTTTGTGTAAAAACCTTAGATTCGCCATGGTACACATACGACTGCAAGAGTTTGCGCTGAAAGAACTGACGGTGCTCGGTGGGCGCTTAAGGAAAATGGTGCAAGACTTTGCAGCGGATTCCGGGAGACGTGTTGTGTGAGCCCCTAGGACGACTTCTGCCGCACCGAGTAGCCGAGCTGGCGGTGGGACGTAGGTGAGGCACTCCGGTTGCGGCACTGGCTCCTGGCTGTGCCTGTAAATACCAGAGGAGGCAGCGGGGGAGGAACTGGCTAGTGGAGACTTGGCTCGCAAAATGGTGGGCTCGGCGCGTTGCCGGGAGAACTCTCGGCGGCGACTTTGACCTCTGATTTGCAGTCGCTCGGCTCCTTGGGCTTGAGCCACACCCTCCCCACCAGCGCGACGTCCAAATGAAAGCCATTGCTGGCGGGTGGCACCGGGGACCCGAAAATACGGCCCTTCGAGATTGACATGAGGCTAGCTATGGGGGTGCCAAATCACTATCCCTCATAAGGCAAGTGCGGGCAAAAGGGTTTGAAGGCGCACCAGGCAGGAGGGCATAAGCGCTTAAGAAGCAATTAATGGGAGGAAAGTACAGGCCCCCACTACGATGAATCTCTTGATGCCTGACCCAAACATGGCCGGCGAGCAGTGAACAGCAAGTCCCTAAAGGAACTCCAGCAGCACTTCGGCGGACACTGGGCGGGTCACTCTGCTTGTACTTCATTGGAAAGGAGGCCCTGGAGCCCTATTAAGCCGTGGAGCTGGGCAAAGGCCCTTTGGGGACATAGTGGGCTGACCACGTGACAACAGGGCTTGTGATTGGAGTGGCCCCCTATGTTGGAAAAGAGGCGGTCCTGGGCTTCCCTGCGAACAGACAAAAACGGGAGGTTCCTTATGGTTCGGGGAGATCTCAGGGGTCGACCATGCACATTCGCAGTCATCTATGCTCCCAACACGGGCCAGCAGGACTTTATTCTCTCCTTCCTTATGACTTTGGAGAATTTTGCTCAGGGGGATATTCTGCTATTGGGGGACTTTAATCTTGTTTGGGACCAGGGGATGGACTCAACACACTCACAGAGAGCTTCGGGTGGGGTTTTTGGTGCGGCACTTAAGTCACAGCTCAAGCTCATGGGGTTGGTGGATGTATGGAGTGAGGCCAATCCCACCGTCCGTGACTATTCTTTCTTCTCCCACTCCCACAGAACCTACTCCCGCATTGACCACATTTTTAGGAGCCAATCCCTCCTCCCCTCAATGCTGCAAACACACTTCCACCCGATTTGCCTGTCAGACCATTCCCCCTTAGAGATGCCGCTCACTTTGCCGAATCTGCGCACAAAGCACGCGCGCTGGTACTTCCCCAACTTCCTCCGCAGGGATAGACTTCTCTGTGATGACCTCCGCAACACTATTAAGGACTTTCCTGTTCAGAACGTCCTGGAGGCTACTTCTCATGCAATCACCTGGGATGCTCTCAAAGCAGTAGTCCGGGGTAAATGCATTGAGTTGGCCACTACCTTGAGATCACAGAAATGCGAGGAACGCCTCAAGTTAGAACGGGACTTAGTATCCGCAGAACAGGCCCATAAGGCCATCCCCGCGTTTCAGACAATGCTGAAAGTCACAGCCCTAAAGGGGAAACTTCAGGACATTTATACCAACAGAGCAGAAAAAAACATCTTACTCCTACAGACCAAGAGGTATGAGGGAGGGAAAAAAGTGGGGTACTTACTAGCACATCAACTACGGGTTAAACAGGAAAGGGAATATATCAAACTTACTGTAGATAAAGATGGCATTTCCCATAAGACAGAGGAGGGAAAGGCGCAGGCTTGGAGGGAGGGAGGGTGTCACATGACACAAACACAGAGTGATAGGTCTCTCATGTGGCTTTGTCTGGGGGCAGCCAAAATGGCAGTGGCTGCTGCATGGAAAAAACAAGTAGCACCATCTCTAACCCAATGGCATGCAAGATTGTGGAGGGTGTTGGCGTTGGAGCACATGGCTGACATTGTAGATGATGCCAGAAAAGGCTTCAACTATATTTGGTCTCCGTTGGTGAGCTACCTTTCGGAGGGGCCCCCACTAATGGCCTGCGCCCCACGACTTAGGGCCCTCAACTTGTTCCATATCTAATCACCCCGCAGCTATGGGGGCACTGTGCAGGGCAAAAGCCACCCGAGTAATGGACCCAGTGACCCCACCCTCATGATCACATTATTATAATTTGCACCATGACATCATAGTTTTGTTCAGTTTTTAGTTATGTTTAAGTTTCCTTTTCAAGTTACTCTCTCAAGAGGGTTGATTGACATTCACAAGCGATGGACTGATTGCAACATGTTGTGATTGTGCTCTTTTTTAAAAAGCTTATTCGCCACAGACCTAGTGAAGAAGCTGTAACCTACATGTGAGATCTGTAACTCTGGGCTGCATTTTCTCTTGACTACTGTTGCATATGTCATGCTTTCTGTTTCAATCTCAAAGAAAATTCTAATAAAAAGAATTTGAAATAAAAGAAGCAGAACAGGTTGAAAGGGCGTGTCTGATGAGAGAAGTACCAGGTGGTGGATATGTTCATGTTCCATGGTCAAGACTGGATATATTGTCTTTCACAAACAATGTTCTCAGGTTAAGAGAGAAACCAGTTGAATGGTACAAACAGGTATAGAGGTTTGTGAAAGTCTTGAAGGTTTTGCAGAAGGATTTGGATGGGTTTGAGATTGTTGTTTCAGCTGATTTATGGACAGAGTGGAAAATCACTGTTGATTGGCCAAAAGAAGAATATCCTAGAGACCCTAAAACAGGTGCACCGTCTGACGAGGTGATGAAAAAGTATAATCAGGTAATCACGTTTTTGAAGGGAAACATTTCCCCTAAGGAAACAGATTGGGTTAAAATTGACAGAACAACCCAAGAACCAAAAGAGTCAGTGGATGCCTACTATGAAAGGTTGTTACAGGTATTTAAACAGTATAGTGGGTTTGAGAATATTGGAGACAAGGATATGGGACATTTTGTGTATCTTTTTGTGTTTGGATTGAAACCGGAAATTAGTAATATCATTCAACAGCATTTGATTTGTTGGCAAAGCAAAACAATTGATGAAATTCCGAGGTATGCCAAGTATTGTAGTGATGACATTGAATCGAGACATAAAAAGTTAAAAGAGAAAATTATGTGGACACAAGTGAAAGTGGCAGAACAGCAAGAAACAAACAATAATTCCCAAACAGGTATTCAGATGAATGGTCAGAATCGAAATGGGCAGAATTCCAGTGGAGGTTGAGAAAGAGGTAAAATGAGTAGAGAGGAAGCTATGAAGAAATTTCCTTGTCATGGGTGCGGAAAGCATGGACATTGGAAGAACGAGTGTAGATCTGCTAAATAGAATAATGGGGCAAATAAAAATTTAATTCCACTGATGCATAATGAGGTGGGTGTAAATCAACAACAGCAGCAGCAGATAGTTACTCAACAGTTACAGGTGCCACAAGCTTCCCATACCAAATAATGTGAATGCTCAAATGCAGATGTACAGTGCCAACATTGGATTTTACGGAGGTGACCAAAGTGGTAAGAATCAAACTGTGCAAATGGTTCTGCAATATTGGTTGCAGTGTAATGAGAATAATTCAGACTCATCTCAATGACGGTGCCTGAGGGGGGAGGAAGAGTGCGAACTTGGCGCATCCTTGTCGGTAGATCAGTCAGGTCCATTTGTTGACAGAAAGGTGGAGGGGAATGATATTACATTCTAAGTGGACACTGGTGCTACCCGTTCTCCTGTGAGAGCAGCAGAAATTCCAAACCTACCCCTCTCGGGAGAAACTATCCAAGTTGTAGGAGTCTCAGATAAGCATATTAGACTACCAGTCACAAATCCAATAGAAGTTCATATTGGAAACTTCAGAGACATGCATCATTTTGTGGTATGTGACTCGAGTCCGGTAAATCTCTTTGGTAGGGATTTACTATGCAAGCTGAATTGCACCATCTATTGTACACCGAATGGTATTGCATTTCAGACACCTGATGAGGATGTCGAATTTAAGATGATGCTAGCGAAGCAAGGGACAGAAGTGAATGAGTTGTTTTCACTTCTCACAGAAGAGAATTTGCCTGAAGAACCAAAAAGTGCAGTAAGATCAGATGTGTGGGATTTTTCAGGAAAGGAAATTGGCCTGATGACAAATGTAGATCCGATTCGGAATACAGTGAAAGAGGGTGCTAGATATCCAAACACACCTCAGTACAAAATAAGTCCAGAAGTAATTGCAAGAGTCACTCCTGCAATCGACCAAATGATTGAACAAGGAATTCTGAAAGAAATACTAAGCAGTCCCTGTAATTCGCCTATTATAGGAATTAAAAAGCCTACAAAATAGTGCAGGATTTACGAAAAATAAATAAAATCATAGTACGCTGTTGTCCAGTAGTGCCAAATCCAGCCGTGATCCATTACCAAATTCCCTGTGATGCTGAATGGTACACAGTAATTGATTTGTGCCAAGCATTTTTCTCGGTTCCCTTACATCCTGAAAGCCAGTATTTGTTTGCATTCCAGTTCGGAGACCGGATTTTGGCATGGTGCTGAGTTCCTCAATCTTTAATCAGATCTTGAAAAAATGTCTGGAGTCTTTAGTCATGCCAGGAAATTGAGTCATGGTTCAGTACATTGATGACCTGTTAGTGCCATCAAAGACACAAGAGGCATGTGTAACAGATACTGTTGTCTTACATAACCATTTGGCAGAAGGAGGACACAAAGTGTCACCAGCAAAACTGCAATTTTGTAAACAGGAAGTCCAGTACTTAGGACACAAAATAGAAAAGGGAGTCAGAAAGGTAACGCCAGAAAGAATTAATGTGATCAAACAGATGAGTCGACGCAAAACTCAGAAATAAGTATGAATGTATTTGGGAATGGTTGGATATTGTGGGCAGTGGATCAGCGGTTTCTCACTGATTGCAAAACCTCTACAGAGGTTGATACGGAAAGATGTGAAAGATCCAATTGTTCTGGATGATGAGAGTATAGAAGCTTATAATAAATTGAGAAGCAGTCTTTGTCGAGCACCTGCATTGGGAATGCCAGATTATACAAAATAATTTGCATTGTACTGTTGTGAACGAGATGGATGCGCACTTTCAGTCCTAACTCAGAAACTTGGAATGGCATGATGTCCAGTAGCATATTTTTCTGCTACTTTGGATTCAGTGGCCGCAGCTTTTCCAGGCTGTTTGAAAGCAGTAGCTGCCACTTGTGTGAGTCTGGAACATCGTGAAGCGATTATGATGGGATATCTAGTCAAGGTGTATGTGCCACATTCTGTTGAGATTCTTTTAACTCGAACCAGGACATAGTATATGACTTCTAGTCAACTGACTAAGTACGAAGGAGTGATTCTGGGTGCTGAAAATGTGACTGTGGTGAGGTGCACAACCGCAAATCCGGTGACAGAGCTGTGCACCAAACCAAGGCCTGACATAGAGGACATTCCCTTGGAAGAATCAGACTGTGAGATATTTGTGGATGGGTCATGTCTGTGAAATTAGAAAGGTGAATTACGCACTGCCTATGCCGTTTGCACCATAGCAGGAGTTCTAGAAGCATCCTTTCTAAAGGAGGTAAACTCCGCTCAAATTGCTGAATTGATAGCTCTGATTGGAGCGTGCAAAATTGCATAAAGCCTGAGAGTAACCCTATTCACTGATAGCCAATATGGTCGGGGATGTCCATGATTTGGACAGCTATGGATTCAAAGGGGAGTTCTGACTTCCTCAGGTTCCCCTATCCGAAACAGCAAAACTCTAAAAGAATTATTGGATGCTTTGCAATTACCCAAGAGAATTGCAGTGGTCAAATGTGCTGCACATAAACCAGGAGATGATTATGTGACGAAGGGCAACATATACTCCGACCAAATAGCGAGTTTCCTGCACAAAATTTAATGGCCTTAAACAGAGCAATTGAGAGAGGAAATACCGAATGACATCTTATGTTTACAACCGCATTTGAAACTTGGGATGAAGTGAGGCAGATGCAGGAAGAAGCAAGTGATGAGGAAAAGCAAATTTGGAGTAATACACGTTGTGGAAAGAGAACAGAAGACGAGGTGTGGGTTTATTTTGACGAAAGACCGGTCTTGTCAGATTCTTTACTTTCCCATATGGCCAGGGTGTTCCATGGAATTGCCCATATTGGAAGAGATGCAATGATCAGACTCTTCAAGCAGACATGGTATAACCCATAGTTCAGGTCATTGCAGAGAGCCTTTGCCAGAGGTGCATTGCTTTTCAGAAGCAAAATCCAGGCAGAAAGACAGTTGTTAGTTGGGGGCGAGTTGGAAGAACAGGAAGACCATTTACCCGGCTCCAAATGGACTTTATTGAACTTCCCCCCATGTAATGGGCTGTGTTGGTTGTTGTCTGCTTGTTCACTCGCTGGGTGGAAGCCTATTCCACGAGAAGAAATTACAGCCTAACAGTAGCTAAATTGCTTTTGAGAGAACTGATTCCTAGGTTTGGATTTCCAGTCACTTTAGAGATAGATAGGGGAACGCACTTCAATAATGAGATAATTCAGATGATTTGTGCAGCATTACAAATTGAGCAAAAACTGCATTGTGCCTATCAACCAGAAGCATCTGGAGTAGTTGAGCAGATCAATGGCACTATAACATCTAGGTTAGGGAAAGTGTATGCATCCACAACACTGAAATGGCCTGACGCTTTACTCCTTGTATTGATGAGTCTTAGAAGCATTCCTGACAAAAAGACGGGATTGAGTTCTCGCGAAATCCTAATGCGATGAGCAATGAGACAAGCATACATACAAGCGAAAAAACAGATGAGTATTTCTGATGATCTAGTGCTTGATTATTGCAGAGGATTGGCCGATCTGGTGCGTTCTGTGTCTCATCAGGATGAAGAAAACGCCACTACAACACAGCCGAATCAAGCTCATGATCTGAGTCCTGGTGAGTGGGTTCTTGTCAAGAAACACGTGAGGAAATTATGTTTAGAACCCAGGTGAAGCGGTTCTTACCAGGTGATACTGGTGATGACGGCAGCAGTGAAGTGTGGTGGTTTGCAAAACTAGATTCATGCAAGCCATACTAGATGAGTCCTAAGTCCACTTGAAAGACAAGAAGAGCAGCGACTGGTAAATCAAAGCCAAAGACCACTGGTTGAAGTGTGTGAAGCTGAAGAATCTAGTGTGACACATTCTGAAGAACGAACAGATAATGAACAGCCAAGCTCAAGTCAAGTAGAGTGGGCACCAGCTACTGGGTCTCGTAAGACTGCCATTGAACCAGAAGGAAGTGAGTTCACGGTTGAACCAGAAGCAAGTGAGATCGTTGTTGGACCAGAAGAAAGTGAGTTCACAGCGGAGGCAGGAGAAGGTGAAATTACTGTTGAATCAGCAAAGACAAAAGTTGCCAAAAATCAGGAGGAAGAATAGATAGAAGAAAGACCAAGTAAAAGAACATTTGAACCATATACAGAAGGTAAAAAGGTAGTTCAAACCAAAAGACCAAGAAAAGGAGATAACTGGCCAGGTGGAGTGAAAAGACTGAAATATACTCTTGTGAGGAGAAAGACAAGGAAAAGGCCAGAACAAAGTAATGAGGTCTCAAGTCAAACAGAAGAAGAAGAGTCAGGAGAAGAATTAGTACGAAAAACAAGGAGAGTAAGAATTCCAAGCAAGAAATACAAAGCACCTGAATGGACTTATGTCATTCTGAAAGAAATTGAAAGCTCAGATCCAAGTGAAGAAATAGACAGTTCTGCCACTCAGCAAGTGGATAAAAGCAAATTGAGACTACATTAAAAGAATTGTGAAAAATTAAGGTGCAACTTTGACAGTCAAAAATAAGAATTTAAAGACTCATAAGATAAAAAGAAAAGAGAAGGGGGAAAGGAAGAAGGCCTTGAAGTGTAGGAGTACACTATTTTTTGTAGAATTTGAGTTTTTATAGTAAGTTTAGAGTCCAGACAATTAGATGAATTTTTGCTAGAATATAAAATGGCTGAAGCAGAAGTGACTGAACATCCAAAGTCTAGTCTAAAACGTAGATGCATTAAAGCTTGCTTATGTAGTGTCTTGTTATTAACATTTATGTGGATATTACTAACTGTCCTTGTACCTATTCTAATGGTAACTAATCTCGGAAATAATATTAATGAAGTGACAAGTGAAAGAAGGAGTGATGTTACTAAAAGAACCCCTAATACTAATGTAGAACAATTGGATGGAAGCATTCTCTATCATGATAAATCAATTAGTGACTTCTCGTTAAATGTTTTTACTAAATTGTTGTATGAGTACATTGATACGATGAACGTGAGTGATTGTTATGTGTGCAAGCAAGTACCTTCGTCTGTCTCAGAGGGTGTGACGTATCATCCCCTACCTTTAACATATGGTGTGTCTTGCAGTATCTTAACAAGTCTGTTTTACGTGACAGGGAAGCTCAATAATCACTATTCTAATACAGATTTAGTGTCACAGAAATACCTGTTATAAAGGAGTTGAATAAGGTTTTAAGTAGTAAAAAGGAGCGGTATATAGGAGAGTTTTTCCATATTTCCAAGACTTAGATGTAGAATATGCTTATAAAAACAACGTAACATGTAGTTTGCGGGTCGGAGAAAAAATATTTATAGAAATTGTAGAAAATAGAAGAGAAAGTTTCCAAAGAAAGGCCTCTAAACAAAAGTCTCAGGTGCCACCATGGGTTTTTAGTGAAGGAAATTATGAGAAAGGTGAGACGTACGCTGCAATGTCCCTGGACTGGCATCAGAAGGGAAAATATGTTTGCTTAGAATGAAAACAAACTATAACAATTATTTTATTGGTACTAGTAAATGTGAGAATACTTTCCAAATTACTGGAGGTTGGGGATTAAAGGGTGGAACTGAATCTGTTTTCCTAGGAGTCTATTATGTGTGTGGTAAGAAAGCCTATTATAGGTTGCCTGCACATTGGTATGGTAGTTGTTATTTTGCTGTCGTCTTTCCAAAGGTCTATCAAATGGACCGAAACAACAACAGACTAAAAGAAATAAATCATGGACTAACACATAATAAGAGAGCACGTTTTTCAGAGATAGTAGGTGATTTTTTTTGGTGCACTGATACCCTCAGTTGGAGTCGTTCTGAATTTGCATAAAATGTGAAAGTTGTCCACAGTGGTTGATCGTTTATAGACAGATACTGCTGGTGGGTTCTTGATGATTGACACACAAATGTTTGCATTCAGATCAATGGTTTTGCAAAATCAACTTGCCCTTGATATCTTAATGGCAAAAGAGGGTGGAGTCTGTGGCATGTTGAAAATCCAACACTGCTGTACTTATATCCCTGACAAAAGTAAAATAATTGAGGGATATATAAGGAATATTACGAAATTACATGAGGACTTGACCCAACTGGAGGTTGATGGTGTTTGGGAGAGACTTGGTAATAGTTTCTCCTCTGTAGGTAAATGGTTTTCTACCTTTGGAAGTAGTTGATTAGGAAAAATATTAATGCCAATTGTTTCAGTAGCCATAGTAGGTAGCCTTAGTGATAATAACACCATATAAGTGTTGTAAGTGGAAGAGTGGAAGAAAAGAAACGTCAGAATCAAAGAACAAAAGAAGAACAAGAAAAAAAAATGAATGAGATAGAGTTAGAAAAGATGAAAGGAGATTACTATAATATGATGAAAGACTTAGATGAAAGTGCCATATAAAGATAGAAGAATACTGGGTTTTAATAGATGAAGATGGCACTCAGTATGGTAGGTATTTTATGATGGCTCCAGGAAGCCATCAGAGGGGGGATTGATGGGGCAGGATTTCGTAAAAAGAAGCCTGCTGGGATGATTACCCCCATAATACGTACTAACAGTAAGTAGTAATAGAAAACCAACGTGCATCTTACATGAACATGAGGGAAAAATGCTTTGTGCATGTCAGCACTAACGTGAGATAACGCATGGAAGAACTAAACGTATTTACTTTGTGCTTAAAAGGAAACGAGAAATAATGCATGACTAGGCCGCATGTGCATTTCATAAGCTTGCATGTTGCATCTTGCTTTGAAATAATAAATAATGCTGCTATTTGCTTAAGTTTATGCTAGGAAAACCTTTTAATAGGGAATAGTGCAAAGGTGGGTGGTAAACAGTAAAAAGTACATTACCATATAACTAATGAATGTTCATGTTCCATTTGTTATACTGAGCTGGATGAGATGCCATTATGCTTAAATTGGCTGAAAAAGGGAGGGGTTGGAGATAAGAATGAAACGGAACTGTCTGAACAGCCTGAAGTGCTGAACACAGCAGATGAACCACAGAGGTTCAAGACCGATATGCTGAAGGAAAATATTGAGTGCCTGCCAAAGGGATGTGACTGATTGTGGGACCTAAAACCTTTTCCGCAGAAACAACCAAGAGACTTATGAAACTGTTATTTGAATCGCTACATAAAAAATAAATGTATGAACGAGTCAGAACTTATGTCATGAGAAGTGAAGTAAAACAATAGTCTACAGTAGTTATGAATGGGAACCTGATGGTGTGACCCACCACCTCCAAAATCCACTAATCAACTGTTAAGTTTCACAAAATATTTGAACTAATGTGCGATGGACATGTAGGTTTTAGGGTATAACTGGGGTGCTTTTAGGGATGTGGTTGGAGAGAGCTCTTGTGGGAAGAAAGAGAAGAAGGGTAGATGCGTCGCTGTTCCTCGGTTTGCAGAGAGGCCTAGCTGTTCCTGTCCTGTCCCAGATATCTTTGTTGCCTGACTCTATTACAGGGAACCCCACCGCTTCCTTGGCCAGGGGGGTGGTATTTCTACAGATCCTTTGGGTTTGTAGTATTCTGACTTGTTCTTGCAAAATTACTTGCAAATGTGCTGTGTCTCTGAAATGTTTTTCTCTCCAACTATCCACTCTGAAGTACTGGGTATTTTAGACCCAGCGGTGCAGGGGCACACACCCTATGACTTCTGGGTTCACCCTGTTCCAGACCTACAGAAACACAGAGTCTTCTGGGTGAAGTCAAAGATTCATTTATTGGCTGCAGACCAATTACAGGTATCCTAGCAGTACAACAGTGTGTATGTTCTCAGGAGACTGCTGAAAATCATAGGAATGGACTTCATCTTAAATACCCTTTTTCTTGCCTCAAGCATACATTCCTAGCTTTATGATATGGCCATTACAAGTATACATTACAAACGAAAAAGCAGAGTCATGATGACCATCCCACATTCCAGTTCGGCCAGCCCACAATGATTTACACAGTAAGGTTCAGATCCCACATCGGATGTCAATAGACCCCCCAATAAACATGAGCATCTCCTGTTTTGGGAAACAAGTCATAAAGCAGGAACAAGCAGGTGTGAAAGAGATTAGCCGGAGGATTGTGTAGAATGAAAGGGTTTTATGATGGGTCAAGCCCTGATGCTAATCACAGGTGGACGGAGGAAGGGGAGCTCGTGAGACCGGTTTGACCTGGGGCAGCAGAGCCAGCTGCCCAGGTCACAGAGAAGTCAGAGGAGAAGCCCATGTACTGTGAGGCCCGTATTTACTCCATTATAGCCTATGTGAGGGCAATGACAAGATGGCCACTGCTTCCAAAATGGACGCGCGTAGTGAAGCAGAATAACGTGTACACAGTGCATTCATAGCTAGAACGATATATAAAGCACTCGTACATGCCGCATTTACCATTTGCGGTTTGCTAATACCAAGATAGACAGGGGTAGGGCCCTGTTCCCTACGCGGTAACAAAGATTAAAGTACGACAGACCCTCCTTTTGCCCTTACATAGGCAATCACTATACTCATCTTAATCCGAGTCTAGGTCGATGTTCACGAAGTCATGGAGATGTTGCTGTAGCATCATCCTATTACTTAGCTCGTCCCTCGATACAGGTTTCCTTATACATAAGGTAGCACAGAGACCACATATCGCAGGAGCACACTGTATGCACAGACAGAACAGGAAAAGAATGGCTAAGATCATTCCAATGACCATCAGAACTTTCCAACCCCAGGCGGATATCAATTCCCAGAACCACCCCACCAGTGACCAATCTCCTTTATCCACGTGTATGGATTCAGATATTTTATGGAGTTTGGAGATGGCTTGATACACTGTTGGAGCATTATCTGGTATGAAAATGCAGCAACTGGATTGGATGACCTTGCATACCCCACCGCGGTCTGCAAGAATAACGTCTAGAACCATGCGGTTCTGTAAAGTCATAAGGCGATCCGCTTGGAGCTTAGCTGTCAGATTACCAAGGGCACCAGCCGTTACATTGACACTGGATTCAACCACACGAGTCAGCTGTCTCAGGTTCCTACTATTGACCATAGGTCCCCAAAACGGCAGGAAACCCAAGAAGAAGTCTCCCGCTTCCTGACCCGCAGTTTCCTCCTTACTAATCACGCCTCTCACAACTCTGGTCTTGTGATAGTCGGAGGCTGCAGTAAATGTAGGCGGTAGCAGGTTTGCAATATAACATGTGCCCGAGAAATCAGGGGGCAACCATGTATATGCTCGATCATTACAGATGAAATATGTGCCCTTGGCAGCCAAAAACGCAGGGGAAAACTGTGACGGGAAAGTGTACGTTTCAGTACAGTCACTTCTTCCCAGTTGAGCTCTAGGATTCTGACCATTACCCTGTAAGCAGAACCGATGCATGTGGGGTACGACCCAGATTGGAGATGAGATTTTTCGCTGTCTTTCACCCAGACTAATACTATACCCCGTCGCGTTCCATCCTACATAAGGTCTCAACTCTTCTTTGGGAATGGATGAGTATGCATCAATATCCCTACTCATATCGGCAACTCCTTTCATCAAAGCCTTATTATTGGTGATAGGTCTAATGGAACGCGGTTGGCGAGGGGAGTACGTATCTAGAGCATAGAGAAACATGGTCTGGAATGCCCATGACGATCCATTGTAACTATACGGCAGCACCAAATAAGGAATACCCTTGTTAATGGTGTGTGGCATTAACCCGCACACCCAGCAATTAGTCGTATTCATTACCAGTTGGTGCTGGTGCAAGAGCTGGATAAACGAGTTATTTACAAACTCTGATCGTCTGGTCTGTTCGTGCTCCGGCAAAGGGTGAAAAGAGTGAGAGGAGGCAGTAGAAAGGGGTATAGGCTGTTCAGTGGGTTCAATGGGCTTTTGAGCGGAGAAGAACACAAATCCTACAATAAACATCATGATACTACACAGTGTAAAAAAGCACAAAAATACAAAACATTTAGTTTTTACAATTCTACACATCCTTGCTTTGAAGTTCATTTCCTCAACGGGTCTCTCCATCTTGAAAAACTCCATCCTCTAATCGGGCCGCTCGCGGCGGATGAGTGTCTTCTGCTAAGGGGCACGCCTGTCAGTCCAGGGAAACGCCCTAGACCAACCAGAACCGTTGACCTAACGTCTTCGGCCTGTACCCCAAAGTCTTGGCACCGCGACCCTGCGGCAGAACCCGGATGGTGGTTCGAAAAACAAAAATCAAGAAAGTCCTTCAGATGGGAGAGCAAAAAATGTCAAAAAGGAAATAGTAAGGAAATCTTTATTTGTCCATGGGTCTTGGTCTCAAATTATAGCGGAGACGGCCAGGTGCTGTTTGGTCTTGAAACAAAAGTTCAGGCTCAGTGGTGTCCAGTCGATTTGATGGTGGCACAGCTTCCTGCAGAATATTGTCACTCTCTTGGTCTGAAACGTGCGTCACTGAATGGTACAAAACGAGGTACAGTGTCTGCCTCAAAGTCGGCGATACCCTCCTTGACCCACTGGTCATATGGCAGAGGCAAGGGGACTACTTTGCAGTGGGTACCATGGATCCAGTGTTTCTTCCCTTTTACTCGCACCGCTGACCTTGTCGACAGAAGTACAAGGTGAGGGCCGATCCAGCGAGGCTCGTCGTTGCTCTTACGCTGGAAATTTCGGATCAGGACCCACGAGCCAGGGTTGATAGGGTGTCCAGGAGGTTCAGAAGCTTGGGGAAGAGTATCATGTACCTGTTGGTGCAAAACACGCAGTTTAACAGTCAAATCATACAGGTAATCGAGTAGTACTGGATGCTCAATCTCACTAAACTTCGTAGGCCTCGGTACACCCCATACGTTGGCCGGACGGCCAAAAACGACCTCGTAAGGGCTAAGTCCCACTCGTGAGTGTATGGTCATTCTGGTGGACAGGAGTGCTAAAGGCAGAGCGTCAGGCCATTTAAGACCGGTGCTCGCCTGAATTTTGGCCAGCTTGAGCTTTAAGGCTCCATTGTAGCGTTCTACTAGTCCAGCTGATTGGGGGTGATTTGCAGCATGGAACTTCTGCTTTATCCCTAGCCCTTCACATACATTCTTCATCACTTTACCCACAAACTCACTTCCATTATCACACCACACCATTCTTGGCATTCCAAATCTAGGGAAAAATTCCTTCACAAGGGCTTTGGCTGTGGATAGGGCAGTGTTATCTTTCAGAGGATAAGCCTCTATCCATTTTGAGAAAGCACAAACAACCACCAGTACATATTTCAGGTTGTTGCATCTTTCCATGTGAATAAAGTCCAGCTGCAAAACTTCGAATGGACATGATGGGGGTGCAAAGTGACCAGCTGGAGTTGGGGTTCCCCTACCAGGGTTATACTTCAAGCATACCATGCAATTCTTGACCACATTCTCTGCACACTTGGGAATCCCAGCATTCTGCCATACTGGAGCCAACAACTTACAAATTCCTTTCGTACTGATGTGTGCCATTCCATGTGCCATAGTAACCACTGGGAGCACATATGCGTCAGGCAACAACCATCGCCTATGTTCTGTCAGATCAATCCAACAACCATTCTCGTCCAACTTACCCATACTTTCTCTCCACTTGCTTAACTCTTTCTCTGTGGCTTCAGCCTGAAGCGACTTCACACTCTCTATTGTGTTCTCACACATTCCCACATCATTAACCCATCTTGCGGGGCCTGCAACATACATTCTAGTCTTCACATTCTGTGCTGTTTCTTTCGCAGTCTCATCAGCAAACGCATTCCCACGTCCAACATCATCTGTGACTTTCCTGTGCGCACTGCATTTCATGATCGCAACTTGCAACGGTAGGGTCAGTGACTCAAGGAGATCATTCACCAACTTGCCATTCTGAATTTTAGCTCCATGCGACGTCAGGAACCCACGCTCCTTCCACAGTCGCCCAAAATTATGAGCCACGCCAAAGGCGTACTGGCTATCTGTGTATATATTTACTCTCATTCCTTCAGACAACACGCATGCTCTCGTGAGGGCGATTAATTCTGCTGCTTGGGCCGAATTATGTGGCACTCGTGCAGTTTCCACGACCGTGTGTAAAGTCGTGATAGCATATGCAGCAGTCGTGTCACCATTAGGGAGTTTGAAATGATGAACCATCCACCCATAGAGTACCATCACACTCAGTCAGGGGAGTATCTTTTAGATCTACTCTCCCTTTCGTCTCTTCTTCTGTCCTGAACAGACAGTCGTGTTGCTCAATCTCGTCTGAGTCTGCTGGGACTGGCAATAACGTAGCTGGATTCAGCGTATTACATCTCTTTATGTGTATGTGATTTGCTAACAGTGTGAGCTCATAACCTGATAATCGCGCACTAGTCAAGTGTTGTGTCTTGGTCCTATTTAATAATGTGTCTACAGCGTGTGGAACCATAACGATCAATGTGTTGTCCATTACCAAACCAGCAGATTGTCGGATAGACATTGCTGCAGCAGCTGTCGCTCTCAGACAGCTTGGCAATGCCCTCGCTACAGGGTCCAAGGTGGATGAAAAATATGCGCATGGGCGCGGTCTGTCGCCAAAAGGCTGTGTTAACACTGACAACGCACAACCATCTTTCTCGTGAACATACAATGTAAAAGGCTTACTGTAGTCAGGAGTGCCCAACACAGGTACTGAACACAATGCATTGCGCAACTCCACAAAACTTTTCTGGCACTCTTCAGACCATGGGATAGGATTCGGTGTGTCTTTGCATGTTAAGGCTACTAAAGGTTTTGCCAGCAAGGAAAAACTTGGTATCCAATGCCTACAGTATGAAGTGATGCCCAAGAAAGCACGTACTTCTCTCTGTGTTTTCGGCACACTCAACTGTGCAATGGCTTGAATTCTTTCTGGGGTCAGTTTCCTTCCCTCCTTCGATAAGAGATGACCTAAGTAGGTCACTTCTTGTCGACAATATTGCAGCTTAGAGAGAGACACCTTGTGATGGAAAGCGGATAAATGGCGCAACAGTGACAATGTGGCTTCTTTACAGATCTTCTCAGTATCCGCGGCAATTAGTAAATCATCCACGTACTGAATCAGGATAGCGCCACTAGGTAAAACAAGTGCATCAAGCTGTGCTTTCAAAGCTTGACTGTATATTGATGGACTTTCACAGTAGCCCTGGGGAGCGCGTTTGAAGCGGAAGCTTCGGCCTCCCAGACTAAAGCCAAAAATATCTCTGCTCTCTTCTGCAATTGGGATACTAAAGAAAGCATTCTTTAAATCGATCACTGAAAACCATGCAGCAGAGGCTGGAATCATTGTTAACAAGGCAGTTATATCAGGGACAACCGGAAACTGTGGCACAACAATCTTATTAACCTCTCTAAGATCGATCACAAATCTGTAAACAGGTGGCTGTGAAGGGTCCGTTCGTTTTAAGACAGGTAAAATCGGACTATTGCAAACGTTGCCTCTTGTCTCTTCAATCACACCCTTATTAATCAAGTCGCTGACAATGTCTAACAATGCTTTCTGCCCTTCATTAGAGATCTTGTACTGGGGAATACGTGGCAGTCTGACATTAGCCTTTAAAGTCACCACATATGGCGGTATCTCCAAGAGGCCCACATCATTGGGACCAGTAGCCCAAAGGGCATCCGGAAGGGATGATAATTCAGTTGGCATTGTATTTTTAGACAAATACATTGGGGAAATCACTTTCTTGCCTAATGTAAGTTGTACTCCTGAAGGAGAACAATACAGTGTAGCGTGCAATCTTTTCAACAAATCTAATCCCAGCAAATTCTCACCACAACCTGTTGTTAGGATCAGGGGTGCTTTCAGCTCGCAAGGTCCAACAGAAAGTGACATGGGACTAGAAATCGGGTTCCTAACTGGGGCGCCAGAAAAACCTACTGAAACATTTATATCGCCAGACAAAGGTGCGCCAGGGAGTTTGGAATGCATAATTGAACTCTTTGCAGCACCAGTGTCTAGCAGAAAAGGCTCCGTTACATTTGCTGTAGTCACCTCAACATACGGTCCACTCTGATCCACTGGCACTGAAACAACTCCCTCTCTCTGTCTATGGCTGTCCTAATAATCATTATTTTCTGCATCACCGTCCTCTGCATAATAATCATTATTATAATACTGGGCCGTATTACTAGTCGCGTTAGCTTGCTGATCAAAGCTATTAATGGCGCTTTGGGGCGGAAGAGGACGCGCGTTCTGGGGAACACTTCCACGCCCTCTGCCTCTAGGAGCTTGCTGACCACCCCTACCTCTTGCGCCATACGCATTACCGTTCCGCTGCATTAATTTAGGGCAACTATATTTATAATGACCTTCCTCTTTGCAGTATGAACATTGGTTGGGACCTACAGGGACACGTGGTTGATAATACCCGTTCATTTGCTGATTGTTCTGAAACTGTTGGGGTTGGTGATAGACACCTTGGGGTTGCCTATAATTATTCTGACCTCCACGTGGCGGGTAAGCCTGCTGTAAAAGGACTTTTGTCTTTAATTCCTTCGTTTTCTTCTCTGTTCTATCTTTCTCGTCTTTATCTCTATTTTCATAATACTGTGCAGTAGCCAGTATTTGCGCTGAAGAAGAAACAGCCCAAGAACTCTCTGAGTCTTTCAACTTTTTACACAGGTCAGGAAGTAAATTCTGCACAAACTTATCCACAAATAACCGTTGGCCACCCTCAGTACTCATATCCTGCCCACTGTGATCAATAAATGTTTCTTCAAACCTAGTAAAGAAGTCTGACACTGTCTCATCTTTCTTCTGCTTGCATGCAGATAACTTGTCCCAATTTACGCGCATCGCAGGCATTATTGTCTTCATATACGTGATGATTCTACCAGGCAGTTCAGCTACTAAAGGTTCTGGTTTCGCGCCACCAGTTTGTCTAGCATCAGCAGCAATAATGTTAGCCCATGTATTCCCTAGTTCTGCATCGTGATCTACATTACGAATTGACCCCCATAGAGGCTGTGGAACAACATTACCAAACAACATGTCTATGTCGGCCAGATTCATAACGCATGACCCTGCCGTCTGTGACAACTCTTTATAATAACCTGCTGGGTTTTTACGGGGATCAGGTAAGGACTGCTTAAGTGCTAACACCTCTGAGCGCTTCCATGGAACATGCACCCAAACACGCTGGAAATGCGCTGGCACAGCGGCCATACCGGCACCAGCTGCAACTCCTTCCTTCCATACCGGGGGAACTTCTCTCATGGGGTATTGTCGCGGTTTTACCTTTTTCCCCACAAGGACATCTTGTTCAAACAATGACTGTTGACAATCATCATTCCTGAAGGACAATACAACCGCAACTGCTTTATCTACCTCGCGGTCCACAATTATACCAGTTCCAAAATCAAACCTCACTCTACACAATTCCTGCGGGCTCGGATTTTTACCACTATCCTCCAATTCTTCACAGAGAATTTCGCACATTTTCTCAAACACATATCTCTGTTTTGGGGCATCCCACTGATGGAAAACGTTGACCACTGATTCCACATCATACAATGAAGGGAAAACAATCCATCTACACGCCATGCTGTCTATTACCTTTTTCTCATCAGGGTTAGGCAATTGGCTACGCAATTGCTTACGCTGTAAACCAGGAGTCGCACCAGATGACTCAAAGAGAGGCGACATTAACGTAGTAACCACATTAGCTAAGCGCTGTCGCGCTGAAGGAGAAGCTGAGGCGAAAACAGGGGGAAAAACAGAGGGAAGAAAAGAGGATGTAGAAACAGGTACTGGAGTGGTGCAAGGAAAAGTGTCAGAAGAGGCAGCTGCTGTATTAGGCAAAGTCGCAGGAAGTGCGGGGGCAGTTGGAAGCACAACTGGCGGCCCTTGAGAGGGCTGCGCTACATGGATAAGAGCCGGCTGCAAAGCAGCTGGCGGTTGCGGCAAGGCTTGCAGTATATTCACTGGAGGTGGCATATTCACAAGCTGGGGAGGTGCCGTGGCATTTTGAGCATACGGGGGTGGCGAACTCAACAAATGTGACATCAGGGGATCTTTCTCCTTTTCTTCTAACTCATTCTGCTTAGAATGTGGTAAAACTGGGTAACATTTGTCAATCCCTAACTTGCGCTGCCTGTGCAATTGCTCACTCATCTGCTCCTCCTCATTGTCTTTAAATTGTACAGCTGCTTGCATTACTGTCATACCTCTCTCTCTTTTATTCTTTTTCGCTAGCTTAATTTCCTTCTGTTTGGCTTCCTTTCGCCATAAGCGGAAAGAGTCAAATATCGCCGGCCGGGCTTTCTTTTTGAACAATTTAATTTCCAAATTATCTAAAATATCGGTATCGAAACTACCATTTTGGGGCCATTTTAAAACACCGTCTCTTCTGGTGTAGTGGATCCACACTTCGTTATATGCAATGGGGCCTACACCATGTTTTACATAGAGCTCATAAGTTGGAGTTCCAACCGGAGGAACCGGACATGATTCCTCTAGCTGGAAATCTTTTCCACAACCCAAACAGAATAATTTACCAAATATTCCAGAACCAGGCATCTTCGCTCACTAGTCTAGATCCAAACGTCAAAGGATTATCGATTACGATATTCTCGTGAATACACGAGTCCTCTGGCTTTGGCGTTTGCAAACTCCAAATTACCAATTCAAACGACCCCGAAGGATACCAAAACAAATGGGAGACGCTCCACTTATACTTAACTGAATATTGCTGATCGATGGCGTCACCAGAAGACTCTCTCAATTGTTTCGCTCTCTCAAACTCGTCAAGGGTCCAAAACAGGTCGATTAATCAGGGCAGCAGTCCTTCGTAGCCGTCGGGACGCGGAGAACCTCGCAGACTTTCGGACCACGTCGAAATGCAGGGGTCGATGAAGTGGCGGCCTTCCTCCGGAATTTCCACACGAAGCTCCTCACGAACCTCTGGCTTGGACTGGTACCGCTGAAATCGCCCCGAGTTGGGCGCCAAACTGAAGTACTGGGTATTTTAGATCCAGCGGTGCAGGGGCACACACCCTATGACTTCTGGGTTCACCCTGTTCCAGACCTACAGAAACACAGAGTCTTCTGGGTGAAGTCAAAGATTCATTTATTGGCTGCAGACCAATTACAGGTATCCTAGAAGTACAACAGCGTGTATGTTCTCAGGAGACTGCTGAAAATCATAGGAATGGACTTCATCTTAAATACCCTTTTTCTTGCCTCAAGCATACATTCCTAGGTTTATGATATGGCCATTACAAGTATACATTACAAACGAAAAAGCAGAGTCATGATGACCATCCCACATTCCAGTTCGGCCAGCCCACAATGATTTACACAGTAAGGTTCAGATCCCACATCGGATGTCAATAGACCCCCCAATAAACATGAGCATCTCCTGTTTTGGGAAACAAGTCATAAAGCAGGAACAAGCAGGTGTGAAAGAGATTAGCCGGAGGATTGTGTAGAATGAAAGGGTTTTATGATGGGTCAAGCCCTGATGCTAATCACAGGTGGACGGAGGAAGGGGAGCTCGTGAGACCGGTTTGACCTGGGGCAGCAGAGCCAGCTGCCCAGGTCACAGAGAAGTCAGAGGAGAAGCCCATGTACTGTGAGGCCCGTATTTACTCCATTATAGCCTATGTGAGGGCAATGACAAGATGGCCACTGCTTCCAAAATGGAACCCGCGTAGTGAAGCAGAATAACGTGTACACAGTGCATTCATAGCTAGAACGATATATAAAGCACTCGTACATGCCGCATTTACCATTTGCGGTTTGCTAATACCAAGATAGACAGGGGTAGGGCCCTGTTCCCTACGCGGTAACAAAGATTAAAGTACGTCAACTCCTTCACATGAATATTGTTTACATTTTTGCTGAAACTGATGTCTCTTAATGTATCCACTCCTTCATGAGCATTACGTGTATTGTATGATGAGTTTGATATCAGCTGTAATTGCTAATTATATTTCTCTTGTGAATTTCACTGTTTGCATTAGTGGCCGTATGCATTGAGCATTTTATTGACCATATTGAGATAAAACTTTATTAACCTTATCGAGAGTCTGTAATTATTTAGCTGACTTGATAGTTAGTTAGATAGTGCCATCATTACCATTAACTATTCAACTAATTGGTTTATTGACCAAATGGAAGGAAAGTTGATGTACAAATTTTGTTATACATTCATAAATGTTAAACATGAACTTGTGGAGAAATTGAATTGATATTAGTAACAAATCGACCCCAGCACATCAGGGATTGGGTCGTTATTGAGTATTGATCCCTGATCAGGTATTGATTTTGCGCTGGATCACCTTCATGCACCACTTCAACTGTGGTCAATTAGTCTCCTGGACACCGGGATAAATTACACCGATTTAAACAATAAATGTATGTATTGCTAGATCAAAACTATTTTGCATGCCAGTCCTTATGCAAAGTGAAATAATAATGTAACCTGAAAAAAATGACGTGTTTCCTTTCATATTCGGGAACTATAGAAGAGAAAATGCTTGAGGTAAAGCACTGAATACTCTTTTTGTAAAATACATGCAGAATACATATGCATTTTGTAGTCGTTTTAAATAACTGTAACTATTTAAAAAAAAAATAAAAAAAAAAAAAATATGCCAGCTAGTTGTAATAATAGCAATAGGTATTTTCTTTTCAAAAGCATAACCGAACTTATGCAAGGTGTTTTTTTTCCCAAAGCAAGACTTAAATACATTTTTTGACGGCCTTTTTGTCACTTTTCTATGTACTGCAGTTTGCCTTTTTCCTAATTGCAGTTCAAATCCACACATTACAAAAAATCCCAAAAGAAATGTCACTGGTTGGAGACGAGATTGAAGCTGGCTGGCTCGCTTGTCTGGGCGGGCCCTATTGTTTTTCGCTCCTGATTACGAGGACCTAACTGACAATAACAAAGCTAAGAGGCGATGTGGGGTGTGACCCAGTATTGGTGACTTATTTACAATATGCACTTCAAAGGAACAAACAATATTGACAGGGAGAAAGGGAGTATAGGAGGCATGGAGCACTAACCCCTTCAAAACTGTATAATCGTGTGGCAATAGAAATGGGACTAACCAAAGTGAAAAGTAAAATGTGTATATCGCCATCTTAGACTGGTTAGAAATGTAAATGCAACAAAAGAAAATAAAGTGTGTGCGCTTTTAAAATACATACAGCAACAAAAGTGTGCATGTGTAAAATACATACCGCAACGAAGCAGAGCAACTAAAAGAAAAACGCAGTTGCTCTGCTTCGTAGTAGTATATATTTCAAACGTGCACACCTTTGTTGCAGTATGGATTTTAAACGCACACACTTTATTTTCAATACAATGCAAAAGGTTTAGCAATTTGTCAATCACACTGTATATATATATATATATTCACTGAAAAAACCATGGGTTTCACACACGTTATAGTTAGGAATTAGCATTTAAAAAACCTTGCAAATTCAATGAAAAAACCATAGGTTTCACACATGTTATAGTTAGCTGTACATTTCACTCGTAAAAAACCAATGAAATTCCCCCGTTATAGTTAGTGCAGGCAACTATAACTCACGCGACCGCAATCCTCTGCTGATGATGTCAGATATTACATCACTGATGACATATGTGTGTTTATAAAAAATAAATATTTGTAATATATGTATAGCTAAAGATACAGTATTAGCATCAACAGAGGATTGCGGTCGCGTGAGTTATAGTTGCCTGCACTAACTATAACGGGGGAATTTCATTGGTTTTTTACGAGTGAAATGTACAGCTAACTATAACATGTGTGAAACCTATGGTTTTTTCATTGAATTTGCAAGGTTTTTTAAATGCTAATTCCTAACTATAACGTGTGTGAAACCCATGGTTTTTTCAGTGAATTTCTACGGTTTTTTAAATGCAAATTTTTTTTTGAGATTTTTTGTAAACCTATGTATAAAATAATATATGTACTATATCCTGCATTATGGAAAGTTTTTTTTTTTTTATGCATTTTTTTCCGTGCGCGTACGGTAAGCTGACGGTACGCGCTCCGTACGTCATAAGTACGGTGCGCGTACGTAATAGGATACGCGTACGGTAAGCTGACGCTACGCGCTCGGCACGTCATAAGTACAGCGCGCTTACGTGATACGTGCGTGACGTACGCGTACACGCGGAAGCAACGTCGCAGTTACGCAGGGGCGTGTAATGCGAATGCGCGAGTGCATCTTACGTACGCGCTCCGTAAGCGCTCCGTAAGCGTCACGTTTGCGCATGCGTACTTGTTTACGAGCGCGTACCGTAAGCTTACGGAGCGCGCACGGTAGGTCATGTGATCCACAAAGAACACTTTTCATTGGTTGAAATTACTTTCAGTTCCAGAAACTTCCCACACCACACCCATTCCCCTCATTACTGCTTGAAAGAACACTTTTCATTGGTTGAAACTACTTTCAGTTCCAGAAACTTCCCACACCACACCCATTCCCCTCATTACTGCTTGTGATTCTCTAGGAGCAGGAGCTAAATTGTCTTTGGGATACAATGGCAGAACAGCAGACCTCTTCTGAGAGTGAGGCTAGCAGCACCACCATCATCCAGAGAAGGAGGAAACAGAAGAATTCTTTTGTATGGGAGTATTTTACTTTCCAGAAAGGGAGAAAAAGGTCAATGCTCCACTGGTCACTTGCTCACTTTGTGACCGTGTTTTATCAAGAGGAAATCATAGGAAAAAGTATTCCTTTGAAAATCACTCTATGATGAGACACCTTAGGGATAAACATCCCAGGACCTTTGCTCGACATACTGGAGAAAACTCTTCAGTAAGTCACCAGAGCCCAGCCTCAGAAGCTCAGCCGAGTACATCATCGGCAGCTCAGCTGAGCCCTTCCTCTGAGGTGGGAGCATCACCTTCTTCTGCTCCTCTGGACGTTAACCCTCTATTTGGGAGGGTTGTAATGAGGTGTATAACGTGTTCTGGTCTTATTGTTTTTGGGGAGACCAGTGTTCCCCTTATTAACAATAAGATAGACCAGCACGTTTGTAGACGCTCATAATATTCCCATTCTTTCTTTCCTCCATCCCTCTATGAACCCAACGGCTCTTTTAAGAGCCAACCTTACCTCACAATTTTTTTTATTTTTTTTTAAGCTTTCCTTTTTGAAATTTTTTTTTTACCGTGCGCGCACGGTACGCGTAATTACGCGAATTTAGCGGAATTTCTCCGTTTACGCCTTGCGCGTACGCTGCGCGCATTCGGCGATTTTTTAAAAAAAATTTTTAATGAATTTTTTGCCCTTGGGGGTCCTTCTGAGACCCCCTGACAAAGGCTAGGGGGTCAGGAACTGTCCAGCCTGCCCCCTTTTCACGTTACAAATCACAGAATGAAGAGGGGGGGACTGGGAGCCAATTAGAGAAGGTCCTGAACCAATGCTCCCAAAGTTATAACTTAAGATTACAATGGATGGTATCAGTTCCTATGGATGAAGGGGAACATCCACTAATTATGTGGTGTTCTAAAGAAAAGGGGTAGTCTCCTGGGATAGGTGAGTGTGTGAAGAAAGAGAAAAGTACTCCTAGGTTTTGTACGTAGTGCCCTCACACACCCTTTCGAGTGTATAGCATCATCATCGGGCAATGTTGCTCCTCGTGGGGGTGGCGCTGCAGTCCCTCACGGGCCCCGAGGGGCTCTCTAGCGGAGATCTTTTAGGAGTTTGCCACAGTGGTGAGTGCGGGTATGTGGGAAAAGGTGTTAGTGAATGTGAATTAAAATGGAGCAGGAGGCCCTGTCAGCGGCAGTACGTTATCCACCTTTGTTTTACACCCCCTCAGACTGCGAGAGACAAAATGGTGGCCGACACTTCCTGATTTCGACCGATTCGAATGTTTACTTTGATCTAACAACCAATCAGAATCGCGCTCGCGCACGGCACCGTGCGCGTACGGTAAGCTTACGGTAAGCGCACGGAGCGCGCTCACAGATATATATATTGATTTAAATGCTATTTTCTCAGGAAATACTGAACAGATTTACACAAGACCTGCAAAAGGCACATCCCTGACCTGAGGACTACCTCTCTGCCAAATTTCACATAATTCTGTTCAGCCGTTCGGGCTGTAGCTGTGTCTAAAGGTCCTATGGAAAAATGCATGGGGAAAACGTGTTTTGGGACCCCCCTTTTTTCTCAGCCCCCGCTTGACGAATCACCCCGAAACTTTCAGGGTAGGAGCGGGGCGGAGCGCCCCATTAGTTTTGAAAAATTTGCGAGGATTCGTCAACCGACGCCAAAGTTATTCCAAATAGAATGTTGCGGATTTCCTATGGAAACACGGTCCTAACTATAACTATCTACTGGCGACCGCCAGTAGATAATATATATACATATATATATATATATATATATATAAAGTGAGCATTTGGTTGTGATGTTGGGCCGGTATCACTGATACCAGCATAGGACACGCCCTCTCGTTCAGGAGCGCTGCTGGAGTCAGTAAGACTTGGACTGCGCATCGAAAATGCAACGCAGAGCCCCCCCAAGCAGAGTTATTGCCACGGAGTAGTTACTTTCTGCATGGGGAGAGAGGAGGCAGAATTGTACTGTCTGATAAGGGGACACAAGTGGTGTGAGCTGGACAAACTTATTCTTGGCAAACTGCGGCGGAGTGTGGCACATCGCCAAGCTTGGGGACACCACTGGGTGTTTTGGACTTGTGGTAAATAATTTAATTACCGGGACTTAATTTGATACAGAAACATAATAAAAATAGCTCAATAAATAAGAGGCAGAATCCGTGGTATTAGAGGTTCGGAATGGGCTTTATTCCAATGGACGATTCGAATCGGTTGCTCCAAGTTCCATCACCACGAAGGTTCAGGAAGTGAAGTACATACATTATTGATAATTAATCACTTTTATACAATAGGCATTACAGTGAAGCAAATGCAAGAGGCGTAACAATTGATAGTGTAAATAAAACATTCATACGTAGCAAAAGTAGGCATAACTGGGTGTAACTAAAGAACGTCATTAAGTGTGATGTCGTAATAGGGTGGTTCCATGAAAGAATTTCGCAACGTTAACAGAATTACTTGGCAGAAATGCGCGCGCAGCAGCATGACGTGTGATTGACGTGCAACTAGGGGGTGAAGGGGACTTGACAATTAGCTCTACATGTGGCGACAGAAGTCTGGAGGGTCAAGTCAACCTAATCCCAAATCATATCTAACATCCTATGTTTAAAGAACTATGTTATCCAAAAGAGAGGTCTCTTAGAGTAGAATCTTATTCTATACTGACTATACTGACTGTTAGTGCGTGTACAAGCGTCTAAGTGTCTACACTAGATGCGAGGGCAGAAGTCTTCCATAATAATAAGGCTATGAATTACTTGCATAAAGACAGAGAAGCCGGGCCTTTGCTTGGTAGCTGGAAGAATGTTTACTTAAACTACTAGACAGGAATGCATTGGGCAGGGAGCGGAGCAGATAATTTCGAAGGTGAAATACAGTTTCTTGGCAGGCAACAGGCTGATGTCAGGCATCGTGAGCCGCGCAGGGAATGAGACAAAGTTCATGGTCACGGATGCAGGCTCAGACTGAAGCTTCAGAGGCAGAAAGAAAGAAAAGCTTGATGACAGAATCAGGGCCTACTTGCCTGGACTGTAAAATGGCATAAGTGAACCATATAAAGCCGGTGGCCTTTCATACTTAGGAATGGAATATCCAGCCTATTCATGGCGGATCTGAAAGAGGACATGTTGACGGTGGACGCACATGAGTTTGCGTCTTCATAACTGGAACTGGAGGGAACATACATGTACTTGTGATTCATACATGAAACCGTTGGGGTCCAAGATAGGGGACATAACTGATCGGAAAAATCCATATTTCCACATTCCCTCCTTGTCCCCTACTTGCCCGTCAAGAGATATCAATCTTCATCAATCCATTGATCTGTTCATATAGCATCATTTGTTCTTCTTTTTTCTTCTGGGACGAATGAAATCTTGGTGATGGAATACATGATGTGGCACACAGACCACAAATCGCTGGTCCACATTGTAGGCATAGACAGCAACTGAATAGTATGAGAAAGCCAATACCTAGGAAGGATAGGACCCTCCATCCAAAGGTAGATAATACACTCCAAAACCAACCGGACCAAGTCCAGGTGCCTGGATTCTGGTGTATCTGGCTTACAATCTTATGAAGGCGAGTTATGGCTTTATATACAGATGGCGAATTTTCTGGTATGAAAATGCAACAACTTGATCCGATGACCCTACAAGCTCCGCCCCTATCGGCCAGGATGACGTCAAGGACAAGACGATTTTGAAGCACAACAATCCGCATAGCAGACTGTTCTTCTGTTAAATTGCCTAAGGCGGAAATAGTTTCGTTCACTACTGCTTCAAGGGTTCTAGTTAATCTGCGTATCAACTTACTATTAGTAACGGTACCTATATAGGGAAAGAGACCTTTATTGAAATCTGTGTATTTTTCCCATGCTGTTTCAGTGTAATCGACAATTGGGAGATCTCTCCTTTCTCTATTGTGTACTAGATGAGTATTTCTGTGATAATCAGGAGGAGCTAGGAAAACAGGTGGCAAAAGGAATCCAATATAGCAGGTACCATCCCAATCTAGAGGCAAACGTACATATGCCGTCTGACCACATATAAAATAGGAATGGCGGGAAGCTCTAAACGTCGACTTGCCTTGATCACTGAATTCTATTACAGTGGTGCATCTACTATGGCCCATATGTATGGAACCATTCTTTCTTACACATAATTCACCTTTTACTCGAAATACTGACATGGCGGGCAAAATTGGAGTAGCTTCGGATTCGACATTTAGGATCATAAGATTAAGCGTAAAATTACCTAATCCATATACTTCATTTTCTAGATCAGTTCCTGTTCTTTTGGGAAGTCCCTCCTTGTTAGGGTGGCAGACTTTAAGTAAAACTAAGTTCAAATTTCCCCATACCCAGTTGTCTTGATAAACTGCAGAATTGGAATCTAGGGAATTAATTAAACTAAACCATGCTCCACAGGAGCCGTTGTGTGTGAATGGGTATGGAAAGAGAGGTAGAATTCCTTTATAATTCTGATAGGGAGGGAGTCGGCCACATATCCAACAATTTGTAGCATTGCTAACCTGATGGGAATGATGTAACATACTAATAAACGTGTTATTGCGCAGCGCAAATCTATAAGACAACTCATGCGGAGGTAATTCACTAAAAGAATGTTCAGCAGTAACATTATAAACATGTCTAGAAATAGGATAATATATGTGCAACAATATACTTGCAGTAATTATTAAAAGACTTAAGAAAAACAAAATTAATAACGTCACTGTGCAATGACTACGCAGTGATTTACAGTATGCATGTCGTTTCAACATTTTTCGGGTGTTTTCTCTATTCAGATCTAAGGGATACATGTCAGAGACAAATTCAACCGCTTCACCTTGGAGAGGACTTAAACAATCAAATTTCCCGACTGGTTAGATCTGAGTTTTAGTTTATATTGTTCGTGACTACTTGATTCAACAAAAGGAAGTTTTGAGTCAATGGGTGAAGACACACGAGGTGTGGTATTTACATCCGATGGTAGTCCATGAAATTTCTTGATATGACTTGAATGTATCCAGCCTTTTCTGCCTTCGATCTTCACGGCTGTCCTTGTGGTGAGCAAGACCAGTTGCGGTGACTTCCACCTAGGATCCAGCTGAGTCTTTCGATCAAAGTTCCTCACGAGGACCAGGTCCCCCGGAATTATATCATGGGGTTTCACCTCAGTGTTGTCGGGAAAGGCTGCAGCTACCTGTGAACGACAAGATTGTAGTGCAGACATCAAGGAAGCCAAGTAATCTGTCAGCATATTACAGTCAATATCAGTTATTTTACGTGGTATAGGCGTCCCCCACATATTTGGTGGTCTGCCAAAGATCACCTCATACGGGGATAGCCCTGTTCGAGAGTGTGCTACCATTCTCATGTAAAAGAGTGCAACTGGTAATGCTACTACCCAGTCGACACCTTTCTCTCTGCATATTTTGGACAATCTAATTTTCAGGGTCTGATTATGTCTTTCCACGAGACCTGCTGCCTCGGGGTGTCGGACACAGTGGAACTTCCACTGATAACCTAACAAAAGTGAAACGTGTTTCATTAGTTCGGATGAGAACGGCTGGCCGTTATCTGAGTAGACAACACGTGGTAAACCGTATCGTGGGAAGAATTCTCGAACTAACTGTTTGGCAGTAGTCGGGGCAGTGTAATCTGAAACCGGGTATGCCTCTGTCCAACGGGAAAGAGCACAGACAACTACGAGAACATATTTGAATCCTCGACATCGTTCCATCTGGATATAATCCATCTGGAGGACTTCAAAAGGGTGATCAGGAGGCTGAAATCCACCCTGTTCTACGGGAATGCTTTTTCCTGGGTTGAACTGACAACAGATCATACAGGTACGAACTTTTTGTTTAGCTGCTGCTCGTAAATGTTTATTGAACCAAATGTGTTGAATGCTGTCTAGCATAGCTTTTTCTCCTAGATGCGCTGGACTATGTACAGTGTTAATAATGACTTGGACCATTGAATCAGGAAGGAACCACACAGATTTTTCCTTCGTCATCCATCCTTGGTCCGTTTGAATCCCTCCTAATTCAGTCCATTTCTTTATTTCGTCTGGTGTAGCATGTGTCTGTATGTCAATTACGTCAAGAGCGGGATCTTTAATCGTCATACAATATGTTGGCGTCGGGACTATTGTCTTTGTCATGTCGGATGTTTGAGTTTGAGCAGTCTGTTTAGCTGTTCTGTCAGCTAGATCATTGCCTTGAGAAATGATATCAGTAACTTTCGTATGAGCTTTACATTTCATAATTGATATTGCAGTGGGTAGATGTATTGCATCTAATAAGGCATGAATGAGGGGTCCGTGCTGAATGTGGGCACCGTGAGAAGTTAAATAACCTCTCTCTCGCCACAGCACGCCGAAGTCATGTACAACTCCGAATGCATAACGTGAATCAGTGTATATGTTGACTCTTTTATTTGTGGCTTGAATACAGGCTTGTGTCAGAGCGACGAGCTCTGCTGCTTGAGCGGACAAGGTATTTATGCGATTTGTTTCAATGATTTCAGTGTCTGTTGTGACTGCGTAAGCGGCCACTAACTCTCCTGTACTTGTTCTCATACATGAACCATCTACATACAACGTCAGGTCTGGGTCTGACAATGGGACATCTGTCAAGTCTTGTCTGGGTTTCGTCGTGATTGTAATAACTTCAATACAGTCATGAGCTAGTGGGTCTGTTCCGATTACAGGTAAAAGTGTGGCAGGATTCAATGTGTTACAACGTCTGATTTCTATATGTGGCTGAAACAATGTTAATTCATACCCTGTAAGTCGCGCCATAGTCAAATGTTGTGTTTGCGTTCGATTCACAAGAACCTCTACTGCATGTGGTACTTGAACTGTCAATGGATGTCCTAACACTATGGCATCGCTTTGTCTGATTGCTAAAGCTGTTGCTGCCACTGATTTCAGGCATGCAGGCAAAGCCTGAGCTACGGGGTCTAATGTACTAGAAAAATAAGCACATGGTTTGTGGGATCCTGCCTGTTCCTGTGTGAGTACTGACAAGGCAGTACCTTCGCGTTCTGTAACAAAGAGTGTAAACTGTTTATTGTAACATGGTGTTGCTAAAACCGGTGCTTGGCATAAGGCTTTCTTTAGGCTTTCAAAAGCTTGTGTATGTTCCTGAGTCCAAGGGAGAACAGTCGATGTGGCTGCCTCCTGTGTTGTCAATTGAATGAGTGGTTTTGCTAGAAATGCATACTGAGGGATCCACTGCCTACAATATGAAGTGAGGCCTATAAAAGCCCGCACCTCCTTTTGTGTCTTGGGTATTGGCATGTTAGCTATTAACTGAATGCGGTCGGGTGTAAGCTGCCTTCCCTCCTTGGACAGCGAGTGTCCAAGATAAACAACTCGCTGGACACAGAATTGCAGCTTAGAAGGGGACACCTTGTGCCCTTTTTCGGCTAGAAATTGTAAAACTGTCAGTGATGCTTTCTCACATTCGTGTTCGCTTCTAGCGGTGATCAGCAGATCATCGACATATTGAAGCAGGGCAGTGTTTACTGGCATGTGGATACTGTCGAGTTCTCGTTTCAGTGCTTGGCTATAGATGCTGGGGCTTTCTGTAAATCCTTGAGGTGCGCGTGAGAATTTAAAGCTACGTCCATTTAAACTAAATCCGAACAAGTATTGGCTTTCCGGATCTATAGGGACGCTGAAAAAGGCATTCTTGAGATCTATTACAGTAAAGAATGTTGCTTCAGAATCAATAGCTGTCAGTAATGACGAGATATCTGGGACCACAGGGAATTGTGGCACAATGCATTTGTTCAATTCGCGCAGATCAATAACCAATCGATATACTGGCGGGGCCTTTGGATCTGTTCGTTTAAGAATCGGAATTATCGGGGAATTACATACATTGGAGTCTGTTTCCACAACCACTCCTTGGGCAATGAGCTCGTCAATGATTTGTAGTAAAGCCACTACAGCATCTGGTGGTAACTTGTATTGTCGCATTCGTGGTAATACCACTCCTGCCCTTAGTGTAACTCGATATGGTGTAATATTCATGCAACCAACATCAGTAGGGCCTTGTGCCCATAAATGTGTAGGTAAAGTCTGCAGTCGGGGATCCATGTCTCGAGACACATAGTGACCTTTGAAATCACGTAAAAACAATCTTACTCCTTCCGGAGAACAACATATTATAGCTCCTAGAGCTTTCAGTGTTTTTATACCTAACAAGTTTTCTGGACATGATTTAGTAAGCAATAAATCTGTAGTTCTGGTCAAGGGTCCTATCGTAAGTGGAAGAGGCTGTGATACTTCATTAACAATAGGTTTTCCTGAAAAACCAAGGGAAATATTCTGTGAGCCTGAGAGGGGTGCCCCTGGAACTTCACTGTGTTTTATTGTTGTTCGACTTGCCCCTGTATCAAGTAAAAATTTTCTATCTTGGCCTAATAATTCACTATGTACATAAGGTCCTTCTTGGTCTACAGGGACCTCGATAAGGGGTAAGTCAACTTCCCTCTCTAGGCTGGTTCATGCATATCGTTGATAATCAGGATAGTCATACTGTGCGGTCTGGTACAGCTGTCGTGTCGTGGTTTGTGTGGCAGCAACCGGCAGCGCTGGTGCAGCTGGCACAAACTGTATAGACTGTTGTGGAGCTGGCATGGACTGTGCATGCTGCGGGGCTCCTTGTTCATTCTGATCCTGTCTAGGTGGCCGTGGTCTTTCCTGTGTTTTACCTGTGGCGATATTACGCTTCAGGACTGGGCAATCGTGTATGTAATGTCCTGGCTGTTTACAATAGTTGCATGTCCCTTTTACAGGTCCTGCTGACTCACCGGAATGTGTCGTACCCTTTTTATGTCCTTCAGCTGGAACTGTCTGGGAGACTAGCATTTTCATTTTTGTGTCTTTCATGCGTCTTTGTTCATGTTCTTGTTCCTCTCTAATTCTGTTGTAATGGTACTGTAACATTTGTAACATTTGTGATGGGGTATTACCTTGCCAGGTACTCTCGAATTTTAATACTCTATTCTTCACTTGGGGCAAGGAATTTTCAACTAATTTTGTCACAAACAGATGTGGGTATGATTCGCTACTTGCTTTTATACCACTATTTATACCAAAACATTTTTCGAATCGGGCATAGAAATCACTAGTGTCTTCATCTTGCTTTTGTTTACAGGCTGAGATTGCACCCCAGTCTTCCTTTTTCGTAGTTAATAAACGCGGCAGTACCTGTACTAGTAAACCTGGTAGTGCTTTAGTTTTATCCCCAAGCCCCGAACCTGGACCTCGGGCTTTTTCTTCATTTTCTAATGCTGTCCAATCTATCTTTTGGTCTCCCACCTCCCACTCTTTTTCCTTGAGTTTTTCATAAATGCCAGCAGGCATTAATACCTTTAATATTGTCATAATATCGGGATAGGTATACTCTCCCATGAGTAACATGTCTTTAATTTCTCGGTGGAAACCCGCTGGGTCTTTGTCATGACTGGGTACCACCTTCTTCATTTCTAACAATTCTATTTTCGATATGGGCGTATATACATATACACGTTTAAACTGATTGTCCTCGCCCTTTATTGGGTGTACTTCTCGTAAGGGATTCTGTCTGTCCATGTAATACATCGGTCTTTCCTTGATGGGCAGTGAGACATGTTCTGGACATACAAAAAGAATGTACTGCTTTCTTGATTCTAGTATTTCTTTAATTAGCTTAGTACCTGAACCTCTCCATCTATTCGTGAGTAATTCAGTCAATATATCAGGTAAAGGACCAGGATCTGAATGTTGGCTTTTATATAGTATAAGAAGTTGTTGAATCATATAAATCCCAGCTAAACGCTGTTCATCAGGGGTGAGGTTCAAAAATGTGTGTGCTACTGTATCATCACCATATTTTCCGGGACTGTCAACCCAATGAACGGCTGACCTGGCTAATTCTTGTTCATCCATAGAATCGAGTAAATGATAACCCCTTCGTTCTCGCAGTAATTTGTCAGCGGCTTGGAACGAATGCTCGGGGGACCTTAGATTTATTACAGGTGTTTGGAAATTCCTATTATTATCTGGACATATCGGACGTATCGGGTCAGTAAAACATCTAGTACTATTACAAGATCTTCCTCTACCTACATAGGCTATGGTTTCTGACTGTCCTGTGGGCAGTCCTGATCCTTCCTCCTCCTCGTTTTGTTCAAACTGGTCTACCGCTAATCTCTCTTCGTGTAGGCGTTCTATTTCTTTACGGATCTTTCGGCACATGGCTATTATACAGTTTTGCTTATCATGTCTCCCTTCTGATATATTCTGGCTCCATCTGGTAAGAATTTGCATTGCTTCCGGGTCTACCCCCGGTCGGTCTTGATTTCTGATCACACAATTTATAAGGAAACGTAACAGTTCCCCCTGTATCTCCACTTTCTGGTATTCCATAGCTCTGTTAATACATTCAGAATCTCGCCCTGTTTGGACAAAATGGTATATATTATCTAGATGCACAGTCATTCCTGGTAACTTCCCTAAATACACCGCAGCTCGTCTGATACGTAGTGATGCCATGATCATTTCGTCCTCTTTGCCGGGCACAGGGTCATATCTACAATCTATAAGAAGTTCCTTAAGCGTGCGGGCATTTATGAGTTTGGGGGTACGTGGATGTGCTGACTCTTGAAAGGTAAGTTTATTTACTCTGGGTGGCGTAGAAAAAATGTTGGTAGCACCTCCGGTAGCCCCGTCTGGGGTATCGGGCGTGAAAGGATTCGTAGAACGTGATACAGCAACTATAGGTGTGGGCACAGCTGTAGAAGCAGCTGTAGGAACAGACGTGGAAACAGATGTGCTTGCCGGAATTTGTGTCAGGATTTGTTGTTGTAGAGATACAGATACAGGATCTTGGCGTTGAACCTCCCCGGCCGACGGTCTATGTGGGGCGGGGTTAGCATACTCGGGAGCTGCGTCATCTAAATATGAGGAAAGAAAAACATCTTCTGCGGTTCTAGGATGCCCCTTAGGATGTACTTTTATTGGAAATAATGGGGGTGGCAAGTCTTTTGGTATCCCCGGAGTAGCCTTAGGTAATCCCTCGGCCAGAAGGGGATACATACCCTTCATAAGGGCATTTCTTTGTCTGTCTACTTGTTCTGATTTCACTCGTGTACCTTCTTCAATTAATAGATTTTCTCGGACTTTATTTGAATTTTCCTTACTCTTCTCTTCCTGTCTACGTGCTTTTTCTGTACGTCTATACGATTCTTTACGCCATAATTCAATGGCGTCTTTCTGTGATTGTCTAGCTTTCCTTTTCCATAATTCTTCCTCTACTTTCACGATGCAATCTTCATCCCAGGTCCCAGCTGCGGGCCACCTCTGACTTTCTGGTAATTCCTTAGTGTAGTCTACCCATAGATCAAGAAATAATATGGCGTCTAGGCCATGTTTATGATACATGAAGTACCCTGGAGTGTCCCTAGGAGGAATGGGAACAGCTTCTTCGAGTACCCCTTTTCTAGTTGTGATCTGCCTTAGTTTCGAAAAGAGCGGCATACTGAGAACTGGTCTGATACTTGATCTTGAACAAACTTTAATACAATAAAACACGATAATGAACAGTCATTCACACCACAATATGCAGGACGTATTAAAAACATTTAACATTTAACATTTAAATGAGCAACAATGATGATGACGATTCTAAGGAAACTTAATCACTAAACATAATACTCGGCATTAACTGAATTATTCTGAATTTATATACTTGATATACTAGATATACTGCTAAACAGTACAGATACACTGCTAAAACAGTGCAGACCGGATTTGTGTACCCAAACCCGTCTTGACCGGCACAACCTATGTGCACGTCAGAACGCCTCCCCAGTAATGGTACTCACCGGGTAGCTCGGAACGGAAGGCCTCGGAACGGAACTGAACTGGACCGGACTGGACTCGACTCGAAAACTTCGGACACTTCTGAGCTTCGGAAACTTGGTGGGCCTCTGTATACCTCGGATCTTGCTCTCTCAGCTAGGCTCTGGTCGGGATACTTCGCACTTCTCACCGCCTCGTCTGGGTGTTGATCGCAGCCTCAGTCGCCCCCGCTTGACCGGAGGGAGATACAGGAAATCCTGCTGGTACGCGTTGTTGTCCGTCCAGCTGTGGCAGGAGACCGGGCCTGCAACGCACCGCCGGCGCGTGAGATGAGAAAGTGTCCCTGTTCGGGCGCCATTCATGTGGTAAATAATTTAATTACCGGGACTTAATTTGATACAGAAACATAATAAAAATAGCTCAATAAATAAGAGGCAGAATCCGTGGTATTAGAGGTTCGGAATGGGCTTTATTCCAATGGACGATTCGAATCGGTTGCTCCAAGTTCCATCACCACGAAGGTTCAGGAAGTGAAGTACATACATTATTGATAATTAATTTTTTTTATACAATAGGCATTACAGTGAAGCAAATGCAAGAGGCGTAACAATTGATAGTGTAAATAAAACATTCATACGTAGCAAAAGTAGGCGTAACTGGGTGTAACTAAAGAACGTCATTAAGTGTGATGTCGTAATAGGGTGGTTCCATGAAAGAATTTCGCAACGTTAACAGAATTACTTGGCAGAAATGCGCGCGCAGCAGCATGACGTGTGATTGACGTGCAACTAGGGGGTGAAGGGGACTTGACATTTAGCTCTACATGTGGCGACAGAAGTCTGGAGGGTCAAGTCAACCTAATCCCAAATCATATCTAACATCCTATGTTTAAAGAACTATGTTATCCAAAAGAGAGGTCTCTTAGAGTAGAATCTTATTCTATACTGACTATACTGACTGTTAGTGCGTGTACAAGCGTCTAAGTGTCTACACTAGATGCGAGGGCAGAAGTCTTCCATAATAATAAGGCTATGAATTACTTGCATAAAGACAGAGAAGCCGGGCCTTTGCTTGGTAGCTGGAAGAATGTTTACTTAAACTACTAGACAGGAATGCATTGGGCAGGGAGCGGAGCAGATAATTTCGAAGGTGAAATACAGTTTCTTGGCAGGCAACAGGCTGATGTCAGGCATCGTGAGCCGCGCAGGGAATGAGACAAAGTTCATGGTCACGGATGCAGGCTCAGACTGAAGCTTCAGAGGCAGAAAGAAAGAAAAGCTTGATGACAGAATCAGGGCCTACTTGCCTGGACTGTAAAATGGCATAAGTGAACCATATAAAGCCGGTGGCCTTTCATACTTAGGAATGGAATATCCAGCCTATTCATGGCGGATCTGAAAGAGGACATGTTGACGGTGGACGCACATGAGTTTGCGTCTTCATAACTGGAACTGGAGGGAACATACATGTACTTGTGATTCATACATGAAACCGTTGGGGTCCAAGATAGGGGACATAACTGATCGGAAAAATCCATATTTCCACAGACTCACTCCATCACCACATGAGGTTTCCATGATGAAGTACACGATCCAGCATGCAGTCTGCCTGGAGACGCTGCGTGAGGAGGTACATACCTCTATATAGGAGGAGGAGCAGAGAGACTGCTACACTGGGAGTGGTCTAAGAAATGCTTTAAGAATACCAGGCACTGATGAAAGCCGTTCCGGCTAGAAACGCGTCTGCCATAGCGTTTCACTGACTTTTTGGGAGTAACCGTGCCTGAATTTGCTAAAAAAAATCCAATTGTACCCCATAACTGTGTCCTGCCTACTTCTAACGTGAAAGTGAGCATTTGGTTGTGATGTTGGGCTGGTATCGCTGACACCGGCATAGGACACGTCCTCTTGGTCAGGAGCGCTGCAGGAGTCAGCAAGACTTGGACTGTGCATCGAAAATGCAACGCAGAGCCCCCCCAAGCTGAGTTCTTGCCACAGAGTAGTTATTTTCTGCACGGGGAGAGAGGAGGCAGAATTGTACTGCCTGATAAAGTCAAAGTCAGCTCGTGGCTAATCTCTGGGACCTTGCACCTACCGGATTCATCCCGTGGCTGCCCTGTGTGTTTTTGCACTTTCTCCCTCCCGCCGCCGCACCGTCAAAACATCGCGGCCGCAGTGCGGAGGGACTTCACCTCCCAGGCTCTCCAGCGTCGGAGGGCGGAACCAGGCGGCGCAGCTTACGCGCCTGGAGGCGCTTTAATCACAGCGGTCCTCCGGTGGAGCGGGGGACAAAGTCAAAGTCAGCTCGTGGCTAATCTCTGGGACCTTGCACCTACCGGATTTATCCCGTGGCTGCCCTGTGTGTTGTTGCTCTTTCTCCCTCCTGCCGCCGCACCGCCAAAACATCGCGGCCGCAGTGCGGAGGGACTTCACCTCCCAGGCTCCCCAGCGTCGGAGGGCGGAACCAGGCGACGCAGCTTACGCACCTGGAGGCGCTTTAAATCACAGCGGTCCTCCCGCGTCGCGGGATAGCGCGTGGGTAGCGCCGGGCTAAGCCCGGGCAAAGGGCGGGCCGTCTGTGGCCGTCAGGGGCCGAAGGAGGCCAGGCTGGGCCACGTCCCGTTCTTCCTTTTCTCCCTTCCTGGCCTTAGTCATCTATCGATACTTCCATCCTGTAGGCGTGGACACGAGACGCCCTACATTACATGCTGCTACTCAGGTGACTTAAATATATGTTGTATGCCTCACTGACCTGGCCTTGTGCACATTGCTCTCAGGTAGACTGCCTAAAAACGGCAGGTGCCGAGTACAGCCGGTTTCACTGTAATATTGCTAGCTGTAATAGATCTGTGTATTTAAAACAAGAGGGTTTGTGATAGGGATACTCAGTACTGTTTCGTCTGATTATGGTCAAAAATAAGATCACCAAGCCGAGGGTGGAGGGAGGGGTTAAAGGGACTCTCGACGCTTTTATTACAAGAGCTGAATCGCTTTTAGCACAAGAGATTCAATTGGCTGAGCATAGACTCTCCCTGGATTCCCAAATAGCAAAGAAGCGATCCTCTTTGGGTAACATAGCCTCCTGCATAACGCCCTGCGGAGGGGCACATTCAATTGAACCTACTCCGGTTCACGAGATTCAGTCTGACATTTCTGACACACCGCTAACTGTCGATCTAAGTGTACAGGGGGATACTACGACAGTGGGCTCAACAGGGCCGTTTAACGGTAGGCAAAATGCAGCATTGGGATCACATGGCATAGGGGACACCCAGATGATTACCCAACAAAGAGCAGTGCAGGGGGATGTTCCAAGAGAGGGGTCTAGTACACATCTAGTATCAGGAGATGCTAACCCTATACGGAGTCCTAGTAGAGAGGTAGTTACACGCTCTAAAAAACCACAAGTCTTAGCGGGGCTCTCAGAGTCGGGTGGATCACAATGCTCTACCCGTGCCAGTAAACCCAGTCGAAAAGGGACGGCTAAGTCCATCAAAGGCACCAGTAAGAACCCTGACAATTGTCGGGGTTTGTCAGTAGCACAAGAGAGAAGAATAAGCCACTAACCTTAGTAACAGCCAGCGGGGACGACAGCACGCAGAAAAGCCTCCCTACTCTCCAGGGCACAACCCCCCACAGTGTAGGGGACACATCTATGGGAAATAGCACTCCGGAAAACAGGGAAGGGAAGGTAAATGAAGCAGTGCAGAGGGTCTTGCACTTCTGGGGTTGCGGCAGGTCTAGGCACCTTCTATCGACGTACTGTAGAACGACATAAGACAGAAGGTTATTTAACTCTCTGGAAAGGATCTTGGGAAGGATCTAGGTTAAAGTTACCACCACCCCTTTAGACCGAACCCTTTGTTCACTCACAGAGTTCTGAAGGAACTAGCGTCTCTGTCCGTGTTCTGTCACCTACTCCTCCTGCGTTAACTCCTTAAGACCATACACATAACGGAAAAAATGGAAATCAGGCCGCCTGGCTGTTATCTTCACAGCATGCGGTAAACCAACTTGTCCCTTTAGAAAACTTCTCATAAGCGTTAGGGACAATTATCACAGCGTGAACAAGTTGTTCCCTCTAGAAAAGGAATCCTTTTACCTTAATGGAAGTATTGCCCTTGCAGTCAAGGCAACCATGGAAAGGCCGAGGAAGGAGGAGGGGTGAAAGTAAGCGTTACCTCTACCAGGCGGTGATTCTTATCTTCGGCTCTGAGGCGGGTAGGAAAGCGTCCGCCCTCAGAGCACCCAACTCACTCCGAGGCGGGAAGGAAAGCGTCCGCCCTCGGAGCTCCGATGCCGATGTCTCGTTCCCTCAGGGTCAGGAATGGCGCACGGGGGAAAGTTGCGGAACCAGATATCCACGCGGGAAGGCAAGCGTCCGCAAGCCTTACTTCCCAGGAAACAGCATACAGGTAATGCAATGCGAGGAGGACGAGACACGTCCTCTCGCCGTTAGCTACGATGATTGATTGTCAAGCACCCTCCCATTGTGGAGGCGGTGCTTATGTAGGGAATGCCGCCCACGGGAGCCGTGTTGTTGCCCGGCAGGCCCCATTGCCTCCTGGGAGTTGTAGTCCCGTCTACGCCCTGACTGCCTCCGCCATCGCCCACAGCTGCAGGTGGACTTGCGGGGGTGCGAGAGGCCCTGACCATACTGGACACATCCTAATACCGTCACACAATATAGGCTGTCCAAATTGTCATAGCGAAAGAGGGATGGATGGGACCCAAGAAATTATCTTAGCATTAGAAAATAAAATGGAACAGCTCCTCCACCACTGTTTAGGGCCAGTAATGGCGAAAATCTCTAATATGGAAGGGATTATAAAAAGCTTTGTGGCCAATAACAGGGGACAATCCACTAAGGATCTCCCGCAGGAGAGAGAGGAGGGGACTACAGTGGCTGACCGTAGAAACAAGGTAACAATCAATGTGGAGAAAGCCCAGAGCGAGCATAGAAAGACACCCCCGGAGACAGACAAAACTAGCAATAAGGACTCGAGCAGGGAGGCCCCAGATAACCTAGGTATCCCACATGAGATTAGGGATAGTGGTCTGGTACAAAAGGAGCCCAAGAGGTCCTCTAAGAATAACAGTATGGACTGTATCCAGGGCACTCCAGGTCTCCAGACATTAGATTTACCCCCGGCCTCCTGTCCTTACTCAGTAGTGCTAGTAGGAGTACCAGGAATAAATAATGGCAGCGAGGAACCGGCCAGTACTCTGATTAATAAGGCCGCGCACTGGATTCACAATAATATACCAGTAAGGAGATTTCAGCATGATCAAATTCTCATGGCCAGGAGGGTGGCCTGGATCGGGGGTGGAGAGAAAAAATTTGCAGGTGACTGCATTATTGTAAATTTTAGATATCCGGAGTTAGTTAAAGAACTTCTAGATAACCGGTATGGGGAGAGTGAGAGAGGGTCATGCATAAGGATGCTCCCATTGTATTTCTTCTATAGGGACAGTGCCCTTGACCCCGAGCAGTACTTGCAATGGCCAAGAACATTTAAGAAAAGCAGAGACGATAACACGCGCTTGGCTTCAAATAGATTTGCACCCCTCTCCAATTTTTCTGCTCTGGATAAACAAGATTGACTGGGGAGTTTGGTGAGCATTGAGGTCGAGAGAGTACTAGACACCCAAGGGAACCTGGGAATCGTAACCAAAATAGGAAATAATGCCCAGGATCTAAAAGCGGGTACACCCGTAGGGCTGGTGAGGGTTGTGGAAGATACGCCCCTGAAAGTAATCTGCCCAGAGACAAACCCCTCGCAAAGGAAGATCAAGGGAGGAACCAGCGGCCAGGTTCAAACAACCTCGGAGCTGAGGCTGATATCCTGGAACATTGCTGGACTTGCAACTAAAGTTTCTAATAGCGAATGGCAAGTCTTTATTAAAGGGTACAAAGTTATCTGCCTGCAGGAAACTTGGGAAACGGATTGCAGTGGGTTATTACTGGAGGGATACAAACTGTTTTTTGTCCCGGCCCGCAAATCGCCAATGGGTCGAGCTAAGGGTGGTCTAATTATGTATGTGGCACTGACACTGCAAGGAAGCTGGCAAGACCTGGGGTGGGACTCTGATTGTCTCCAGGGCATAAGATACATTACAAAGGGTCTCAAGGTTATTTTTATAAATTTTTCTAACGCGGGACAATCGATGCCAAATCTGGTGGAGCTAGATGAAAGATTAATGGGGTTAAACGACACGGGGGATTCAAGTATCCAGTTAATTCTGATGGGGGATTTTAACACCCACCAGTGCCCCTACTTGAAATCGGAAGGAGGTATATGGGACGCTTGCCCCTCCATAAAGGGATGGCACACAGAGCACTTCAGAGAGGGCATGGCACTAGGCGCAATCTTGGGTAAGTTGGCCCTAACACACACGATGGATCTAGTCGATGGCGGATCACCAAATACAATGACTCCCTCGTTCCAGGGACGGGGCTGCAATTCTATCATCGACTATATCTTTGTCTCTAACGCCCTAATTGGTAGGGTTAGTCACTTTTCGATAGTTCCTAGTGCATTTAGCGACCACAACCCGTTAGAACTGATAATAGGGATTTCAGACCTGCGCACTAAAGTGGATAAAAGGATCACTGAGGGACAATATAAGGCAAAGGACCAGGGCAGGAGAATTAAATGGAGTAAGATCGATGGGCTAGCATTACACAGAGCGCTCCTTGCAGACAGTGATAGTCAGACGTGGAAATGCCTGGACAGCACGGTAGAGGGGAGCGAACTGATTGCAGCATTTGAGGGCACTGCCCAGCACATTGATAGTCTTTTGAGGCGTAAATCGAAAAAGCAGACTGACCTCTGCCCCAGATGGTTTGATAAGGAATGTTCTAAGGCTCTTAGAAACCTGAAGCAGGCACATAAAACAGCCCCAAGGGACAGAGGTGCGATTGCTGATTGCAGGAATCGGTACAAAAAGGCTATCAATAGGTGGAAAAATTGCCTTCAATCTCAGGCCTGGGAGTCACTAAGAGAAGCAGCGGAGCGCCATGATATGACCAGCTTCTGGAGAATAATAAATGACCCATGCTTTCAAGCCCCGAACAAGCCACAAGTGGCATCCCATATTTTGCCAGAAGCTTGGGTAGCGCATTTCACAAGTTTATATAATCGGGGCAATCAAGAGATGCAGCAATCTCAAGTTATAGACCATTCACGGTTGCAGAAGTAAAATTCGGAATAGACGGCCTGGCACTGAGAAAGGCGCCAGGGCCTGATGGGATTCCACCAGACTTACTTAAAAGTCAAGTAGACCTCTGGGCCCCAATATTGTCCAGGGTACTAAACGCAGCCAGAGAGGTGGGCTTGCCAAGATCGTGGTCCACTGCTGTCATTGTGCCAATATTCAAAAAGGGAAATAGAAATGACCCACAATGCTATCGCCCAATATTCCATATAGATGTCACGGCGAAAGTTATGGGGAGAGTCATCTTAAATCGTCTCTCGGATTGGGCCGAAGAACATAATATTATTACCGATCTCCAGTATGGGTTTCGAAATGGGCGTTCTACCACAGACCAGTGCCTCAATCTCTATCATCTAGTGGCCAAATACACTCTGGCTAGGGAAGGTACTGTGTATCTGGCATTTATGGCTCTCTCAGCAGCTTTTGACTGTGTTAACAGAAGAAAGCTGTGGGAGATGCTGGTAGAGATGGGTATTGAACCAGGACTGATACGAGTTTTACAGACGCTTCACCTCGATACAACGGCACGGGTGAGATTCACCGATGATGGTGACCTCACAGAAGACTTCCAATGCCGGGGAGTGGTGCGGCAAGGCTGTATCCTAGCGCCCTTTCTGTTCACGCTTTATATAAACGGGCTAGACAAGGCGTTGGGAGTACTGGAGGCAGACTGTCCCTGCATAGGGAGGAGGAGTATACCAGTCCTCCTATATGCAGACAATGCAGTCCTTTTGGCCCGTACAGGAAGGAGTTTACAGGCACTTATTAATGGTTTTGTTAGATTCATGGCGGATTTAGACTTAGTGCCCAACCTTTCAAAATCATATATCATGGAAGTGGGTAAAAAGCCAGAAAAGAATTGTAGTTTTACAATAGGAACCCATATACTTGAAAAAGTAAACATTTTCAATTATCTGGGGATCGTTTTTGACCAAGATCTTAACTTTAAGCCACTAGTAAGTCATAAATGTAGCCAAATGTAGCACCGCGGGGTCCTAGCACCGCGGGGTCTATTATGAACTACGCGACAAGATTGGGTCGCTGGTCCCCGCATGAAATCGCTCAATTATATAGTTCGGTATGTTGTGCAAAGATCCTGTATGGGAGTGAGGTTTGGGGTTTTACAGACGTGGGGAACATCCAACGTGAAGAAGACAAATTCTTAAAAAGGCTTTTGCAAGTGCCAATATGCATTTCTTCATTTATTGCCCATGAGGAGCTTGGTATAGATTATCTCACTGACAAGGCTGGCCTCAAACCAATTTCTTGTTGGATAAAAATCTGGACAAACCCAGAGGCAAGTCTGATTTTAGAGGATTGTATGAAAGGGGACAAGTGGCTCCGAATACCATGGCTTAAATATGTAAGGGATGTACTGACTAGTCTGGGTCACGAAAACCTTTTTTATGAACCATGCACGTTGGCTAGCAGAGACAAGGGTGTTATAAAGATAGATTGCATGCAGCATTTAGTTAGGGCTAGAGAGGCTAGAGAAGGGCTGGAAAGTACAGTAAGGTCATACCAGCTCATTAAAGTTAACCCGGGTATGGAATTCTATCTTGCCAATATGTATAACAGACAGGACAGATTTTTAATGTCCAGATTTAGACTGGATCTTCTGCATCATATCCTGTCTGTCCCAGCGGGTTTTGTACATGACGTAAGCTTAAAAGGGTGATGCGGCTGCGATCTTAGATCTCCGCAAGACACCCTCCACTTTGTCCTAATTTGCCCCTTTTATGCTTACCCACTGTGGAAATATGGATTTTTCTGGTCAGTTATGTCCCCTATCTTGGACCCCAACGGTTCTATGTGCATGTTACAAATACATGTATGTTTCCTCCAGTTCCAGTTATGAAGACGCAAATACATGTGCGTCCACCGTCAACATGTCTTTTATCAGATCCGCCATGAATAGGCCGGATATTCCATTCCTAAATATGAAAGGCCACCGGCTTTATATGGCTCAGTTACTCCATTTTGCAGTCCAGGCAAGTAGGCCCTGATTCTGTCATCAAACTCTTCTTGCCTTCTGCCTCTGAAACCTCGAGTCTGAGCCTGCATCTGTGACCATGAACTTTGTCTCATTCTCTGCGCGGCTCACGAAGCCTGACATCAGCCTATTCTCTGCCAAGAACTGTATTTCACCTTCGAATTATCTGCTTCCCCCTCAGCCGATGCATTCCTGCCTAGTAGTTTAAGTAAACATTCTTCCAGTTACCAAGCACAAGGCCCGGCTTCTCTGTCCTCATGCAAGTAATTCATAGCCCTGTTACCATGGAATATTCCTATCCCCTCGCATTTAGTGTAGACACTTAGACGCTTGTACACGCACGCACAGTCAGTATAGAATAGATTCTGTCCGAGAGTCCTTCTTTCGTGGATAACATAGTTCTTTAAACATAGGATGTTAGATATGATTTGGGATTAGGTTGACTTGACCCCCCAGACTTCTTGTCTCCACATGTAGAGCTAAATGTCAAGTCCCCTTCACCCCCTAGTCGCACGTCAATTACACGTCATGCTGCTGCGCGCGCATCTATGCCAAGTATTATCTTATGGATCCACCTATATGTGACATCATAACCAATTACGTTCCTTTTTACTCCTTATTACACCCATTTTTGGTTACGCAGATAAATCGTCATTTTCCTTATCAATTGTTACGCCTACTGCATTCGCCTCATTGTAATGTATGATCTATAAAAGTCATTTCTTGTCAATAAAGTATGTACTTCACTTCCTGAACCCCCGTGGTGATGGAACTTGGAGCAACCGATTATAATCGATCACTGGAATAAAGCCCATTCCGAACCTCTAATACCACGGATTCTGCCTCTCATTTTACTGAGCTATTTTATTATGTTTATATATCAAATTAAGTCCCGGTAAAGGAATTTTATTTACCACATGAATGGCGCCCGAACAGGGACACTTTCTCATCTCACGCGCCGGCGGTGAGTTGCAGGCCCGGTCTCCTGCCACAGCTGGACGGACAATAACGCGTACCAGCAGGATTTCCTGTATCTCCCTCCGGTCAAGCGGGGGCGACTGAGGCTGCGATCAACACCCAGACGAGGCGGTGAGAAGTGCGAAGTATCCCGACCAGAGCCTAGCTGAGAGAGCAAGATCCGAGGTATACAGAGACCCACCAGTTCGAAGTCGAGTCCAGTCCGGTCCAAGTTCAAGTTACCGAGGCCTTCCGTTTCCGAAGCCACCCGGTGAGTACCATTACTGGGGAGGCATTTCTGACGTGCACATAGGTTGTGCCGGTCAAGACGGGTTTGGGTACACAAATCTGGTCTGCACTGTTTTAGCAGTGTATCTGTACTGTTTAGCAGTATATCCAGTATTCCGAAGTATCTAGTTATTGTCAAGAATTAAGCTTGGTGATTAGTTATGCAGACGATCATCATTGTTGTTTCAGTTAAAGGTTTAATGTTAAATGTTAAATGTTTTAAGTACGTTCTGCATATTGTGGTATGAATGACTGTTCTTTATCGTGTTTATTGTATTAAGTCTGTTCAAAATCAAGTATCAGGCCAGTTGGTCAAAATCAAGTATAAGGTCAGTTCTCAATATGCCGCTCTTTTCGAAATTAAGACAGATCACTACTAGAAAAGGGGTTCTCGAAGAAGCCGTCCCTATTCCTCCTAGGGACACTCCAGGGCACTTCATGTATCACAAACATGGCTTAGACGCTATATTATTTCTTGATTTATGGGTAGACTACACCAAGGGATTACCAGAAAGTCAGAGGTGGCCCGCAGCGGGGACCTGGGATGCAGAGTGCATCATGAAAGTCGAGGAAGAGTTATGGAAAAGGAAAGTCAGACAGTCACAGAAAGACGCCGTTGAGTTATGGCGTAAAGAATCTCATAGACGCACAGAAAAAGCACGTAGACAGGAAGAAAAGAATAAAGAGAGTTCAAATAAAGTTCGAGAGAATCCATTAATTGAGGAAGGTATCCGAGTGAAATCAGAACAAGTAGATAGGCAAAGAAATGCCCTTATGAATGGTATGTATCCCCTTCTGGCCGAAGGATTACCTAAGGCTACTCCAGAGATACCGAAAGACTTGCCACCTCCATTATTCCCAATAAAGGTACATCCTAAGGGGCATCCTAGAACCGCAGAAGATGTTTTTCTTTCCTCATATTTAGATGACGCAGCTCCCGAGTATGCTAATTCCGCCCCACATAGACCGCATACCAGGGAGATCCAACGCCAAGATCCAGTACCCGTATCCCTACAGCAACAAATCGAGTCACAAGTTCCGGCAAGCACATCTGTTTCTGCATCCGCTCCTACAGCTACTTCTATAGCTGTGTCCACACCTGTAGTTGCTGTGTCACGTTCGACGAATCCTTTCACACCCGACACCCCAGATGGGGCCACGGGAGGTGCTACCAATATTTTTTCTACGCCACCCAGAATAAATAAACTTACTTTTCAAGAGTCAGCACATTCACGTACACCCAAACTCATAAGTGCCCGTACGCTGAAGGAACTTCTTATAGATTGCAGATATGACCCTGTGCCCGGTAAAGAGGACGAAATGACCCTGGCATCATTGCGTATCAGACGAGCCGCAGTGTATTTAGGGAAGTTACCAGGAATGACTGCGCATCTAGATAAAATATATCATTTTGTCCAAACAGGGCGAGATCCAGAATGTATTAACAGAGCTATGGAATACCAGAAAGTAGAGATACAGGGGGAACTGTTACGTTTCCTCATAAATTGTGTGATCAGAAATCAAGACCGACCGGGGGTAAACCCGGAAGCAATGCAAATTCTTACCAGATGGAGCCAGAATATATCAGAAGGGAGACATGATAAGCAAAATTGTATAATAGCCATGTGCCGAAAGATCCGTAAAGAAATAGAACGCCTACACGAAGAGAGATTAGAGGTAGACGAGTTCGAACAAAGCGAGGAAGAAGGGTCAGGACTGCCCACAGGACAGTCAGACACCATAGCCTATGTAGGAAGAGGAAGATCTTGTAATAGTAATAGATGTCTTATTGACCCGATACGTCCGATATGTCCAGATAATAACAGGAATTTCCAAATACCTATAATTAATATAAGGTCTAACGAGCATTCGTTCCAAACCACCGACAAACTACTCCGAGAACGAAGGGGTTATCATTTTCTCGATTCTATGGATGAACAAGATTTAGCCAGGGCAGCTGTCCATTGGGTGGACAGTCCCGGAAAATATAGTGATGATACAGTAGTACGCACATTTTTGATTCTCACCCCAGATGAACAGAGGTTAGCTGGGATTTATATGATTCAACAACTCATTATACTATATCGGAGTCAGCGTTCGGACCCTGGTCCCTTACCTGACATATTGACTGAATTGCTTATGAATAAATGGAGAGGTGCAGGTACTAAATTAATTAAAGAAATTCTAGAATCAAGAAAGCAGTATATTCTTTTTGTATGCGCAGAGCATGTCTCATTGCCCGTCAAGGAAAGAACCACGTATCACATGGATAGACAGAATCCCTTAAGAGAAGTGCACCCAATAAAAGGCGAGGACAACGAGTTTAAGCGCGTATTTGTATATACGCCCATATCAAAAATAGAATTGTTACAAATGAAGAAAGTGGTACCCAGTCATGACAAAGATCCAGCGGGTTTTCACCGAGAAATTAAAGACATGTTACTCATGGGAGAGTATACCTATCCCGACATTATGACAATATTAAAGGTATTGATGCCTGCTGGTATTTATGAGAAACTCAAGGAAAAAGAGTGGGAGGTAGGAGACCAAAAGATAGAATGGTCAGTGTTAGAAGCGGAAGAAAAGGCCCGAACTGCAGGAGCAGGACTTGGGGATAAAACTAAAGCACTACCAGGTTTATTAGTACAGGTACTGCCACGTTTATTAACTACGAAAAAGGAAGATTGGGGTACAATTTCAGCCTGTAAACAGAAGCAAGATGAAGACACTAGTGATTACTATGCCCGATTTGAAAAATGTTTTGGTATAAATAGTGGCATAAAAGCAAGTAGCGAATCATACCCACATCTGTTTGTAACAAAATTAGTAGAAAATGCCCTGCCCCCAGTAAAGAATAGAGTATTAAAATTTGAGAGTACCTGGCAAGGTAACACTCCATCACAAATGTTACAAATGTTACAGTACCACCACAATAGAATTAGAGAGGAACAAGAACATGAACACAGACGCATGAAAGACACGAAAATGAAAATGCTAGTTTCCCAGACAGTTCCAGCTGAAGGACATAAAAAGGGTATGACACATTCCGATTCAGCAGGACCTGTAAAAGGGACATGCAATTATTGTAAAAAGCCAGGTCATTACGTACACGACTGTCCAGTTTTAAAACATAATATCGCCATAGGTAAAACACAAGAAAGATCACGGCCACTCAGACAAGATCAGTATGAACAAGGAGCTCTGCAGCATGCACAGGCCATGCCAGCCGCACAACAGCCAATACAGTTTGTGCCAGCTGCACCACCGTTGCCTGTTGCTGCCACACAGACAACAACACGACAAATGTATCAGACCGCACAGTATGAATATCCTGAGTATCAGCGTTACGCATGAACTAGCCTAGAGAGGGAAGTTGACTTACCCCTTATTGAAATACCTGTAGATCAAGAAGGACCTTATGTACATAGTGAATTATTAGGCCAAGATAGAAAATTTTTACTCGATACAGGGGCAAGTCGAACAACTATAAAACGTAGTGAAGTTCCAGGGGCACCCCTCTCAGGCTCTCAGAATATTTCCCTTGGTTTTTCAGGAAAACCTATTGTTAATGAAGTATCACAGCCTCTTCCACTTACGATAGGACCTCTGACCCGAACTACAGATTTATTGCTTACTAAATCATGTCCAGAAAATCTGTTAGGAATAAAAACACTGAAAGCTCTAGGAGCCATAATATGTTGTTCTCCGGAAGGAGTAAGGTTGTTTTTACGTGATTTTAAAGGTCACTATGTGTCTAGAGACATGGATCCCCGATTGCAGACTTTACCTACACATCTATGGGCACAAGGCCCTACTGATGTTGGTTGCATGAATATTACACCATATCGAGTCACATTAAAGGCAGGAGTGGTGCTACCACGAATGCGACAATACAAGTTACCACCAGATGCTGTAGTGGCTTTACTACAAATCATTGACGAGCTCATTACCCAAGGAGTAGTTGTAGAAACAGACTCCAATGTATGTAATTCACCGATAATTCCGATTCTCAAACGAACAGATCCAAAGGCCCCGCCAGTATATCGATTGGTTATTGATCTGCGCGAATTAAACAAGTGCATTGTGCCACAATTCCCTGTGGTCCCAGATATCTAGTCATTACTGACAGCCATTGATTCCGAAGCAACATTCTTTACTGTAATTGATCTCAAGAATGCTTTTTTCAGCGTCCCAATAGATCCGGAGAGCCAATATTTGTTCGGATTTAGTTTAAATGGACGTAGTTTTAAATTCTCACGCGCACCTCAAGGATTTACAGAAAGCCCCAGCATCTATAGCCAAGCACTGAAACGAGAACTAGATAGTATCCACATGCCAGTTAACACTGCTCTGCTCCAATACGTCGATGATCTGCTGATCACCGCAAGAAGCGAACCGGAATGTGAAAAAGCATCACTGACAGTTTTAAAATTTCTAGCCGAAAAGGGGCACAAGGTGTCCCCTTCTAAGCTGCAATTCTGTGTCCAGCGAGTTGTTTATCTTGGACACTCGCTGTCCAAGGAGGGAAGGCAGCTTACACCGGACCGCATCCAGTTAATAGCTAACATGCCAACACCCAAGACACAAAAAAAGGTGCGGGCTTTCATAGGTCTCACTTCATATTGCAGGCAGTGGATCCCTCAGTACGCATTTCTAGCAAAACCACTCATTCAGTTAACCACACAGGAGGCAGCCACATCGACTGTTCTCCCTTGGACTCAGGAACATACACAAGCTTTTGAAAGCCTAAAGAAAGCTTTATGTCAAGCACCTGTCTTAGCAACACCATGTTACAGAAAACAGTTTACACTCTTTGTTACAGAACGCGAAGGTACTGCTTTGTCAGTACTCACACAGGAACAAGCAGGAGCACACAAACCATGTGCTTATTTTTCTAGTACATTAGATCCCGTAGCTCAGGCTTTGTCTGCATGCCTGAAATCAGTAGCAGCGACAGCTTTAGCAATCAGACAAAGCGATGCCATAGTGTTAGGACATCCATTGACAGTTCAAGTACCACACGCAGTAGAGGTTCTTGTAAATAGAACGCAAACACAACACTTGACTATAGCGCGACTTACAGGGTACGAACTTACATTGTTTCAGCCACATATAGAAATCAGACGCTGTAACACATTGAATCCTGCCACACTTTTGCCAGTAACCGGAACAGACCCACTAGCTCATGACTGTATTGAAGTTATTACTATAACGACAAAACCCAGACAAGACTTAACCGATGTCCCATTGTCAGATCCAGACCTAACATTGTATGTAGATGGTTCATGTATGAGAACAAGTACAGGAGAGTTAGTGGCCGCTTACGCAGTCACAACAGATACTGAAGTCATTGAAACTAATCGTATAAATACTTTGTCAGCTCAAGCCGCAGAGCTCATCGCTCTGACACAAGCCTGTATTCAAGCCACAAATAAAAAAGTCAACATATACACTGATTCACGTTATGCATTCGGAGTTGTACATGACTTCGGCGTGCTGTGGCGAGAGAGAGGTTATTTAACTTCCCACGGTGCCCACATTCAGCACGGACCCCTCATTCATGCCTTATTAGATGCAATACATCGACCCACTGCAATATCAATTATGAAATGTAAGGCTCATACGAAGGTTACTGATATCATTTCCCAAGGCAATGATCTAGCCGACAGAACAGCTAAACAGACTGCTCAAACTCAAACCCCCGACATGATAAAGACAATAGTCCCGACACCGACACCGACACAGTGTATGACAGTTAAAGATCCTACTCTTGACGTAATTGACATACAGACACATGCTACACCAGAAGAAATAAAGAAATGGACTGAATTAGGAGGGATCCAAACGGACCAAGGATGGATGATGAAGGAAAAGTCTGTATGGTTCCTTCCTGATTCAATGGTCCAAGTTATAATTAACAGTATACATAGTCCAGCACATCTAGGAGAAAAAGCTATGCTAGACAGCATTCAACACATTTGGTTCAATAAACATTTACGAGCAGCAGCCAAACAAAAAGTCCGTACCTGTATGATCTGTTGCCAGTTCAACCCAGGAAAAAGCGTTCCCGTAGAACAGGGTGGATTTCATCCTCCTGATCACCCTTTTGAAGTGCTCCAGATGGATTATATCCAGATGGAACGATGTCGAGGATTCAAATATGTTCTCGTAGTTGTCTGCGCTCTGTCCCGTTGGACGGAGGCATACCCGGTTTCAGATTACACTGCCCCGACTACTGCCAAACAGTTGGTTCGAGAATTCTTCCCACGATACGGTTTACCACGTGTTGTCTACTCAGATAACGGCCAGCCGTTCTCATCCGAATTAATGAAACATGTTTCTCTTCTGTTAGGATATCAGTGGAAATTCCACTGTGTCCGACACCCCGAGGCAGCAGGTCTCGTAGAAAGACATAATCAGATACTGAAAATCAGATTGTCCAAAATATGCAGAAAGAAAGGTGTCGACTGGATAGTAGCGTTACCAGTTGCACTCTTTTACATGAGAATGGTAGCACACTCTCGAACGGGGCTATCCCCGTATGAGGTGATCTTTGGCAGACCACCAAATATGTGGGGGACGCCTATACCACGCAAAATAACTGATGTTGACTGTAATATGCTGACAGATTACTTGGCTTCCTTGATGTCTGCACTACAATCTTGTCGTTCACAGGTAGCTGCAGCCTTTCCCGACAACACTGAGGTGAAACCCCATGACGTAGTTCCGGGTGATCTCGTATTTGTGAGAAATTTCGACCGAAAGACTCAGCTGGAGCCCAGGTGGAAGACACCCAAGTTGGTTCTGCTCACTACAAGGACAGCCGTGAAGATCGAGGGCCGCAAGGGCTGGATTCATTCAAGTCATATCAAGAAATTTCATGGACTATCCTCGGATATAGACATTGTGCCCTGCACTCCCTCACAGACTGATTCAAAACTTCCTTTGGTTGAAAAGACTAAAACCGAACTCTATAAAGTAAAATTGAGGCCTAGAACGTCAGACAATTTGATTGTTTAAGTCCTCTCCAAGGTGAAGCGGTTGAATTTGTCTCTGACATGTATCCTCTAGACCTGAATCATGGACAGTCGCGGAAAATGTTGAAACGACAGGCGTATTGTAAATCACTGCGTAGCCATTGCATAGTGACATTAATAATCTTGTTTTCCTTAAGTCTTTTAATAATTACTGCAAGTATATTGTTGCACATATATTACCCTATTGCCAGAAACGTTTACAATGTTACCGCAGAACATTCTTTTAGTGACCTACCGCCGCATGAATTGTCTTATAGACTTGCGCTGCGCAATAACACTTTCATTAGTATGTTACATCATTCCCATCAGACTAGTAATGCCACCAATTGTTGGGTGTGTGGTCGGCTCCCTCCCTATCAGAATTATGAAGGAGTCCTGCCATTCTTTCCACACCCATTTACACATAATGGCTCCTGTGGAGCATGGTTTAGTTTAATCAATTCCATAGACTCAGACACAGCAGTTTACCAAGATCATTGGGTATGGGGAAACCTGAACCTAGTTTTACTCAAGGTCTGCTACCCTGACAAGGAGGGTCGCCCCAAAAGAACAGGACCTGATCTAGAAAATGAAGTATATGGATTAGGTAATTTTACACCTAATCTCATGATTCTAAATGTCGTATCCGAAGTTGAACTAGTCTTACCCACCATGTCAGTATTCCCAGCGAAGGGTGAATTGTGTGTAAGAAAGGTTGGTTCCATACATATGGGCCATAGTAAATGCACTACTATAGTAGAATTCAGTGATCAAGGCAAATCTTCATTTAGAGCTTATCGCCACTCCTACTTTATATGTGGTCAGACTGCATATATGCGTCTACCTCTAGATTGGGATGGTACCTGCTACATTGCATTCCTTTTGCCACCTGTTTTCCTAGCTCCTCCTGATTATTACAGAAATATTCATTTAGTACACAACAGAGGGCGGAGAGATCTCCCAATTGTCGATTACACTGAAACAGCATGGGAAAAATACACAGATTTCAATAAAGGTCTCTTTCCTTATATAGGTACTGTTACAAATAGTAAGCTGATACGTAGATTAACTAGAACCCTTGAAGCAGTAGTGAATGAGACTATTTCCGCCTTAGGCAATTTAACGGAAGAGCAGTCTGCTATGCGGATTGTTGTGCTTCAAAATCGTCTTGTCCTTGACGTCATCCTGGCTGATAGGGGCGGAGCTTGTAGGGTCATCGGATCAAGCTGCTGCGTATTCATACCAGAAAATTCGCCATCAGTATATAAAGCCATAACTCGCCTTCATAAGATTGTAAACCAGATACACCAGAACCCAGGCACTTGGACTTGGTCCAGTTGGTTTTGGAGTGTGATATCAGCCTGGGGATGGAGAGTTCTATCCTTCCTAGGTATTGGCCTTCTCATACTATTCAGTTGCTGTCTATGTCTACAATGTGGACCAGCGATCTGTGGTCTGTGTGCCACATCGTGCACTCCACATCAAGATTTTCATTCAAGATCCCGGAAGAAGAAAGAAGAACAAATGATGCTATATGAACAGATCAATGGATTAATGAAGATTGATATCTCTTGACGGGCAAGTAGGGGACAAGGAGGGAATGTGGAAATATGGATTTTTCTGGTCAGTTATGTCCCCTATCTTGGACCCCAACGGTTCTATGTGCATGTTACAAATACATGTATGTTTCCTCCAGTTCCAGTTATGAAGACGCAAATACATGTGCGTCCACCGTCAACATGTCTTATGTCAGATCCGCCATGAATAGGCCGGATATTCCATTCCTAAATATGAAAGGCCACCGGCTTTATATGGCTCAGTTACTCCATTTTGCAGTCCAGGCAAGTAGGCCCTGATTCTGTCATCAAACTCTTCTTGCCTTCTGCCTCTGAAACCTCGAGTCTGAGCCTGCATCTGTGACCATGAACTTTGTCTCATTCTCTGCGCGGCTCACGAAGCCTGACATCAGCCTATTCTCTGCCAAGAACTGTATTTCACCTTCGAATTATCTGCTTCCCCCTCAGCCGATGCATTCCTGCCTAGTAGTTTAAGTAAACATTCTTCCAGTTACCAAGCACAAGGCCCGGCTTCTCTGTCCTCATGCAAGTAATTCATAGCCCTGTTACCATGGAATATTCCTATCCCCTCGCATTTAGTGTAGACACTTAGACGCTTGTACACGCACGCACAGTCAGTATAGAATAGATTCTGTCCGAGAGTCCTTCTTTCGTGGATAACATAGTTCTTTAAACATAGGATGTTAGATATGATTTGGGATTAGGTTGACTTGACCCCCCAGACTTCTTGTCTCCACATGTAGAGCTAAATGTCAAGTCCCCTTCACCCCCTAGTCGCACGTCAATTACACGTCATGCTGCTGCGCGCGCATCTATGCCAAGTATTATCTTATGGATCCACCTATATGTGACATCATAACCAATTACGTTCCTTTTTACTCCTTATTACACCCATTTTTGGTTACGCAGATAAATCGTCATTTTCCTTATCAATTGTTACGCCTACTGCATTCGCCTCATTGTAATGTATGATCTATAAAAGTCATTTCTTGTCAATAAAGTATGTACTTCACTTCCTGAACCCCCGTGGTGATGGAACTTGGAGCAACCGATTATAATCGATCACTGGAATAAAGCCCATTCCGAACCTCTAATACCACGGATTCTGCCTCTCATTTTACTGAGCTATTTTATTATGTTTATATATCAAATTAAGTCCCGGTAAAGGAATTTTATTTACCACACCACGATCACTGTTTTTAAAAACAATCCTAAAACGCTCCAATATAAGACAGGCTAAAGTGGCTCTTTAATTTCTTAAACTCGCCTCTGAACCTTTCACTCTCTTCAGTATAGTACATTTTTTGCGTCTGGCAGTTAAATTAAGAAAGACCAGGGGAGAGGATTAATCAGGCTGCCCTCATTATAGGGAGTAGAAATGAAAGAACTAAATCTAGATTGGCGCCTCATGATCCTTCTCTCCAGGGAGGGTGGAAATTTTATATGACCAAATGAACAGAGTATTATTGTCCCGGTTTTTAATGTTTATATCGATGGATTTTTAACATGATTGTTTTAATGTGAATAATGCATAGGTGTTTGAAATATTTTGTATTAGAAGAAGGCCCGATTATACTATATGTATCTTTTATGGTTATTTTTAATATCCGAATAAAGATTATTTGATTTGATTTGATTTGATACTGCCTGATAAGGGGACACAAGTGGTGTGAGCTGGACAATCTTATTCTTGGCAAACTGCGGTGGAGTGTGGCACATCGCCAAGCTTGGGGACACCACTGGGTGTTTTGGACTCACTCCATCACTGCATGAGGTTTCCACGATGAACTACACGATCCAGCATGCAGTCTGCCTGGAGACGCTGCGTGTGGAGGTACATACCTCTATATAGGAGGATGAGCTGAGAGACTGCTACACTGGGAGTGGTCTCAGAAATGCTTTAAGAACTCCAGGTGAATCGACCTTGCCTGTGATACCGGCACTAAAGAAAGCCGTTCTGGCTAGAAACGCGTCTGCCATAGCTTTTCACTGACTTTTTCAGAGTAACCGCGCTTGAATTTGCTCAAATAAATCCACTTGTACCCCAGAGCTGTGTCCTGCCTACTTCTAATCTGAAAGTGAGCATTTGGTTGTGATGTGTATATCTATCTATATATATATATATATATATATATATATATATATATATATATATATATATATATATATATATATATATATATATATATATATATATATATATATATATATTTTCACTGAAAAAAACCATAGGTTTCAGGGGCGTTATAGTTAGCTGGACTTTTCACTCGTACAAAACCATTGAAATTCCCCCGTTATAGTTAGTACAGCTAACTGTAACTCGTGCGCCCGCAATGCACAGCTGATGACGTCACATATTACATCACTCATGACATGGTCAGTCACATCACTCATGACATCACTGATGACATCACTGATGACATCATCCAGTGAATGTGTGTTTTTCTGAAAATTACACATGTTTTATATATGTATATCTCAAGTGTCTAAATGGATGATTTGTTTTTGAAAAATTGATTGTATAACTGACTGATTAAGTGTATCTTAGTGAATACATGGTAATTATTAGTGAGTAATGTTTAAATATGTAAATATCTGTATTAGTCTCTCACTTTGTGTATAAGTGGCTGTATGGGTTGGTGAGTAGCTACATGAGTGTCTATATAGGTTATTAGTTGGTTTTTTGAGTATCAGCATGAGTGTCTGAGTGTCTGTATGGTTCGGTGGGAGGTATTACGTAGTGCATAGGTGCATGAATGAGTGACTCACTGTTTGTATGTGTTGAAGACAGCATGTGTGCAGGACTGTATGGGTGGATGAGTGTGTGCATGGGTGTGTTAGTGAGTGAATGACTGTCTCAATAGTGTCTTTATGAGTAATTACATATGTTTTAAACTAGTACATGTGACTATTGGTGTATATAAGTGAGTATATGTGAGAGTGAGAGATTGGAAGAGTTCCTGTATGAATAAGTATGTGTTTCTTTAAGTGATTGTTTAAAAGACTAAGTATGTGTAAGTTTCTGTAGAAGTAAGTGTGGTGGTGTGTGTATAACTGTTTATGCAAGTAAATGGATGTTTGATTCTTTATTAGCATGAGTGACTATGTGTGTGAGTAACTCTATGGATGAGTGGCATTGTGTAACAGGATGTATAGGTGTATCAGTACATATGATGAGTGAGTACATGTATGAGTGACTGTATAGGACTGTTGGTGAATGAGTGGATGTGTATGTGGATCCTAGAATTACTGAATAGGTTGTTGTAACTGGTATTGGTATGTCCATTGTTTTGAAAAATTTTGTTTCTATTTTTGAATGTCTGTATCAAAGGTTATATTAGTGGGAGAGGAGGTCTGCCACTCTATCACAAGGATGATGTCATCAGTGATGTCATCAGTGATGTCACTGACCATGTCCTGAGTGATGTAATATGTGACGTCATCAGCAGTGCATTGCGGTCGCGCGAGTTATAGTTAGCTGAACTAACTATAACGGGGGAATTTCAATGGTTTTGTACGAGTGAAAAGTCCAGCTAACTATAACGCCCTTGAAACCTATGGTTTTTTCAGTGAATTTTTAAGGTTTTTTAAATGCTAATTCCTAACTATAACGTGCCAGAAACCTATGTTTTTTTCAGTGAATTTCAAAGGTTTTTTAAATGCTAATTTCTAACTATGCCTACAGAGATAGGACATGTGAAGAAAGAAGAAAAAACGCACAGAAAGAAAAAAAAGAAATGCAGAAAGAAGCAACAGAAGTCCTCAAAGATGAAGAAAAGCGCAGGAATAAGGATAACGTGCAGAAATAACAAACAGAAGAGCAGAAAGAAGCCTTGTTGCAAAAATCATCCTGTACCCTTAACTTTTTCAGATGGATACTGGTGGTAACTGAGTCTGACTAACCAGTCCTAGAGTCAGTGTTATGTTAAAAGACACTCAGAATACAGTGAAAACACCTACATACACTAGGGAACACTATGCGTTGGGGTCCCCCTGTGATTAGCATGACCTCCTCTGTAAGCCCCTAGTATATAATAGGACAGGGGATTAAAACTACCTCTTAAAACGCACCACAGGGCGTGTTTGCACACGTCACCTCGGGCCCCGTCCCCTCCCTTCCCCACTGTGTAAACACGCCCTGTGGCCATTTTAAGTTGGGAGATTAAGTCCCCTTTAATCCTGAGAATCCCTAGGGTCCAACTAGACCACTAGGTACCTCCAGTAAGCGCCACAGAGCTGCGTTGCAGAGATATGTCAAAAGGGGCACGGCCTAGACCACCTCTCTGCAACACAGCGCTGTGGCGCTTACTGGAAGCACCTGGTGGGCTAGTTGGCCCCCAGGGTCCCTCAGGATTGTAGTGGAATTATTTCCCCAACTTAAAACACGCCACATGGCGTGTTTGCACACGTTAACTCAGGCCCGTCCCCTCCCTTCACCACTGTGTAAACACGCCCTGTGGCCGTTTTAAGTTGGGAGATTAAGTTCATTTGAATCCTGAGGGTCCCTAGGGTCCAACTAGCCCACTAGGTACCTCCAGTAAGCGCCACAGAGCTGCGTTGCAGAGAGGTGTAAAAAGTGGCACGGCCTCGACCACCTCTCTGCAACGCAGCTCAGTGGCGCTTACTGGAAGCACCCGGTGGGCTAGTTAGCCCCCAGGGGCCCTCAGGATTGAAGGGGAATTATTTCCCCAACTTAAAACGCGCCACAGGGCGTGTTTGCACACGTCACCTCAGGCCCCGTCCCCTCCCTTCACCACTGGGTAAACGCGCCCTGTGGCCGTTCTAAGTTGAGAGATTAAGTCCCCTTGAATCCTAAGGGTCCCTAGGGTCAAACTACCCCACTAGGTACCTCCAGTAAGCGCCACAGAGCTGCGTTGCATAGTGGTGTAAAAAGGGGCGTGGCCTCAGAACACCTGTCTGCAACGCAGATCCCTGGCGCATACTGGAGATACCTGTTGGGCTAGTTGGCCCTCAGGGACCCTCAGTATTGAAGGGGAATTAATTCCCCAACTTACAACTGGCCAGGGGGCGCGTTTGCAGAGTGCTGCAAGGAGGGAGCGTGGCCTCCGGCGCGATGTCGGTCTTTTATTTATTTTATTTTTTTAAGAAGGAGGGCTGTGTGGCCTCCCTTCTTTTTCTAATTTATTGGCCCTGGGGACCCCATCCCCCAAGGCCTGCACCCTAATTTTTTGTTGTTGAAAAAAATTAATTTGGAATGGGGCCGCGTGGCCCCACTCCCAAGGACGCCCGGGTCATGGCCTTTTTTTTTAAATTCTTTAGGAGGGGGGCTGCGTTGTCCCCCTCCTCAGGCCACTTGTGGCCCCAGGGACCCCTTTCCCCGGGGCCGGCCTTTGTTTTTTATTATTTAAAAAAATATATATATTTATAGAAACACCTAGGACATGCTGGACAAACCGTATGTACCTATCACCATGACAATTTGCGTGATATTCTTTAAAAGGCGACTATGCATACAATGAATCCACGTGGAATGTATTTACACCGCTAGTGAAGCTCTGACGTGTCTGACGCCCTACTGTGCCTAATCCCGGCGCCCCCGCCGGTGGGTACTCTCCAAGTAGACACCCTTGTCGTTTATTTATACAAACATGGGTAGCTATTGACGGGCACATTTAATACACACGCACACCAAGCCATTCAAAGGGGATTCGACAAAAAATCGACCAAACTATGCAAGAAACCCCCCTCACGGTTAATAAAACACACATTCACCGCCGGATGTGTAATACTTTTTATTTTACTCTCTGGAAAGGAGACGAACCTCACTTGAGAGTCACAGCGTGCTCCTGGCTGAGCCCAATGCTGTGTTACACCCACCAGTGCCCGCCGAGTGCCACACACCTCTGAGTTGTATTCCACCAGCTAGTGCGTATGCTATGACACTCTCTAGCCCATGTGCACTGTAACACCACCCCGTGAATATGTCATGCCATACTTGCCTTCGCACGGGTTATATTGTCCCATCTAACGTGCCTTCCTCGATGCCTATGTTATAACGCACAGCGCTATGCCATACATATTACAATCTGGGATCCATATCTTTGTCACACTCCCCAGCACATATTTTTTATCTCACAACTTTAGAGACTAGTTAGGTTACACAACACTGCCCTGTGCATATTACACTCCAAGGCGCATATCGCATAGCACGTGCTAGTGCCTGTGCTATCTCGCGCTCTCCAATGAATCTGTCAATGTGCACAATGTATTACATATTATATTTCACACCCGGTTCATCTTATATCACACTTTTTGGTGCATAGTTTATACCATATACTATATCTAGTTTTCATTTTCAATCGTGCTCTCAGGACTATGTTCTATATAACACTGCGCCCACCTACCCTTTTCACGGGCATTACATTTTGCGATGGGGGGTGGAGGGTCAGGGGGTGTTTCTGCCAAGTGAGCCCGGAGTCACAGTCACAAACGTCCTCTTCTTCCTGAATGAAAGTGAGATTATGCTGCATACTTGTTCATATTTTAAGTAGTTCGCACAGACACACATTTTAAAAACAATAAAGTTCCTAATACCCACCTTCTCTGAACAGTTAGCTTGCTGCCCCATCCACCTCCTCCCTATCCTCTGTTGTCTGAATCCATGGACTAGCCTCCTCCCTCCTGCCATGCATGGTCTGATGTGCTGCCACTGCCCTCCATTTAGCATGATGTACCAGTCCACTCCTCCTGCCCTCCATTGCCCAATTATATGGCCCATCATTGACCTCCTGCTTAGCCTCTGTGCTTAGCTTGCTGCCCCTATTCTCCTTCCCCCTGCTCTCCGATGTCTTTGTGCATGCCCCTGCTCCATCCTTTTTGCCCACCATGTTCCATGGACCTACCACTCCTATCTACTCTGAGTGTTCTGTTGAGCGGCCACTCCCCTCCCACCTGCCTAGCATTGTCAGATGACTGTAACCTGTCCCTGCCACCTCCACCCTGCCTGTCCACATGCCATGCCCCTATCCCCTTCCTCCTGCCCTCCATGGTCCATTTTACTGCCACACCCTTCTGCCCTCCCTGGTCTGTTGTGCTGCAACTGCTCCTCCTGCCTGCCCCGCGCGGTCTGTTGTGAGGCCCATTCCCCTGAACTCTCTTGTCTGTGCCCAGGTCGTGACCCTCCCTTCTATCTTCCATGGTCCTTTGTGCATGCCCCTGCACCCTCCTTCTTGCCCTTCATAGCCATTGTGCTGCCACCAACCCTCCTGCTTGCCATGCATGGTCTTCTGTGCTGCCATGGCCCCTCCCACCTTTCCTGTGTGGTCAGCTAGCTGCCCCTGACCCCCTCCCATCTTCCCTTCGTGGTCTGTGTGTATGCCATCATAGTCTCACTGTTGCTCTCCATGGTGTGTCTCGTTTCTAGTGCCCATCCTGCCTGACCGCCATTGTCATCTTGCTGCTCCTGCCCTGCCCCCTTGCCCCCAGCCCTCTGTTTCCATGTGCAGACCCCTATTCCCTCCCTCCTGGCTTGTCTGTTCCATTGTAATGCCCCTGATCCGTCCCTCCTGCCCTTTATGGTCTGTTATGCTGCAGCTTTCTCTCCTGTCTGTCCATTATGGTCAGCTAGCTACCATTGCCTCTTTCCCCTCTGTTCTCTGTTGTCCATGTGCAAGGTCCTGTCCCCTCCCTATTGCTTTCTATGGCTTGTTGTGCTGCACTCCCATCCCGCATGCCCTGTGTGGTGTATTGTGCTGCTGCAAACCCTGATGCCTGCCCTGTAGGGTCAGTTTGGTGCACCTCTCCATGTCTCTCCTGTCCTCTGTTATCCAAGTCCATGTCCTTACCCCAATTCCTCCTGCCTACCATGATCCAATGTACCATACTTATGAGCATTTTGAACTTGGTAAGAGGGAGATTTTGAAAAAAAACTGTGGTATTGATTTTCCCCTTTGAGTTACATTGAAAAAGAGGAGATTGTAGATAGGAGACAGATCAAATAAAGCCCATTTGAGCTTGAAAACATTGGACGTTTCCTGGCTGAAACGGGTCTGTTGACATGTATGGTTGTACTATCACTGCCTCTTCCTTCTGCCCACAATGTTCTATTATATTGCCACAGCCTCTCTTGCCAGTCCTGTATTGTTGGTTTGTTGCGCCTGCCCCGCTTTCCACTGCCCTCCATAGTCTGTTGTGCTGCCACTTCCCTTCCTGCCTGCCCAGTGTGGTCAAATTGTTGCCTCTGAACTCTCCTACCTGCCTTCAATTTTCAGAGTCCGTGCCCCAGGCCTCTGCCTCTCAACAGTATCCCAATGAACAACTAGATTGCTAACATTCTATATTTATTACAAAAGTGTGGAACGCCTGACGTCATTTTGATGTAATCAAAACTGTAATACCTAGGGCATTTCCTTTAGAAATTACATATATGAGAGGGTCTTATTTGCATCAAAATTATGGTTAGTGCTCTAAAGAACTAAAATGAGGACATATTTTCTGAGTTTTCAAATAGCGACAAAGAACTTTTAAATTATTTGTAATCTTTATGTTTTTTTATCCAGTTGATCACTTGATTAAATGTTGCACTTAGGGGAGAGGATGTGGTGTTACTTCCAGAGCTGCAGACTTTGCAACTGGGGAACCAGGTTGGAGTTTCTGCTTCAGCTCAACATTCTGTGATTCTGGTCAAATCACTTAATCTCCCCATGTCTACAACCAAAATGAATTTGATCTTGTGTGATGTAACCAATGCTCATGTAAAGCACTCCAATACCTGACAAGTCTGCACTATATAAAACTGCAAATACACAACAAATAAGTGTGTTGCACACTACTGTCACTGGGCTACATGTGGGCTACATCTGGATGATATTTGTGCTGCATTTGGGCACTTTTGTCTCTGGTGGCCATCTTGGGAGACTTATTTGTTATGAAGTTTCCTAATTTCCTCATTTACTGCAGTCTCCCCAGTAGGAAATGCTTTCAGTTTTTTACTTTGATTCCATCAAGAAGGTATTCAGATATGTCACACATTTGCCATAAATTCTGAATGTTAGCACTCTAGTTGCTCATTAGATCACTTTAGTAAAGCTACTGCTCACCACGGAAGTCTGCTGCTGGTATTGAAAGTGCATGTTTCAGTCTGCATGTCAGAACTTTTTTTAATGAAATAGAAGAGGATTTGAGAAGTCACTCAAAATGTGCCCTAATTTTTCTTTCTGCAGCACTAATCATACTTTCTATGGCAAAATGAACCCCCTCATTGTGTTCCTTTTCAAATTAAATGTTTTAAGTGTTACCAGTTTATTCCAATCAAGATGGCTTCAGGTGTGCAATACGTTTGTCATAAGTAGGACTGTTAGCTCTCTAGTTGTTCTTTAGAATACTCTGGGAAGCTGCAGTAGAACACAAAGGAATCAACTGACAGTCTCTGCCCTTGTTGGATGTACATGTTTTACTGAGAATGTCAGACTTTATTCTCACATGACTGAGAAAGATAATGTGAATTTACAGAAAATATGCTCTCAGTTTAGCTTATAGATCACCTTCCAAACCTCTGTGGGAAAAGCATGAGAAAATAGTTTTCTCTCAAACATGATTCATGATATCACAGCAGAAGGCTTTTTCACATGGTAAAATCACCTTAGAACACACCACAATTCCTAAAATGAGTATGGTACCATCAACAAATGATTTATAATGTAACTAAAGTCTTAAAACCTTCTATTAACTGCAATGCTTTTTAATGAGGTGCTATCATGTATATTGGTCCCAAGATGGCTGCCAACACTTCTTGGATGAAGTACTGACAGCCAATCAGATCTCACGATGAGATGTGTGGGTAGGCTCCACCCAGATATATCTATCTTTTTAACTCTAATTTTCTCAGGAACTACTGAACGGATTTACACCATTTAAGCAAAAGGCACAAGTCTGAACCGAGGACTACCTCTTTGCCAAATTTGGTGTAATTCCGTTCAGCAGTTCGGGCTGTAGCTTCGTCAACAGGTCCTATGGGAAAATGCATGGGGAAAACGTGTTTTGGGACCCCCTTTTTGCTCGGGCCCCGTTTGACGAATCACCGTGAAATTTTCAGGATAGGAGCGGACCGGAGCTGGCCAAACGTTTGGAAAATTTTGCGAAGATTCGTCAATCGGTGCCAACGTTATTCCAAATAGAATGTTGCGGATTTCCTATGGAAAATAGGTCCTAACTATAACTACCTCCTGGCGACTGCCAGTAGGTAATATATATATACTCAAATGATGGCTGTTTTATCTGAATTAGGTGAGCTTTTCAATTTCTTGGTCGGACTGGAAGCTGCTGTTGTGGGTGCCGATGCAGCTGCACATGAGGTCATCCTGCCGGGGGCGCTTGGGGTCTGTCGGCAATTTAAGGTTAAAGTGCAACGTCGAGGCGCTTTAAAAAAAGTATTTGTTAAGGCGCATTTGTTAGGAAAATAAAAGTAAACAGATGCACTTATAAAACTCTGGCGAGATGAGTTAGAAAGTCGTAAATTTAAATGATGGCAGAGCTGAGTCCCGGAGCTCTGGGAACCGTGAACAGATAGCTCGTGACTCGGCTCTGCCATTATTTCAATTTACGACTTTCAATCCAGTCAGCATTCCTTGGTGTGTGTGTGGGGTGGAGATCGGCGGCATTAAGAGCTTGGAAGTTTGAGACCTGCGAAAACATGAGCAGGGCCAGGCAAATTAAAACAAGTTCGAGAGCAAGGATGAGGGGCCATCACACACTCTACAGTGTGATGTATGGCCAGCCAAAGTGTTCTCGGAGTGAAATCGCCAGTAAGAGAGCTGAGCACACAAAGGGAGGACATTCACAGAAATGCACCAACAACAAGCCAGCATTTCTGAATGCCATATGAAACAACCAATGGCAATTGGGGGGTGGGCCAGAGCCCATAGAAGCGGATACAACAGGTCAATCGAAGCTTGACCTAAAAAATGAATGTGTCCATCTGTAGTTCAACTGAGTTCCCGCTTTATAAATATAAATAAAAGATTTTAAGTTGTTTATTATCCTATACGTCTGATGAAAAAAATATGAGTCAAAAAGATGATTCAAAGCATACGGAGCAATTTTGTACAGAAAGCCAAAGGATTTCTAAAATAATCTTGAATTGTGAGACATCAATCGAACATTTTATAGCATAAGTGAACAAGAATTTTTACATTCTCCTCTTTGCTCTATTTAAATTGCACCAAAGTAAACAAACAGTATAATCATAGAGCTGCAGTAGAAAACAAGAACTGGTCAATGCTATAGGTTTTGCCTATCTGATTAATATTACTTTTTACTTTGTTGTAAGATTTAGTTTGGTCAGCAGTTGTGCAGTGTCATAGTTACCACCATTTGAAAAAAGGTTCCAGCGACACTCTGCAGCACAGGGCTGTTGCAGATAGAAAGTTCTTGTTTGCGTACCTGTGTGTACTAAAGAGGAACAGTTTCTGCTAAAATATTACCCAGGACAGTCTCCAAATTGCCGGGACTGTCCCTGCAAAAACCGGACAGTTGGCAACTATGCAGTGCGATAGTGGAGTGTGCATTAGAAGAGGTGGGACTGCACTGTGAGTGTAAAGAGTGCAGCACTAGAGGCAGGGATCCAGTGTGAAGGAAGTTGGCAGGAGCAAGTACTGCTGTTGATGTGCACAGTGTTGAGTTGGGAATCAATGGCAGGTTTTTTTTACTTTAAAATAATCGTGGAGGGGTGGGAGAGCAACCTGGACAGCACACGGGAATGGGAGCGTTAAGTGGGAAGCAGCATACGGCAGTGAGAGGGCAAGAAAACACCTGCACTCTCAGTGTGTTCAAAGTAAAAGAAAGTAGCTTACACTTTCAAAGGTGCTTATAGACTGAAGCAGGTCAGAGGAACATCAGTGAATGTGTTTTGTTTTGCAGTTCTGTATAGTGCGAACTGGACCTGAAGGTATTGGAGCACTATACATGAGCACCAGTTACATTCATTTTCTTTTTAGGGCTCAGGAAGATTATGTGATGTGTTCAGAATCACAGGATGTTAATCCGACGCCGAGGATAACAGCACCAAAAGCATTTTAACCCCTTCGCCGCGGCAGGAATTACGCCGCGGCGCTGGGGGGGGGGGTTTGGGGGCAGCGCGGTGGCGCTGTGCTCGTGACGGAACCGCTCCGTCACGAGCCACGGTTGAGCTGTACTCATGATGGAGTGGTTCCGGCACGTCTCTGCCCACTGCGCTAATCGCCCGCACAGGCGGGGAATTAGCGCCGCGTGGGCGGAGCGGCGGCCAACGGCCGCAGCATGACGGAACCACTCCGTCATGAGCACAGCGCAACCGTGGCTCATGACGGAGTGGTTCCGTCATGAGCGGGGAAGGGGTTAAAGAGAGGAAGCATTGAAAAGCTGTGTTTGTTTATAAACTAAGTCCTGTTGCCCTAAGGGGTCTTAGTAGAAACCACAAGTGTGACAACACAACAGCGCTTGATGTAAGTGCGGCTTTGTGCCGCGTACAGTGTGTGGGTGAGAATTATGTAATCTTCTGAGTGCCCCGCTTCTGCTCCTTTGTGTTGCATACCCTAACACAGATGTCTAGAGCAGAGATAGCACCGCGGAGAAAAGGTCCCTGTGTGTTGATCCCGCCATTAGCAAGAGCAAACAATATCTTTTTATGTGAGTAAATGCCAGAGCAAGGTGCCACCAATCAATCCATCTTGATCCGCGCAGCTCTCCTGACTCTTATGACAGACTGTCACACTGCCAAGTCCAGGAGGTATTGCCAGCAAGGATCTCTCAGAACCGCTTGGGCCATACAGTTTATGAAAGAGGAGAGGGTCAGGTCTCACTCTTGATCCTCCACTGAGCTGCGTTAGCTGGCAGGCACTGGGGTGCATGCAAGTTATTTTGTCTTTCAGCACACATAATATTACTGTCTGCATCCCACTGAACACCTTACCTTCGTCTCCAAAGCACAGATCCTTTCGAGTATTCAAAATCAATGTACCCTTGCGTCCCCACAACTTTTCTTTCTAACAACGCCTGCTCAAGCCAATAAACTTTACACAAACTATCAGGCTGGAAAAAGTTGAGTGCAGTAACCAGCTGATTAGGCTGTGATCATAAGAAATACTATAAAGGCATCTAAGAGTTGTTCAAAGCTGACAGCTTACTGAAAACGATAAACTGCATTTGGTGCCACATATAGGGGTAGTAGGTGCTATATAAATGCTGCAATACTTGCAATACTTCGTGTTTTTGTCCATAAAACTGACAGTCATTTGATTTTGTTTAAATCTGTTTATTGTATTATCGTGAAACAATATTTGAATACAGATACAATATTTCACAACTCTGCAGCTCTGACATACACAGTACCTGATATCAAAAGTGAATATAATACTTTGTCATCAGAATAACATGTCATCAGTGCATATGTGGGACACCCTCAGGCTACTGGGGTGCCATAATACATCTGGGGTGCCGGCTTTTGAGAGTGCGAAAGTGAACAGTTAATGCTGTGAATGAGTTGTGCAGGTAATGTTGACAGGGATGATGTGATCGGGCCAGTGGGGTGCAAGCCCCCCCGCATGCTGTAGCATTCAGCTATCATGTATACCTTTCTGGCAGGAGCGGCCCGAACTAAATGGTGTGGAGGTGGCAATCGTGGCTGATGCCTAATGGAGGGAAGTGGATGGCTGTGCCAGCTATGCGGTAAAGGTGCGTTCCGAGGTAGGTCACAGGTAAGTGTTCTGTGATGTGCGCCCCATGATTCGCGGTTGCGCGCCAGGAGGGGGAATACGCTTCCATGGAATGCACACTTGCTGCATCTGTATGTCAGAGCTGCTAGGAAGGTGGTAAGCGGTGAAGGAGCCGGGGTTAACTACGAGTAACTGGGTGGGGCATGTGGGTGGCAGATTGTTTGTGGGTCACTGGAAAGCAGAATATGTCAATGTGGCTGCACCTGAGGGGTGACTTGCGCAGTGCTGGGAGGGCGAGGGCACCGTGGTCTGTTTAAGTCAACGTATGCCTATGCAGGTGCAGCGCGCAGCCACCGCTTGTGTCTCTAGACGTGTCATGTTACATGTTGCCTGTGAGGGATCTCCCTTGTTGCACGCCCGATACGGGGTCGTCGTCGGGCTCTGGGGTCTCATTGCTGCACAGAAGCTCCCGTAGTATTATGTCCCAGTTTTCCGCAATTGCTACACTTTCTGCTAGGGCCAAAATTCCGTTCCGTTCGCGGAAATTGTGATATTTTGGCATTTTCGCGTTCCGCGGAAAGCGCGAAAATGTCAAAATTTCCGCATTCCGCAGCTTAGCGATAATTTGTTTCTTGCTCGCGCTGTAAAAAAATACATTCTCGCGTTCGCGCGATCGCCTTACCTGAATCCCCGCGTTCGCCGAGAAGTTTTCCCGACCCGGTCGCGTTCTCCACGAGATGTTGGATTGTTGGTAGCCATTTTGCGCTGTCTCGCGACAGTTCGCGGCCGCATTAACGTCATTTGTCGCGTGATCACGTCTTTTTTCTCGCGATCATGCACCGCACGAGTATGAGAAGATTGAGATCTCGAACACGTCATTCTACATCGCGAGCCAGAGGATGAGGACGCGGGCACGTCTAATCAAACGCGAACAGGAGAAAGAGACCCCGAACACGTCATATCCAACGCGACAGGGACAAAGAAGAGAACGCGATCATGTCGTTTTCGACACGCCGGCGGAAGTAATGTGAAGCTCGAGAACTCAACAACATAAAATTTTCAATTTGGAGAGGAATATCAGCTCTAGCAGCATGAAACCTTCTGCAAATGCTGATTTTGGATGAAAACAACTCCTTACATTGACATTTGGCTTTCCTTTTTTGTGCAAGGAGTCATTTTTTTAAAAGGTGGAGAGAGGGAGGAAGTGACACAGAATCTCCAACTTCCTGTTCCTGTCCAGCAGGCTCCTCCCAGTGCTTTGTCCATCTCCTGCTCATTCTGCCTTTGGATTTGGAGCTGGAAAGATCACTCTTTTTGTCTGCTGCATCATTGCAATTGGATTTGAGGATTTTTGGAATAGGATATTTTACAAGTAAGTGGTTGTTGTGTTTGTTTGATTGTGGGCATTGCAGTTGTTGTAACTACAATTTATTTTTGATAATTAATTATCATCATTCCTTTTATTTTTTTTATTTTGTGGGTAGTGGTAGTAGTAGACCCGAGCTAGCCATGGGCATGGCCTCATGGGTGTGTGTGTGCATGATGAAGCAACTGTTACTTTTGTTGTTTTTTGAATGTATTTCATTTTCAAGCACATTTAGGGCATGGATGGCATTGGATTGAGTTGGGGAAGTGTGCTTTTTGGAGGTGGCCTTTGTGATGTTGTTGGGCCTGGCCATGTGGCTGGTGGCCATTTTGAAGCCTAGGCCTGCAAGCTTGCCTGGCCTTGTCTGCCAACAGGCCTGCTTTTTCATCCACTAGGATCAGAGCAGGTAGCCACAGCTTTATTAATCAAGTGTTTTCTGTGTGGTCTGTTGAATTTAGACATCATTTAGGGCATGGATGGCATTGGATTGAGTTGGGGAAGTGTGTTTTTTGGGGTGGCCTTTGTGATGTTGTTGGACCTGGCCAAGTGGCTGGTGGCCATTTTGAAGCATAGGCCTGCAAGCTTGCCTGGCCTTGTCTGCCAACAGGCCTGCTTTTTCATCCACTAGGATCAGAGCAGGTAGCCACAGCTTTATTAATCAAGTGTTTTCTGTGTGATCTGTTGAATTTAGACATCATTTAGGGCATGGATGGCATTGGATTGAGTTGGGGAAGTGTGTTTTTTGGGGTGGCCTTTGTGATGTTGTTGGGCCTGGCCATGTGGCTGGTGGCCATTTTGAAGCCTAGGCCTGCAAGCTTGCCTGGCCTTGTCTGCCAACAGGCCTGCTTTTTCATCCACTAGGATCAGAGCAGGTAGCCACAGCTTTATTAATCAAGTGTTTTCTGTTTGGTCTGTTGAATTTAGACATCATTTAGGGCATGGATGGCATTGGATTGAATTGGGGAAGTGTGTTTTTTGGGGTGGCCTCTGTGATGTTGTTGGGCCTGGCCATGTGGCTGGTGGCCATTTTGAAGCCTAGGCCTGCAAGCTTGCCTGGCCTTGTCTGCCAACAGGCCTGCTTTTTCATCCACTAGGATCAGAGCAGGTAGCCACAGCTTTATTAATCAAGTGTTTTCTGTGTGATCTGTTGAATTTAGACATCATTTAGGGCATGGATGGCATTGGATTGAGTTGGGGAAGTGTGTTTTTTGGGGTGGCCTTTGTGATGTTGTTGGGCCTGGCCATGTGGCTGGTGGCCATTTTGAAGCCTAGGCCTGCAAGCTTGCCTGGCCTTGTCTGCCAACAGGCCTGCTTTTTCATCCACTAGGATCAGAGCAGGTAGCCACAGCTTTATTAATCAAGTGTTTTCTGTGTGATCTGTTGACTTTAGACATCATTTAGGGCATGGATGGCATTGGATTGAGTTGGGGAAGTGTGTTTTTTGGGGTGGCCTTTGTGATGTTGTTGGGCCTGGCCATGTGGCTGGTGGCCATTTTGAAGCCTAGGCCTGCAAGCTTGCCTGGCCTTGTCTGCCAACAGGCCTGCTTTTTCATCCACTAGGATCAGAGCAGGTAGCCACAGCTTTATTAATCAAGTGTTTTGTTTTCTGTGTGGTCTGTTGAATTTAGACATCATTTAGGGCATGGATGGCATTTTATTGAGTTGGGGGAAGTGTGTTTTTTGGGGTGGCCTTTCTGATGTTGGTTGTCTTAAAGACATGCTTTTGTTGTATGTGTCTGGTGTGTTGGTGTGCAATGCATGCACCCTGCAGACCTTTTTGGGGCCTGTGAATGTTCGTATTTCCATTTTGTTGCATTAAAAAGGCAGAGCAGTGTGCTTTAGCATGCATCCTTTACCTGGCTTTTATAGGCCTTTTGTCAGCTCCTGGTGTTTCCCAGGCCCCCGGCTTGTTTGTGATTTGTGAGTGTCCATGTGGGTGGTGGCCTTTTTGGGTGTTTTTTTGACTGTGAGTTATTAGTGTCCTGCTTTTGCCATAGGCCTGCATGGTTTTCCTATTGGCTATTTGGCTTACTGCTTCCATCCATCCATCCCCTTTGCCAGCAGCTGCTCCATGGATGCTGAGATGCTCAAATAATATAATGGTCCACCCCACTTTCATTACATTTTTATTTTGGTGGTGATTATTAACTTTCCTATCCTTCCTGTGAGTGTAGTGTGTGGCTGTACACAGTAGTATAACATAGCTCTAGTGAAAAAAAAAAGTCATAAATGGCTAGACTATCTTTTGTTTGCACTAGTACAGTACTAAGTAACTGAACCACAACAACAAATGCAACATTTCACTGATGTTCTTCTCCTGTCTTATTTGCTTTTAGGTGCACAAAAGACAGAGTAGGAGGTGTCATCAGCATCACCCTGCTACCCGTTGTACTGCCAGCCAGACAGAAGTCCTGCTGCGCATCACGTCCACGTGTGACCAGAACTTGTTGTGCATCTGCATCCTGCCTGACATCTGAAGAAGATGGCCCCAAAGAAAGGTACCAGGTCCAGTACCAAGAAAGTTGCCGGTGAGAAGAAGGAACAGAAAAAGGAAGTGCCATTAACCACGACTGGTGGTGTGCCGGCCAATGTTTTTTTTGGCACCAAAGCGTTGTCCGGGAACCAAGCTGGGAGCAGCACAGCGGTCCATCCCCACCAACCTAGGCCCAAGGGCTTTAGTGTTGCAGAGGTAGCCAGTCTACTAACGAGCAGCGATGTTGAAGAAATGTCATTGCCGCAAAGTAGTACACAATCAAGTTCAACGCAGGCGCAAACTCAGCAGATCAGTGTGCAGCCACCGCAACAAGAACAGCAGCAGCCGACGCGACAAGAACAGCAGCAGCCGCCGCGACAAGAACAGCAGCAGCCACCGCAACAAGAACAGCAGCACCCGCCACAACAAGAACAGCAGCACCCACCGCAACAAGAACAGCAGCAGCTGCCGCAACAGCCCACCATAGTAGTTGTTGCTCCTGACGTAAGGGCATTTCAGGAAATCGAGCTTCCTGCAGACAAAGTGGAGCAAAGTCAAACCACTGTTTCAGAAGATCTATTGTCTTCCAGATCACCAGCAAGGAAAAGGAGGCTTAGTCCATCATCTTCTTCTTCAAGCCCCGCTTCTGATGATCGTGATGACACTTGGGTCCCACCAGCACGGTCTGAGAGTGATATACGCCACAAGACAATGCTTCTGAAAAGGAAGGTCCCAGAAAAACTTGGAGTTATGGAGGTAGATGTAGAAGAGGGGGGTGATGATGTTGATGAAGACGAGCCAGTCATCACGCACATTACTCCCGCCCCAAAGGGATTGGAGACCAACATTCTCACCCTATCCAAAAAGGCTGCTACTGAGCGGGATGTAGCACGGATCTCATCAACACAGGTTACACCACCACTACCTCCAGCTGCCATATTTTCCAAGGCCCGGCAGGGACCTACATCCAGCTCAACCATCTCAGTAGGTAGTGGTAGTAAAAGTCACAGCGTAGGTGCACAGGGGCACACATTTTCAAACACCCCCTCTAGTTCATCTGGTGTTGAAAGTGGCACATCCAGCAGTGCCAGAAAGTTCTCCTCCCCAGTTTGGGACTTCTTTTCTGTTAGCGCCAAGGAGGAGAACGTTGCTATATGCTCAATTTGTCGGCAAGGTGTTCGGCGTGGTAAGCTTGGTACAAACTATGGTACCGGAGGACAAGCAAGTCATCTAAAAATACACCACACTATTGTGTGGGAGGATCACCTACTTAAGTTAAAAGAAAGTAGAAAAACTCAACCCATTGAAGTTGGTCGGGATGAATCAGAGAGCGATATTATTGTGGTGGCAGGTGAAGAAGAGGGAGGCATTTCTAGCCCTGTCCCCAGTAGTGCAGTAACGCCCACATCCTCCTCAGTAACATCAGAGTGGCACCGCAGTAAGAGCCATACTCAGAGTCTGGGTGAGACACCAAGGCGACCGGCGAGTACCTCAATGAGACAATCTGTGTCGTTGAGCCGTAGTGGGTTAATGAAAACAGCACCACTAAGGAAAGTAAGCCAGCCTACCATTGAGAGCATGTTTAGGTTGGAGGGGCAGTTCCAACGCAACCACCCAATGGCACGATTGTACAATGCGAAGCTGGCTAAAATGTTAGCGCTGGACCTTCTTCCTTTTTCATTTGTGGAAGGGGTGGGTTTCCTTGAATTTGTGTCTGCCATCTGCCCGAAATGGAAAGTTCCCAGCCGGTCCTATTTCGCAAGAATTGCTGTTCCGGCACTACATCATGATGTGCTGGAATTGGTTGGACACGCTTTGCAGAAGAGTGCTGTGCACAATATCCACCTGACAACAGACATGTGGAGCAGTTGCCAAGCCACAGATTACATGTGCATCACTGCACACTGGATCTCTTTTGTGGGGGTTAAAGATAAACTATCTGCACGAGGTGTTGTTGACACAGCTGCGATTTTTGAAGGTACTCGGAAACATGCAACTGTAGCCATGTTCGCCATGGAGAAATCTCATACGGCTCAAAACATTTTACACGAGTTTCGCATCAAGGTTTTGGAATGGCTGCGGCCCAGAGGGCTTCGTATTGGTTTTGTTGCCACAGACAATGGCAGTAATGTACTTAAGGCCATGGAACTTGGTTCCTATTTCAGGGTTCCGTGTTTGGCGCACTGCATAAACATTATAGTTCAAGACTTTCTGAAAAAAGAACCCATAGTCAGCAATTTACTGGCCATCTGCCGAAGAATATGCACTCATTTCAGCCATTCTTTTAAAGCTCGGAAGCAGCTGAGGATCATCCAACGTGAACTTAGGATGCCAGTCACGGCACTCATCCAGGAGGTGGCAACACGTTGGAACTCAACGTATTACATGCTTGATCGTCTGTCCGAACAGCACATGTCACTCCATGAATATGTCTGGAAAAGAAGAGGGGATGCTGCTAGTGCTACTGTTAAAGGCATGATCCTTGAAATGGAGCAATGGAGCCTAATTAAATGCCTGACTGAGATGATTTCTCCTTTTGAGGTCTTCACACGTGAAGTCAGCAAGGAGGACTGTACAATGGGCCAAGCTATCCCATTATTGCAAATGCTAGAGTATGAGCTGAATAATGTGTCTGAATCATACAAAGGTGTAGAGGACAGAAGGCAAGCCCATGACTTGGTGGAGAGCTTATCCCGGCGCTTAACTGAAAATGTAAGGTTACAAAATAAAATTTTGTCACAAGAACATTACATTTGTGCCACAATTCTGGATCCACGTGCAAAATTGGGACTACTGAAGACATTCCTGGCTTTTTCCGACAATGATGTTGCCCGCTACAAAAGATGTATAGCTGAAGCAGCCAGTAAGTTGGAAAACGAATGGCTGCTAATTAAAAGCCCGCAAGATCAACCCACAAGTAGTACTGATACTGAAGCAGGCCATGCAGAATCAAGTGCAACTTCGTCGGCTGAGGGCAGTGCGGTTGGCTCACAATCACAACACTCACCATCACTATCGACTACAGAAACAATAACTGGATCATTAGGCCGAGTACAATCATTATCATTACAGGGTTGGTATGTAAAGATGGGCTATTGTAAGCACAGTGCTGATGCACAGAAAAAACAGCACAAAAGCTTACCAGCAGCAACCCTGAACATTGAGCGGATGGTCCAGGCCTATCTGGACGACCCAACAGAGGTGTACGTTGATCAAAACCCATTGCAGTATTGGTATAGGAAAAGGTCTGAATGGCCACAGCTCAGCAGGCTGGCGATAAGCTATCTGGCTTGCCCTGTCGCAAGTGTCTCTTCCGAACGTGTTTTCAGTGCTGCTGGTTCCATTGTAACATTGAGAAGGACCAGTCTATCTCCAAAAAACGTGGAGAGGTTAACAATGATCAAAATGAATCAGCACTTCATACCACCGAATTACACAATACATGAATCAACGGAGGAAGATGAGGACAGCGGCTCAGGTGACGGAAGTATTGTGTCAGATGATTACCTACTACTGGCTGAACCCCCAGAGTTTGATGACGAGCTATACTTCCCTGACAATTAGGCTCGCACTTACTGTCTTCCTCCCTTTTTCCCCCCTTTGTTTGTGTCTGTTGTTCCGGTTATAAAGTATAAACTTGTGAATCACAACCAATCCATTACCACCGTCTTCTACTCTTCTAATTTAATATACAAGTTTCAGGTGTCTGCTATTTGACAGTACAGTCCTCCGAATCCAGCTCCTCCACTCCATCATACTGAATCTCCTGCGCAAATCTATTTCCCTCATGAATGATGATTGGATGATGGTAACAACAAATTCAAACTTTCCTAGTCCTTCCAAAAGAAGTGGACCATGAATCAGACGACTACTATAGCTATCCTCCTTTCAGAGCTGAGAGAGACTGGCCATTAACTGAAAATAAGATGGAACAGGTAATGATTGATGCCATGCATTGGACGCAGAGTCGCAGACTGAATGATTTAGATTTTGTTGTGTTTGTTGTGCATGAATTTATGTAATTGTGCACTGCCACTAATCAACTTTCTACAGAACACACTAATTTTTCCCCCTTCTTGCAAATAAGAAATTGGTACTTCTCCTGCAGCTTGGTGACCCATTGCTTTTAATTCAATACAGAAAGGGGACTCACTCAATCTGTGCAATGAGTATGATTGACACAACAGCACCGTCCATCATGATGATGGCGAAATAGACGGCCTGTTAACTTAAGATGAGAAGGAACAGGTAATGATTGATGCCATGCATTGGACGCAGAGTCGCAGACTGAATGATTTAGATTTTGTTGTGTTTGTTGTGCATGAATTTATGTAATTGTGCACTGCCACTAATCAACTTTCTACAGAACACACTAATAAATTAATTTCCCCCTTCTTGCAAATAAGAAATTGGTACTTCTCCTGCAGCTTGGTGACCCATTGCTTTTAATTCAATACAGGAAGGGGACTCACTCAATCTGCGCAATGAGTATGATTGACACAACAGCACCGTCCATCATGATGATGGCGAAATAGACGGCCCGTTAACTTAAGATGAGAAGGAACAGGTAATGATTGATGCCATGCATTGGACGCAGAGTCGCAGACTGAATGATTTAGATTTTGTTGTGTTTGTTGTGCATGAATTTATGTAATTGTGCACTGCCACTAATCAACTTTCTACAGAACACACTAATAAATGTATTTCCCCCTTCTTGCAAATAAGAAATTGGTACTTCTCCTGCAGCTTGGTGACCCATTGCTTTTAATTCAATACAGGAAGGGGACTCACTCAATCTGCGCAATGAGTATGATTGACACAACAGCACCGTCCATCATGATGATGGCGAAATAGACGGCTCGTTAACTTAAGATGAGAAGGAACAGGTAATGATGACAATTAATGGCATGCATTGGACACCTGACTCTAAGCTATTGGTCTGTGTTTGCGTTGTTTGTTTGTTGTGCACAAAGTGATGTCAAAGTGTACTAGTAATCTATCTTTCTGTACACAATAAAGAATGACTCAAGTCAATAATATTTAAATTTCTACTCTTGTTGTGTCATAAAAATTTTACTTATACTGCAGTCCGATCTTCACAGTCAGTCAGTAAAAGTATCAGAGATGATGATGATTAAGTCAGGACTCAGGAGGACATTTCATGAGTGGCATAAATGGGAAAGCCAAAAGGTAAACACGTCAACAACAACAACCACAGCAGACCCCAATGTCTGTGTAGAAGTTGAATAGAGTGTAGCGGTGGGATGACTGCAGTGCATTGATTTTACTAACTTAAACTGTAAAATGCTATGTTTGGAATGGATAATGTGTTTTGCGTTTGTCCGACTCTTTGAGAGAAAAAAAAAGAATTTTAAGTGTAAACGTAGGATGTGCTAAATGCTAAGCACTGTGGGCCTGCTCTCTCCTGTTACTGTTGAAGGTCAATGCTGGAAACAGACTAGAGTAGAGATGATGCATAGATGCCACCTCGGAAAGTGTTCTTGTTGCACTACACCATCACTTGTGCATTTGTTTTAACTTTCTTTCTCAATATCCCCTTTGGTTTTCAATCTACAATTACAGGCCAGGCCTTGCCCGAAACTTTGTAAAACATTACAATGCATATTAATTACCTTACCAATCAATCACCTTTTTTTTTCCAGCCGGGCAGTGGCGAGTGGCGAGGCGACACACCCAAGATTGATGGACGAGAGGAGCAAGAGGAATGCCGAGATGCAAAAATCCAGTCCACATTTTTGACCAGGATAAGACAGTAACAGTATCCACTTTTATCTTCTTTTAAATAATTTGATTAAAATCTTGTATACAATCTTTACAACAGTGTGTTCTTGGAGTTGTTATTATCAATCATCTTAAGGTTTGCTCTGTGTAATTACGATTCTTCCCTACCAATATTTAAAATTTCTATTTGCTATCTGTTAAAGTATTAAGGCCGGCACAACAGAACAAGAACTAGAAGTGTATGTAATACGGGTCTCTCATCATCATGCATGCATTGCCTTTTTCTCCCTTAACATATGGATATGGTAGTCTTCAATGATTGTCGTTTGTTTGTCTATTTATGCATACTGTTTTTCTATGTCAAACCTTTCCCAAAAACCCCCTTCCCATCCATTCAACAAACCCTAACCCTCTTCCCCCGGGCTGTGTGACTTATTATCGAGGTGTAACTAAATTAAATGTACACCAATACTTAATCACACACTTGCTGAGGCGGATGTGGTGAAAGCAACACTACTTCAATTTCAAGGCAGAACGATGATCTTCTTCTGCTTGGCCACCCATGAGTAGGATATTTCAGAGGTTATTTTTTTTAACAAAGGAACATATACCTCAGCATGAATTGCCGCCATTGATTGGATTTGTTTCTTGTCATTCCTCATATACAGCACTAACTGTTAGGCTGTAGGCCTAGTCAAGTGACTCGACACAACTATAGTTTGTAACTCTGTCTAGTAGGCTATCCTCCTAACCACCATTCTGTTTATTTGTCAAATATTTGAGCACATTATTGTTGCTCGGTAAGTTCTGTACTGTACTTCATTCAACTACTCCTAACAGTCTCTCAAAGGCGATTGACTGTCTCCTTCTCCTTTTTTGCAAATGCTGCCGCCCTGCCAGTGTCTACTACTACTACTATGCTGCTACCACCACCACCACCACCCCAATCATGGCATGTATGAAAAAGGAAACCATCTTCACCATGCAGCCAGTGCTGTACCACAGTTGGACATAAACATCAAGCACCGGTAAGAGAGAAGTTTGGGGGAGGCAGAATTAATAATGGACATGTTGTCAATGATTTCATTTTCACACACCACTCCAAAGAATGCATAGACTACAGGACAGACTGAAAGTACTAGAAGGACCAGTCAATGAGTGAGGTGTGTCGCATCTATCTGTTTGTGTCTTATACAGTCAGCCAATTATTGAAATCAAACACAGGCTATGGGCGGCCATGCACCAGCAAGGAAACAGTGTGATGTAAAACAGTTACCCCACCTACAAAACATTAACAACATTGCATGTAACATAGAAAAATATATTTAATTTACCCTAACAAAAATAAACTAAACCCACGAAAGATGACCCACCCCCCTCCCTAACCCCAACCAATGTCCATAGAAGTCCGTAACACCCTAACAAGTTCCCACCCACCCACCCAAACAAGAATTAAAAAAGGGGCAGGACAGGATGACAGGGACTAAGTGGTGGGGCGGGACTGAAGGAGGACATGCATCTGACGCATCTCGTCCTCTAAACAGGCGACGCGGCGTCTAAGGACACGGCAATTGCAGCCACAGTGGGGGGGGTGCACCGGAGAAGGCACGGTGGCGGCGGGCAGCCGCCAGACGGTGGCGCCGTACCGCTGGAGGGCGGTGGCTGGGGCCCGGGGCACTGGAGGAGGCTTGAACAATTGCTGCCGTAGTCTCCTCCTCCTCCTCGGCTAGGACCACCAGCCGCCGGTATTCCCGCTGGATTGCCTCCAGCTTCCGGCGCCGTGCCTTGGCGGCCAACTCCTTCCGATCGAGTTTCGGAGTAGCTGTGTATCAAAAAGAAAAAAAAAAGACAATTGTAAAATATACTCTTAGAAAAACAGTAGGACAAGGTAATAGACATAGTGGCATGGCAGAGTAGCACTATAAAATAAAGCACAGTTGTACATAACATTTTAAATGTCGCCCGTCCTTCTTCCTTCCACCCGTCTTTCACTTTTTAGTTGAACAGTCTACCAGGTGCTCTTCTTCATAAAACTTTCAAAGCGGAGTTGAAATCAGATAGATGAGGCCATTGGCTACTCAATACTCCGGCTCCTAGTCCTATGCCAATTAAAGGGAATTCTAGTCTTCTAGTTCACTCTTCAAACGTCCCCAACAACTCATACTTACTTACGACATCGGAAAGCGGGCGGACTTTGTCTGCCCGCTATCCTCATGCTAAAAAGGGTGGGGGTCCCGTGGGGACAATTAATTAGGATGACGCGCCCGGCACCGTGGCGGGCGCATCCTGTTTTTTTTTTTTTTACATTCTGGTTGGCTTTGCTGAAAGCAATGCTAAAATGTTGTGCTGCTTTTCCAAGCACAACATGACGGGCCCCGCACGGAGCCTGTCACGTTTTGCTTTGAAAGGCGGGGGGGGTACCATAGCATAGGTAGGTACCCTCCATGGGGGCCCCCAAGCATACTCTGCAATGTCTAAAATGCCTTTCCGTGGCGGACGGCAATGCCGCCACACAAAGGCATTCCAAAATGCAGATTATATAGCTGGCGGTGTGTTCAGAGAGACACCACCGCCAAATTGAACCCTTTACCGCCTGGTCGACATGTGGGGGGTCTGAATATTTTCTACAGGGATGGCGGGAGGTTTGCCCCTGCGGTGTCGGCAGTGAATTCCAGCCGGCCCGGCGGGGGCAATACGCCCACCATCCTAATGGGGCCCTAAGTCACAACTGTACAGTATACATATACATACAGTACACCCTTGCAGTGAGTGTACTGTCAAGTTCAACAATAGTTAAGGATTATGAATCTAACTTACCACCGCCTGCCACTGGTGCTGCCACTCCCCCTACCGCTCCGTTGCTATCTGCAGCAACTGCCGCATCCTCGCCCTCCGCGTCGCCTTCGCTGGCCCCGGCAAAGGTGGTCGGTAGTGCGCCTAGAAAACATTACACATTTATTAGGCGTCATATACACCTCCCCCCTATTGATCAGTAGCAAGGCTGAAAAATGAGTTAATGCTAACACATCACTAGTACAAATCAGGTAGTAGTAGAGTAGACACTAATAGTTATATATGATCATTGTAGCCTTTGCTTAATTAGCCCTAGCCATGCTACCATTTTACCTTTGTGTCTTTTATTTTTGCACATGTGACGTTACCTTGCAGCTTCTTGTATAAGACACCTTTGAGCCCACATGACCTGCCTCACACTGCTACTGTCTAGTCTACGCGCTGCGTACAAGCGGTCAACAAACATTAACAAGCCATTTTTTTAGGAAGTACTGGTGTACTACTGTTACTGTTAGTCCATATTGCTTATCCATAAATGCTACACTTTTTGGCACGGCTGAGAAATGCTTGCAGGTTGCAATATACTAACTAACGCACACCATTTCATTTTTCGCATTACAGACGCGAGATTCCCTTCTACGAACCAGAGCTTCTGAATGATGCAACAACTACCAGTACTAGGTTCTTCTAAGGTGAGGGGTCCCTTCACTCACATCTTCATTTATGAATTTATATAAACTAAATTGCTATGGGCTGGTGGTGCTGCCTTCCACCACTGTTCAGTTATCATGATTTAATTCCCAACTGTATAAGTGTAACAATGTATATTGTTTTAATGTTATTGATTTTCCGGTTGGTGCTGCATTTATAAGAAAACAGTGTACAGACCTTCTCAAATTGAAATAAACATTTTGAACTTACATAGACTTGGTGGTATTTGGTGTGGACTAACTTACACGAGTGAGCAAATTAAAGTAAGGGTGTGCAGGTGAATTGCTTCCACGACTGAGAGGTTGGGTGTGTTATGTTCTGGGTTGTCTACTTGTTGGGTATCTTGGGGGGAGGGTTCCGAGACCTAATAGTTATGACAAGACAGTACTATAGTCAAGCAGTGGAATTGTGGTGGGGGCGGAATTTCTGATTGAGGGGTGCAAGGAAGGTCCAACCTACCATCACCAACATCCTATTTTCTGGTGCAAATGTCTGTGTATGTGCAAGATCCCTACAACAGTAGTATGTCCTATAGGGTATCATATCAAAATAGGAATAAATCTGGTAGGGCTGTTGCTGTGAATTTTCAAAGCCTCAAGATCTATAAGAGTAAAAGTAGTACAAGACAACGACCCAACGGATTGGACTCAATGGCTCGAGCTACTGGTGAATATGAGTTTTATATTACAACCTTTCACAAAGAGTGGCACTGGCCAACTGTGCAAGACTAGCTACTACAGTACAGACAGACTGATAGTATGTAGTAGTACTCAGTCATCATAGCGGAGGCAGGGATAAGATTTTTGAAACCGTACAGATCGAAGGATAATTGGTGGTAAAAAAATAGCATTTAGAAACAAACAATAGTTCGGGAAAAATATGGGGCAGTACAAGTTATGGAATAAGAAATATTATTAAAAACAAGAAGACTTACTGGGGCCAGCAGAGGAGCCCTCAGCAGTGTCCTCCTGGTGGTGTTCTTCTGTGTGTCCCGCCGACTGCCCAGTCCCTGTCGGTCTGCCCCTGGGTGCTGATGAACAGGAAAGATATAAGAAAGAGACAAACATTGATGGATGGTGTCAAACAAATACAATATTTTTCAACAACGCTCAAAAAACACTTATGTAAACAACAATTGCAATAACTAAATTGACCGATCTCATCTGGTCAACAAGTAATATCGGGGGATTCGCAGTTCAACTACTTAAGTTAATATTTATCAACAGTAATCCAGTCTTCCATTCTGATTCCAGAATACCAAGTTACAACTAAGCCTAAGTACAACGTACCACCCAACCTAGCCCACCTATTCCAGTCATGCCAATTGTACATTAAGTATGCATTTCCACTGTATTCCTCAACAATGCATATGGTCAAATCATGGAGGACACATGAACATGACTACATGTTTTGTATACACCAAATTTGGGTTTGATTGATTGATGCTGATCTGCTAGTGCTAAGTAACTGCTAAGCCTACCACCACTCATTGAACAAACTAGAAAAGGTTCTAATAAAGACAGCCGTACTACCAGCACGTCACTTAACTGAGTGAGGGGGCATCACGCATACCACTAACAAATTAGAAGCTCATACAAAGTACCTAAACCGAAGTATCAATCCGCCCCTATCCATTAGTGACAGGACAAAGTAAGGAGTGGACTAGAGTCACTGTAGCATTACGTAACTTAATTTCTCTAAAATAAACTCGTAAAGAATCACGCTAAGCAAGCGCAAACGCAAAGCTGCAAACAAGTAAGATTAGCGCAGAAGAGCACCTGTGTCAAAAAAATCACAGACATTTAAACGTAATTCACCTGGAATGTAAGCAGCAACATTCTAGCTGGTTGGAAGAAAAAAAAGATATTCGCAATATATAACACAGAGCAGAAGAACAGACACAAAGTAGTAATAAATTAAATAGGTACTCACCAAACCTCCACTCCCAGCAGGTCCAGCAGGTCCTGCTCACGGTCCAAGATGTCGGACCACCGGTGCGTCAGCTGCGCCTGGGTGCGCCGAACACCAGAGAAGCGTGACACTGCCCGGCGCACCTTCCCCCACCGCTGCTGACGCTCCCGGAGGCCGTACCCGGACCCAGGCCTGCCACCTGCTGCCAGGGTTGAGGGGAGGTGGCGCTGCACAAAGAAAATTAGTGCAGCCAACTCCACCTCCCCAAATAAGGCCCGTGCCTGCACCCCTTGTGGGCACCGCCTTCCGCAAGGAAGGCGGTCGCGGCTCTGGCTGCTCCGGCGAACAGCTCTACCCTTGGACATGGTTCTGGGGACGGGGCGGGAAAGAAAAGGTAAAATAAATAAAGGAGTAAAGGAAATAAATAGCAGGCAATAGAAAGAGAAAAAGTAGCTAAAAAACAAAAAAAAAGTAGACAAAAACCAAAAATATAGAGGCAGGAAAATAGTTAGAGAAATAATAAGTAATAAAGATCCAAAAAAAGTGGCTATAAACAAAGGATTGAAAAGATTTTGGGAATCAGGCCCCAGAACCATGCAATAGAGTGAAAAACAAGATGGCCGCGCCCATTGCGACCATGTGCGCAAGTTCGCGCGATATTTTCTCCCGAGCAAGCAAAAAGCAAAGCGATCAAGTAAAAGCGGTCGCGAACAGGAAATATCGACCGCGAACGGGCGCGAACATGCATTGCGTGACCCAGAACAGGAAGTAAGCATCACGAGAGGGCGGGACAAGTGAAAACAAGATGGCCGCGCCCGTGAGCAACCGCATGGGTATGTTGGCGACCCGCGATCACGCAAAAATTACCGTGAACAAGCGGGAAAAAAACTTCAGCGTCTTCGTGATATTTTTGGCGTGTTTGCGGAGATTTTCAGCATTTTCGCGATAGTTTGCGACAGTTAATTTCACAAATACCGCCCACCCCTTCTTTCTGCCGCAGCCCAGACCTGTAGCTTGCGTTTCCAGGCTTGTACCACTGGGGGTTCCGCCAACCGCCAGCGCCTCATGATTACTCTCTTTGCAGTGATCAGCCCCAGCATCAGAAACCGAGAGGTAACTCGTAAACGTTTGTTGTTCGTGTATAGGTGCAGAATGCAAGTCTCTCAGTTGGGGAAGATAGTGCGGCCAGTGTAACAGCTTAATGCTGTCACTACTGACTCTCAATATTCCGCCAGTTTTGAACAGCTCGACAGCATGTGCAGCAAATCTGCACCAACAGCTTGACAATGTGAACAAGCGGCGGACGCCACTGCATAGTATTTGTTGATTTTCGTTGGCGTGAGGTATGCCCTCTGCTCTGCATACTAAAGTACTGTATGAGATGAAACTGCATGTTTTAGCGGAACGCCTTTCGGACCCTCCAGTATCCTGTTCCATACAAAGTCTGTGAGAGGTCGCTGAAGGTCTGTCTCCCAATGCGCACGCAGGGAGAGCAGTGATGATGCTGTATGGGACCTGAGGGATGTCGCAAACCCCTTTATAAGATCTCTGCCTCTCCCCATCACGTGCAAATATCGGATGGTGAGATGCGTAGATGGTTCCGTGGACTGGTCTCCCCAGTGCTCGTGTAGGGCTGTTATGAGCGTTTGGTTTTCTAGAAAATGCCTTGGTGCTACTCTGTAAGCATCAATGAGGGAGGCGTAAGAAGACAGGGTACCATCTTGATATAGATCCCCGTGATCTTGTATGCCACCGTCAGTGAGATGTCGCACTTCTTGGGACGTAATGGTGCCGTGTCTACTTAGTGTACCTACTATTGGGAGCGCAGGGGCATACGGTTTGGTGTCTCTCGTCAAGTATAGACCTCTGCGGTAGCACCGATGTGCCACGGTTAACAGGAGCTGCAACAGCGGCTTCTGCTTGCAACATGGGTGGAAGAGAGCGAGAAGGGTCTTGTAGGCAAGGGCCTTGCAGTTCGATGCTGTGTCCGCCAGGTGCTGGTCTGAGAGCCACACCGCTACCCACTGCAACTGGGCGGCTAAGTAGTATATTCCAGGTTGGACTAGGCAAGCCCACCACGGTCTGTCGGCAGATATAGTTTCTAGATTGCTACTCTGCTTCGGGAGGCCCCCCAAATGTGTCAAGAATTTCAAGTCCTTCCAGCGTTTTGAAAAGGGCCGGTGGAAAATATATTGGCAAGTTGGCAAAATAATATAATAACCGAGGCAGGATTATCATCTTCGTTAACGCTACTCGGCCCATGATGGTTAGAGGGAGTGTTCCCCAGAATGCTACTTGCGACCAGATAGATGCTATTGCTCTTCCCAGATTCCCTTCAAGCAGGTCCTGTGGGCAATGATACACCTGGATTCCTAGATATCGGAATGTGTGGGCCTCCCACTTAATGCTTGTGCCATCAAGAGCATACTGCGGGTCAGGGGTGTCTGCGTCAGATGGATAGAGACAGGATTTGGACGCATTGACTACCAATCCCGACACTGCAGCGAATTCTCGCAAGATGTGTTCTACTTCACCTGGGATAAAGTGCGTGTCTCTCAGGTATAGAAGGAAGTCGTCCCGCATACAACGATATGATGTGTATGGTATCACTTTGGGGGATCCCCCAGTCCTCGCCCCTTGCCCGAAACATGGCCACCAGCGGCTCCACTGCGAGCCAGAACAGCAGCGGGGACAGAGGGCACCCCTGCCTAGTGCCCCTTCGCACTTTAATGGGGGCTGACATGTACGGGCCTGTTTTTACCCTCACTAGCGGGTCATCATATAGTAGACAGACCATCCTGATAAAGTCTTCCCCGAGCCCGCAAAGTGGCAGCACCGCGAAGAGGAAGTCCCAGTCGAGGGTGTCGAATGTCTTTTCCAGATCTAAGTTCAGGCATCCTGCACGGGGCCACTGCTGCGGCGCATAATCGGCGACTCTGAAGAATCGGCGAAGATTAAGTGAGGTACTGCGTGTCGGGACAAACCCATTTTGATCATCATGTACAAGAGTACGGACTAAGGGGGCAAGCTGGTCCGATAGCAGTTTCGCTATTATTTTATAATCCGTATTTAGAAGGGCTAGTGGCCTGTAAGAGCCTATATTTACAAGGTCCCCATCTGGTTTAAGCAGTGAGACCAGTCGTGCTTCATTTAGTGAGGGTGGGAGGGAAGAGGCATCTATTACAGCAGTGTAGACTGCTTGGAGACGTGGTGTCAGTGTTGTGGCATATGCTTTAAAAAATTCAGAAGGCAACCCATCTGGGCCTGGGGTTTTGCCGGGTGCTAACGCGTATATGGCTTCTCTTATTTCTTCTTGTTCAATCTGGGTGCCCAGTGCCTCGCGTTACTCTGGTATGATGGTCGGCAGTTGGATCGCCGAGGGGAATGCGTTCAGCCTGGCGTGATCGGGTGTGCCTATGTCTTTGTATAGTGATGGGTAGTCTTTGGTCATCACTTCGTGAATTTCGTGTTTGGTGTATACCGTAGGGCCGTGTGCGGATGGCATGTATGGGATGCCTGAGCTGCTCCTGTCGTAACAGCCAGGCCAACAACCTACCAGGTCTGTTGGACAGTGCATCCATGCGAGCCGAGTGCCCTTTGTAGTTAAGGCAATGCAGCCGCTCGAGGAGGATAATGTGGTCGCTCTGTTTCTCGCGCAATGATTGTGAGCTCCCTGTGCCTGATGCCACTCGAATTTCGCACGGTAGATCTTGTTCTAGTTGCTCTATCTCTCGGGTGAGTTGTCTGCGCATGTTCCAGACCAGCCCCATACTGTGCCCGCCTCGATTTTCGCTTCAAAGTCGACTTTAAATTCCTTCCCATTCTAAAGGTGTGTTGTGTGCGGTACCGGTGTTGTCTTGAGAGTATTGTGCTGTGATGTCTTCTAATGAAGCGCGGAATGCAGGGTCTTCAAGTGCTGGCGGTTGGAGGCACCAGGTAGGGACCGGTAACGGACCAGGCTCCCAAGTCAGCTGCAGTATCTGGGGGTTGTGGTCAGAGTGCGTGCGGCCTAGATAATCAGTGGTTTGAACTAATGGTAGTAGCAAGGAGAACCCGACTATTCGGTCCAGCCGAACATGCAGGTCATGCACGTGAGAGTAGAATGAGTATATGCGGGTGTCTGGGTTCCGAGCGCGCCAAATGTCTGTTAAGGATCAGTGCATAACCCACTCACGAAGGGCCTGGGCATTAGAGGAGGCAGAGGTGTGCATCAGCGGGGGGAATGAGCGGTCTAAGGAGATATCAAGTACCAACTTAAAATCCTTGCCTAACAACCACAGAATCCCAGCCCAAGTTGCAAGCGCGTTGGTGAGTTTTTGCAGGAAGGCTGGCTGTTCTATGTTTGGGGCATATATGGACCCTATGAGGATGGACTGTCTGTTTAGCCTACCTCGCACTAGAGCATAGCACCCTTCCGGATCAGTGAACGCCTCTTCTGCAGTAAATGGAGTACCAGCACAGGGCAATAAAACTGCTAGTGTCTGTTTCTCTTTACTACGTATGCTACGGAATGTTCTTCCGCTACTACCAGAAGATACTCGCTGGCTTGTAGTAAGGAGCATAATCCTGAGCAGACTGGACTACTGCAATTCCCTGTATTTGGGAGCACCACAATATATCTTGCAGGGTTTGCAGAGAGTCCAGTTTATAGTAGCCAAGTTGGTACTAAATAGACAGCGTAGGTCTTCCACGACATTGGCTCTGAGAGACCTACACTGGCTGCCTATTAAGGAGAGAATTTGCTTTAAATCTCTCTGTATTGTACACAAAGCAGTACATGACCTGGGTCCAATCCCACTGCAGAAGATGTTCATCTGGTATACTTCCAGGAGGCATCTTCGTTCCTCGAGCATAAGTCTGATCACAACCACCAGATTTAAGAATTCCAGGATGGGGGGTAGAGCTTTTGGTGTGGCTGCTGCGCGGCTATGGAATGAGCTGCCTCAGAACCTTAGACAGGTTAGCTCTCTAACCTGTTTTAGGAAGATTCTGAAAACCTGGTTATTTCCAACGGGCGAGTGATAGATCCCTAGACTGACAACTGGTTCTATTGCTATAGTGGGTACTTTTTCAATCAAAGCGCCAGGATACCCATAGGGTGGCAGTCTGCGCTATATAAATTTCATTTGAATTCAATTCAAACTAGTGACCCCCTCGCCTGCATGGAAAAGTTTGTACTAAATACTTGCCCGCGCCATCGCCTGCAAAGTCTAGTTGCCTCCGGCTGCGTGATATGGGTCTCCTGTAGCAGTGCTATGATAGCAGCTCTACGCTGAAGGTATGGATGTATGGCATAGTGCTAAGATGGGGTTTGGATGCCCCACACATTTCATGTTATAACATTAATGTGCGCCATACTGGGATGTGTGGTGCCCAAATGTGGTGCCCCGCCCTCTGCCGACCCTGCGGCCCATTGACCCAATAAGTGTGTGAGTGCCCGACCTCATGTGGGGTGCTTTGTGATATGGGGTGTGAGGGGAAGGATAGAGGAGGAAGAAGAGTAGAACTTGAGAAACTCTTGCGGAGTGGAGCTCCAACGGGAACCCACCCAAACCATAGTACAGGTACGTTCTGCATCAAACAATATCAGTACAATATGGGGTTGTGGAGCATAGTAATGGCTTCATCGCTGTGCCCTTGTGGGTTGTCACTTGTATGACCCCTGCTAGAGGCTGGCAAATGTCGAGGAGGCTCGCTGATTGCTGAGTTGGTGTGGCACGGGAGTACAGTTTGGTGGGCTGTTCCTTGATGCACAGTTCCGCTTAGCCCACTCATCGCCTTGTGAACAATAGTTTGAGGAAGGCTGCTTCGCGCTTCCTGAGGTCTAAAGAGACGTGATGGTGATACTGTACTTGTCGAGACTGCAGGTGCTAGATGATGTCGTCGGCAGTTTGTGGGCTCACTTTAGGAGGGTGGGGGAGTCAGGTCCTCTGACCATGACTGGAGCTGCTCATCTTCGGCCATGAATTGATTGGAGCTAGTTTCTGGGTCTGAACTATGGGACGGATCGCCAAGTGTCGCCGCGACCTGTGGGGCCTTCCGCCTTTCCACAATGATTTGTTCTAAGTTGGGTGGCATGACCTGTGAGGCCTGCGACCCTGCTGTCTGATGCTTGCTGTGCCTGGGCGTCGCCTGTGTGGATGTATCTTTGTTATGGCTCCTGGCTCTGGGTGGCCGGTGGACCATCCCTGTTCCTCCAGCCAGGACCAGGTGTCCATTGGCGATTGTGCACAGTGCCGTCTACTGCCATGCGGAGGCGGGAAGGGAACAAGAGGGAGTATCTCATATTTAATTCCTGAAGGCGTTTCTTTACTGATTGGAATGAGCTTCTGCGCCGTTGGACCAACGCGGTGTAGTCCGGGAAGAATATGACACGGACATTGTCAACTCTTATGTCTGAGATTTTCCAAGTCTCCCGTAGGATAGCGTCGCAGTCCCTGAAGTTGAGGAGATGGATCAAGAAGGGCCTAGGTCGTGTTCCAGGAGTAGGCCTCCAGGCTGGTACTCGATGCGCCCACTCAACGACAAACTGAGGGGACAATGTCCCTTCCGGCATAATAGTCCGTGGCCAATTTTCTGCGTAGGACACTGGGTCGCAGCCTTCTGAGTCCTCCGGCAGGCCCACCACCTGCACATTGTTACGCCGTGACCGGCCCTCCGCATCGTCCAGTCACTCCATGAGTGCTTGGACTCTGGTCGCGAGATCCGCCAGTTTGGACGTATTCGAGCTAATGGTCGGGCGCAATTCCACGATGGCTACCTCTTGAGTCTGCACCCTGTCGACCATCTTCTTATGATCCGCGTGTAGAAGCGTGAAGTCTATGGTTACTTTGTCAATTTTCGCTTCAAGGGCGGAACGGGTTGTCTCCAGGGTTGTCTCCAGCGTTGTGCCCAGCTTCTCAACGGCACTCAGGACCGTATCCATCTTTTCCGATAGTGATTGGTGCTGGGTCGCGGCTATCTGCGGCGCTTGCGATTATTGTGGCACCTCTGAGCGTGCAGGTGCCTGAAGGGAGGTAGACCGAAGTCTGCCTATGACTAGCTGCTGGGCGGTCGGCATATGTTCAGCGAACTGTAGGATATGCTACAGGCGTAGGGCCTGCCCAAGCTCTCATGCCGTTGCTATGCTGATTCAGTTCTGGATAAGGTGGGCGTGCAGGAACCTGGCCCTCAGCCCCCGCTGCATGAGGTTAACCCCGAATCATCCCCAGCAGTTGCAGTTGTCTGCCAGAGAGGAGGGGGGGATCCCACCATCCACCGATCCCCACAGCGTATCAGTCCCATGTGATCCCCACGTCTGTTCAGCCACAACTGTTCAGTTCTTGTCAAGGAGGGGTCTCCTCACACCGTGCAATCCCTGGGTGTAGTTTCCAGAGCTGTCCAGCCAGGTGGGTGTGGGTGATTCAAGGGGATCAGTTCTGGGCTATGTGCCCTGTCGGGAGGTAGGGTGGTGTTGATGCACCGTAAAGTCAGCACTGGACCACAGGCCCCTCACGCTCCATCATCCACAAGGGTGAGCTTCCCTGGGAGGATGGGGGAGAAGGGAGAGAGGCCTTCACACACCTCGGTGCACCGACGGGCCTAGGCCCGACACGACCCCCGGGCCTTGCCGATGCCGCGCAGCCCCCTCCCGCTCCTCAACCCAGCAGGTCGCCTAATACTCGAGCACCTGGTTCCCCACTCCAAGTTATGTGGCAGGCTTGGTGGCCACAGTCCAGGGGCGCAGGCTTATAAATTGGGCCTCCGCTGTAGCGAGGGATTCCACTCCCTGGGTTTAGTCACGGTATCGATCTATGTAGAGGTGCAGGAGGGTGTCCACCCCAGGAAGACTCCCAGTGATAGGGGGGGGTTCAAGACTCCAGGTGCAGGCGTGGATTCCCCCACAATTCCCTCTCCAGGCAGGGTTTGTTGAGTTTTCATGACGCCGCCGCGAAAGGGCCTGCGGCGTGGTGGATGAAAGAGGCGGGATGGGGCAGAGTTCTTGGTAGTGGTGGATCGCCGGTGGGTCTAGGCCCATCTTGGCCCCTGGGTCCTGCCTGCGTGGCCCCCTGTCTTCCCGCTCCCTACCCATGCCTGGGCGATTGGTCCACGATACCCCCCACCGCCTTGCTCATGCGGCCAGATCAGGGCCGGGGCTTGCAGCCGCAGGCGGGGGTGGAGGGATGACACAGGATCGGTGGTGGAGTGTAACTGCTGATGGGTCTAGGCCCGACCGGACCCCCGGATCCCGCCGGTGCAGTGTCCCGACCCTACGCTCTGCACCTTCCCTTCAGCAGTCGGCCCGTATGGCTCCACTCGGCATCTCTGCTCCCACGGCTGGATCAAAATTGGGGCACGCAGCTTCAGCGGAAAAGCGCGCTGTCAACACAGGCCCCCTCTGTTTCTGCCTTCAGACCAACACCGGGCTGCATCAACGCGGCCCACCAGACCCTCTCCGCACCGCACCACGCAAGGGGCCGCATCTGTGGCGGATCTTGTTCCGTCTCCTGTCCCTCCTGTCGCCGATTGCCCATCAGTAGGGTCTGGCAGGAAGAGTGCGCTCCACTCAGGGCAAGCAGCGACGGCGAGTGGAGGCCGCCGCACCTCCACGCGGCATGCAGGCAATCAGTGCGTTTCTGTCGCTGCACAGCCTCTTCGAAGCACAACCAGGCCGTGGACGTGCTCCCTCGCAACACAGATGTAGCTGCCTGCCCGCTGTTGATAGATGCTGCGTCCGTTAGGGGGGAATAAACAGGATAATCAGGGCATTTGCAGCAGAGCTACACCATCACACGCCCGCCATCTTGGACGCCTAACCACACCCCCCCAAACTGACAGCTATTTGATAATAAAATTAGCCAAAAATACAAGCATATTGCTAAAAAGTTACATGTTAAATTCGATTTTAAGAGATCACCAAGATGTTGTGTAGCTGTTCACTTAACAAAAAGGGACGTTTAAAACTATAACCCTGATGGCCAATTGGGAAATGCGTTAGGTTTCGCCTATGTGATTAATAATAAGCTGTTTGTTGTTGCAAGTTTTCGCTTGGTGTCTATCTGCAATGAATGGCGCTTTATCACGACCCAGGTGGGCCAGAATGCTATTATAAGCACTAACATTTGGGATATGGGAATACCATCAGATAAATAAAAAACACACTGTTGGGCACTGGGGAGCCAAATGCTTATATTAGGAGCAGATGGCGATAATTAAGGGCAGCGGTTACCTTTATGTTTAATATGTAAAATTGTCTCACATAGACACTGGACATGATATAAAGACCTCATGATGTGTTGCCAAAATGAATTGTTAATTACGGCGCATGTGTTGGAATTGTAATGCGATCTGACTCTGAAGCAGCATATTTAATTGAGAACTGCCAGAATTTAAAATACACACTTCTGCCGCACGTTTGGAAAATGAAACGTGATGTTATTTAAAAGCAGTTTCTGATATATCGAAATGTTTATTATGACTATAGATCGACTACAACTGAAGGGAAACTACACAAGCCGACAGTCCATGCCGTTTTTTTCTTTTATAATTCTGTTTATTGCTAACTTAACATGGTACATTACAATTCGTACAATTGCATTGCCTATATCAGGAAGATAAGAGTAAACACCACATTGCCATCACATTACATTTGTTTTACAGCAGTCAGGGAGCCACTCCTCGTCCGTCCATTTCCCCATGCAGTCTCCCCACCGGGTTCTCACATGGGCTCCTTCGATAAATGTTCCATTTTCCCCAGACCTGTTCCCATTTCCTGGGACAACCTCTGCTTTCAAACTCTGTTTTCTCCACTATCATACACCAATCATGGTCCTTCATCCAATGCTGTAGTGCATTGTGTCGAGTGCGCCCCACATCTTTGCAATATTGCGCTTAGCTATTACTAGTCCCAGTGTTACCCAGGTTCGTTCTTTGGTACTTAGGTTGGTAGCTTCCCATACATGTAGGAGGCACCATTTCGGGAAAGGAGCCATCTCTAGTCCCAAAACTTCACACCAGCTACATACAATGGATGCCCAGTACTGCTGTATAGTTGGGCATTCCCATATTGTATAATATTTTTAGTTTTAGTAATCGAAATCTGGTCGATATGGTCACTTCTCTCGGGGATGCCAAAGCCTCCTGCCAGTCCTCGTCATCCCAGTCCATGTCATTTTAAACGCCCGGCCAGACTCACTATCGTAGCAGAGAATGCCGATGTTGTTGTTCATCGTGCCTGGGTACTGGTAGTTCAACAGATCCATCTTTATAAACAGCATTGATCGGGCGAGCAGAGAAGACCAGCTTGTGTGCTTTCACCCGGAGGGGGCGAGCAGAAGGCAGCCAGCAATGAGCTCCATACTCGGTTCAATATCCTAGCAGGGAGAGGCCCCGCCTTTGACTGCAATGATGTGCAAATTAACTTCAGCAGACAATGAAACACCCTTCAAGGGTTTCAGGTTAAGTGGGCTGTGAAACAAATTTTGTTTAAGGCTAAGAAGCAGAAACCATAATTTAAAAAATAAAAGGACGCTAAACACCTCCTGTCTTGCTTCCAGCTCCCTCTGCTACCCATGCTCTGGTGAACAGACTTGCAGAGGAGAGCCACTCGGCAAAGTCACTATGTCATATCCCCTTGGTAGTGTCTAGTGCCCAGCATCTCGTGCACCTCAGGGCATCAACAGAACCAAGCACCGAAAGCAGGGAAAAGGAGGGACATTTACAAAAATGCACCAATAAAAAGGAAACAATGCATGGCAATAGATAGGCATGCTTAAAGCCCATATTGAGGATACATCCGCGGCATAGGCTCGACCTAAAAAGGCAATGTCTTGAGAGGTGGCCATAGTAAAGTCAAGCTGTCAGCACGAGGAAGCTAATAATAAAAGAAGAAACGAACGAGGCACATGCAGTTACTATTAGACGGGTGCGTGTCGAGAGCTTGAAATGGGTGATGCCCGATGATGTAAATGGAGGCTCTAATTGCGTGCTGTGTAGGTAAAAACCTCTAAAAAATAGTTCCAGAAAAGCAGATGGAAACACTTCTTTGGCTGTGGGAAAACGATAAGAGAAGCACACGAGAGGAACCACACGAGTACATAGGAAACAGTTTGCTACAGCCAACAGAAACAGAGGAAAAGTAAGTGGCAAACACAGGAGCCAATGAAAAGCAATGAAAGCAAGGGGGTGGGATGTAAGCCCCCATTTAAGATATGTTTAATACAAAAGATTTCATGCTGGCGAAACCTAAAAAACTCAGCATTCCCGCATGAACTACAGATCATAATAATAACATGTTCAATAGCCAATCAGAGCCCTTGATGTCCTATAAACAGGCTAAGTCAAACAAGTGCCACCTCTTCTTGCTCTGAGGATGTTCACCTAAACACAGAAACCGTGTCTTCACTCTTTTTCAATCAGAAACTGAAAATAAACAACTAAACAACTGAACTACAAACTTGGGTGAGCTCAATACAAAAAAGACTTATTAGAGATAACAGAATTGAAAAACAGAATTAAAACAGACATTGCTACAATAAATTGATCGTCTATGTGCAATTGACAGGTGGGCTAGTCTTCACCTCTGTGTCCTTAATGGAGTTGAAAATTCTTGTTGACGAATGTTATAACATTTTTGATTCTACTTCAGGACTGGAGGCTTCAGATTACGCAAGTTAAAAGCTTTTCAACAATCATGTAAAATGATTACTTACTGGTTTGTAATAGAACCCCTTGAACATTAAATCAGAAGACCAGTCTGCCACTTGGATTATTTCCTCCAGGCGAGCTCTCACTGCAAAAGGTTTAGGAGGCCTCAGCCCCTCTGACTGAATGTGCTTTGCAAAGGGAGCCATTTTACTCATCAGACCAAAGTAGGATAGGACACAGCGGCATGAGCATGTAGTAATGAAATCAACAACTGACCCTTAGGTGAACTACTCAGAGGAGATGTGACTCTTTTTTTTACTATTGTAGATAACGAACCACACACAGCTTTTGGTCTCCTGGCTGTGCTGGGCAAACCACCAGTCTGGTTGCTGATTTAGTCCTTTTAGTAATGACACCAAAAACTCCTGGGGTTTATGAGCTGCCTGCCAGGTCCAGGGTTCAGACATCCGACACCGGTTACAAGACACCAGACAGAGTAGAAGAGTTAATTTGGCTGAGAGTTGTTTCCTTGAAAGCAGAGGATACTCTGGCCAAGAATGAAGGAAAGTAAGAACTAGAGAAACATCCCAAAGAGTTGAATATGTAGGTTGGGGAGGGGCAGAAAATGGTGGTAAATCAAGATAATCCACTCACAGACTGTCTTTAAGCGTTTCTTTAATCAGCCAGCCACGACAAGACCTTCCTCTGCTAGCCTTAACATAAACTGACTGGGAATTAAAATCATGACATTCCAACAGAGCCTTGGTTCCAAGGTTCCACTACAGTAACACGAATATGACACATCTTTCCCCTTTCATATAACAAAAAAACCAATGAAAACAAAGTAATGTAAATAAACGTAAATACCCCCATATAGATAAACAAGGGAGTACATAACACAAAGTACGGATGGAATACGAAATAGCTTAAACCAAAACATTTTACTAAATTTGAAGACAATATACCCTCTGCACAGGGCAGTAAGAATAAAAAAACAAGGCTCAAGCTGATCTTATCACATAGTCCTGCAGATAAGCGGGAGGTTCCCTGTTTCTCCTTACATGACCACCCCTTCTCTCACCTTCCAATGCTCCTCCATCACACACTTCCCTAGCATCCTTACCCCCCCTGACCTCGCCTGTTCTTGGAACTAGACACATCCTTTCCAGCAAGCATAAATCCACTATACCCTTCACCACTTTCCACAATGGATCTTTCACATTTGCTTCCCTTTTAATACATAGCTACTCTGCATCTATTCCACTTACTTCCAATGTCCCCAAAGAAATACCACTTGCTTGACCTTGAACAGACCCCTGAACTTGAAAAGCCCTCTTCCAATATGTCCATCTTTGACCTTTACCCAATCACCAACCTGAATTTTAGAATCTTTACACCATTTCCAAGGAACACAAGGTTCCTCCCTATCTTTCAACCACCCAGGAACCAATTTAGTCCTGGCTTTGCGACCTCTCATCAAATCAAAAGGAGATCTGTCGAGTCCTTTATTCAAAGTGGTGTGATGCGCCCAAACTGCTTCCTGGACTGCCTCACCTACATCAGTTCCACTCTGCATGGCCAACTGCTTAGTCCCCTTGACCATATGATTCATTCTTTCCAAAATGCCATTGCCTTGAGGGTTTTAAAATGGTGTACGATGATGTTTGATTCCATTCATTGCCAAAACCTCCTTCATTTCACAAGAAGTTAGCTGGGTGTTATTGTCTGTTAACAAAGTATGAGGAAAACCCTCCCTCCTAAAAATCTCACGTAAGTTGATTATGGTACTCTTGGTAGATAGATCCTTCATGAACATGACCTCCAAACATTTGGCATAAACGTCCACCAAAACCATGGCAAACCTCAAATCCTGACTCATTCCGACCAGAGGTCCAATGAAATCCATCTATACTGTATATCACACTTCCTTAGGATCCTGAATATGACTCATCTCAGATTGCACACCAACCTTAAGCCTTTTCTCCCTCTCCCTACAATCCACAGACCTTTCTACCCATTGGGCAGTTTGAAGGTCAACCCCAGGCCACCAACATTTTTCTTTCACTTTTCTTTGAGCCATGGTCTGTCCCAGCTGCTCCTCGTGTGCCCACTAAATCATTTTTCTCCTCAGATTTTCTGATGGTACAAAGCTGTCCCCCCTCATTAAAACACTTTTTTCGCTGACAGATAATTTGTCCAGTATCTAAACAAACTGTCTAACAGATAAGGCAACAGTTCTCTCTCTCCTGCTTCCAGCCCCACCATCTTACACAAATTCTGTAAAATCTTATCCAGAGTCATTTCTTGCAGCCATTCTTCCCTAGTAAAAACACCTATTCCATGGTGTACTACATATTCCAACCAAGCCACAGCCGCGCCTTCTCTTTATTACAGACCGCCTCACCAACTACAAGCTTCCAATCCACAGACAACCATGAAAGAGCATCAACTTGAGTATTGCACCACCCAGGAATGTGTTCATACATGAACTCTTGTAAACAAGCTGCCAATTTGCCAACCTTGCTGACCCCTTCCCAGCCCCTCCAGGAGTCAAGACTTTCATCAGCGGTTAATGGTCTGTCTTCATTGTGAAATTTACATCCCACAGGTATGTTCTGAAATATTTCGCTGACCAAACCACTACCAATGCCTCATGCTCAATGACCGAGTAATTTTTCTTAGTCTCAGTCAGTGAGCATGACGCAAAGGCTACAGTATTTTCTACTCCTTTATGGATTTGGGATAGAACACCACCCACTCCTGAAACACTACATTAACAGTAAGGACCGTACTTAATGATGTATTAAAAGTTAGTAAGATTCCAGCATTGCATGCATATTTTAAATTTTATTAAAACAAGTCTGTTAATCATCACTCCATCTGAAAGTGCACTCCTTTCCCATCCATGGTTATAAAAATGTTACATCTCTGGAGCTCCCATGCAATCTAATCTGATGGTAAGCACTTTTTACTTTGAAAAGTACTTACCACTGTTGAGCAAAAGAAGCAATTTGTTAATGTTTTGGAGTGTAAAGTTGTCTGTAATTATATTCTGATTCACACTGCAAAGGCCCACACAAAACTTCATGCGTCCATCAGATTTCTTTGCTATAACTACAGGTGAGATACAACTGGAAGCCTCCACAGGTTCAATTATGCCTTCCTCCACCATTTCATGCAGCATCAGACTAACCTACTCTCATGCCATTATAGGAACCTTCAGAACCTTGTACTTTACTGGTACTGCACCTGTTTTTGGTGCAGTTCGGAACACAAAATCTTCCCCTGCTTCCACGGACGGAATGATTTCTCAGTCACACGCACATACACACATCACACGCTGGTGGGGCCCATAACACCAACATTCATTCTCTCAAACTAACCGTGCCTACAGAGGATATCCAATCCCGAACTACAGCTATTCACTTTTGGATAGAGGAAACTCATCTATTGACTTACTCTACTAGTTCCTCCATCCGGAGGTCGACTAGATCATTTAGTTGAAATAGAATTTGATGAAAATCACTTTAACTCTCATTTTAATCAGTAAAACATTGCCAGAAATAATCACCCGACACAGTTCTTCAAATAATGATTTTTCTTCATCTAATTAAATTGCAGGTTATATCCTAACAATGCCATATTATCTTTTGTCATATTTACATTTTCTGGCTATTTGTTGTTTTCTAAGTCAGAACCGGTCCTCAGAAAGTTCATCAGAATCCTAAAGTCCCGTCCTCTTCCGTCAGCATAAGGATCTCCTAGCGAAGAGCAGCATAGAGTGTCGCGTAGAGTAGCATCGATCAGCTAGGGGTCACGAGCGCTCATTTCCCTCCCTAGACTACTAATATTTAAACTAAAATTTACATATAACAGTAACATTTTCTTTATTTCCAGGCCCCTGATTGGCTGAATTCAGCCACGTCCCAATACATTAAGAAACATTCTCCAAATTTCACATACGGATGATTAATAAACTAGGCGCATGGGAAAGGCATGTTCAGGGACATTGGCATCTCGCCCAGGGTAGTCTTCATGGACCTGGTCCGATAGTTCATGGAAAGGCCACAACGAAGTCGGTGCAGGCGCCTTTCTCCATTGCTCAATTTATAAAGTCATGTACTTTAGTTAGGATTCAGTCGGCAGCCATCTTTTGGTAGGCCAGAATAGTGAACTTAAGCAAAGAAACACAAAATCATAATTAATACATAGAAATGATTAAAACAGTGTTATTCCCTTACTAATACCCTTATGTGTATGCATTTATCTAGCCTTATGCAACATTTAAAGCCGTTAATGCTGGTTTATTTAAGCGCAAATTACAATAACATTGCCTAAGCAACACTTATCATTTTAATATGCGTACAAACTTAGTTCACTTATTATTTTTAGCCATGCAAATGCATTCCCACGTGTATTCTCTTGGTTAATAAGATTGATTAATTAACATCACATCACTCTATTATTCATTAGAATTAGTTCTTTATTCGTTTTAATATAAACTTATATAAATGGATTGGGTATATAAAAATAAAATATTTTACCCGCTCCATCAATGCCCCCTTTGGTGATTTTATCACCACAAACAAAACCCACAAAAAATCAATTTATTTCCCCTTTTACAGAAATTTGAAATGTTTTCTTGCTCAATTAACATTCTGTTTCCCTTTCATCTTCTCTTTTTGTTTTATCATACATACTCTCTTTCCAATTCTATTTCATTGAGATCTTTTTCTGGTTTCTTTTCCCTCCTTTTGTAAATTTCTCGTTTAACCTTCTTTTTATTTCTTCTATGTCTACAACACATACATCCTAATCTAAGTATCAATAATGCGAAAATCACACAGGTTAATGGAAATAATATTTTCCCTATTATAGTACTACCTAATTTACCTAAGAAAGCTTTAATAGCAGCCGTTTTATTACTAATTCTAGTCCAGATACTCTCAACCTCCAGTGGTTTTATTTCATCATGCAATTCTGTAATATTCTTAATATAGATTTTTAGATCTCTGCTTTCGTCAGGAATGTAAGTGCAACAATGTTGAACTTTCAGCATTCCACAGACTCCACCCTCTTTTGCCAATAAGATATCAAGGGCAAGTCAATTTTGCATAATCATAGCACGCATGGCAACCAGCTCAGTGTTTACCAAAAGAAATCCACCAGCGGTGCTTGTTGACAAGCGATCCACTATGGTTGACAATTTCCGAATATTATTTGCATTCCAAGATATTCCCACTGCTGGTATCAAGGATCCAAAAATATCACCTACAATTTCTAACCAAGTTTCTCTTCTCCTACGCATTAGTAGGTTATTTGGTCCACTATTTTCTACTCTATCCATGTGAAAGATCTTTGGAAAGACCAGGCCAACATAACATGTGCCATAACAATGGTCGGGCAACCTGTAGTAAGCCTTATTCCCACAAATATAGTACAGTCCAGGGAAAACTGGATCTTCTCCACCTCTAAATCCACATCTGGATGCAATGAAATATGTATCATGACACTCACTTGTCCCTATATAGATATAATGATATTGGGATCTTTCCCTCATGATGCATAATTTGCCTTTCTGGGGTGAGTCTATAGCTATTGTTGGTCTAACTCCACCCTGTGTCTCTTTTTTCCCATCAATTTCCCAAATGTTTTCCCCTTCTTTATGTCCCTCTGCATTCTTGTGTATTTTCAGTCTTCTCTCTTCAACCATATCCAAAAATGTTTTCTCTTCCGTTTTTAAGCTGCAAGTTAAATTGTTCTTAAAAATATATTCTAGAGTTAGTCCTTTAGTTTCTATAAAAATTTCTCCTAATACATTAGCATCTTTAGCTGGATTTAATTCTTTATTCATGGGCAATCGTCCAAGAATATTATCTATATTAGACAAAGTATACTCTAATTTTCCTACTTGATAAAATATACTAGTTAAAACGCTACATGTTATTCCATAAGTTGCTGGGAGGTGATGATAAGTCACCCCTTCTGAAACAGATGCAGGTAATTGCATACATACGTAGCAATCCCTTACGTCCAAAATCAGTTATTGACCTATCTTGATGCATATGCTCAGTGCTTGTTCTAACTGGTATTACTTTTTGCGATGTTTTCACTATGTTAGTCATATTCTCAGTATGTCCTGCTAGTGTATCTAAAGTTACTTTGAAAGAGATCAAAAGAGCGAGTATGCTCCAAAGAAGCATTAATAGTCCTGTACAACAACAACATGTTTTGCACCATCTTCTCATGAAGGTACATCTACTCTTGTTATCATCTATGTTAGCCATCTTGTTAGAAATAACCGTGTCTTTTGACTTAGCCTCTTCTACTCCACCTCTTGTAGCTTTCCTACAAGATCTAAGACCTTATCAGGTGATCCAAATACTTCAATTTCTTATTCAATCCTGTGTATTTCTACAAGGACCGATTTGAAATTACTCAGCTTGGCCTCTCGTCGTTTTTCACTTCTTTCTCGTCATCCACATACAGGATTTCCTGATCTTTCGCTTCTTCTCCGATGTCGGATAAGATAACTCTCAGGATTTCCCCTGTTTCTTCTTCTTTTATCAATCTCAGTAAAGTCTCCTCTGGATTTCCTTGACTATCTGCCTCTTCTTTTTGTTCAGGCAGTGCCACGTACGTCCATTCAGGTGACTTCTACTTCTGGTTTGGTTTTCTTGATCGTTTGTTTGCTTCAGATACTTCTGTTTCTCCCTCTTTCTCTGGATGCTGACTGGTTACTTCATTCACCTGTTCAGCTTCTGAGGGTTTCACTCGTGTCAATCGATATCTCAGTTTCTTAATTTTGTTTGGCCAAAGACCTCCTTTAGCATTTCTTCTTGTTTTGCCGTTTTTACTGTTTCTTTCCTCAATCCAAGTTCTTTTTCTTAGAACTCGACCCTCTGGAATTCCAGTTTCACTGTCCTCAGATTCTGTCTCGTTTGACTCTTCTTTTTCAGTAATCTCCTTTTCCACCTCTTGAGTTGGCCCTACTTCTGTCCCTCCTCGGGTCTCCGGCACGCAATTTTCCTGCTGACTACTTGTCCCTTCACCTGGCTGGGTGTTGCAGTTCCCTACACCTCCTCGGGGTTTTTCCGCAATCTGTCCCTCTCTTTCTGTGACTGTCCCTTCTTCTCCTTCCAATATTTTATCAGGTGGAACCTCTTCTACTCTCTCATTTGGTGTAAATGTTACTTCTGACTGGACATTCTTTTCTTTTCTTTTCTTCTTTCTGTGTTCACCATTGGCGTTTTGCTCATCTCCAGAATCTGAACCATCTGAAATAAATCTGCAATCTTTTCCTCAGAAACTCTTCTCTGGGAGTCTGAACTAGTCTTGGCTCATTTTCCCCCCTTTCAGGATTTTCTTTTGGCTTTATATTCTCATTGCTTGACTCATCACTTGATTCTGATTCATCAAAGTATTCTTTTCCAATGCCGTCTGCTGGATTTGGAACTCTCAAAGTGTGACTTGCATGTATCCAGTTTTTCAGTCCAGCACACTTCACAGCAGTTGTCGTGGTCAAGATGACTTTCCTTGGCTTTCCCCACCTTGGAACCAAGCAATTTATTCTTCTGTGGACTTTTATCCTCACCCAGTCCCCTGGACTCAAATCATGGGCTGGTTTCTTTTCAAGTGTGGTGGCATCCGCTCCAACCTGGTGAAACACAGAATGAACTGCGTCAGCCAGGCCTTTACAGTAATCCAAAATCATGTCATCAGTTATAGTCATCAGCTTGTTGACTGGTACAAACACGTGTCTCATGGCGCGTCCCATGATGATCTCGTGTGGACTCAAACCTGTAGTTCTGTCTGGAGCAGACCTAATGGTCATCAAAACCAGAGGCAAGACATCAGGCCATTTCATACCTGTGGCCAAACACATTTTCCCTATTCTGTTTTTGATAGTACCATTCATTTGCTCGACCACACCAGAAGCCTCTGGTCGGTAGGGACAATGCAGTTTTTGTTGTACACCCAATGCTTCACAAATCAATTTCATGATCTCATTGGAGAAATGCCCTCCTCTGTCTGATTCTATGGTTATTGGGAACCCGTACCTTGGGATGAATTCCCTCAACAATAGCTTGGCCACTGTGATTCCATCATTTCTTCTGGTTGGATATGCTTCCACCCACCTGGAGAACAGACAAACTACCACCAAAACATACCTCAGTTTGTTAAAAGGGGGCATTTCAATGAAATCTACTTGCATTCTGGTGAAAGGTCCTCCCTCCCGGCCTATGGTGCCTAGACTCACCACAGTTTTCCTTCCAGGATTGTACTGCTGACATGTCAGGCATCTCTGACAGAGACTTTCTGCGATCAACCTGAATTTTGGGTTGTACCAGGTCTGCTTAAATCCCTTATCATGGCATCCCTTCCCAGATGTCCTTGGCCATGATACATCCGTGCCATTGTTGACATCATGCTATCAGGCATAACTGGTCTTCCATCCCGATAGACCCACACATGATCCTTTTCCCTGATGTAATCACTACCCTGTCCATGAGCAGCACATTTCACCACAGCCAATTCTTTGGGCATTTGTATTGCCTCAAACAATTTTCCATCCACTTCCGCATTCCTTATGGGAGTTCCACTTGAGGTCAGGAAACCTCTCTGTAGCCACAATTGGCCGAAGTCGTGGACAATTCCGAAGCCATACTGGCTATCAGTCATCACAGTCACTCTCACATTCCTTCCAATTTTGCATGCTTTTGTCAATGCCACTATTTCTGCTCCTTGAGCGGATTTAACTCCTTTCAAGGTTGATGCTTCTATAACGGCTGAAACTGTGCACACTGCATATGCTGCGCTCAACACTCCTTCATCTGTTCTCAGACAGGATCCATCCACAAAAAACACAGAATCACTTTCTGGCAGTGGCAGATCTCTTATGTCAGGTCGAGGTTTCATGCAGTAGTCAAGCACATCCAGACAATCATGATCAACGTCCTCTCTTATCTCCACTCTCTCTGCATCAGGTAAAAGTGTAGCTGGATTCACATTCACACATCTCTCCAGACTCGCATTGGTTGCACCTAGAATGACCTTTTCATACTTAGTCAGCCGACTATGTGACATGAACTGTGTTCGACTCCTTGTTAAAAGGATCGCCACACTATGAGGTACAAACACTCTTACTGGATACCCCATCACAATTCCTTCACTCTGCTCTAAGCTTCGGCATGTAGCCGCTACTGCTTTCAGACATCCTGGCAGACCTATCGCCACTGGATCTAACATTGACGAGAAATATGCCACTGGTCTCCTTTGCCTTCCATGTTTCTGTATTAACACTGAGAGTGCACATCCGTTTCTCTCATTACAGTATAGCTCAAACTCTTTCTCATAATCTGGCATACCCAGCGCAGGGGCTTCACAAAGACTGTTCTTCAACTGTTTAAATGCTGCCAATTCTTCTTTGTTCAGTTCAAGGGGGTCTTTTACCTCACTTTTTGTCAATTTCACCAATGGTTTGGCAATCAGGGAAAAATTACTTATCCACTGACGACAGTAACCAACCATTCCTAGGAACATTCTCACCTCTCTTTGGGTCATTGGAGCTCTCATTCCTCTAATGATTCTGATCCTGTCTATGGTTACTTTTCTCAGCCCTTTTTCGATAGTATGACCCAAGTATGTCACTTCCTTTTTACAGTATTGCAATTTTGTTGGAGATACCTTCAGTCCTCCATCTGCCAGATGATTTAACAAACCTATGGTGTCTGTTGCACAGGCCTCACATGTCTTTGATACCACCAATAGGTTGTCAATGTATTGGACCAAAACTGAATTCTCAGGCATAGTAAGGCTTTCCAGGGATTTCTTTAACAACTGATTGAAAATGGAAGGGCTCTCTGTATACCCCTGTGGGATTCGGCACCATGCCAAAATACGCTCTCCAAAACGAAATGCAAAAAGCGGCTGGCTGTCATGATGCTACGGAATGGAAAAGAAAGCATGGCACAAATCAATTACGGTGTACCATTCTGCATCATGGGGAATCTGATACAAAATTACTGAGGGGTTTGGAACAATGGGACAACATGATACAACAATCTTGTTAATCTTTCTCAAATCTTGCACAATCCTGAGTTTCCCACTCGGCTTTTTCAGTCGCATTATAGGCGAATTACATGGACTGCTCATTATTTCCCTTAACACTCCTTGCTGGATCATTTTCTCAATCAAAGGGGTTACTCCTGCTATTATTTCAGGTGTCAGTGTGTATTGTGGAATGTTTGGGTAAACGGCTCCTTCTTTTACAGCTATTCTCACTGGGTCTACGTTTCTCATCAGGCCTACATCTTCTCCAGTGAAATCCCAGACTGCTGCCTTCACTGTCTGTTTCAACTCTGGGGGCAATTCATCTGGATTGAATACTGCATAGGTTCCAGCAACCTCACACTCTCTGTTAGCTATGGTCATCTTATACACGCGCTGGAAAGTTAGTGCTCTGTACTTATGCTGTCCTCATTTTAAATTAATCTTCACCGCTTTCACATGAAATGTATTTAATGTGTTTTTAGTTCGTTCTGCTGCTATTCTGCCTCATTGCTTGTTTGCACATTGCTCATTAGTCTCTTGATCCGCCTACTCCCCGTTCCACCACGGGCTTTCCCGTTTGTTGTGGAGGGAGATCGCGGTAGAACACTGATTGGTCCGTTGCGGGGAGGCGGGGTTTCATTGCTCCTTCCGGGCACGTGATCCTTCCCAGGCTTTATCAGTAATGCCTGTTGACCCGCGCAGCGGACGCGCGCAGCGGGCGCCGGCGGCGCACCGAAGGCGCGCCTAAGGCAAGCCCGTCTGCGCCCGTCCGCGGCAGTCCGGGGCCAGGGGCCAGAACCCCTGCCCCTTTGTCATCACTAGCAGCCCCACGATTAGTGTACTCCTCGTCTCAACTCCTTGCATTACGACCGATGGGTCTTACTGACTGCGGTCTTTTAGCTGTTGCTAATACTCTCACTTTCACCTGCTCCGGAGCTCACTGCTCCTTCTCTTTGGCCCACTCTTTGGAGGTCAATGACCGTATTGCCACGCTACCTGATAACACTGTTCCTAAGTTTTGTTTTCTAAGCCTAAACTGCCGTTCCCTTCCTCAGCACAAAAGCTTCATCTTTGATCTCCTTCTGGAAGACTCACCTGACGCCTTTTTTTGACCGAGACTTGGCTCCACAACAGTTCTGGGCTTGATATAGCTGCTGCTCTTCCGTCTAATTATGCCATCGCCAGACTGGATCAAACCACTGGGTTGGTCGGGGGAATTGCTGTTGTATACAAACACTCCTTCCAATGCAACTTAGAATCTGTTAACCTTCCCAATTGTGAAGCTGCACTATTTCAACTTAGACTTACTCCTAACTTTTCTTTCTCAGGGCTTTTGCTCTATCGACCTCCTGGTTCCTCCTCATTGTGGTCGGCCTCTTTGCCTGGTTTGGTCTCTTCCCTCCTTTTGTCTTCCTCTAATTTCACACTACTTGGTGATTTGAATCTCCATCTGGAAAACGCTGCTAATGCTATATGCTCCAATCTTATTTCCGATCTCCTAGCTATGAATCTGGTTCTTTGTAATTCTGGGCCCACTCATAAAGCCGGCCATCTTTTGGATCCCATTTTTTCTAATGTTACATCTATAGTGTGTGAACCAGCGTTACCCATTTTTTGGTCGGATCATTTTCTACTGAAATTTCAAATTCAGGCCCCTGATAGTTCCCTCTCTGCTTTCCCACAGTCCATGTTCTTTACTAGGGACTGGAAAAAAGTTGATACTAACGCTTTGACCAACTTGCTAAAAGAAAATCCACCCTCTGTTTCTATGCAGGTACCTGTCTCTGCTAAAATCATCCAAAACTGGCTGTCCCATGCTGTTGAAGTATGCCTTCCCCCTGTCAAGAAAAAATCATCCTATCACCACCCTCCTGCGCCTTGGTTTACTGACAGCCTTAGGGTCGAAAAATCCAAATGCAAAGCATTAGAAAGAAAATGGCGGCAAAACTATGCTCCAGATTTAAAAATAGCATATAAAAATTCCTTAAAAATATACCATGACCTATGTAAATCCTCGCGTGCTGCTTATACCTGTGATACCATTAACACTGCTACTAATCGTCCTAAGACATTGTTTAGCTTAGTGGAAAATTTGGCTGGCGCTCAGACTATAGCTAAATCTTTGCCTCTTAACAAACAATCCTGTGATGACCTTGCTAAATTTTTCTCAGATAAAATAGAACTTATCCATTTAGAATTAGCAAACTCACCCCTTAATTGCACCGGGTCCCCTTCCATTCTGGCCGACTCCTTTCAAGAACACTCCAGTGTCCTTCCGAAATTGTCTTGCTGGCCCCCTTTGAAACTGGAAACTTTTATTTCCACTCTTGGTACCATTAAATCGGGTTCTCCTAATAACCCTCTTCCTGCCTCCATTATGAAACAACTTGACCCTGTCCACCTCCAGGTTATTATGGAAGTTCTTAACTCCTCCCTTACATCTTCTATTGTTCCTCCAATCTGGAAGCACTCCATGGTAGTCCCTCTGCTGAAAAAGCCTGCTGCTGACTCTAAAGTCTTGTCTAATTTTCGTCCCATATCTCTCATTTCCATCCCTTCTAAGCTTTTAGAAAAACATATTCACACTCACCTTGCTAAATTTGTGGATACCAATAATCTCCTTCATCCTTCTCAGTCTGGTTTTCGTGCCGGTTTCTCGACGGAAACCACACTGTTAGGTGTGACTGAAAGACTGCGCCACCTATTGGATTCTGGTGAGACAGTCGCGCTCATATTGTTAGACCTGAGCGCGGCTTTTGATACCATCTCTCACCCCATCCTTATTAACACTCTTGAATCCTTTGGTATCTGCGGTTCAGCTTTGGACTGGCTATCTTCTTTTTTTACTGACCGCACTGTTCAAGTGTTTTCTGCGTCGGACAGTTCTAACATTTTTTCCTCACCTTTTGGAGTCCCTCAGGGCTCCTTTCTGAGTCCTCTGCTTTTTAATCTGTATGTTAGGACTCTTGCGGACATCGCTGTTAACGCAGGATTATCCCTTTTCACCTACGCTGATGATTCTCAAATCATTTTCTCACTCTCCTAATCTGATCCCTCATCTTCCGTTTCTGTTCTCCAGTCGGGCCTACGTCAAATTGCAGTTTGGATGAATAACAACTATCTTAAGCTAAACGCAAACAAAACTGAGGTCCTTATTCTGGGTAAGCAGAAGGATCTTTGGGGTGCTCGTCACTGGCCGAATGAGTTGGGTACTCTCCCCCGTCCTGTTGACCATGTCCGAAACCTGGGATTTTTCATTGATGATTCTTTGCAAATGCACCATCAAGCTATCAAAGTTTCAGGCACTTGTTTCACCATCTTGAAGTGGCTGCGTAAAATCATTTGGATGTTGCCTAAAGACACCCAAAAAACCGTAGTCCATACTCTTATTACTTCACGTTTGGACTACGGAAACGTTCTGTTTTTGGGTGCAAATAAGGCGATATCCCGTCGGCTGCAACTTGTGCAAAACTCTGCTGCTCGACTCCTATGCGGAGTTCCTAGATGTTCATCTATCTCCCCCCATCTACGTGATCTACATTGGCTCCGTATTGACAAGCGGGTCGAGTTCAAAGCTCTTTCCTTTATGCACAAAATCAAATGGGGCCTAGCACCTGACTACCTTCAGACCCTTGTCTGTCAATATGTTCCAACCCGTCCCCTTCGCTCCGCCTCACTGGAAAAATTCCACGTTCCCAGGTTTAAGCTCTCAAGAATGGGAGGTAGATCCTTTTCTGTCCTGGGTCCCTCTCTCTGGAACCTGATTCCTCTTGCCCTACGCAGAGAGCCGTCTTATTCCCACTTCTGTTGTGCTCTTAAGACTTGGCTTTTCAACCAATAGACTTTCTCCTCTTCAGTAGTTCCGTCCAGGCGCCGGGAAACCCTTGTTGGGTAGCTGTTGCGCCATATAAGTTAAATAAATAAATAAATAAAATACAGAACATCCTCATCTGGTGTTTCAAAGGCTATTCCGTCTGGTGTCCAGAATATGGTGCAATTCATTTTGCACAACAAATCCCTACCTAGTAAATTCACAGGACTAGTGTCACACACCACAAATCGATGCATGTCTGAAAATTTCCCTATTCTGACCTTTACAGGATCAGTAAGGTACGTTTTAATCTGGGTGTTTGATACACCAACTACTTGGATTGTTTCATCCGAAAGAGGAAGATTTTTCACATCTGCTGATCTGACAGTGGATCGTGTAGCTCCAGTGTCTACTAGAAAAGTAATATTCTCATCATTAACTTTTCCATCCACAAATGGTCCTATCTGATCTATTTCTAGAGATGCGCCAAGTACGCACCCTGCTTCCTCTTTTCGGTACCGTCAATAAATCTCTTCTGGCTCACTTTCGTCATTTTGCAGCCAATACTGTGACACAGCGCTCGCGCGTTGCGGTTTGTTTACCTGTTCTTCATTGTAGAATCCCGTCTCCTTACTATACTTCTGTGTATTCCGGCTCTGTGGTAAGGGCGGTTTTGGCACCTGATTCTGTGGATTAACAGCCTTCTGCTGTTGCGGCAGTGGGCCACTCCCCTCACACTGCACCTGTGGATTCAATGTCGGATTTTCATTATTAGTACCTGGTGGATATTTACACTCGGATTTCCAGTGCCCTAATCTTTCGCAATTGTGACATGGGAATTTCTTCTTTCCTTCCTCTATAATACCCTTTCCTTTTCCTGGGCCAAATCTTGATTTAATGCCTGGATTATTAGCTTGTTCTACCAGCTGAGCTTCCTGTCTCTCTGCAACCCTCACTTGAGCCCACATTGCTTTTTCTTTTAGTTTTCGCTGCTTTGCCTCAATCTCATCACTGAAGTATTTAGCATGCCTTAGGATCTCATCTATTTTCTTGCTCTGCCAGTCCACGGTGTGCTGCTTAATCAAGTCCCCAATTTCTGGGCGCAGACCATACACAAATCTGTACACAAAATGACTCAGGTCCTTTTCTCCCAGACTGTCATCCCCACTAAACTGAAAGCTAAAATTAGCCTCTCGTAGCACGCGTGGACCTACTCTTTCACTTCCTGGTGTGTTCGATCTATTTTAACCCAGTCAGTTTCTTTTGGAGGAACTTTGTTTTTCAAGAATACCATGACCTGTTCATATTTCTTCATTACCTCTGGGTCTGGGGCTCCGGTTTTGGGATCTCTCGGGTATTCTTTGGTTGGCCAATCTATGACTATCTTGCATTCTGCCCACAAGTCTGCTGGCACTATTATATCAAACAGACTATTCAGATCAATCCACAGCACTTTTGACAATTTAACAAATCTGTCTACCTGTCGGTACCACTCAACCGGCTTTTCCCGTAATCGAGGGAAGTCATTTGTAAATGACAAAATGTCTTGCCTGGTCCATGGGACATGCACATATCCCCCTCCTGGAATTTCTCTCATAGGGAACTCTGTCACCACCTTCTCCTTTTCTCTCACAGGAAACGCTGGAAATGTTCTGTCTGAAGTGTCATCCCGCTTCCTATACCACCTGCTCTTCCATTTGTCCACATCTCACCATTTCCTCAATACTGTGATTATGTCCCTAATCTGCCCTATTCGTCCTGCAGCGTTCAGATTCTCAATGTCTTTCTCTGTGAAATCCACTCGGTATGGCTTCTGTAAAGCTTTTACCTTGTCCATGTCAATTCCCATTTCACTTGCTATTTCTGCTAGTCTGTCATGTAAATTCTTTGCTCTCCAAGTGACACTTTTGCACAAAAACAGTAATTCCTCATCTTGGTAATTTTTCAGCTTTTCTGTTGGGATGGTCCATACAATCAATTCTTCTAACACCATTCGTAATTTTGCCACATCAATGGTATGAGATTCTTTCTCTTTATCCTGCAAGCCCTTCAGACATTCATTCAATTCTTCGGTAGTTATGCTCACTGATTTCTCTACATTCCCTGGTTCTGTCAATCTCTGTGGTTCTAATATTGATCCTCCTACCATTCTGCTTCTCTCTGCAGTATCAGGACAATAAAATGGGTTATTTGACACATGCAATTCACTTTTACTCATAGTATGTCCCCAGAAATTCTCTTTTGCTCTCATCAAGGTTGGTTCTTCCTGTCTATTGTTCACATACGGGACTGTTAGTCCGTGCTCACTGTCTTTCTGCTTCTCAAAAGTAGGCATAACAGGACCTATGGTCACAGGGACTGTAACTGCTTCTAGATTTTTCGTCAATCCTCTTATTTTATCTGTCAGTTCTAATGTGGTTTTTGCTAGTTCCCTAGAATTTTCACTCTCTGCTGTAGTGAGTTCTTCCTGAATACGCACATACATTGTTAAGTTAGCATAACCACGTTAGATGTTAGAATGCCATCTTTCTGCTTTTGCACACGACACTGCGTTTAAATGTTATTTCTTAAATAAACTGCTGACTCGAGACTAGCTTCACACGAGAGCAATCTGTTGTTACCATCCCAAGCTCTGCGCAGCGACCTTGGTCTGTACATGGTGTGACAAACAGTCTGGAATATTACACAATGCATGTTTTCCACTCTAGGTTGATCGACCCACTATTTAGCCATAACACACGCGCAGCTGCACATACCTGAAAGTTGGTGCTTTTAATATCACAGACATCATGTTTATTATTCAGACCGAAGACGAGCCTTCCTGCGAGAAGTCTCCTGATGCTCCTGTGATGAGATTTCACTAAGCTGATCTTTGAGGTATGGGGTCCCCTATTCAAGCCTAAGAGACCTTCTATTAGCATAATATTAATATTAGCTTCTTAGTAAAGGGAAGGTGGTAGTATCCACTGTCATTATAATATGATCACCCCTTTTATATTCTATGGTATTGTAACTATGTTGCTGGTTTTGATATTAATCATTTGTCTGCTTGTATTAGCCAAAGTACTGCATCTTAGGACACGTGGTCTATAAAAATAAACTCTTTTTATTTACACCGTGTCTCTGTTGATTATTGTTGTGGACTGATGTGAGAATAATATACGAACAGGTATTTCCGATTCCCACCATTCCTGAGAGTACACTGAGTCGCTTCTTCTGGGTTGTCTATTCATTGGGATCTCTGAGCTAAATCTTGGATAACGAATGGGACACTTATGCTAGCCGGATACTGGGTTCTGGGTTCTGAGGTGAGTTTCTGGTACACCACAATTCACTGAGGTCCTGGGGTTCTAAGCATAGTTCTGTGTATAAGCAGAATCCCTGCAACATGGCGCACCTAACGTTTGGTCTATGAGTTGAAACGCCTTAGTAGTGCTTACATTTAGTCCACAGCACCCTCATTCTTGTTTCCGGATAACAAGTCTGACGGATTTAAACCTACCTAGTTCTATTGATATAGGTTCCTTCAAGCTTGATCATTAAAAAGGTTATTGAACCCTTGTGCTACTGAATACTTGAAGTATAGCTTGTCCTTATGGCAGTAGACATTGCGGCGCATAGCCGCGCGGCACTGAAACGTCATTTGACGCAGTATGGTGTGCCGGACACGGGCATGGATGTCATCTTTGTGGTGGGAGCCGATGCGGCTCACCCATTTGAGTTGTTCTATTCTTTGGTGACGATTCCGGCAGTCAGTGGGGATGACGATACCTTTCATTCTTACACTGCTACTGCCGTGCCTGCTAACTATGCACCGTATAGGACACAGGAGATACCAATATCTGCTTGGCAACATCAGATTTGGTTTAATGGCGCCCTCCCCCATGTGGTTATACCGCCGAGAATGGGCCCTTTATCAATTGCAGGGGCCACTTGGCCGGTACTAGCCGGATTTACGCCTCATCCCCGTTACCTCACGGTGACGGTGGCTGAATTGCGTGTACTACACACTGCCCTTATATCAGTATATAGGGCGTTGGTGCAGTATGTGTCGCGCACTGTACAGGCGGGGGCGCCTGTTAGTGCGGGACAACCTAGTGATCGTCACGCGGTGGTCATTAGTCCTGTTATGGTTAATTCTGTTATGGGCAAGCGCCCCCTCACAAGGGATGATTATCCTTTTTGGCTTGCTGAAAAATTTGACCAAATAGAGGCGGTTTATCCGCATACAACTCCTGTGGAGAAACACAGGATCCTCACCATTAGTTTGCCTAAAGACTTAGTTCCCCATATGGATGATTGTGTATCCTGGGGTAAGATTTTTGCTGCGACGTACGCGCAGTGCTTTGGCACTCCGTCGATGTTGCAGCTGCCCTCCATTATTAAACAGGTTCAAGAGGACCATGGAGCGGAGTCTGCGATAGAATTGGGGATGCGGCTCCTCGGCGATTTTGGCCTGGTGGCTACCATGATAATGGGAAACCTTAAGGGTGATGCGTTGCACTTTCAGGTTCGTAATGAACTGAAGAAAGTTGCTGAAGAGGACAAGCCGCAGGAATTTGCAAAAATAATTTCAGAAGCATATCGTGATTTGGGTCGTAGCTCTTTAGGAGTTAAGCCTGTGATCAAAAATCCCGATTCTAGGCAGCAGGGTAAGGCAGAAACTTCTGGTAAGGATGGTCGGCCAATTTTTCCAAAACAACCTTGGCGGACTAAACAACAGGGAAAGCAGCAGCAGAAACAGGGCTCTCGGCCTGCCTCTCCCGTACAGTCAAGTAGTGAACGCACTTATGATCTGCGCGATCGTGCTACTATTAAGTCTCCTGATAGATTTCAGGTTTCTGAACCGCGTTCTCCTCGTTCTTCACAGGAAACATCGGCTACACAGTCTGGTGGCGGAGGCGGTGGCAAAGGTCGGGGTGCTCCACAACAGCGTGACCAACCCCGACAGACTGAGGGTAAAGGCAAGCAGGACGAGTTTGCTCGACAAAGACCCCCGTTTCAGAAGAAGAAAGTGGCGGCTCTGACGGCAAAATATGCCTCAGATAGTGCGGACACAGCTTCTGAACCGGACATGGGCGCTGACGCTACTGGACAGCGCGGCGGAAATTACCATAGTCCGTCAAGCTCTGCGTCCATTTCTGGCGGCGACAGCAACTGATGTATTGGTTACTGTTGAAACAGCTGACACCAGAGTGGCTCCCCCTGATAGACTTTATGAAATAGTCTTATTAATAGAGGGTGACATACAACGTACTATAAAAGGGATTTTTTGGGATAATCTGACCACCACCTATGATATCCTCCTAGCGGAGGCAGATTGGCCCCCAGCCTTCATTTTGGAAGCTCCTAGAGGGGAGGAGAAAATCCTCCCGTCCTTTGCGCACACGGTGCCTAAGGACCAAGCTGAAATGTACGCTGGTGAGTGGGCGCTGGCGCTTGCGCCAGCGGTATATCGTACTCAAGTGGGTTGGGACCGGTTGTCCCCCTGCCATGAGATTCCATTACGGTCTATGCCCCAGCCTCAGCCCCAGTATCCCATGCGTCGTGAAGCTCGACCCCACGTCGCGGCGATCCTTGAACAATTGGAATATCAGGGTGTTATTGAAACTTGTGTGTCCCCTATGAATAACCCTTTATTCACTGTAACGAAGCCTGACGGCTCGTACCGTTTAGTTTTGGATTACCGGCACCTAAACTCCCATTGCCGGACCTGCGCGGTACAAAATACACATAGCTCGGCTCTAGTCGACAGTCTCGTGCGTAAAAGATTTAAAACGACACTTGACATTTCCAATGGCTTTTTTAGCCATAACCTGTCCACACTGAGTAGCCAGTGGACAGCGTTTACTTCGGGCGGGAAACAAAAACAGTTTACCAGATTGGCCATGGGGTACAAAAATAGCCCTGGCGTCTTTTCCGCTCGCGTGGTTTCTCTCTTAGAAAGAATTGACCCCGAGGCATACTCCTATGTTGACGATATCTACCTCACGGATGATGAGCTGTTGCCGCATCTGTCTCGAGTCGACAATATTGTAGTGAGTTTTGCTGACTATGGCTACAAATTCAATTTTGCGAAGTCTCACATCGCGGAATATACAGTGTTGTTTTTGGGCTACGAGCTCAATAATGAAGGAAAGGGGTTAGCTCCCCACTTTCTGGAAAAGTGCGCATGCTTAAGTGCGCCAACAACGCTAAAGAAATTACAATCTCTGCTGGGCTTTCTGAATTTCGGCCGTACGTACATTCCTGATTATGCCCAGCGTATCAAGCCGCTTTACGCCTTGGTACAACCCACATTTTCGAAGTCTAGCTGGCAGCTGGAACATTCTAAAATCTTACAGTCTTTACAGGCTGACCTTCTTGCTTCACAATATTTGCTGACACGTGATAACCGCACTAACCTGGTAATAAGAATAGTGCCAGGCGCCGTGGGTTTCACGTATTTGACGTTTAATGAGGGCGATACAGTCCCCATTGCGTACAAATCCCACTTGTACACCTCTGCTGAATTACGTTTTTCCACGGTCGAAAAAGTTCTGACTGCTGTACAGATGGCGATCCTTAAAGAGCGCGCACTGTCACATGGGAAACAGATTCTGGTTGTAACACCCTATCCTGCCTTAGAAGCAGTGACAAAGGCAAGTGTACCAAATTCTAAAGCTTTGCATCCTCGGTGGATACAATGGGCCATAACACTGACGTCGCCAGACGTCACCTACATCTTTGATGCCTCATTACAGACTCAAGAGTTCTTGCAGTATGAATTCGTTCATCCGGCACCTCTGTCTTTGCGCCCGCTCGAAGAATACCATTGTGTCATATACACTGACGGGTCTGCGCAGCCCGCGATTGGATCGAAGCACGCTTACTCAGCGGCTTGCGCTATTGTCGTAGGTACATTCGTAAATGGTGAATTCCAATCTGATGCAGTGCATACGCAGTCATTGGGTGATTGTACCGCGCAATTGGCGGAGCTCCGGGCTCTAGTGCTTGCACTGGAGTTTGCTGATCCCCGAGTCACTACTCTTATAGTGAGTGATTCCTTCTACTGTGTCCAGTCCTATAATGACAATTTACATTTCTGGTCTCAGAATGATTATCGAGACACAAAAGGTAGCACAATTAAGCATAAAACGCTTTGGGTTCGAGTGGCAGACTTTAAAGAACGTCTCCCTCTCGTGAATGTTATTCACACTCTTGGTCACCAACGACTTGGTGTCCATGCTGTCGGTAACAGCTTGGCTGACGAGGCAGCAAAAACAGCAGTGGCTACATACTTAGTGGCAGCAGTAACCAGATCAAAAAGTAAGATTGATGATGACATCTTGGCAGCTATTGCTGCTACAGAAAAGGGAGGCGATTACCCGAAGGGTTTTCCTTCTCGTTACATTTACCATTTAAGTCCTGATAATGTCCCATTAGTGAGGATTAATGACGTTGGTGACAGAATTATTCCCAACGCGGACTGCAGGCCAGCACTGATCTTGGCTGCACATGAGGGGTTGGCGTCTGCCCACGCCGGTGTGTCGGCTACAATATCTCTGCTACAACAACGTTACTGGTGGTTTGGTTTATATAAACAAGCGCGCGCTTATGTTCTTGATTGTGACATTTGCCAACAGATTAAACCTTCTACTGTTGCGCGCCCACCACAGACACAGCTGTACATCTCTAATAAGCCATTTGGTTGTGTTTATTTGGATCACTGCGGTCCTTTTTCCTCTGATACTGCGTACAAGTACATCTTGGTTGCAGTGGATTCGTGCACACGTTTTCTATGGGTATGGCCACAAAGGAGTGCTGACTCGCGGACTGTCATCAGGGATTTGCGTGTCTTTGTGGGAACTTTTGCGTGTGGTACCTTCCATTCTGATCAGGGCCCTGCGTTCGCCTCTAAGGCTTACAAGGAGGCTATGAGAAATTTGGGGGTCCTTGTCAAATTTTCGTCCCCCTACCGACCTGAGGGTAATAGTGTGGTGGAGCGAATGAACCGTGACTTAAAGCAATCATTGACAGCACGTGTTTTGGGCACAGGCCGGAACTGGCTAGCCCATTTGTATAACGTCCAACGTGCACTTAATAATCTCCCTAGAAGGTCTCTGGGTGGGCGGACCCCGTACATGATGCTCTTCGGAATCAGAATGTTTGTCCCAGACCTTGATGGTCTAGACATGGCGGCGTCGACCGCACCCTTTGACGTAGATGATCACTGTGCTGTTTTACAGACTCTACAAGAAGCCAGAGACATTCTTTCGAAGGAACATTTGCCCTCCACATCTGAAGTTGAAGTTCAGGTTCCGGTAGTCGGCTGGCTACCCCGAGTTGGAGACCTGGTCCGTGAGAAGGTGGAGAACAAGAAGGAGTTTGGCCCCTCTTATCGTGCACCAGTTCCAGTGCTTGGAGTGCAGGGTACAAGAACAGTCATTTTACCTCCACTTCCTGGTCGCAAAGAAAACAGGTACATCTCTATTGACAATGTCAAACTTCAGCGAGTGGCCGATACTTCTTAGTATGACTCCAGCAGTTTCATGCCAGACGATGCAAAGAAATTCGTTGTTGACTCTTGCTTCTAACACCTTGCCTGAGGTTGCCATCGAGATGCAATCTGTTACTGATCCCTTGTTGATGCCATCGGCTGGGGGTTTGCCCGAAGAGACTGAGTATGCTTATCCTACACGTGGTCCCTCGCCTGTTTTACAATCTACAGTAATTGGCCAGTCCCGTTTTTCCTTTGACACTAACTCGTTACCCTCAAGCCCCCCATCAAACATTGCTGTTTTTTTCAGCTGGTTTAAGAGACATTTTTTGATTACCCCTTGGACATACATCTGGTTGATGCTTTTTACTATTTTTTGTTTATGTCAATTGGATTTGTAATAGTTTTTTTCCGTCTTGTGGATGGCCACTATCTGAGTGAGAGATCGACAATTAGACTTATCAATGGAACTTTGGCCCCCCACTCCTCGTCCCACATCATGAAAAGGGACCAGACTTTTGTGAATATTACTGCCTGGCCCGTCTTGGATGGAATCGCATGGGATGCTGTTAAATTCCAAATTCATGGGCCTACAGAGGTCATTAATGTACCTAATGTATTTCGTGTTTCTATGGGTGATGTGGTTAGGCAGAACATACGTTCTGATGATTGGGATGTACACGCCATTGAATCACTGTTTTCTGATTTGAAATATTATGCCGCTTTTGATGCTGAAGATTTATATGAAAATGCGGCTAATTATGCGGAACAGTATTGTTTTCAACATTATGGCAATCATTTCCTGCATAAAGCAAATACATTTAGAAATTTTGTAAATTTTACCCAATGGGAACACTGTCCTACTCCCGAGCTCGGAAGTTCACAAACACTAGTTGACAAGTATTCTTATTTTACTGATTTCAGTGTTTCCGACCCGGCAGCGTTTTATTTTAAGGTGCTGCCTGAGTCTGCCGCAAAGGTTAGACTGACACACACAAAGCTACTTTATTCTAAGTCCTTTATGGACGAGTTGTCAATCAAAGGTTATGATGTTTGGAAGGCTACTATTGATCTAAAGTCGGTTTGGGGTTCCAAGCCGTGGCAGGTACAGGGTACAGAGGCTTTGCATCGTGCCTGTCTTATACCAAATCATATTTTATTTTTAAATTCATCCATCTTCCAAACCACCTGTTTTGGATTGGCTACTTCTAAACAATTAAAGTCACCTTCTGTGCCGGATCTGGGCGCTTATCCCAATTGGGATAACCACACAGATCTATCCCTTACTGCTTTGCAATCCTTAGTTTCAAATACATCTTTCAACATTTCGAAATTTCATAGTGAGGGTTGGTTAGTTTGGCAAAGCAGTTCAGACGCCTGTCAACGTCGTTTTTTGGGACTGAAACCGGGGTATACTCAGGAACGCGTAGATCCTCGGTTTGAGTCGTCACATACTGTAACTACATACTCTGTGGGCAAGTTATGCCAATCTTGGCTGCGGCATTCCACCTTGGCGTCTGTCAAAGTTCATTTATCACAATTACATGACAAAATAGATTTGAATGATTTTGTTAAGGGTCCTGTGGGTGGCAGAACAAAAAGGTGGGCGTATGCTATTTACAACGAAGTCTGGAAGTTGTCGCAGATTGAGGCAGCTTCCAGGTTGAGAGCTATTGACCAAGCAAACAGGGAGAAGGTTTTAGCCGTTATAGATAATAGCATTAGCACTCTCTCTTCTAGGATTTATACATTAGATAATATTGTTTCTTCTGTTGTTGATATTGTGCATGATGATATGTCTGTGTTATATCATGGTCAAAACCAGTTGCGTTCTGTTATGCAGTTTGCATGGACATTGCAGACGTTAAAGGCGGGGAGAGTCCCTTGGGACTATCTTAACACTACATCGTTATTTCTTCCCTTTAACCTTACTGACAAGCAGCGATTTATGTCCATGAAGGATGCTACATATTCATTGTTACATATTGAAAAATTAGAACCATTGCCTTTTTCTGTAGCGGAGATCAATTCAGCTACGTGGTTAGTCCACGGATTGATAACTCTCCCTTTCGCGCTTTTTAAGTTCACTTCTTGTATGAAACATTATGCTTTGGGTAGATATGAACCGCTGGGCTCCGCTTTCATACATGAGGTTTGGTCCCTCCCCTTTACGTATAGATGCACTAGGGACGGCACTGAGGTTTATTTGAAAGGCGAGGAATGTACCTCGACACCAGACCATTCCTTGGTATGTAGGCACATTCAATTACACGGCGCATGCAATGTACAAGCCCCGAACTTAGCCTGCGTCCTACGAGGTATCCCAGTGCCTGTGATTACGCCTTCTTTCACGCTGCTTGCAAACGGTAGTTATTTAATTTTGAATAATGAAGCTTGCTGCGGGATGTTAGTGGGAATCCCGTACATAGTAACTGTCTCGCGGAAAGTTGTCTGCTGCAATAATGTTCTCTTTCCACCCCCGCATGGGCGGCTGGATGTTTCTATCTGGCCTTCGATTCCAACCTTGAAAGCAGAGTTCAACAAGTTGAGCAGAATAAGAGCTCTATTGTCCCAAAAAGAGGTGCCATTGACTTCCTCTCGTGAAACATTTGTCCTTCACGTTGCTAATACGCGCACTGAGGTACAGGCGCTTCTGAATACTGATCTCCCCCTACATTTCGGCACTTTGATCCAAACTATTTTTAATGCCTCGTCCACGACCGGCCTGGCTCATTTTTTTAAACTTGTGGGCTCGGGTCTCGTGACCTCTTTCAAAACTATTTTTGGTGTGATTCCGGCATTTTTTCATTCACTTTTCTCGAGCATCTTTGGAGGTGTTCCGCTGCTTCTGGCACTGGTGGCAGGTGTGCTGCTTTTACTTTTCATACTCCGGAATGGCTGCTCCTTCTGTGCCACACGAGCGCCTGTCCCGCCTGCATCTTCTTCGTGATAGGATGCTTGACTTTTATGGAACTCTGCCGTTGGCGACCTTAAGCCTGGCATATGGATTATCCTTCAGGTATTCCTACTTCACCTGCGTGCAGCCTGTATTTCACTGCCTGGATTGTCCCTTTGAATGGCCTTTGGATTTGTGCTTGACCAACCTGGTGTCTCCGGTGCCGGATTTCGATCGACTGATGAGGCCCTTAGTGTCTCACGAGTTGGCCTGTTCTGGTGTCCGGATTATGGCCTGTGGTGCGGCGCATGGTATCCTGGGTAATTGGGACATCTCAACAGCTGCCTACAACTTCTTGGCTATGAGCTATTTGGAGGAACATTCCGGGTGCCCTCTGATCGTGCTAAAGGCTCCGATGGTTGAGGAACACGTATGTTCCTTTTCGTTGATGGATTGGATGGCTGAGACTTTCAGTGGACCTGCAAACGATTTTTTGTTGGAAGCAGTGGCCACATATGCTGCCTATACATTCATGGATTAACTGGACAGTCGTCCTTTGCGCCTGTGCTACTGGACAGCACCCTAGCGCAGCATTTCTTCTTTTCTTTCTCTTTTTTTTCCTGATGGTCGTTTTGAGTTTTTTTTTTAACTTCCAATTTTTTTTATTAAACAACACTGGTTTATATTTTTGTAGTTTCGGACTTTGGCGCATTCTGAAACTCTGCATTGGTTACGCCTTGTTCTGCTCTGACGACACTGAACTCTGCGTTCTCTCTTTTCTTGCCTATTAAATAGTGCTTCGATCAAGGGGGCGTGTAGTGAGTTCTTCCTGAATACGCACATACATTGTTAAGTTAGCATAACCACGTTAGATGTTAGAATGCCATCTTTCTGCTTTTGCACACGACACTGCGTTTAAATGTTATTTCTTAAATAAACTGCTGACTCGAGACTAGCTTCACACGAGAGCAATCTGTTGTTACCATCCCAAGCTCTGCGCAGCGACCTTGGTCTGTACATGGTGTGACAAACAGTCTGGAATATTACACAATGCATGTTTTCCACTCTAGGTTGATCGACCCACTATTTAGCCATAACACACGCGCAGCTGCACATACCTGAAAGTTGGTGCTTTTAATATCACAGACATCATGTTTATTATTCAGACCGAAGACGAGCCTTCCTGCGAGAAGTCTCCTGATGCTCCTGTGATGTGATTTCACTAAGCTGATCTTTGAGGTATGGGGTCCCCTATTCAAGCCTAAGAGACCTTCTATTAGCATAATATTAATATTAGCTTCTTAGTAAAGGGAAGGTGGTAGTATCCACTGTCATTATAATATGATCACCCCTTTTATATTCTATGGTATTGTAACTATGTTGCTGGTTTTGATATTAATCATTTGTCTGCTTGTATTAGCCAAAGTACTGCATCTTAGGACACGTGGTCTATAAAAATAAACTCTTTTTATTTACACCGTGTCTCTGTTGATTATTGTTGTGGACTGATGTGAGAATAATATACGAACAGGTATTTCCGATTCCCACCATTCCTGAGAGTACACTGAGTCGCTTGTTCTGGGTTGTCTATTCATTGGGATCTCTGAGCTAAATCTTGGATAACGAATGGGACACTTATGCTAGCCGGATACTGGGTTCTGGGTTCTGAGGTGAGTTTCTGGTACACCACAATTCACTGAGGTCCTGGGGTTCTAAGCATAGTTCTGTGTATAAGCAGAATCCCTGCAACACTGCCCTATTTTCCTTTCCCCGTTCCATAAGAGAATTCCTTCTTTTTACTTCCGGAGTCACAACCTTTGTCTTAATGATTCTCAGAGTCTCCCTCACTGGTGTATCTGCAGTTGGCGTTTCTGGTTCCTGCCTGTACGGAGGTGGGCTTTTGAAAAACATATCATCTAGGACATCGTCATCGGTCTCGTTGGCCCCATACCTCTGGGTTTCTACATGATTTTTCTTTTCTAGGCATTATGCATTTCCTTCCTTCACTTTCTCCTTCTGTTCTAACGGGAAACAGTCCTTCAGTCATACTAGCATCTCGCCACCTTCTCATTCGATCACAATGAGTTTCGCGATCGTTTGGCCGTCCGAACATGTACCGGTACCTACTGCCATTTCTCTGTTTCTCTCGCTCATGCATCTCATCTTCCCACTCTGTCAGTGCCTCAAACTGCGTAGGCCTAGGTCGCGGATCTAAGCTCATCATCCTCTCCCGTAAGTTTCTCAATATTGCCAAATTAAAGGACCCATCCTCTGGAAACGCTAGAACTCCGTCTTCTTTGTATATTTTGCCCAATTGTCTAACCAGATGCAAGTATGGTACCCATATTTCGCAACCATGAAGGATGCGGAGGTTTTCGCTGGAGGAAGTAACTGTCCTTCCCTAGTCACAATCTCTTTGTCTTTCACAAACCAATTCCTCATTTTACTAAATAATGATTTTTTCTTCTTTTCGGCTGAATGATAATACATTTTCCTTTCTTTCGTGAACCCTTTAGTCTTTCCCGCAACTGTACGATCTTTTAATCCAATAGCAACGTGACTCTTACTCATGCACCAATCCTGGCGCGTCTACGTCACTGTCACAACCTCCAATCCTTGTGCGACTCACACTAACGCACCAATCCTGGAGCGTCTTCGTCACTATCACAACCTCCAATCCCTGCGCGACTCACACTAACGCACCAATCCTGGAGCGTTTACGTCACTGACTAGCTGTCCAATCCCAGCGCGGTCCTCCTGACGTCAACAGTCGCTGCAGCAGCTCCTGCTCCTGACTCCTGTCTTCCGTCTACCCCTCCTTTACAAAACTACTCGATAGACTTTGTTTCAATTTTACAATACTTGTTAGTTACAACATACAAACATCTCCATTGTCTGCTACGCTAACCACAGAATAGCAAAAGACCTTTCCCACGAGAATTCTGTATTCCCGAGAGCAGCGCTTACCTCTGCCCTACTACAGAATCATTACGTCCGTTGGCAAAGTAGCGCATCCCTCTACTTCACCCTTCTTTCAAGCATCAATTAACTGTTTTCTCCGATATTAAAACACATAGGTGGAAACGCAATGCTCCTGAGAAATAAAACCAGAGTTCCGCAATCAATCCGAATGCTATTTCATTCACGCACTTTACACAAGAAAATATAGTTAATTCACACAGAATTCTGCTTTTCCGAGAACAGCGAACAGTCTGTCCTACTACAGAATTATATCATACGTTAACAAAGCAGCGCTTACCTCTACTTTGTCCTTCTAACAAGCTCAGAGAACACCTGCTACCTTTTCAGTAATAAGCGTTATTGGCATACCAATTGGTTTTCTGGTACCTAAGACCAAAATTTCACAAGTAACCCTTTGCTATCATTCATTTTCTTCACACAGAAAATCACTAATGGCAACACTTGGCAATGCTACCGAATCGAACCCAGACAATGCGCCGTGTAACTTCAATTGTCACACGTTTCTCCCGTGTACCTACGGGCAACCACAATTCCGTCTTTCCCCAGAGCAGCACTTACCTCTGCTCTGCTACGGAACTGTTACCGATTCCCGACTTCCTACCTCCCAGAAGCCGTACAGACGTCATAGAACTCAATACAACTTCGACATATAGTGTTAGTACATATATCAATACCAATCAATAATCGATAAGCTATATACATGCCAAAATCATCAAACCAAAACAATAACAAACCACCTCTAGCTACCAGAAATACTAGTAGCTATATATATATACACACAAATCATCAAATCTAAACAATAAAAACCATCATCTTGCTACCAGAAATACTGGTGCAGTTCGGAACACAAAATCTTCCCCTGCTTCCACGGACGGAATGATTTCTCAGTCACATGCACATACACACATCACACGCTGGTGGGGCCCATAACACCAACATTCATTCTCTCAAACTATGCGTGCCTACAGAGGATATCCAATCCCGAACTACAGCTATTCACTTTTGGATAGAGGAAACTCATCTATTGACTTACTCTACTAGTTCCTCCATTCGGAGGTCGACTAGATCATTTAGTTGAAATAGAATTTGATGAAAATCCCTTTAACTCTCATTTTAATCAGTAAAACATTGCCAGAAATAATCACCCGACACAGTTCTTCAAATAATGATTTTTCTTTATCTAATTAAATTGCAGGTTAAATCCTAACAATGCCATATTATCTTTTGTCATATTTACCTATTCTGGCTATTTGTCGTTTTCTAAGTCAGAACCGGTCCATCGATCAGCTAGGGGTCACGAGCGCTCATTTCCCTCCCTAGACTACTAATATTTATACTAAAATTTACATATAACAGTAACATTTTCTTTATTTCCAGGCCCCTGATTGGCTGAATTCAGCCACGTCCCAATACATTAAGAAACATTCTCCAAATTTCACATACGGATGATGAATAAACTAGGCGCATGGGAAAGGCTGTTCCCAGGTCAGGAAAGTATCAGTCTATTGTCAATAGGTGGCTTTTGGTTCCCAAATGGCAACAATTGCTCCATGTTCAGGGACATTGGCATCTCGCCCAGGGTAGTCTTCATGGACCTGGTCCGATAGTTCATGGAAAGGCCACAACGAAGTCGGTGCAGGCGCCTTTCTCCATTGCTCAATTTATGAAGTCATGTACTTTAGTTAGGATTCAGTCGGCAGCCATCTTTTGGTAGGCCAGAATAGTCAACTTAAGCAAAGAAACACAAAATCATAATTAATACATAGAAATGATTAAAACAGTGTTATTCCCTTACTAATACCCTTATGTGTATGCATTTATCTAGCCTTATGCAACATTTAAAGCCGTTAATGCTGGTTTATTTAAGCGCAAATTACAATAACATTGCCTAAGCAACACTTATCATTTTAATATGCGTACAAACTTAGTTCACTTATTATTTTTAGCCATGCAAATGCATTCCCACGTGTATTCTCTTGGTTAATAAGATTGATTAATTAACATCACATCACTCTATTATTCATTAGAATTAGTTCTTTATTCGTTTTAATATAAACTTATATAAATGGATTGGGTATATAAAAAGAAAATATTTAACCCGCTCCATCAGTTTCACTTGGATCTTGTGCACATATCCTTTCAAGATCCCCACCTCCTCGTGAAATACCTTTTTCACTTTTTCCAAAATTCCTTCAACATTCTTTTTCTCACAACCATGACCTATTTTAAAGCCCTCTGGTTTACAATAATACTAAGATCATACTGATGTATCCACCCTAGAATAGGTGATCCATTGTCAGCCACATATATTTTCCCTTGTGTTTCACATATCTTGAACTTTATTGATGAAATAAAACACCCCAAAATATCAGTTTCCTTCCCCTGCTACCCTCCTGGTCAAATATCTTTTGGCAACAAATCAATATGTGGCCATGTTTCTTAGAAAATGTCTTTCGGAATAATGGTGTATCTTGAACCAGTGTCATCCATAAGTACCACTTTAGACTTTCTAATAGTAAACCACGCTTTAGGCCTAGTTTTCCTCTTGTCTGTGCCTTCATCATCCCCTAAACCCAAAATGCAGTCCCAGCAGTCTCCACAGTCATAAACAAGCTCACTTCTCTCATCACTCATTAAAGACACTTTGGATTTTGGCCACGAAACGGCCCTTGCGTCCACATCTACTGCATTCTTTGCCAATGGCATAGCATGTCTTGGCCTCATTTCCGTGAAAATTGCTTCTACACCTTTTACACCTATTTGAGTTAAAGTTATTACCTGCATTTTTCTGTGTTTTTTGAGAGTTTTTCTCCACAGCCCCTACCTTACTTCTCATTCTGTTAACCTCTCCAACCTCAGCCAGTCCATCATTTTCACTCGAACTGGTACTTGATTGTTTGCTCATCTCCCACATACAGAAGACTCTCCCGCAACATTTGCCATATCAATAGCATCCTTCAGAGTAGGATTTTTTGTTGCCCATAAACGCTCTTGTAATTTTCTTCGCTTACACTGCATAATAAATGAATCCCTTATCATTTAATCTCCCATACCATCAAATTGACATTTGACCGACAACTCTCTCAACCTTGACACAAATTCATCAATCGTTTCTCCCACGCATTGAGGTAGCGTATATAACTTGTACCTTGCCATCACCATGTTCGTTTCCTTTGCAAACCTATTACTCAATCTAATCCTAGCTTCCCTGTACACATTGGTGATCCTCGCACAGTTATCCAGTGCTGGTGGCAAAAATGTAAACATTCTTTGCGCTTCAGACCCTAATGAATTCAAAAGAATTTCCGTCTTCCTTTCAGAACTAAAATCTTCACTATCCAAAGCCAACAAGTAATTGTGAAGCATGTTAATCCAGTCTTCCCACTGAATGACTGGTGTCCCTTGATGCTGTATAAATGGTGGTGGTGCTGCAACCGACACCTGCTTATTGTTGCCTAAGAATGCTCAAAGTGTCACTAATGGTGTGAGTATCACGTGGATGTATACCAATAAACTTTCACTACTGATAGGATAATAACCTAGATTTGCTCTCTGATGATATTATAATATTTTCATGTCTTTTTTTAATGTTTCCTTTTCTAAATCTTCTTTTGGAAGCAGTAGCACCAAGCTCAACTTACAATACGCTCTATACTAGGGGTGTATGCATCACCGTGTACCTTACAAATTCCTCATTTACATTACCACGCTACAATGCAGGAGTACCATATATCCATCTTTTTTTTAAACAACTTTTGTGTGTCGCTGCGCCCTGTCAAAACTCACCGTAAAGAATGACCTAAGACTGAACAAAGTTCCTTTAAGAGACAAAGCTGAGCATTCGGCTGAGAAGAGTCGCAGCACACAGCAGGAAACATGTGCTGAACAGTCTGTTGCCAGGGAGCGTGTTGAAGGAGACATACGCTGAATAGTGCTGAACAGTGAGGTTCCTATAAGAGACAAAGGGGTATATTCACAAGAACGTGTGATAATTACCGTAAGAGTAGCGTAATGCAACTTTCAATATCGCAGCCCACCGCGGGAAAATAACCTTGTGTCAACGTGGAATTCACAACAAGGTGGTAGCATGCAGTAGACCCTAGATAACGTGTCAAATGTCAGCATCAAAATCAACGCCACGCCGCAAAAATGCAAAACTCGAAAGCGAAAAATCATGCGATGAGGACAATCGCGGTACACAAATCAGTGAAGACCAGCCACAGGCCTGCAAATCCCACGCGTCTGGCGGGAAAAAGCAACATAAAAGCAAGAAAAAATAGTCCAAAAACATTTCAAACTGCGTAGCAACATGGATGCACCCAGACCGATGCAGAGGACAAGCCGGACACCACAAGCCCCACGGAGGACCAGCCAGGGCAAGGACAAGAGGAAGACGGGGTTCAGTCTGCAGGAAGACCGGATCCTCGTCACGGAGGTGACCGAACACCATCAACAACTGTTCGGCACCTCCACTGCGGCACTGGCAACCCAAACCGAAATATGGCAGGCCATTGTTACCAATGTCAATGCAGTCGGAGTGTTGAGGAGGTCACTGGAGGAGGTCAAGAGGCCCTGGCATGATCTGAAAAGGCAGACCAAACATAAGCTTGCCGACAACAGGGAGGCAGCAACGGCGACTGGAGGTGGGCCTCCTGTGACACAGGAGGAGCTGGATGAGCTGGAGCAAATGGTGGCCACAGTCAGCAGTGAGGAGACTGTGACAGGATTGGGGGGCCTGGACACAGCACGGTACGACCTGAACCAACAGCAACAGGGTGAGTAACGACCAAGGACGGGGGGGGGACGGGGGGAGATGGGCACAATGGCACACATGCAAAAGTATGCATAGCACACTGCACACCCACAATGACCGTGGAACATGTCCCTGATTGCCTTGGCACACTGCAGCACACATAGAAACGCCAAGTAGGCCCCCATCCACAATGTGCACACAGGGGCCCCCCATCTACCAATATCACAACCAACCCATGCACTTGTGCCGAATCCAGCAAAGCAGCGGCTCTGTGACCCACACTGACTATGCAAGTAACACTGCATGTCCGATAGCATGGCAGCAGCCGAAAAAAAAGACATGGCCCACGAATTGTCATGGAAGTAGCCCAGTGCGGATCACATCCGTAAAGGAGCAGGTCACACCCTGACATGTCCACGTGCACTCACAACCCCTGCCTTACAATACACGCAGTAGACGAACAATGCACCAGGCCACAAAATCTGTCTGAGAGCACATATGACCCAAGTCAAAAGCAAATCAGGCCCCCAAAAGCACACAATTCAAAGGCACTCTGCCTTAAAGGGAGAAGGCCACACAAAATCAGAGCTGCATTGGAAACTCCCCCACAATGCAGCACACACACATAGCAATCACAGGACATCAGCAACGACAGCAATGTGGTACAATGTGCAACACCAGCACCACAGGACAGAGCTCACAAAAGGTTCCCCTCGTGCGTAGTAACTGTCCACTCACATTTGGCATTGCCTGACACAGTGTTATGATAATGAACGGGTACCACCACACATCCGTCATGCATTCGGAAAACACACTGACTGCCATCGAATAGCCAGCTCCCCCAAAACATTCATAATGTACCTTGGCATGCAGTCTGAATGTAAACATATGCAAATCAACAACATATATGTGAATCTCTGTTGACCTGCATCTCCCCTTAACATTGCAGAGGGACAATCAATACTTACTGCAGAGCAGAACACAAACCCCATCATTGATGATGTAGAGGATAACCTGCACATGTCAACGGATACTAGACAGCCTCTGCACCCCACCCCCTGGAGCAGGGCAGGCCAGCTGCCTCGAGGTGACCCCACCACCTGCACAGACCACACAGCAGGAAACACACACCACCACGGCTGTCTCCCAGGACCCCCCGACCAATACATGGAGCACATACAACGTGTGTGATCTTCCCAGGTGAAGTTGGCCAGGTGGGTTTGGAGCTCATAGCAGCCAAACTCGATGCCATACGTGGGTGTCTGAGTCCCATCATGGACCACGTACAGTCCCTATCAGACACCCCCTGTCCGCACCATGCTCCGCCACAGACCTTGGCTGACCTCGCTGGTGCCACGAATCATACACAAGAACTGTGTGCGCAGACAGGCACCGGCCATGACAGCACAGAGTTGGGACAGATGCAGAGGTCAATGGAGACCATGGAGCGGATGCAGGCTGGAAGGATGTCTGACACGGATGGACACCAGCGAGTAGTATCTGGGGACTTCAATGCCCTGCAGTACTTCATCTTGCCATTGCTGCCACTGAGCCGTTCCCAGATGACTGCAGCGGGAACATCGACACATACAGCCCCTGATGTGTCCGTGGCACACAGTGATGCAGCCATCACCCTGCCACACACACCGGACACACTGGGCATGTGAACTACTGTGTGGGGAAGGAGGCAGTAGTAGCCATCACCGCCGTATGGCCTGTCCCTGCCTGGTTATGACCTATGCATCATGGCCTGGAAAACACCTCAAAGTGACCCCCGGAACACTCTGCGACTTTCACCCGGACCCCGACACGGACTGCCATTTCTTCACGGCTGGCCAATTACACAGCTATCCTGCTGTGGACTGCACTCTCCCTCTTCCCAATCACTGTGCAATCCCCAAAGGACTCTGGTTGGCACACCACTGGGCTTCCATGTGATGTGGGCTTGGATGGCCATGTACAGCCCCAGCTCCCGCAATCACCTGAATGTGAATAAAACATTCTAAATCACACAGATGTGTCATCACTATGTTCACTCACGTATGGAAATATGGCTGGATGTAGGTACAATGATTGCACATGAAGGTACACCCTAGTAACTGACATCTATGCGTATGTGTATCCCTGAGACACATGGCCAATTGGATGACTGAAGGTGAGTACTAGCTGCGTCCCCATTGCACATCAACAGCAATCTCACAACCCTTAACGTAGGCACACGTCCATGTATTGAATAGGGCTGTGTGTAGGACTGACCCAAACGAAAGCAGGCCAGGAGTGGTATCCTACTGCACATGACACCAGAAGTTCACGTCCCATACCTACTTACACACATCTGTGTGGACACATTCTGTTGTGATATATGACATTGCTCCACATGGTCAGGGGTTGGACACCATACTCATATTGCTGAAGTCACGTAAGTGCACATGGCGTCCAGCACCTATCAAATAACAGTGTCTGGCTCACAGAGGTGGAGCTTGCCAAAGGGACACCATCCCCATTGCACATGCGTCAGTCAGTTCATCCCTGTGTAGGGACGATGCCCATTGTGGCGCACAAGTGGACAATCCAAACAACACACCTCACAGTTAGACACCAGTGGAGTTGCATAGACTTTATTGGCATGTGCGTGTCAGTACGGATGAGGCAACGGCCACAACAGGCAGGGACATGCTTAAGACACTTACACGCAGCATGGGTACATGTCGAAGTTCAGAAAATGTTGGAGCTAAAATGGGCAACATTCTTCACGGATGGCAATGCTCTCAGCCCACCTTGCCTTGCTGGATGAGTCATGTGTTGTTTGACGTCTGGCCATTTCCCCGTGTGAAGGGGCACGACTCACTGCCCATGGGATCTGCATAGTGCTCTGCCTCAGGAGTGCACCGATTGTCTGCTCTGCTGACAGTGATCAGGTGTGAGGGTCCGATAGGTTCACATGTCGTGCTACATTGCCATATGTGTGCTCTTCCCCAGCAGTGTGTCCGAATTGGCAACATTGCCAAACGACGCTGTGTTGCACCGGGCATGGACCTGCATCACCTTGCACAGGTGTGTGTACACGCGCGTTGTTCCACGCACATGCATCCAGAGCCCGGACATAGGCAGATGTATCCTCTGTTGTGGTGGGATGTGTGAGCAATCCCCACGATGCAACAAGTTGTAGGGACATGTGCTGTGGGTGACAATCGGATGTGGCTGCAGGAACGTAGTCACTCGTCCATGAATGCCTGTGCAGCTTCATGTGCAATGTGTTCCAACAGTACGTCGTTGTCGTGTTCAAGGAACCCCAGGGTGAACCAATCCATTAAGTGGTCCGGGCAGGTGCGCTCAGCCCATGCTGTTTCACCAATCTGCAACACAGCCCAATAGGGGAGAGCCTCGATGTGGTCACTGCACACGAGGAATTGTGCAATCTCCCAGTCACAACTACCAATACATACGCAGTATGTCAGGGCATTCCATCTCGGTTGCACTCCTGTTCGTGATCCAACAGGGGGCGCAGACACAAGTCATAGTCCAATTCATCAACAGTTGTGTTGGATGGGCAGACATCTATGGGACACTCTAATGTGCATGTTCGGCAGTGGATCCAGGGCTGGATGCATGTGACTTAGGCAATGCGGAAGCTGGGCCGGTAACTGATCCGCAGCACTGCCAGTGGCACTGCGCTCAGTAAATGCAGCATATGTGCATGGTACTGTTCCACGTGACGGGGGTTGTGCATGTGCCCGGTATGGCCTGCCTTGTGTTGGTGCGTCTCGTGGAACCGGCACTCTTCTGAACTGCGGCAGGTGTGTGGAGGATATTCACAGCTCTGAGCAATAATTTAAATGTCTGTGCAACGTTCGGGAAAGTGGGTTGCTCTTTCTGTGAGTGTCAAGGGCATCCCCTGCGGGGGTACCACAGGCAGGGGCTTCTGTGTGGGGTGTGGATGAGTCGGATAGTTAATTTGCAGAATGCGTGGTGTGGGAGTCGTCCCCGTCTGCCATGGCATCTCTCTCAGGGTGTTCCAGGCGCATTCTGGACCAA